>NC_067400.1:454473323-455111323 GCF_016432865.1 Antechinus flavipes | reverse complement strand
TGTCCTCAGATACTTTTTAGCTGTGTGACCCTGGGCAAGTTACTTTAACTCTGTTTGCCTCAGTTTCCTCATTATAAAATGAACTGGAGAAGGAAATGGAAGACTACTTCAGTATCTTTGTCAAGAAAACCCCAAACGGGGTCATGAAATGCTAGACACTACTGAGAATGACTGAACAACAAAATTAGCAGTTTCTGACACATATTAGTTGGTCTGTGTTTTCTTTCACAACATCACTATTATGGAAATATGTTTTACATGACTGCACATACATAACCTACATCAAAATTGCTTACCTTATCAATGAGAGGGGAAGTAGAGAACTTGGAACTCAAAATTAAATGAATGAATGAATTAAAAATGAATATTAAAATAATTGTTTTTACATGTAATTGAAAAAAATTTTTTAAGTTGTCTGAAGTTTTTTCCCACTTCTTTCTCTCCTCTCGTTCACTTTTCAGTCCTCAGTAACTTGGTTAACAATCTATAACCTGGTTAACTCAACTAAAACTGCTCTCTTAAGTTATTAATGAGCTCTTGATTGCCAAGTCTGGTGGTTTTTTTTTTTTCAGTCCTCATCCTTACTGACCTTTCTACGGTACTTGGTTCTCTCCCTCTCTCTTTCGGAATTTTAGAGAAAATTACCCAAAGTTCAGAGATGGAGAGTCTTGTTTATGGCTCAGCCAAGTGGCCAGAGTCACTGGATCCAGGGGTACTTGGTAGGGATTAGGGTTTAAGAAAAGTAGACAGTTAGGAGTGAGTGGGTTATAAAGGGCTTTAAATGTCAAAGAGAGGATTTTATATTTGATCCTAGGGGTGCTAGGGAGTTACTTGAGCTTATTGAGTAGGGTTTGATATGCTCAGACTTGTGCTTTAAGAAAATCACTTTGGGGGTTCAATAGTGGCTAGAGTAGAGGAACATGAGGCAGGTATATCCACCAGCAGGTTATTGCAGGAACATCCTGGGCCAGCACAAGGAAATGGCAGTGCCAGAAGAGAAAATGGGTATATTTGGAAGATGCTGCAAAGGTGAAATACATAGACCTTTGTGATAAATTGGATGGGAAGAAGGTGAAAGATAGTGAAGAGATCAGGAGAAACACCTAGGTTATGACCCTGAGGAACAGGGAGGATGGTAAATGTAGGAAAAGTGGAGGGATGATTTGAAGGTAAAAATCATGAGTTTGGTTTTGGACATGTTTAAGATGTCTCCTGGACATCCAGTTCCAGATGTCTGAAAAGCAGTTGAAGATGTGAAATTGGAGGTTAACTGAGAGGGAGATTTGAGGCAGGCTAGATATATTTTTAAAAAACAGTCCTCAAAAGAAAAATATTTAAGCTATCAATAACCATAAGAAAAATTGTGCCACTTAACAAATGCAAATAAAACAATAAATGTCTAACTTATACTTATCTATCACATACTCACATGGCAATGATAAGAGATTAGAAATTGATCATTATTGAAGGGACTATTGGAAGGCAAATATATGAATGAGCTGTTGTTTCTATAAACTGGTCCAACTATTCTGGAAAACAGGAACTTTATCTGAAGAGAAACTAAAATGTTTCTAATCTTTGGTCTCCTAAGACCACTACTAGTTATATGTATGCCCCAAAGATATCAAAGGCATAGATAGAGGACCCTTATGTATGAAAATAATCATAGTTGATGCTTTTCATTATAGTAAAAAACTGGAAACAAACGTGATGGCCATGAATTGAGGAATGGGTGAATAAAATATGGCCTAGTTACATAATGGAATTTTATTGTATCATAAGAAATAACAAAGAAGGTGAATTCAAGAAACACCCAGAAAGACTTGCTTGATTTTATCCAGAATGGAGTGTGGAGAATCAGGAGAACTATTTATGTAAGGACCACAAGAGTATAAAGGGAAAAGAAAAATTTAAGTATTCTGATGAATGAAATGACCAGTTATGATTCTATTCAATTAATCGTGGAGAAAGCATTGCCTCCCACCTTTTAGTAAAAAGATGATAGATTGTAGATGAAGAATGAGACATAGCTGGCATAGTGCTTGGTGTATAGCTGTAATCCCTACAAGGGGAGGCTAAGAATGGTTTGGGATTCTGGGCTACAGTAAGGTGTAAAAAAAAAATCCCAATATATTGGGCATCTATACTGAATCTGCCACTGAATCTGGTAAGCCCCTGGCAGCAGAAGGCCACTGCACTGTCAAAAGAGGAGCAAACCAATCCAGGTGGAAAAAACAGAACAGATAAAATAAAGCTTACAACCCAAAGATTGTTTGTTCTTTGTTCTAGAATCAATCATCATCAGGATCAGGCCCCCTTTGTATATTTCTACTCTGGCTGGGATAAGGAGCCCTAATGAGGAGAGCAGAATGTCATCCACACAGAGAGAAATTTGCTTTGCTTGATGATACTCATTTGTTACAAGGGAGGGCTTTTATTTTGGGGTGATGAGGAGTGGTGGTTAGTAATGACAAAAAAAAAGAAAAGGAATCAATGAAACATTAAAAATACATAAAAGATAGCAGAAGTAAGATAAACAGGACAACATTGGTACTACTGCATTAAATTGAACATAAATATAAAAATAAGCTGCCTCTTAGAAATGCACAGTTTCATATAAAATTCTTTTTCTTGGCTTCTTTGTATATGGAAACATTCATGTTTGTTGGTGATCTTTCTAGTTCATAATAAAAATATTTAAATCCTTAAAAAAGAAAAGATCAATAAATTATGCATGTAAGTGAAAAAGCCAAGAAAAATAAAATATTTATAATCCTTCAAAATATACAAAAATAACAATCCTGAAAATCAGAGAAGAGATAAAACTGAAAGCAAAGAAGACTATTGAGATAATAACATAAAACCAAACATTGAAGATTATTTTTAATGTCCCTGATCAAACTGGAAGAGAGAAAGCTTTAAAAGAAAAGTGATGACCAATGCCTCTTATGAATATTCATGTGACTATGCTGAATAAAATACTAACAAAAAACCTATGGTTAAAAATGATTCATTGTCATTAAATTAGATTTACAAAAGGAATGAATGAATGATTCAACATTAAGATAACTATAGATGATAAAATACAGTAATAATAAAATAATTCAAAAACATGATTATATTAACAGAACAGAAAGCACTCAACAAAATATAACATTTATCTATATTAAAAGCACTAAAAGCATAGGAACTGAAGAACCTTTCCTTAACATGATTAAAAAAAAAAGAAAAGCATACATCTAAGCCAAGAGTTAGTTGTTTAATGGGGTCCTTAACCTTTTTTATGTCATGAATTCCTCAGGCAGTCTCATGAAAACTATAGATCCTTTCTCAGAATTTGTTTTTTAGATGCATAAAATAAAATACTTATAGGGAACAAAGGAAGAGAACAAACATTCTTTAAGCATCTACTATTTGCCAGACACTTTGCAGAGTACTTCATAAGTATTATCTCTTGATCCTCACAACAAAACCTGTGAGGTAAGTGCTATTATTATTTCCATTTTATAGTTGAAGAAAGTAAAGTAACTTCCCCAGGTTTCACAATAGCAAATTTTTGAGGCTAGATTTGAACTCATCTTCCCAACTCTAAGCCTAATGCTCTATCTACTCACCAGCTAGCTGTTTGTATATTTACAGAGGAAGCCAGTTCTCCTGAAATACAGTTTTTAAAGCTCATGGATCATAAAGAATCTCTACTAGGTACTTTCCCAAAAGGATCAAAGATAAAGGCATGGGCCTACATTTTACTTGATATAGTACTTGAAGTAGTAACTATAGCAATATAAAAGAAAAAAGAAACCAAGAGGAGGAAGAAAACCCTATTTCATAGATGACATGATAATTTACTTATTGAATTCTAGGAATTCAATCCAAGAATAATAAAAATATTACTAAGCTCAGTAAGGTATCAGAATACAAATGAACTCACAGAAATCATCAATCTTTTTGTAATAGTAATATTAACAAAATCCAGCAGGAGAGTATAGAAAGAGAAATTGTATTCCAAATGACTACTTAAAAGAGTCAGATGTTAATTTATCTGAAGCTAAATGGGACTAGCCTGGCTTCAGGAACCGAGGACAGAACTTGCTCCTGATCTCAGACTTTAAGCTGAAATTTACTGGACCTTATCTGGGTCCTTCCCACATGAACTCACAGGATTTTATACAGCAATGATTGTAAGGATTGTAGACAGAAAGCATCATGCCCAACTAGATGGAGATCTCAAACAATAAATGTGTTCTGATCATTCTGAGAAACATTTGTAAAAGTTACCTATGTAGCCCAAGTGGTTAGGCTTCTGTGAGCTGCATGAGGGCTATCTGTATTGGGCCCTGATCAGTAAGAACTTGAATTTCCTTAAGGAAGTCGTGAGGGTTAGCACACAGAATATTGAAATGTTTTATGTGATTACACGCATATAACCTATATCAGATTGTTTTACCATCCTGGGGAGGGAGGGATGGAGCTAGAGGAAGGCATAGCATTAGGAATGCAAAATTTAAAAAAAAAATTAAAATGGTTTTTACATGTAGTTGGGAGAAAATAAAATATTTTATAAGTATAAAGTATGTATATCTATGTAATTCTTCCAGTTACATGTAAAACAAATTTTTTAATTTGCTTTTAAAACATTGAGTTCTAGATTCTCTCCCTTCCATCCCACTCCATTGAGAAGGCATGTATGAAGTTATGCAAAAGATATGTTGCCAAAAAAAAAAAAAAAACATACTTATCCTCCCAAAAAAACCTGAAGAAAAATGAAGTTTTAAAAAAGTATGCTTTGATGTATTCAGGCATAATCAGTACTTTCTTTGGGTGTGGATATCATAATAAAATATTGTTTAAAAATAGAAATTAAAATTTGGGAACCCTGAAAAAATACTATTTTACTTTTAAAGCCCTTTAAAGGTAGCCTTCCTCCTACCTTTCCAGTCTCCTTATATCTCTCCCACCTCCCTCCCAACTCCACATATTCTGTGATCCTGTGATTCTGGATTTCTGGCTATTCTTTCATACAAGCCCTTCCATGTATTTTCATTTCTGTCCTTTATGTCTTCCCTTCCTCATCTCTGTTTCATGATATCCCTGTATTTCCTCAAATACTAGCCCAAACCACTCTCTCTCTTAATGTTGGTGCCTTCTCTTGGGCAATCATTTACAATTTGCCCTGCCCACTGCTTGTTTGTACGTAGTCTTTTGTCTGTGGTCTGCCCCATTAGAAGTTAAGCTCCTGGAGACTGAGGACTCTGATTTTTTTTTTTAACTTTATTTGTATGCTCAGCACTCAGCACAAAGCCTGGCACCTAGTGGAAGCTTACTAATTGCTCATTAGTTGACTTGTCACTGTAGCTCTGACCCATCAGCACTGATCAGGGCAGTTCTAAATACTGGCAGAATTACTATGGGCAGTGACCTGGGTCTCAATAGTCACACCCTGTGACAATCCATGGCAGTGAGGGAGACAGGAAACAGTGGTGACAGTAAATGTAGAAAGGCATTTTCTTCTCTGACAGTCAATCTGGAGAATTTAAACCGGCCACTCTCAGACACTTGGTGAATAGAAGGATCACTTATGAAAGAAACTCATTTGAAAAGACGGGAATCGCTGTATGAGTGGGATGTGATGTGCTTAAGGAGTAACAAACTTCTTCTATTGATCTTTTCATGAGTCATCTTGAAAGTTTTCTCCTATTTGAGTGGGAAAACCTTGGGGATGATCTAAAAACTGTTAATCAGTGGAAAAATCATGGTGTCATACTATCCATATGTCTCTTCCACAATGGTTCCATATCACCATACACAGAAGAAGAGAACTAAAGCGGGTCAATGCACTAAGTTGTGAATTCAAGATATTTTAGACTAGCAAGGCCCAATGCAAAGAATACCATCAGATCTCCATGGCAGAGAAAAATGAGAAGAAGGTCTTTATCTGTCTAGCAATATTCAGTCAATTTAAATGTATGGCCCATAGAAGCTCTGAGGCACCTGCCACATTTTAAAGGGAGAGACTGAGGGCTGAACAAATTAATTAAATCAACATTGGATATTCCTTGACTTCCCTCAACAATCAACTCAAATTTCATTTTCTACCAAAAGGCCTTTCCCACTCCAACCACTCCCAGCCACTACTGATTCCCTGTCTCTACATCTATTTTGTACTCATATCTTGGATATACATAATTATTTGAATATTGTCTCCTGCAATAGAATGTGAAATCCTTAGAGACAGGAAACTTTTTTTGTCTTTCTTTGTATTCTCAGCATTTAGCACAGGACCAGGCTCATAGTAAGTAGTTATTGAATTCTTATTGTTGATACTACTGAGAATCAATCCACAATGTTGACCTCCATATTTGTTGATGTTTAGGCAATAACCAGTTATCTTTGTTTGCACTTTGAAGACTTAGAAGATGGAAAAATCATAGAGACTCAGCCAGTACATCTCAAAATTGAAGTTGGCTCTGAAGACCTCTCTCCCAGATATGGGCTACTAAATCTTTAAAAATCACCTCTCTGGGAGGGAAAAAGACACATTTTTTAAGTTTAATCTTAATTATTAGGTTCTATTGGGTTCTATCTACAAAAATAGATTTTTTTGGTTTTGAATAAAATAAAAATAAATTTTATTTGTCAATAAGTATAAATTTTATATGCCAAAGGGCATATGGAAATAAGATGTGGGCTGAATATGACCCTAGGACTAGAACTTGCTATCTCCTGATCTAGCCAATCAATACAACAATAAACCAAGCCCTGATTTGTGGCATTTGCTGATTTCCAAGTTATAAATGTTCACACTGAAAGCTTAACAATCAGTTCTTTTAAACCAATTTGAACTGTTCCTGTCTCCATCTCACAAAAACTGTAAAAAAGCAACTGATGTCATGTTGCTCAAGTTCAGTGTCAAGAACTATGGTGGGACAATGTCTTGTGTTGGGCATATTCAGTGCAATAGCCCAGTGGTAAACCATTCTACTCCAAATTGGTAGGTTGGCTGGTTGTTGTCCTTCATTCTTAAAGAGGACCGAAATGGCATCCCTATGTTAGAGTCATGTTACAGAGTATCTGACTGTGGCTGATCAGATCAATATGAGTTTGGGATTCTCAGCTATAGGTCAGGCACAAATAGTCCCTGTGAACACCTGGGATGGATTCTCTAAATTTGCCCATCTCACATTTCTTTTGTTATTTCGATTCTTCTTTGCTCATAGAGCACAGCACATTCTCTGACAAGGGGACGCCATGCTGAGTTGTCCTGTGCCAGAGTCTCCCACATCACACAATCAATTCTAAAGTTCTTAAAAGAGACCTTGAGGTCCTGTTATTGGTTTTTCTGACCATTGTGTAAGTACTTGCTCTAGTAATTCTCCACAAAATCATCTTTTTGGCAAGTTACATTTAACATTCAAACAACATGGCCAATCCATTGGAGTTGTGCTCTCTGCAGTAGAGTTTGAATGCTCGGCAGTTCAAGAAAGAACCTCAGTTTCTAGTATCTCATCCCACCAAGTGATCTTCAGAATCTTCCTAAGACAATTCAGATAGAAGTGATTCAGTTTTCTGGCATGACACTGGTTTCACAAGCACACAATAAGGTCAGCACAATTGTTCTGTAGACCTTCTGTTTGGTAGTCAGTCTCCTACCTCTTCTCTCACACACTTCCCATTGGAGCCTCCCAAACATTGAGCTAGCTCTGGTAAGTTCATTATCAATGTGTACATCAATGTGTACTGCCAAGGTAAGTGAATTTATCCACAGCATCCAAACTTCTCCATTTGCTGTAACTGATGGTTACACATATGGTGTGATCCTGGCTGGTGGAGCACCTGTGTAAATAATTGAACGCTGGAATAACTTGCCAATTTATAAATTCACTCCAGAGAGTGCTCAGGAAAATATGAAAACAATACATTGCAACGATCTCTTGCCCTTTGAGTAGTTAGTCAGACTTTCTGGTGAATGAGAGGAAAAGATGATGGAGAATCAGACAAGTGAGATACATGAAGAAGAGTCTGTGCACTAGATGGTGATGGACTAACAGAACTAAACATGGAAGTACCCAGTATTGTAAGTGAGTGGGGAGAAATGAGTGATTGGATTAGTGGATACATCCCAAGAGACTTCTTGACTCAGAATTAAGATTCAGGACCAGCAAAGCAGCGATGGAATCCAGGGGGAAGGTAACCAGATGTTCTGAGATCCTAACAGAAAGGCAACTTGGCTTGGTTGACACCCACATTGCCCTCTGGTGTTGGACACAGAGTAGGTAAGAAAGAACGTGGACAAGAATTCCAAGATATGAGAAACTGTGGATATGTTTCAGACTGACCTGAGGGATGGAGTGCCCACATTAATGAGATCACAGAGTCATTAAATTATCAACATATTGAAATAAAAGCGCTATTTAAGATTTAACCCAATGGCTTAATGGTTCTGCCAAAGAAATGTTTCCCTCAAAGCTTCAAAAGGCAATTGTTTCTTAGTGTGGGGTTTGCCAGTATAGTTTGTGTGTGGTTTCCTCTGGGCCTGGTAATAAGCCTCCATTGGAATGTGCAGAAAGCTGGGTTTGGAGTGTCACCAACCAGACTAGAACTGGTTCAGTGCAAATACTGTTAGCTCTCCAAAGGAAGGTCCCAATGGATCCTCTGGGTAATTGGACACATGCAAGTTGTTTATTTCATCCATAAAGAAATGACCTCTCTCTAAGGAGAATTATCATATAAGAGAAAAAATTCTGCTCTTCATTTAATTCCTGACTAGGCCAGCTATAGAGACTTAGTTCCTAGCAGTTCAAATAAACATTTCTATGTGTGCCCAATCAACCTTGAAAGAAAGGTGTTAGGAAAATGGAGGTGTTATAGAATCTAAAATAAATATGCATTTATGAGCACAAAAGTTCACTCTTGAATCAAGAAGTGGCTTATCATAGTCACAGAATTTTAGTTCTGAAAGGATCATTGAGATAATCCAGTATAACCTTTCCATTTCACAGATGAGGAAATGGTTATAGACTTGTTTAAGCTTACATAACTAGGTGATGGAAGACTTTTTATTTCCCAGTCTCTCAGTTCATAGCTTTTTCTACTATGTGAGACAGTGTATTGTGAAAAGAGTGCTCTGCTTGGAGTCACTGTATCAAGGTATAAATCTAGATTTAGATACAAAATAGATGAGAAAATTGAGAATCCAAAAGCTTAAAATATGGGAATAATAATAGTTCCACTACCTACTTGTGAGAATGTCTTGCAAAACACAAAATATCTTTTTAAAAAAGAAAAGTGAGTTAATTGTACACATGTAAATTGTATTTATAATTATCAATAAAGAATTATAAAGCAATAAATTCTAGAATAATTAAAGAAGGCCTCATACATATGTAGGATTTAGATAGGGAAAAGGGAAATGATATGAGCAAGAACATAGATGAAGGAATGAATATGACATGATTGGGAGAAAGTGGGAAAATTGATAAAACAAGTGAAAGATATATGCTTGGAAGTAGTGAAAAATTAGGCTGGATCCTTGAAATGAGGATAGATTACAAAGAACCAGAAAATAAGGTAAAGAAATTTAGATTTGATGAGATAAGTACAAAGCTACTATAATTGAACAAAAATAGTGATGTGATGATAAATGCAGTATTTAAGGAAGATCAGATGAATAAGCTAGAAGAAATCCTGGAGTAAAAAATGTTAACTAGAAGGCTATTTCAGTAACTAAGATATGAAATGAGTAGCATGATATTAAGATAATTAGCATGTTACTAATTGGACTAAAAAGCAATAGCTTTAGTTTTTCTTAGCTCCTTGGGGAAGAAACAGAACCAATGAGTGAATATTATGGGTCCATTTTTGCTGACTATATGGAAGAATTTACTAGTAAATAGATCAGGTCCAAAATGGAGTGGGCTGTCTTTGAAGTAGCAAGTGTCATGTGACTAGATTTTTTTGAAAAAAGGACAAATGTTTAGGGATGCTTCAGAGAGTATTTGTATAGAAAATTCTTTCTGATTCTTTATGGATACAAGATATACTTTAAAGTACAAAATCATAAGACTTCTCAATTGACTATAGCTAAAGTAGAATGAGTCACATATGTCATATGTGCTTCACAAAAAGTCATTTAATAAGAATTATTTGTTTAGAGTACTATTGAGCAATTAGAACTGGCTGTTTTGATAAGATCTAAATCATTTCTTTTTGGAGTTCCTCCATACTTTTCTAATAATTTCCTAATGTTTATTGAATTGAATTGACTTCATCTGCAAATCTAATAAAAAAAACCCAAAACATCAAAGTACAAAAGTTAACAAAAATAAAAAATGATCAGGGTACGAAAAAAAAAAAGAACCTAATATAAAACAGCTTCTTGAAAGATGTGTTATCCTTTGCAGCAGCTGGTATCAGGCAGCTTTATCCCACATATCATCAAATAAACTATTTCCTAGATAAGTTATGTATCCTATTGTGGGCTTCATTAGGGATATGCAAATGAGAACTCTCCATTTTTTCTTTTTAAAGTAAATTTTACTGATCTTTTGTTTTTGTATTACCTACATTTTCCACTGTATTTCTACCTCTTCTTCCTACTGGAGAGGCATCCCATCACACACACACACACACACACACACACACCACATTAGAAAAAATAGGAAGAGAAAAAAATCAGCAAAAAAATCAATATATTCCCAATGTCAATATTTTATACTCATAGACCATCTACCCTACCTATTCTCTTATCCTCTGAAAAAGTGTAGAAATAGATATTTTCTTATATCTCTTCTTTAGGGACACATTTTTTTAAATGGTAACATTCATTTTTTATAATAATAACTTTTTATTTTTCAACGTACATGCAAATCTAGTTTTCAACATTCACCCTTGCAAAACTTTGTGTTTCAAGTTTTTTTCTCTCCTTCCCCATCTTTTCCTAGATAGCAAGTGATCCAATATAGGTTAAACATATGCAATTTTTCTAACCATACTTCCACATTTATAAGTAACATTTAATTTTAATAATTGTTTTATAGTTTTGTTGATTAATATTGTTGTAGTCATGGAATATAAAAATTGGAATTCTCCTTTCCCATTACAACATAGAGATCAGAAATTACTAAAAAAATTTTTTTTGCTAAGTTAAAGATGCTGAGGTCTTTTGCTTTTAGGATTGTATTATTCCATTCCTCTCTGCAGCTTCTGGTGGGTACAGAATAATCTTATATTAGTTAAATGCCCTTTTTTAGGTCTTTTCTGAAGGTCTTTCAGTCACTTATGAAAATTCATATTTGTCATTAGGATTGTTAAATTTTATCTTTTTATAATTTTGGAGTTTGATGGATAGAAGATTTTTTCTGGAGGTAATCTTTTGATTGGTGTTTTGTTTTCTGTATTCAAAAGTTTGGGGCAGTTTTCTTTGTATTTCTTACATTATGATGTTGAGGTTCTTGGTTTTTACTTGTGTTCTTTGCGGGGCCACTAGATGGCGTAGTGGATAGAACACCTGGAAGACGAGTTCAAATGTTCTGCAAGGTCTAAGATCATTAAAAAGTTCTCAAGATCAACAAAACATTTGTTTACCTAGATATATTGTGTATTCTTTTAAAATTATTGCTTTTACATGTTTAACATATATTGGATTACTTGCCTCTAGGGGAGAAGGTGGGGGGAAGGGAGGGAAAAATATTTTAGAACATAAGGTTTTACCAGTGTGAATGTTGAAAATTATCTGTGTATATATTTTGAAAATAAAAGGCTTTAATAAAAAAAAAAAGAATTGCACGTTTAAAAATAAAATAAAATAAAATAATTGCTTTCTGAGGTTATATTCTTCCGCATAGTTATTCACATCATTATATTTGCATTCTGTCTTTAGTTTCCTCTTTTGTTTCTTAGAAGACTTGCCATTGTGAATTTTTCTGTTCTTCCCAGGATTTCTGCTGGAAAGCTCATGAATGCTGTTTCTATCTAAATACTTCTTAGAGCACTTCCATGCTGTACAGAGTCCTTCAGGTGTTTCTTCAATTTCCTTTGTTTTGCAATATTTATTTTGTTTTATTTACAGTTTTTTAGGTATCTTAGCAGCCCTTTTCTCTTCTCATTTTTGTTGATTTTTCTGTTTATTTCATAGGCTTTTAATTGAATTTCCTTCCCCTTTAGATCTTTGGTGATTTCCCCTTCTTTTGGTGGGTGTTTTTTTTTTTTTTTTTGTCTATGGACTTCAAAACAGTCTTAAAGGTCTTCTCATATGATGGAGAATTCACTTTTCACTGGCTTCTATCTTTGTCCTAAGTAACTGGTCTCAAATGAATACCAGTCTCCTTTCCTTTGGTCCTGGTGCAGCCCTGAATGATGGCCCCATGCTCTAACTCCCTCCGTTCTTTAATTCTCTAGCTAGTTGGTCTAAGCTGGCTAGGCTTTTTGCAGACTTGGTTGGGGAAGACTGCATTCTGGGCAGAGCTGGTGATCTTTATGGTAGCGGCTGCCTCAGAAAGAGTAATATTCTACCATTCTGTATTCCACACAGAACTGAGATCTGTTTTTTTTCTAAGAGAATGCTGGATAAGGAAGAATAATACTTATTAGGAGAGATTGTAGCAAGAAGGCTTGCAGATCAGAAAACGAGTTTCTGAAGAACTGAAAATGAATAAACTATAGAAAGTATAGAGTGAGCCACCTGCAACTTTTAACCATGTTAAAGGGGAGATAACAAAAGTATGATTGGAAAAGAAAATGAACTTTAATCACATGACAAGGGCAAGGGATGACTCAAGGAATGGGTTGATATTGTCATAATGTCAGGCAGTTGTTGTGATGTTTAGTTGTGTCTGACTTTTTGTGACTGCATTTTGGGTTGAGAGTGATTTGCCATTTCCTTCTCCAGCTCATTTTACAGATGAGTAAACTGAGGCAAACAGAGTTAAGTTACTTGCTCAGGGTCACTGAGTTAGTAAGTATCTAAGACTGGATTGGAACTCAGAAGACCAGTCATCCTGACTCCAAGCCCAGCACTACATCCCCTGGGCCTCATAGCTGAATGATGTGAGAAGAAAGCCACAAAGACTTCAAGTACATTGATTGGACCCCACTGTGGCAGCCAGGTGGTCCGGTGCACAGAGTGCCAGACCTGAGTTCAAATGTAGCCTCAGACACTCACTAGCTGTGCAACCCTGGGCAAGTCACTTAATCCTATTTGCCTCAGTTTCCTCCTTTGTAAAATGAACTGGGAAGAAAATAGCAAAAACCACTCTGGTATCTTTGCCAGGAAAACCTCAAATGGGGTCACAGAATCAGACATGACTGCAACAAATGACCAAATGAGGAAGGAATCATAAGGGATAGGAAGGGATAAATAGTCTGAGAGCTGCATCAGTGGAGAAAAGATGAAATCAGTGAGATCATAGGTACATTTGTGAATTTGACTAAGAATAAGGTGACTCCAAAAAATAAGTAGGTTCTTGTAGTAGTGCTTACTTACTACACTGGAAAACATCAGTAATTCCTCACAATTAATATAATGCAGGCAGCACTGAAAAAGAAGTATGATCTACTTGTTTCATAATCTTGAAAAAAAATTACTATTCTTACTGTTTTTTTTCTCTCTCTGTCTGTTTCTGTCTCTCTCTGTCTCTCCTTTCTTCCCTCCCTCCCTCCCTCCTTTGTTCCTTTCCTTCCTCTTTTTTCCTCTCTCTCCATCTTGTTTGTCATGCTACCTCCACTTTTTCTTATATTACTCAAGAACCAGCAAGAAAAATGTCAAAAGGAAGATAGTGTAGATTTTTCTAATGGAAAAAAAGAAAACCTGAAATAGCTTAGATAAACTTTTAGATCTTACTACTACTAGGTAACAAGAGGTTTTCCTAGAGATGGAAAGGATTGTCCCTGATAGCCAGAACTAAAGGAACTGAGAATAGTTGGTGCAGGATTACAAAGCCAAATTTATGTTCACTGTTATTGAAAGAGGAAATGTGCTATAATGGATAGAAAACTGGCCAGGAAGACCTGGGTCTGTGTCCTGCCTCTGACACATATTGGCTGTGTGATCACTTAACTCCTCAGTATCCTAGGCAACTCTCTATAGCAGTTTTTTTTTTTAAAAGGATGCTGGCCTCCATTAGTCAAATGCTTTCTGGGAAGAAGTTATATTGGTACATTACCAATGTAATCAAAGTTCCAATCTTTATCCCTATGTTATTGAGAAGTCCCTAATAAATATAAGCTTTCTTTACACAGTTTTACTAGTTTTCTGAACTTGGAAGCCTTTAGTTTTTTACAACAGTGTTTCTGGGAAGACTGCATCCAAAAACTCCTATGATCTCAAAGATCTTTTGTAAATCATAAATTTATAAAGTATAGAAAAGTATAGAAAATTAACATATACATTAATTATCTTGGAAAAACAGCTTGTAGACAAGTATATTAACTGTTATTTATCAAAATAAGAGTTAGTATAATTAGATAGCTTCATTAGAAACTTTGCCTTAACAAATTATAATAATAAATTACCCAGGTCATCTTTAAACAGAGAACACATATGCAGAAGAGTTAAGATTTATGAGAGAAGATATACAAACACACACACACACACACACACACACACACACACACACAGTATTGCGAATAGATATGGAGCCTTCAATTTTCACTGAAAATAACCTCTAGGAAAACAGGACAGAGAACCTTCTCTAGGGTTCTATTGAACCATTCTTTCTGAAATATATTAGACTACCTAGTTTAGAAGAAAAAGCAAGAAAGTTTCTGAAATTCACAGTCTTCTGAAAAAAAATGAAAGAACCTCAAAAAATGGGAGTGAGGCAGAAAGGGGTCAAACATATTTTGAGCTTTTCTTCAAGACAAAGGAAGAGGAACCACAAAACTGCCCCCAACCCCCTCCTCCAAACAGACCATATCAACAAGAGAAAGAACAATTTTTTTTTAAAAGCTCTGATTTACACTCACACATGCACATGTGTGTGTATATACACACACATATATATGTAGATATACATATGCAAATGTTCATGGGAATATATGTATAGTTGATATATATAGCTTAGGAGTATAATTGGGATATAGGGTATTCAGGAAAAACTAGTACCTCTGATGTGAAGACTGTCAAGCCTTTTTCAGAGCTATTCAACAACTTTGGTGACCACCTGATTAGCCCAACTCTCACTTGCTCTGAGAAGCTGTAACATGCATTTTGGCAGATGGGCTAAACCAGGCTGAGGGTAATTAAGGGGTCTCCAACCCATTAGTGAATTAGGGAAGGGTCTGGCCAAGGCATGTTAATGGGCAGATGAGAACCATTTGTTCCCAAGCCATTAAGGCAGCTGAAGTAGGCACTGTGGAGTACCTAGAGCTTGGTTAGACATCAAAAAACTCCAGCATTGTCTACTGCATCCTGAGCCATCATCGGTTATCTTGACTTTTGTCTTTCTATTGAACTTCAATGATTCTGAGAGCCCTCTCTCTTTAAATGCCTTGGGACAACTTTGCCTCACTTAAATCCAGTTTATGAACTAGTTAGTGACCTAGTCACCCATACAATTTTACCATTTCTTTACCTATCTCAAAGTAATGTGGTGACAAGCAAGGAAACAGCCAATGCAGACACTGGGAGCTGTAGCCACAACCCTGCACACAGGTGGCCCAAGATAGATCTTTGGGTATAGTTCCAAGTTGTTCTCCAGAATTCTTTAGTTCACAACTCCACCAGTAATGCATTAACATCCCACTTTTTCCATATTCCCTCCAACATTTATCATTTTTTGTCATCTTAGCCAATCTAATAAGTGGTACCTTAGAGTTGTAATTTGCATTTCTCTAATCAATAATGATTTAGAGCATTTTTCATATGATTATAGATGCCTTTAATTTCTTCACCTGAAAATTGTTAGTTCATATCCTTTTACTATTTACCATTTACAAACACTTTTGTGAAGATGATTCCACTCACCATCAGTACAAGGAATATGTGCAAACTTATGAACAACATGAAATCTATAGATCTGAAAGATGAATAGCTCCTATTGCAAAAGAACTCAGCAGGTATAAAATACAAATAGCAACTCTGAGTGAAATAAAGTTGGAAAATGAAGACTAGATTATTGAAGGGAAAGCCAGAGTTAAGGGGAACACTCTGAAGCTGGTATAAATGTGCAAGTAAAATTAATCTAGTCAGCAAGCTTGTATAATTACAAAAGGAGTGAATGACATACTTATGACAATGCAATTGCACTGCCAAAAGTGACACATCACCTTCATCAGTGGGTATGTTCCCACCATGACAAACCCTGATGAGGTCAAAGAAAAATTTATGAAGATCTAGAGACCCTCATCATTGACGCATCAAAAGAAAGAAGCATATAATTCTGATGACTTTATTGCAAACTATCAGAAGTAGCAGGAAGTTCTTGGGAAGAATGAATTTGGAAACAGCAGTAATAGTCACTTACTATTGAAGACCTCTGAATTTCATGACCTTCTCATCATCAACATTGTCTTCCATTCACTTAAAAGTAAAACTTCATACACTCTCGCAGCAAATATTGACATTTAATAGATTACTTTTATCGTAGGGAGAAGAGACATACAAAATATGAGAGTGATTAAGGTGATATGTAGTGCTGGACTGATCATAGATTTAATCTCTCTAAGCTAAATATTTTCATTTAACAAAAGCAACAGCCTCAAGGCAAGAGTTGACTACCAGAAGACTTAATGTCAACAGATTAGAGTGTTTCTCCTTTCATAAACAGTTGTTGTTAACTTGGTGGGAAAGTTGAACCAATCCATGGTTGGCAAGAGTAGAGCAGAAAAGGAATGGGCAGCTTTCAGAAATTTGGTGTACAGCACCATATTTATTCATTTGATCCAAACCCACAATCATCAAGATTGCTTTGATAAAAATGATGTAGAAATTCTAAAGCTGCTAAACAAAAATTGAAAACCCCATGGTATTTACTAGCAGCATAGTTCATCTAACTCTAAGAAAGTACTACATCAAAAATAAAGTGCAGGCAAGTCTTAAAGAGATTCAGGATTCTTAGCAGATGTATAGAGAACTTACTCAAATTATAAGTCAGAGGATATGAACAGACAATTTTCAGATGAAGAAATTGAAACCATTTCTAATCATATAAAAAGATGCTCCAAATCACTATTGATCAGAGAAATGCAAATTAAGACAACTCTGAGATACCACTACACACCTGTCAGATTGGCTAAGATGATAGGAAAAGACAAGGACGAATATTGGAGGGGATGTGGGAAAACTGGGACACTGATACATTGTTGGTGGAGTTGTGAATGGATCCAACCATTCTGGAGAGTGATTTGGAATTATGCTCAAAGAATTATCAAACTGTGCATACCCTTTGATCCAGCAGTGTTACTACTGGGCTTATATCCCAAAGAGATATTAAGGAAAGGAAAGGGACCTGTATGTGTCAAAATGTTTGTGGCAGCCCTGTTTGTAATGGCTAGAAATTGGAAACTGAGTGGATGCCCATCAATTGGAGAATGGCTGAATAAGTTATGGTATATGAATGATATGGCGTATTATTGTTCTATAAGAAATGACCAGCAGGATGAATACAGAGAGGCTTAGAGAGACTGACATGAACTTATGCTTAGTGAAATGAGCAGAGCCAAGAGAACATTATACACTTCAACAACAAGCTTATATGATGATTAATTCTGATGGTTGTGGCTCTCTTCAACAATGAGATAATTCAGGCCAGTTCCAATGGTCTTGTGATGAAGACAGCCATCTACACCCACAGAGAGGACCATGGGAACTGAGTGTAGATCACAACATAGTATTTTCACCCTTTTTATTGTTGTTTGCTTGCATTTTGTTTTCTTTCTCATTTTTTCCTTTTTGATATGATTTTTCTTGTGCAACATAATATTTGTGAAAATATGTGTAGAAGAACAGCATATATTGATTATTTGATTCTAGGAGAGAGAATAGGGGGAAGGGAAGGAAAAATTTGGAATACAAGGTTTTGCAAGGAGAATGTTGAAAATTATCCATGCATATGTTTTTTTAATTTTCATTTTTTATTATAGCTTTTTATATACAAAACATATGTGTGGGTAATTTTTCAACATTGACCCTTGCAAAAACTTCTGTTTCAACTTTTCCCCTCCTTTCCTCTACCCCTTCCCCTAGATGGCAGCTAGTCCTATACATGTTAAATATGTTAAAGTATATGTTAAATACAATATTTGTATATATATTTATACAATTATCTTGTTGCAGAAGAAAGATTGGATTTAGAAGAAGGTAAAAATAACCGAGAAGAAAAAAAACAAAAATGCAAGCAAACAAAAACAGAAAGAGTAGAAATGTTATGCTGGGGTCCATACTCATTTCCAGTGTTCTTTCTCTGGGTATAGCTGGTTCTGTTCATTACAAATCAATTGATTTGGATCCTCTCATCCAAGGAGATGCCTTGAAGAGAGTCATGTCCATCAGAATTGATCAACATGTAATATTGTTGTTAGAGGGTATAATGATCTCCTGATCCTGCTCATTTCACTCAGCATCAGTTCATTTATGTCTCTCCAAGTCTGTCTGTATTCATCCTGCTGGTCATTTCTTATAGAACAATAATATTCCATAACATTCATAAACCACAATTTATTCAATTGGTGGGCATCCCTTCAATTTCTGGTTTCTAGACACTACGAAAAGGGCTGCCACAAACATTTTTCATGCATATGTTTTGAAAATAAAAAACTTTAATAAAAAAGAAGGCAGATGAAATTCAGTTTTATGCTGAGAGTAACAATCCAAAGCACTTTTGTGATGCCCTATTATGCTCTTTATGGTCCAAAGATATATGATACATCTCAAGTACCTAGTGCTAATGGAACCAGATTTATTATTGATGAGGACATGATCCTGGAGAGAGGGGCTGGATGCTTCTATGGTGTTTTCAATAAACCATCATCAATCAACCTTTGAATACTTAAGGATGAAGTCAATTCTTCTTTAGCTGATGGCAAAGTGTTTGGTGCTGATTCCATTCCAGCTGAGATTTATAAGGCAGAAGGTCCACTGTTCATACAAAAAGTGATGGAAATTTTCTGGGTTATATGGCATGAGGAGATTATCCCTCTAGAAGTTTAAAGATGCCTCAAGTGTCCATCTCAATAAAGGAAAAAGAAATAGATTGTCCTGTGACAATAATGGGGAGTGAAGGGAGGGTCCTCTTTCTTAGTCATTGTTGGCAAGATTTTTCCCAGTCTTTCTTAATAGGCTGATCTTTCACTTAGTGGTCATCTCCTGAGAGCCAATCTGGTTTTAGAAAGGGCTAAGGTATTGTTGATGTGGTGCTTTCTGCCTGATAGCTCCATGACAAATTCAAGGAGTAGAATAGTGGTGTGTACACAATCTTTGTAGCTCTGACAAAGGTCTTTGACGCTGTAGTGGAAGCTTGTGGAAAATCATAGCAAAATTTGATTGCCTGGAGAAGCAGTATTGTAATAGTATTGTATGTCAGTCTCATGAAGACATGCTTGCACAGGTTCTGGATAATGGATGCTGCTCTCCTAGTCACTAATGGAATGAAGCAAGGCTGTGTGCTTGCTCTTGTGCTTTTCAGCATGTTTTCAACAATGTTGTCAGATGCCTTCAACAAGGATGAAAAATCACATCAACATCAGCCACAGCATTGATGGTAAATTATTTAAACTTGAAAAGACTACAATCCAAGACTAAAATGAAGGGAGAATTGGTGCATGGTTTTTTGTTTGTAGTTGATTGATGGTGCAGCCTTTGAGGTGAGATGCAATAAAGTGTGGATTGATTCTCTGCTGCTCGTACTAATTTTGGGCCAACAATTAACATCAAGAAAACACAGGTCCTCCATCAGCCAGCACCACTCCATCCATATGGGCAGCCATCATTTACAGCAAATGGTGAAATTTTGAATGTTATGAATAAGTTCCTTTCCTTGGCAGTATACTTTCCAGGGATGTACAGATGGATGATGAGATTGACAGTTACCTCAGTGTTTGGGAGGCTCTGAAGCCGAGGAGAAGAGATCTTAGATTATCTACAAAAGTGAAGGTCTATAGAGCCATTGTGCTGACTTCATCATTGTATGCCTATCAAACCTGCACAGTATTTTAGTGCCATGACAGAAAATTGAATTACTTCCATTTGAATCATCTTAGGGAGATTATGAAGATCATCCAACAAGGTAAGGTACTGGACACTAAGGATTCTTCCATGTTGAACTGCCAAGTATTTAAACTCTACTGTGGAGAGCACAACTCTGAAGGCCTGACTATGTTTGAATTACCTTAAAGACTATTTTATGGAGAATTCACACAAATCAAGTGTGGGGGTTCAAATGTTGGGTTCTTGTTCTTCTTTAAATATTATAAAAATTCCCCCTGGGTGCCTTCTCTGGAATCAGGATTTTGTCGGTCCCTGTTCAGGCGCCAAAATGTGGGTGAGCTTTTTCTTCTCAAAGCACAGCCAGGTGATAAAAGTTCAGGTCTTTTATTATCTCCAATATAGCCCGGTTAGCTTAGAGGCCTATCTCTCTGCTTGGTTCCAAGAGCTCTTGCTGCTTTGTCGCCAAATCCAAAGATTTTGTCCTTCAGCCTCTGCCTCTGCTTTCTTCAGCCTCCAGCCAGCACAGAGATGGAATGAATCTCTTGTCTCCTTCACTTGGGGCTCAGTGAGTCTTTCAGACCAGCTTGGTCTCAATGGGAGAAGTGCAGGAGCCCAGCCACCAACTCCTCTCCAATGCAGCTGAACTCTCTTCTGCGACCAACCAGCCAAGTGGAAAATGTATTCTGTCTTGCCTTGCCTTGGAGAGAGGACTTCTGGCGGAATTCCACTGAAATCTGACCGAGAGCCTCTGTCTGTTTCTTTTATACAAGAGGGAGGAATTGTGCGATAGGAGAGAGAGGGATTATGGGTTTTCTCCCATAGTGCTCTCTGGCCCAAAGAGCTTCAAGGGAGGTGTGAACACAAAGGTGTAAACACAAGCATTGTACTAATTAGTTCTACTTAGTACCTTGTTTCAGATTCTGGCCAAAATCTTCTTGTAAGATTAGATCAACTCTAATTAGTTAGCAGTTTGTAAGGATTCCAACAATCAAGCACTCACATAGACATCGGAAGAAGCAATACGAAGACATTCTCAAGGTCTTTCTGAAGAATTCTGGAATCTGTTTTGAAAACTGGGAGACGCTAGCACAGGACCACCCAACAGTGCATGCCCACATCAAAGAAAATGTTGTGCTCTATGAGCAAAGCAGAATTGGAGTAGCTCAAAGAAAACATAAGTGTGCTAATTCAGAGACAACTCCACTCCAGTTAATCCAAATAGTACAGATGGATTATCCATGTCTGATCTGTGGTAGAGCCTTCTGAATTTGTATTGGTCTAATCAGTCACAGTGGGGCACATAGTACCTTACCCTCAATATAGTAATGTCATTTTAGTCCTCTTTGAAAAAAAAATTAGTTTAGTGGCTTGGCAGACATTTACAAATTGCCTTCTAGATTGGTTTGGATAACTCACAGTTCAACTGCAACACTTTAATATTCCTGTCCTCCTGAAGAATCTTCAACAATTGTCATTTTCTACTTAAAAAAAAATAATTGTTGGTGATATAATGAGTATGAAACATATTTAGAGTTGTTTAATTGGCATTTTTTCTTATTAAAGTTTGGATGTATTTTCCTCACATTTTTTCCCTTGAGAAATGCCAATTCAGGGGAGGTGGAGCCAAGATGGCAGAGAGTAGACAGGTCTTTGTCTGAGCTCTTCTTGGCTTCCCTAAGAATAAACACTAGATCAAGCCTCTGAACAGGTTTTGGAGGAACAGAACCTACAAATATTTGTTCCACTGAACAAATTTCCTGTTGGAATTTTTACAAACTGTTAAATCATTAGAGTTGATAGAGACAATAATTATCTAATTTAGCATGGTTCAGTATGATTGATCTGATCTTACAAGGAGATGTTTTGGGCCAGAATCTGAAATAAGGTATTAAGTAGAACTAATTGATACAATGCTTGTATTCACACCTTTACTCATTGGAGTTCACAGGTTTGGGAGATTTCAGGGTTTAGTATGAGATATCTGAATTCACACCTCCCTTGAAGCTCTTAGGGCCAGAGAGCACACTGGGAGATATCCTACAATCCCACTCTCTCAGATATAAAAAGCAGACAGAGGCCCAGTCAAGAGAGTTCAGCTCAATTGGAGGCTGAAGAAAGCAGAGGCAGAAGCAAAGGATAAAGCTGCAAGAGCTCTTGGAACCAAGAAGAGAGATAGCCTCTAAGCTAACCTAGCTATATTGGAGACAATAAAAGATCTGAACTTTTATCACCTGGCTGTGTTTTGAGGTGATTATTACTTTCAACTGCAACTAAGGCTACTTCCAGAAAACCTCCCCGAGAAACCTGCTTTCTCCTAGAGAGAACTATTATTTTAAAGAAGAAAAACACCAGCAATTTCCAGCAAAAGATATTTTGGAAAAACTTCAGGAAAGGTCTGTCTCAAGCAGATGAGGGGATGCCCAGTGCAGGTACTTCACAGGGAGGCCCAGGAAGGACAGACCTCCATGCACCAGGGGAATCTAGTGAAAGGCACTTAGCCAAAATATAGCAACATTGGCTACTTTGTCCTGGTTCAGAAGCCAGTGGGACCATCACACTAGTTGTGAAACCTCCTACACAAGTACAGAAGGCAAATAGTGAGCCCCTGAAACCCAGCATAACATGTGGGATTTGGCTATGCCCAGCCAGCATGGGAAGGAAGCTGGCAGCATCACTCCAGGTCAGTGAAAAGCCATTGTTGCCTGTAGAGGAATCTTGAGACAATCTCTCCTTTGTCCCCAAAGCAGACAGCAACCTTTAAATTTAAATTTAAATTTTTATTTTATTAAGTATTATTATTAAATTTAAATTTGCTCATTTAAAAATGAGCAAAACTGCAAAAAGACTCTGACCATAGATAGCTATTATGGAGACAGGGAAAAAGAGATCTCCAACCCTGAGGACACCAAAGATAAAATGTCTCCATATGAAGCCCTAAAGAGTGATATGAGTTGGTCTCTGACTTAAAAGGCTCTCTTTGAAGTATTCACAAAAAATCTTAAAAGAGAATTAGAAGACAAATGGGGAAAGAAACGGGAGCTTTGGAAAAGGAAACACAGAAATTTTCTGAAAAAAAACCTCACTCCTTGAAAAAATAGATTTAGTAAAATGGACAAAGAAAAAACTCCTTGAAAAACAGAATTGGTGAAATGGAAACAGAATAACTCCCTAAAAAAATAGAATTGGTGAAATAAGGGGAAAAGACCAATGAACAAGACAACTCATTAAACATTCAATTGACCAAACTCAAAAGGAGGTTTAAAAGCTAACTGAAGGAAACGATTCATTCAAAATTATATTTGACTAAATGAAATTAATAACTCAATGAAACATCAAGAATTAGTGAAACAAAATAAAACAAAAAGAAAGGAAAAAATAGAAGAAAATGTAAAATACCTCATTGTAAAAACAATTGATCTGGAAAATAGATCCCCAAGAGACTTTCTAAGAATTATTGGACTACTTGAATACCACAATGAAAAAAAGAGTCTAGACAATATCTTTCAAGAAATCATTAAGGGAAACTACCCTGATGTCCTAGAACTAGAGAGTAAAATAGCCATTGAAAGGATTCAGTGATCAGCTCCTGAAAGAGAGCCCAAAATGAAAACTTCAAGGAATAGTGTAGCTAAATTCCAGAATTATCAGATCAAGGAGAAAAAAAACCAATTCAAATATCAAGGAGCTACAATCAGGATTACCCAAACCTAGCAGTTTCCACTTTAAAAGATCAAAGGGCCTAGGAATATGATATTCTAGAGGGCAAAGGAGCTTGGACTGCAGCTAAGAATCAACTATCCAGCAAAACTAAGCATTATTATAGCTATCTATGGTCAGAGTCTTTTTGCATTTTTGCTTATTTTTTTTTTAAAAAGATGAACATTTAGTGAAATAGGGAATTTTCGTTTATTTTTGATGAAAAGACCAAAGCTGAACAGAAAATTTGTTCTTCAAATACAGAATTCAAGAAGCATAAAAAGGTAAAAAGGAAAGAAGAAAAAAAAATATTGTATTTTTAAAGGTTAAAATGTTTACGTCCCTATCAGATTGAGGGCATATAATTGAGCAAAATAGTTGTAATAATTAACTTGACTTCTTTCACATTTGTTGTGAATTTTCCTTTATCCATTTTTATATTGGAAATTTTATTTTCTTGTCTTTTAAAATTTGCTTAGTTAAGACTGGTTGTTAATTTATTGGGATTTTTGAAAAATCTAGTTTTAGGAATTCATTTTGTCAAAAAAAAGTTTGTGTGTTTTGATTTTAATAGTTTTGTTTTCATTTAGGATTTTTATTTGTTGTTGTTTTTTTCTGATTTTTTATTGCTGTATGTCCAGTTCATTGATGTGTTCTTTCTCTCTTTTATTGATGGAAGTATTTAGAAATATAAATTTGCCCATCAGGATTTTTTTGGCTAAATCCCCCTAAATTTGATGTGTCTTTTTTTTTTGTTTGTTTCATTTATGACATTGTCTATAGAGCTTGATTTTTTCCTTGCCTCACCAATTCTTTTGGCTTAATTTATTTAGTCTCCTTTTAAGTTTGAAACATTTAAAGGACATTAATTGATTGTGATTTTTTTCTGTGTTGTGGCTTTGCTAAGATACATTTAACACTTTTGCTTTTCAGTGTTGTTTATGAAGATTTTATGACTTAACTATGATCAATTTTTATAAATTCATATGTGAGAAATATTCATATTCTTTTCAATTCCTATTCTATATTAATCACAGATCTATCATATCTTTTATAAAATTCTAAGTAGTACTTCTTTTTCTTTATATTTTTGTTTAGTTTGTCTCCAACAATTTGAGTTCTACTGTCTTGTAATTTGACAGTTTTTTCTAACAAGATTCTGTCATTTAGTGTGTGCGTTTGTATATGTATGTGTGTGCATGTGTGTGTGCATGTGTATGTGTATGTATGTAGATAGATAGCTATATGGTTTCTTTAAGGATGTTATTGTTTCTTTGCTTATTCTTTTTAAACATGTTTATTTTTATTATTGTTTTGAATGAAATCACGATTACTTTCTTTTTTATCCATCTTTTTTTTAGCTTGCTTGAAACATAATATTAAGTTTCTGCTATGTGTCTAAATTTAACTTTATATGAATCTTTGTTTCAAACATGCTTCTATTTAAGAAATATATTGAGTTTTGCTTTTTATTCTATCTCAGCTAATACTACATCTCTCCATTTTATGGATGATTTCATCTCATTCATGTCCATAGTTATGATTCCTAATTTTATATTTCCCTCCATTATATTCTCTTATGGGTTTTTTTTTTCCTTTTTCTTCTCTCTTCTCCCCTCATATAGAAGGAGGTAGAGAAAAAGAAGGAAATCTGATAGGAAAAGAAATCTTCAAGTGAAGTGTCTTTTCCTATTTCTTTGCCTTTCTTCTTTTTACCAACTCTAGATATAATCTGATTGCTACTTCTTATACAATACTCTCTCTTTTTAATAATCCTTTTTATGAATAACTTTCTAAAACTAAAATGTTTTCTTTCTGATTATTTCTTTCTTGACTCAACTATCCCTCTTATATTTTCTCTCTTAGTTCTGACAAATCTTTGTTGAGTTTAATGTGTTTTTACATTACTCTTTTGTGTATGTCAGTCTGTTCAACCCTTCTTTATTTAGTTCAAATGTGAGGTCTTGAAACAGCTATTCCCCTTCAACTTTCCTCCATGTTTTCTAGTACTCCATTGAAGTGAAATAATAAGCATCTCTTTCTTCTTTCTCATTTCTCCCCAATGTATTACTTTTACCTTACTTTTTTTTTTCTCTCAAAACTAACAAAACAGAAGAAAGCCACCCTCAGTGTTATTTGTCTAACTTCCATTTTGACCCTTAAAGACATTAGGATTCTGTAGGAGCAATTGTCTCTTTTCCCTCTACTAGAACATATTTCCATTATTATTGTTTTTTCACTTCCAATTATTCAACTATATCTTTCTAGTTTTCTCTAGTTATGTATTTGCATTTTAATGTACCCCCAACCCCAAGTATTATACATATTTTTCCATGACAAGTTATTCTTAGTTGTAAATCTGTTGCTTTTGCCTTTTGTAATATTGTATCATGAGACTTTCTCTCTTCTAATAATGCTTTCTATAGTTTTGTATTAATACTGAAACTGTAGTTTGCTTTTGGCTACTTGTATAATTTCTTTGAAAGCTCTGGTTTCAATACCCTGAGTATTTTTAGTTTGGGAATTTTTTCAGAAGGTTTTGGGAAATAGAATGTGTGTGTATATATATATATATATATATTATATATATATAATATATATATATACACATATCATATATATTTTTTTTGGTGAGGGGGAAGAATACTGTCATGGTTTTCAGGAAGTCTTGATTCTTAGATTATCTCCCCTTGACATTTTTTCCAAGAGAGAAAATCTATTGCATGCTATATGTTTTCCAAGTCAGTTAATTTTGATAGAAATGTTACATTTTCTTCTATCATTTCAATCTTTTGACTTTGTTCTAAAATTTTTTGTTATTTTGGAGAATAAGTGTACCCTCAGAATCACTGAGTCCTATTTGCTTCATTCCATCTTCAGAGTCCACTATGTAGGTTAGATAGTTCATGTTCTGTCCAAAGCTATTTATTCTGCTTCAATGTTTTTTCCCCATTGAACTTTCCTTTTATTTGAAATTTCCTCTTCTTCTCTCTTGCATCATTTCTCCTCTCTACTGTTATGGTCTTTGCAAACAAGCCTTTTTTTCTGCCAAGGTTCTTAATTTCTGCTAAGGCTCATAAGTTATTATGAATACACTTTCATCTTAATTCATGTATGAATTTCCCTTAATAATAAGGATAACATGTTTTTTCTGTGTATTTTACTTATTTCTCCTATTTACTGGGTTTGTTCTCAAGCCAATCCTTGGCTTCATCAATGGTTTGGATAGGACTAATTTGGATCTGCACGCTGTTGCCAACCTTGGTTTCTGTCTCAGCCCCTAGTGGTCCTTGGTAAATTTTGACTTTAGATAAAATCTGGCTTCTTGTATGACCAATTTGGTTCCATCCCTTGATGTTTCTCTGACTGGCCTCAATGGCTTACTGGTCTCAGACCTCCTGCTTACCCAGTCACTAAATTGATCTTGTTACCTTCTGTGCTCTGAGGAGTGCATGGAAGAGCCCTGTCTCTCTATGCAATGATCAACAGAGACAAATTCCAATTAGGCATCTATTCTACCTTGTCTCTATTGCCAAGTTTAGAGTCTGGCTGAAGGACCCCAATTATTTGAGTTCATAATGGCTTACATTCCTCTCTTAGAGTGCTGGTTGGCTTCAAATTTATTAGAGGAAGCTTACAATGGCTTCCTAGAAAGAGTTAATCTTCCTGGTTCTGCTGGCCTCCATTTTCCTGACACATGTCCCTTAATTATGCCAGCCTTATTGGTGGAGAGGCCCTTCTGCCCATTTTTTGTGCATCTTTTTTGTGAAATTCTGAATGGGATAATGAAGTATACTTCCTTTTTTCCCTTCAGTTTTCTTTATCACTTTTTTACATTTACTTTCACTTTATCATAATTATATTTCACTTTATCATATTTACTGTGGTGTGTGTTTTTTTTCTTTTTTGCTGAGGCAACTGGTGTTAAGTGAACTACTTTGGTGTTTTTTTTTAAAGAGCTAGACTTCTGTATGACCTTTTACATTATCACTTTAACTAGAAATCTTCATCTTGAGCTTAATTCCTGGCAAAATTCTTGAATGTGTCATTAAAAGAATAGCATGCAAGAACTAAGAAAGGGAAATGATGATCTGAAATCCATCATACCTTCTTCAAGAACAAGTCATCCCAAACTAATGTCATTTCCTTTTTTGATAGGGTTACAGGTTAGTAGACAAGAGATGCTTTAGTCAAAGTTTCCAACTAAGTATTTCACAAACTTTCCTTTGGTATACCTGAGCACAAGACAAAGAGATGTAGACTGGATTATAGAACAATTATTCATCTTTCAAATTAGTTGAATGACTGGATTTGAAGGGTAATCATTAATGGCTTAATATCAATCTGGAACTTCTCTAATTTATTTTCTCAGGCATCTGCACTAGGTTCTGTGATATGGAAACATTGATTCAGATGGTTTAGACATAGACAAGATATTTACCAAGCTGGAGAATGATAATCAACAAAAATTTATTAATGACATGCTATTCACTATGGGAAAAAAAGCAAAAATGAAAATCTCTGCCCATGGGAGTTTATACTTTAATGTGATGATAATATTGTATATATATAGCAATGTATTTAAAAAAAAAAACTACATTTGGTGGGGAAGGCACTCTCAGCTGAGTGGATCAATGACTTGTGTAAGGAGAAGATATTTGAGCTGACCTTAAAGGAAAAGGGATCATAAGAGGTACAGAAGAGGAAAAAGTCCATGATAATTTTGGTGGACAGCCTAGACAGATGGAGAGGAATGAGAGATGGATTATTATGTGCAAGGAACAAGAAGAAAGCAATTTGGCAGGACAATAGAGTATGTAAAGAGGAATACTGCCTAATAGAGTTAGTGAGAGTAAGTTGAAGGGATTTAAATGTCAGAGGAGTTTTTATTTCATCCTAGAAGTAATAGGGAGACCCTGAGTTTATTGAATTGGGCATTGATATGGTTAAACCTGTGCTTTAGAACTATCATTTTGTCAGTTACATGGAGAATAATGGAAAGGAAGAAACTGAGTGCAGGAAGGCCAATTAGAAAACTATTGCAATAGTGCAGGTAAGTAGGGATGACAGATTGAACTGGAGTGGGCAAGTGATTAGAGAGAAGGGTGTGAATTATGGAGCTGGAATTGATAAGACTTGGCAGTTGATTGGATTTGTGGCATAAAATAGAGTGAGGAATCAAATATAACTCTAGAATAAAAACCTCAGTGAGTAAAAGCGTGATAGTACCTGTGAAAGAAATAAGGAAGTTTGTAAGAAGGATAGATTTTGGGAGAAAAATAATTGAGTTCTGCTGTGAATACATATAGTATCTAAAGTTTGAAATGTCCTAAACAATATATATATATATGTCAAAATAATGGCCTTGATCTAATAAGTTAGATTTTAATAGGGATAAATAGATTTATACTGGGCTCAAAAAAATTAGTTGCACAAACATAGGCTAGGGATGGTATAGCTAAACAAAAGTTCCTATTTATTAGGCTCCATAGTCACATAGTCCATTGTTAAGTACTTTTACAATCAATTAATAAATATTTATTAACTACCTACTATGTGCCAGGCACTGAGCTAAGTACTGGAAAAATTATTTTATCCTCACAATTACCTGAGGTAAATGCTATTATTATCTCGATTTAATGGATTAGAACACTGAAGTGGGACAATGGTTAAGTAACAATTAGTAAAAGGCCATATTTGAACTCATTTCATAGACTCCAAATCTAGTGTTTTATTCAGTGAGTTTCCTAGCTGCCTCTGAATAATCATCTGAAATAGCCACTAATGAAAACTGATGAGAGGGACTTTAGGCTGGATAGAAGGGGAGTCCAAAACACAAACAAAAGAAACAATAGTCCTTCACTATTCTGCTCTGGTCAGACTTGTGTTGAATTCTGGGAATCACATTTTCAGAAGGATGTTTGATAAAGTGGAGTAAACCCCAAGGAGGGCAAGAAATTATAAGGGGATTGGGGATAATGCCATTAGGGGTGTTTAACGGGCAGAAGAAAAAGATTGTATGGAAATAATTGTCTTCAAGTATTTGAAGAACTGTTATGTGGAATTGGGGTAGATCAGTTTTGCTAGGCTAAAACATAGGCAGAACCGGGAGCAATGGGTGGAAGTTTAAAAGAGTAAAATCTGATATAAAGAAAACCTTCTTAAGAAAAGTTCCCAAAATGGAAAATGGTGTCTTAGGACATCACTTGTTCTGGACTTTGTTGGAGCTATTCTCGTTTAGGTACATGTTTAATTAGATGATAGTGAGAGAAACCTTCTATTTCTGGAATTTTATGAGCTTAGGATTGAATGATTATTTTTCTGAAGGCTATTCAGCAGTATTTGGGCTGCCTGTAATTCATACAGTCAATAGGATCATAAGATTTAGAGTGGATTTAAAAGGGAGCTTAGATCTTCTAATCCAGAGGCTCTTGTGTCAAGGATTTTTTTTTTTTTTTTTTTTTGGCAATCTGGTGTCTAGAGATTCCCTACTAATATAAGGTTTTTAAATGCTTATAATACATGAGATTTTAATGAAAACCGTTATATTGAAATTAGTCAATCCTTATTAAAAAAAAGTTTATGAACTCCCCATTAAGGAACCTCTGAGCTAGTCTACTCCTTCTTTTATACACAAGAATACTGAAGACTAACTAGAGAGATTAAACACTTGACTGGTCCAAGGTCACATAGCTACTAAATCCAATATAAATTGCTTTCAGAAGTGGGATCTATTTCTGGCACTTCTCATTTCTGTAAGATACTATCCACTATCATGTTCAGCATCACCAGATGAATCTAGATGGTTAGGTGGATTAAGATTTTGGCCCACCCACTGCTTATTTTTATTTAAGTTTAATGCCTTGATTCAAGGCTTATTATTTATTAAGGACTTGAATTCAAAGCTAGGTGGGAAGAAGTAAACAAATATTCCCGGGAGATATAGGTTAAGTGGCCAAGTGATCAAACATATAGTGCTTTTGTCATGGTTTTTCCAAGAATATTTGTGAAAGGGATGAATTGTCTTTATTTCTCATTAACAAAGGAGACTTTAGCTGATATTGTTAAATACATTAAGTCCCCAAATTAGGAAAATTAAACAGCCATCAAATTTAGAATAACAAGAAGGCTGGATTATGTAGCAGGTCTTTCTTTTTTAAACTACAAAAAAAAAAAAAAAAAAAAAAAAAAAGGGCCTGAGTTTTTGCCAATTACCTGCCAAATTCTTCTGTATAGAGTTAGAACTAATTGTTAGTTCTAATTCATTGAAATATGACAGCTGAATTTTAACACCTAAGTTCATTTACTTATTAATAAAGTTCAAAGACAGAATACATTTCCTAATGAAAATGACCAATCTAGAGTTTTTGTTTTTTAGTGAAGCCTTATATTTCAATGTTCAACAAATTAGAATTAGAGAAAAACTTAGAAGTTTTTTCTTTTTTTTTACTTCTTTGTGAAGGGTCACACTCTTAAAGAAACACAAAAGAAATCTGATCATAGAATATATGTAGATCAGGAGGTGGAGAAGAAACTGTATCCAAGCACCAGACAGCAAAGATGCAAGAACAGATGGCAAGATTTGAGAATAAGACAAAGGTATTATCCAAATCAGGCCAGAAGTGGAGTTATATATTACATATGTACCAGAAACTACAGAAATGAGACTAAAACTCAGTGTCATAAAAGAAAATGATCTAAAGGACAACATAGAGTTGTGAATTTTAAGAAAAATGGGAAAATAACACTGACTCTAAGAAGGCAGAGAGAAGAGAAGCAGAAAAACTGAAAGAGAAGGTTAGGCTAAAGACACTTAGGTTCACAATTATTCCTGTGTTGTAAGATTTAATAGTGGCTTTAAAAATATCAATTAAAGTGGAAAAATCTTAAAGCTCCTGAGTAGTACTGAGAAAAGGAGTAACACGCCAGTCAAACAGGGTCCGCTAAATAATGCTAGTAAAGAAAACCTCTCTAAGAAGTCTTGGTGCTTGTGCAGCTAAATTAAATGCCTGTAAATCTTTGGTGTTACTCCTTTGGTTCCAGGGCTTGAACCATTAGGCAACAGAGGTGCCATTTCTGACACTGAGGTTTTGGATGTATCCAATCACACCTAAACTTTGATGCAGGACATCTCATAATCTGTTAAATTGGGGCAAATTTTTGGTGATTTTATTTTAAACTGAGTATTGATTATGCATTTATTTTTGAAAAATAAGTGAAATAAGAAACACTATTATAGTTATATATGTGTTGCATCCTCCCCATTGCCCATTAGTTAGAACTGTTAAAAACAGAATAGAACAGGCTCTCTTTTCAGTAAGTCTCTGTATGACCATTTGTTAAGAGTAGGAATGGAAACCTCTTTCTGAAGTCTCTCCATCTCTAAGCCAATGACAATAATAAAATTCTGAAATGGGTAGTACTACACAAATATTACCGTTATCAGTTTTACAGATAAGGAAGCTGAGGAGGCTCAAGGAGATTAAGTGACTTGATTCTGTTTATAAAGCTAGTTGACTGAGTTAGGATCCAAATCCAAATTTAGCTCTGCCAGGGTATACCTAAACTTTGATGTAGAATAAAATATTGAGACATATTTGTACTAATCTCACCTTGTGTCAAATTAAGACAAATTCCTAGTGTTTTCATTTTAACCTAAGTATTGATTATGCATTTATTGTTTACAAATAAATAGAATGAGGAACACTGTGTTATAGTTATGTATATATTGCATCCTCCTATTAAAATTGTAAACTTTATTAAGAACAAGATACCATGTCTAATTCAACTTCTACATCTCTCCTACTTCTTAGAACACTGAATTGCAAAAAGTGGGTCCTTAAAAAGCACTGAAGTTTGTTTATTTAGCGTACCTATTATTTAATGTCTCAATGAATTCTTTCTCTACTAATTACTTTCTTTAAATTATTTAGCAATTTCTAAATAACTCATTCAATTCAATAAGAATTAAGTACCTTATGAGTGCAGAACACTGTTCTAAGTGCTGGAAGAGATACAAAATTTAGCAAAATTTTGCTCTTATGGAACTTACAGAGAGAGGGAGGGAGTTTATGAGAGGGAGAAAAAATATTCAAATACAGATAAAAATAATAAAAAATAAAACATAAGTGCATCATATAGGTGGCAAAATAAAGTGCTTTGTGAGGATGGTTTTAAAGACTAGAATAGGGAGGGATAGGGAAACAAATTTCACAGAGATGATTATTTGAGTCGCACTTTAAAAAAGAAGTAGAAATTCAAAACTTGAATAAGAACAGATAAGACATTACAGACATGGAACAGCTTGAGAAAAGTAAAGAGGCAAAAAAGTGCAAGACTGAGAAACAAAGAGGAGGTCAGACTGGTTGGAGAGTAAAGCAGGTGGAAGGACCTGCATTTGAGGTTAGGCTGTCACTACAGCCTATGGTGGTATATAATGATGGTACCAGACTATGGTTGGCCTCGACTGCCAGGAAAAGAACTCACCAATATGGAAACAATGAGAATTGACCACAGAAAAGTGTTTGGAGGACCACGTTTACATTAAGAAGATTAGATTGGCTACAGTGTTAAGGATGGATCATATAGAGCAGGAGGTGAAGGCAAGAGAAGTTATTAGAACACAATTTATATGATCAGCTATGCAATTAAGTATAAATTATACTAGGGAAAGAATGAAGCAAGAAGAACTGTTGGGAGACTATTAGAATGGTCCAACAAAAGTCAACAATGGGGCATTTGCCTAACCAAGTAAACTGTCAGACTATTCTTTAATTACATTGATATGACACTTATGTGAACTAGAATATAAACAATAAGAAAATAAATATTTAGTATCTATGAATACAATATTTTTAATGAGAACACAGACTACATAAATTTTTTCAATGTAGTAACTGTGTGGAAATAAATCAGATTAAATACCAAAGAAATACATTGGGAACATCACAAACTAAATAATAATATATTAAGTAATTTAAAAAACAAGACTCAGAAGAAAATACCAATAAAAAACATAGTTTTAAACATGATGACAACTGCTTAAACAATTATTGATCTAATCAAGGACCTCTAAAATTACCACCCAAATGCACTACAATATTCTTTTATTTAGTTTACAGAAGGATTTTATCAGTACAGGTTGCAGAAAGAAAATGTTTAGTACTATTTACAATTTGTTTTAAAACTCTGCTCTATACAAATTTAATTCTGATCAGTATGAACAATACTTTTGTAGATCTACTGCATATAAAGCAATAACAATGAATAAAATAACCTGATTACATTTAAATGATGTTGACCACCTGGAAACGTTTACCTGTATGTTTAAGGGCTGTGGACACTTATTAAATACAGAACACAATGTCCGCCTGTGACTTTAATTTGTGTGAAAGCTAAAGCTATTTATATGGAATATTTTCTATTATACTACACGCCAATCTATATTTAAATTCTATAGTTAAGTATTTTATAAGATTTTTATTAAATATATTCTACACATATTTGTAATTTCACCCAGGAAGAATTTCTTCCCAGTGAAAAAATATAAAATCTTTTATATTTTTACAGATTTAGATGAAACTAGCTCATGCTTTAGTGCTGTGCAAATTTCTTGAGCATATCAAGTTTTAAATTATTGGTATGAAACAAAAGAATGGCATCCCTTTAAATCATGTATGCCTTAAAAATCAGCTTTTGATTTTAATACAATTGCAAGCACTAATACCAAATGTAGATTACATAAACAAAACTAGTACTATGTCAAAGAGGGTTTTTTTTTTTTTTTAAATATTAAGAATTTGTTTGAAATGGCTAATGAGTAAGCATGACATTGGACACTAAGGTACAGATGAGAAAAAATTACTGGAAAAAACCATCAATTTGCTGATATTCAAATACATAAAACTGATCAGTAGATGAGGTTTTCTAATAGTTACGCACAATAATAAAAGCCTATGGACTACAGGAAATTACCCCTCCCATATTAAGGCTAGAAAACACTCTTTGCCCTAATTGTGCTGTATGAACAAGCACTCGACTATTGTATGACCAAAGAGTGCGCATCATTAATGAAAACAATTAAACAGCTCTCTGCAGAGTGCTTTAATTAACAGGCACATTGTTTTTTCATTTGTTGCAGTTAAAATAGAGTCACTCAGTTTAGTAAATAATCTATGCCAGTGTTGCCACCAAGGTTAACTTTGGTAGAATTCACTGAACAGTTTAGTTTAATTTCCATTTTTCTCCTGCCCCTTCTCCTTAAGAAAAAAAAAAAAAAAGTTGGCCATTGATGAACATTATTAACTGCTGAATGTTTTTCCAGTATGGAATTTATAGATTATTTCTAGGTGTCATGAACAGAGTTACAAATTCTGTTGATGAAAATAATGAAATAATGTCAACCAGTTTTAGTGCAAATTGCATTTGGAACACTTGATTTATTAGTTCTCTGGATGAAAATTTTTATGGCAGCAAAATGATTTCTGCTGTGGAAGATAACATGTTAACCTTTTCTCTTGGATTGACTGAATTCAAAAACCAATGAATTATAGGATTGCTCAACATAAAAATAACTAGAAATAAAAAGTCAAAGTGAAAATGTTCTTGAATCTCTTCTTGCAAGAGAAAATGCAACAACAGTGTTCATGTAATATTTTCAGTTCCATGGATTTACAGACTGTTCCTAAGCATGTCTGAAGCAATGTTGGATCTCTTCTATCCCAGCAGCATGAAAGACAAAGACTTATGTGACACCACACTTAGCAGAAACATCAGCATTTTACAGGATCACACAACAATTGCTTTCTCCAGTCTTTTCACGGTTCCTCTGACCTGTGGAAAATAAACAAAAATACCAATTTACAAGCTAGTAACTTTTTTAAAAAGATCCTATTGAAGGAAAGTATAGAAATGACCCTACCACAACTTTTAAATTCCTTATTTATATGTATTAAGCAGATAGGTGACACAGTAGCTAGTGGCAGGCCTAGAGTCATGAAGACATCTTTTTCAGTTTAAATCTAGCCTCAGACATTTACTAGCTTTGTGATTAGAGGCAAATCACTTTAGTACCTTTGTTAAGAAAACCCCAAATGGGATCATGAAGAGTCGGACATGAAGAAAGATGAACAACAATGATTTACATATATTAAAGAATTATAATAAATACTTTTAAAAACTATTAAATCCCAGAGTGGTTGATTATTTGTTTAATAAGAAACATTCACAAACTGAAGATTTCCTGTGGAAAGTTGAAGGAAAGCCTTGACATATTTGAATGTTTGTTCATGTGCCTCTAGTTGGACAGCTTACCTTGAGAGTTTGGTTCCGGTAATGTCTCTCTAGCCACCAAATGCATCACCGTTGTTTTGCCAAAAGGAAGTTTTAATGCTGTAGGAAAAACAGTAATTTGTTAAAAAAAAAAAAAATTTAGCTACAGAGAATTGAAATCATCTTTTTAACTGGATTAGTACATTTTACTGAGCTTTAATAAGGTGACTACATCCACGCAAAAAAATTTCATATTTTTAAAAAATCACAATTTAAAAATGAAATATATTCTCATGACCAACAAATATATTAACTCACTTGCTTATTCTTAACAAATATTTACTTAATACCTACTGTGTACAAGGCATTGTATGAGCACTGTGTGGGTGTTTTGAAGAAGAATAAGGCACTGGCCTTTTCCCTGTGGAGCTGATAGTCTATTCTTAAAAGGATGATATCTCATTATTTTGAAAATTATAAGGTGTCAAACAACAGTCTCACATGTTAATAATTCCATGCCTGATTTTCAAATTACAATACCTAGGTGATGTCTATCTTTTGACAACTACTAGTTAATCTTGTGAGATTTTTACTTACAAGAATTAAAAAAAAAAAACAACAACAACAAAAAAACTATGGACTCATGTAATTTTTTTTTTATCATCAGCACCCTTACATTTATATAATGCTTTACATTTTTAAAAAACTATTTATTTCAAATAAATTAGGAAAACTGTTAAGGCATTGTAATTGGGATATATTTGTTTCTCTGATTGTATGTTAAAATGTTGTATGTTTGTTTGTTGTTGTATGTTAAAAATATGATACAATCAGCTATACCAAACAAATTTCTACAAACCAAAATAAAAATGATGCATTCTAATTTCTATATCAAGAAGACAACCATTTTTCTAAAAGGGTCAATTTAAAAGAATTACTGTCCTGGCATTGTTCATAAAAACTTTTGCAGTTTCTTCAAGTTTCCAAAAAAAATTACTTTGTATAACTGTATGGAATGTATACATATATTGTTTTTAACATATACTTTAACATATTTAACATATAGGGGACTACCTGCCATCTGGGAGAAGGGGTAGGGGAAGAAGGGGAAAAATTGGAACAAAAGGTTTTGCAGGGGTCAATGCTGAAAAATTAGCCATGTATATATCTTGTAAATAAAAAGCTATTTAAAAAAAAAAAAAAACAGAAAAAAAAACCACACCCACACACAAAAAGAAAATTACTTTGTAATTCTGTGAATATGACAAACATTGAGTAAATCTGGCTTTCTTCACTGATGTTTCAACAGTCATAACACTTATTTAGTTCTACTACCATTCAGTTTGTGATTTCACTACCTATGAATAAGGTTAAAATCATTATTCAGTAATAAACCCTGACTATCTGCTATTCTGATCATTGGCTTATAGAATAATACAGAATTTTAAAAAATAAAGCTCCAGTTTTCCTCAACATTTTTCATAAAGGCCAATGCCCATCTTGTTTAAGGGGAGAATTGTTTTAGATTTGTTTCTTTTCAGAGTCTTTGAATTTTGAACATGGGGCAATGATGACTTCAATGAAGTGAGAAAAAAAGTTGTTAATTTCTTGTATTGCATTTGTATTGTGTCTATTTCCTTCACTGGCAGGACTGGCCATTTCCCCATAACTTTCTGGTGTTAGAGAGCTGCCTGGCACTTGTTTAGTATTACAATAGCCAACATGTGTTGGAGGCAGGACATGACCCTTGCTCAGCTCATACTGATTCCTGGGATGGCTCCACACTCATTATGTAAGCATGCCTCTGCGCGCGCGCGTGTGTGTGTGTGTGTGTGTGTGTGTGTGTGATAAAAACACATTTTGATGATCACAATTGTTTCAACATGGAAATATAAATTGGACTTTTGTTATATAACCTTCCCAAATTTTTTTTGAAAAAACTGATATATTACTTCTACATTCTAACTGGATTAAAAATGAACCTGAATACAAAACCTATACTACCTATAGGCTGTTCAATTGTAGATGAACTTTTTGGTAATAATGATGCATTAACAGGGAAATAAAAAATGAACTGTAATATTCGACTATAAGCAAATTCTACATTATGGTAGAAAGGCTTAGAATAACGATAGATTTAAGCCTATTGAACTTAATTACGTTTGGGCCTATCCTTTTGAGTAAATTTGATTTCTTAAGAAGGTTTTATACTTTTGTGCATATTATAAATGAAGTAACCTTATCAATTTAGAATAGATTCTGCGTTTAAAACAGTTAAATCACTATGATGCTAAAGGTCGCAGAAAGAATATTTGAAATAACTTTTTGGGACAAAATTATTATGTGATATTGACATAATATATAGAATGAATTAAGCTACAAGAATGATAATTCTAAGGAGGTCTTTGGAGACTACAGAAAGAGAGTAGAAATTCAGGAAGAACATTTGTATCACTGTCCACATAGTACTAATACAAGTAGATGAAAAATAAAAAAATTCTAGTAATCCACTTTTAAAAAAAACAAATCTGCACATTACCAACCATCTGATATTTTTATTTTAATTTAACCACTCAATTATATCAGTATTACAACAACCTCAGAAACTGAAGATAATCTTTCTCACTTGGGCCATAGTCTGGTTGCAGAGTATTAATCAAGAAGTTTAAATAGGGCTTTTGCCCCAAGTATAAACAAATTCTGAAGATAACAAACTGTTAACACAGAACCAGGCATCTCCTTTTCCCTCAGGCCAAGACAAGAAGGGCAGTGATATGGGGAAAACTGGTAGGCTGTCCCCAATATTAGAGGTTTCACTGGGACTGGGAATGATCTAGGTACTGGGGAGTTGGGAAAAGGGGGAAGGAGTATGAAGTTTTCCTACCTTCAACCCAGAGATTCCTGTAGGTTCTCAACTATCCATTATCCTAAATATAAAGGTCTGCCCATGCTGGGACTTTTCTCTTATATAAGATGTTAGTCGGGCCAGGACTAAAGGATCCCCTAATTAGCACCAGGATTGGGGGAGGGAGGAAGATCTTATTATCATAAATTCCTAATTCTTCCCATGTTAAAGATAATCCTCCTGCTGCTGCACCTCCCCAAGTGTCAGAAGATGGAACGGGTGCTGGGGTTTGGTTAGATAACCTACCTTCTTTCTACAGCAAAAGATTCTGCCTTTTTACCTAGAGTCAGGTCTCATTAGTTAATTCAAACATGGCCAGTCTAGGGCATCAACTATGGCAGAAGAAGGATCCAGTATCACTATTCTGTTTAAATGTCCAAGAAACAAGGGTACCAATATCTCCCTCTTTTTGCTGAATATAGGGCAAGGCTTAGTCTCAAGCAAAAACCCAAGACCTTTTTGCCTACCCTCAGGAAAGAGAGAGACAAATCAGTGCCCCATGTTTCATGGACATTTAGATAGAGATGGTGGTAAAAAGGAAAAGTGGGTAGGTAAAGAAGGGTAGTGGATCTTTCTCCTCCCATACCTGCTATTCTGATTGGCCATGCACAGATTAATTAGCATTCAGTAATTATTTAATTCACTACTTATTACTGAGTTAAACAATAATTTAATTATGTGACAATCATATAATTAATTGTTAATAAATACATTTATTATGTTCATCACCTAAACAAAAATCCTTAATAAGCAAATAATTAAATAATGTTGAGTTGAGTATTCAGTAATTATTTAAAATAGGAAGAAGTCTTTCCATTGCTCTCCTTTCTTTGACCTAAAGACATCTATAGTTCTCGTTTACATTTTTGAGCACACTTCTTTCTCCAGATTATCTTTCTCAGTTTCTTTTGCTCTAGATTCAGATCTATATACCCAGACTTCATACTTGTCCTGAGGGAAGACCAATTTTAATCAAAGAGTATGAGTGAGGGAGTATTGTCCACGAAACTAGAAAAACAAGCTAAGGCTAAGTTATAAAAGGCTCAAGAAAGCAAAAAGGAGTTTTACCTTCTACCATTAAGGCAAGAGGAGGCTGCTGGACTTGCCTGAGTAGCAAGTCACATGGTCAGACCCATATTTAAGGAAAATTATTTTGGCACAAACATTTAAAAAAAGACTGGAGTGACCAGAAGAGGCAAGGAGCAATTTAAAGGCTGTTTTGATAATCAAGGTGAGATATAATGAAGATATAAACTTCAGTTAAAGCTATATAAATGGAGAGAATGGGTCACAAGTGAGAAATAAAGTAGAGACAGAAAAGACAAGATTTTGCAAATGAAGGAAGAATGAAGATTCCAAGGTAACGCCAGGCTTATGGACCTGGAGAATCCAAAGATGGTAGTTCCTTTGACAAAAACAGGGAAGTTTGTAAGAGGTGAGTGTTTAGGCATAAAAATCATGAGTTTGGTTTGGAACACATTAAATAGATGTCTATAGAACATGTAATTTGAAAACTCTTACAGGCAATTGGACTAAAGCTCAGGGGAGAGACCAGGGCTGGATGTATAGAGACTACTGATCTGGAAATCATCTACATAGAGATGACAGTTAAACTGATGGGAGATAATGAATTAACTAAGAGAGTATGGCAGGTATCAAGAAGACAACCTAGCCCAGAACCTTGATATTGATGATGAGTCAATAGAGGAGAATAAGGGAAGAGTAATATAAATTGAAGGAGAACCAAGAGAGTGCCCAAAAGATGCAACTTGGAAAAATGCAGGAGGAAATTCACATTGCTTCTCCCTTCTCTCCCCCTAACCCCCATCTTCCACTAATCCATGCATCTTGCAGATTTATGGCCGACTTTGGGAGTTCAGAAGCATATCTTCTTTCCTAAATAATTCACTTTCTCAATTAAAGTATAAGCACATTGAAAAGTTAATTTTGTTCATTTTGTCTTTGCATCTTTGCTGCCTATCATAGTGCCTTGTGCCTAATGAATTCTTATATGTAACTTCTTATACATGGCTTATACATGCTTATAGTCTTATGACATAAAAATCCTAGAGCTAAATACAAATTATCAATGTGTCTAATATATTACTGGGAAGTAGCATTTTACCATGACTTTGGGAAAGTCAATGTACTTCTCAAAAGATCAGTTTTCTAAACCGTAAAATGAGAGAGATGGACCAGATGATCACTAAGGTTCCCTCCAGCTCTAAAATTAAATTATTTGATGACTCCAATATTTAAAACAAAAACAAAAAGAAACCTAATTACAAAAAACTACCCACAAGGGGGCGCCCTTAAGCTGCATTAATATAAACATTTTTGCAAAAACCCATTTATTTTTATTCCTCACATGACTAGCAACTCTACTCTAGAGACAGACTAGCCTTACTTTATTGTTTCTTATCATATCATGACCATAGTAATACTCCAACAAATTATCCAAAAATACTACAACAAAACCAATTTAGCCTGAGAAGCAATTAAAAAGTGTGCTCCTCTCAACAGCCTAACTACAACAGAAAAGAATCTAATTGACCAATTCCAATGGAAGGAGAGAGCCATCTACATCCAGAAAAAGGACTGTTGGGATTGAATGTGGATCACAACAGTTTTTTTCACTTTTTTTGTTGCTGTTTGCTTATTTTTTGCTTTCTTTCTCATTTTTTCCCTTTTTTATCTGATTTTTCTTGTCCAACATGATAAATGTAGAAATGTGTATAGAAGAAATGTACATGTTTAACAAATATTGGATTACTTGCTGTTTAGGGGAAGGGGTGGGAGTAAAGGAAAGAAAAAAATTTGGAACGCAAAATTTTGCAAGGATGAATGCTGAAAACTATTTTTGCATATATTTTGAAAATAAAAAGCTATTGTTTTAAAAAAATAAAAATAAAGAAAAAAGTCTGATTCATAAAAGGTTCAATAGTTAGGTTTTACAAAATATTAAGAAAATAGCCTAAAAGAATCCACAAACAAATTCTACTATTCAATAATCAATTTCTCCTACAAAAATGATTTTATTACCTCCTAGTGTCACATTTCCATGTAGAAATCGTCCTTGATAAATAAGTCGAAGAATGTTTGGACTGCTAACCTGTTCTTCTTCCCAGTCTGAAAAGAAATGAGAGAATTATTTATATCAATTCCAAAAGATAGGTAGGGAGTAATATATTGTTCTGATCCACTTTCAAGCTTGGCAAGATGCGACATTTGAAACTTAGCTTCATTTGAAACTCTGCAATGACTATCATAATATACTTCAGTCTCTAGAAGTCAAGCATATTCTTACTTGAAAAGGGGATTTAAGACAAATTTTAGCCTCAATGGAACAAGTCGAAAATCTTGACATGACAAAAGGGTTTATCCCAATAAGAAATTTTGATAATTACTTTAATTTACATCAACTGTATAAGAAGAGGCTAAGATTTAATGGTTTGAATTTTTAAAATTTATATCTCTTTTGGTTGTCAATTCAATTCAACAGACACATAGATGCTAATGCTTGTATATACACATATACATAGGTAAATGCTTCCATGCTGTGTCCTTTTGTTCACAATTCAAAAAATCTTCAGAGGTTTAACTTCTTGTGTATAAGTCTGATCATACATGTTCCACCCAACACAAAACAAAAATTCCTCCTTGGATACCAATATTAGTATGGAACATCTTTGTTACCCTTTTATATTGTGAAAGATTTTTTGGAGGAAAGAGATGGAGGTGAATGGAGAATATCTCTGGAATAAACAGTATCCAAAACAACTAAGAACTGTGGTGAATTAGAAAAGAAAGCAAAAATTGTGAATTTAAATTAACTTTCCTGACTAGTCACTTAAACAAAAAAAAATCTTATGATCCAAAAATAATAATAATAATAATAATAGAGAATAGATCAGTAAAATATCAAGAAAATAATTAATTTTACCATTAAGGAATGGTAAAATATTTTGTTTAAATTAAGAATGGGGAACCTCTAGATATGGTAAATTTGCTAATATAAATTTAAATTAAAGTGTCTATTCCCCCTTTAGTTAATTAATTCAACAACTATTTAAATATACTAAGTACTGCACTAGGTCCTAGAGATCCAAAGAAAAACAATATCATCTGTGCCTCACTGGCTTACATTCTACTTACTGAAAGGAGACATCATGTACATACCTAAATAAACACATAAATATGCAAAGTACTGGATAGGGAAGGGAAGGAGAAGAAGAGAGGAAAGAAGGAATAGTACAACTTTGGGGATGGATCTCACCTAGGACATGACACTTAAGCTGAGCCTTGATAGAAGTCAGGGATTCCATTAGGTAGGAATAGGAGGATGTGTGCCAGTTATTGGGGGGGGGGGGCAGTTTTTGTAAAGGAGTATAATGTTATGCAAAGTGTGTCATTAACAATAAGAGAAATAAAGATAATCAGGACATTTTGGAGATTTTAGCTTAAATTCAGCAATTTGGAAAAGAGATGACAAAGACGGAAATATTAAAGGGTACAGGAAGACAGGCAAATTAGGACATTGATGACTCAAATAGGAATCGATCCAACCAATCTGGAAAACAATTTGGAATTATGTGAGAAAAGTAAATACATTATATGAATCTCAGAGAGATCAAAGACATGGTAGGGAGGGAAGAGATGCAAGAGAATCCACAACATATAAAAATATTCATAGCAGCAGCATCTTGTAAAACAAAAATAAAGAAGGTATCCATTGATTATGACATAGCTAAATAAATCATGATGCAGGAGCATGCAGGAGCATAATGGAAAAATTACTACTCTAAGAAAAACAATATATTTCTATTGGTTCTGAGCTTTTAAATGACTGATTTTGGAGTTTGACTTAAGAAAGTCAGTTTCTATTTTGTTCTATATAGACTTATTCTAAGAAATCTTCAAACATAAAGGAGGTATGCCTCAAGTATAGGTTTTTAACATGGGTAAAAAGGGTTCCCAGCTTCATACTAGAATAGAACATTATTGGGTAGCAGTGCAGAATGATGCAGAAGAGACCAAAACAAAACAACACATACAAAAAGACTGTCCCCTACACATACACACACACACAAATACCCTCACAGAAGTCTACAGACAGACACAGGAAATCTTCAGCACTTTACTGGAGTTCATATGCAGCCTCAGAAAGTAAAGCCAAGGACTTGCCCGAGCTCTGCCCAAAACTCCCCCAAATTCTGTTAAGGACCATGCCTAAGTGAAGGAACAGGTCAATTCTCCTAGAGCCTCCACAGCTGTGGATCATAACATCTGAAAGAGTTGCAGGGCAGTCTTTACTGACACAGGTGTTGCAGACTGGGAATAAGATAAATTGGAGGCAGAGGGAAGAGAAGGGAGGTCAGACAACATAGCTGTCTCTGTCTCCTTGTATCCTCTCACATGAAGAGATCCATTCTTCAGGTCTGAGTTAGACATCCAGCAGCCACTGGCAGGTGGCAGGTGTAGCACAAAAAAAATTCCTTTAAATAATAACTAAACAAATTTTAAAGCATCAGAACTCACAAAAAGATGGAGTGAAACAATCTTCCAGCTGAAGACTAGTTAGGAGGACAACAACAAAGATCTGTTGCACCAAGGTGGAACTAGCACAGTCCCAGTCCCAGCCCCAGGAAACCTAAAGCAGGCCTTAGGATAAGCTCTCAGCCCAGGAGCACCACAGGCAACTTGGAAGATCAGCAAAAAGGGTTTGTCTCACTAGGGTGAGAGGGAAATCCCAGCAAACCAGGAGAGGATCTTGGGAGCCACTAAGCTGGCAGTGGCCCCCGCTGGAGTAGCAGCAGCAGCTTCCAGAGGACTCGGCCCATATATAAGTCCTCAGAAGGAGGACTCTTTATTAGCATTGAGGAAGCACTCTGCTGCTGTAGCACATTAGAACTTAGTAACAGCCACTGTAGAGCAGGGACCTTCCTCACAATTCCAGGGCAGAAAAGAGTGCTTGAGGTCACTCAAACACATTCTCTTCAGATCATAATGTCTTGGAAGAATTGAAGACTTACAGGTCCCAGGGGAAAGCAGCTGCATAAAATCCCTGAAGGTTGGGACAGTGCATTCTCCATCCTGGAAACAGAGCTTTATTTTAACAAAGCATTAAAAGCCGAATAATAGGCTAGAAAATGAGCAGACAACAGAAAAAGTTTCTGATCTTTGAAAGTTATGGTGAAAAGGAAGATCAAAACACACACACAGAAGAAGCTAACAAAGTCAAAGCTCTTATATCCAAAGACTCCAAAAAAATAAGAATTTGTCTCAGGCCATGGAAGAACTCAAAAGGGATTTTGAAATTAAGTAAGAGAGATAGGAGAAAAATTGGGAAAATAAATGAGAGTGATACAAAAGGAAACAAAAGCTAATGAGGAGAAGAATGCCCTGAAAAGCAAAATTGGCTGAATGGGAGAGGAAGTACAAAAGCTCACTGAGGAAAATAATTCCCTGAAAATTAGAATTGAGCAAATGGAAACTAACAACTTTATGAGAAGTCAAGAAACAATTAAATAAAACCAAAAGAATGAAAAAAAAAGAAAACAATGTGAAATATCTCAGTGGAAAAATAACTGGGTTGGAAAATAGATCCAGGGGAGGTAATTGAAAAATTATTGATCTATCTGAAAACCATGATTAAAAGAAGAGCCGAGACACCATCTTTCAAGAAATTATCAAGGAAAACTGTCCTGATATTCTAAGAACCAGAGGGTAAAATAGAAATTGAAAGAATATACCAATTCCTTTCTGAAAGAGATCCCAAAATGAAAACTTCCAGGAATATTATAGCCAAATTCTGGAACTCTCAGATCAAGTAGAAAATACTGTAATCATCCAGAAACAAACAATTCAAGTGGAGCCACAGTCAGGATAACACAAGATTTAACCACTTCTACATTAAAGGACCAGAGGGCTGGGAATAGGATATTCAAAGAGCAATGGAGTCAAGATTACAATAAAAAATCACCTACCCAGCAAAATTGAATATAATCCTTCAGGGAAAAGGTAATGTAGAATGTGACAAATGCCAAAAGAGAGAAATAAATCATAGTAATAATTTTTGTTGTTTAGTTGTTCCATTCATGTTTATTTGTGCTGCAATTTGGATTTTGTTGGGTTTCTGGATTTGTTTGCTTGCTTTTTGGAGGGAGCAGCAGGAGGGGATGGAGTTTGCAAATATACTGAACTGGTTTGTCATTTCCTTTCCCTACTTATTTTACAGATGAAGAAAGTTAAAGTGTTTGAGGTGAGATCTGAACTTAGGAAGATAAGTAACCCTGACTCCAGATCCAACACTAACCACCCAAAATATAATAATAATAGTTCACAATTATATAGTATAATTCACAACTCATATAGTTATTAGGGTCTCACAATAATCATTTAAGGTAAGTAGAAAGAAGTAATCTTTTCTTTCTTTGAAGAGGACATTTTTACCTAGAATGAATCTGGATTAGAGAAAATTTCATGGGGAAACTAGAACTTGAAATAAGTCTTAAAAGTTATCAATGGCAAGAGATTTAGGAAGAAGAAGATGACTTCAAGCAAAAGTAAAAGTAATCACAGCTGCTTCTTTGTTTGAATAAGAGGATACTGAAAGAAATTTAACTGAGTTAAAGCTGGAAAGGCAGGTTTAGGACCAATCTGGGGAAACTTCTGAATTTCAGGCTATGTGTAAATTTTATCTTGTTAGGCAATATGGAACCATGGAAGATATCTAAAAAAGGTAATGCTTTGATCCCAACTGTACTTTAGTAAAATTCTTTTGGCAGCAGAATGGATCAGAAGAAAGAAGATCAAGTTGGTATAATAAGCCTGAAAAAAGCTAGGAAGGGTCTCGATGAATATTGCATAGTTTGAAGAGACAAATGTGATTGTTAATCTGGATATTGGGATCAGGCAGAAGATTTGGGTAAATAATGTTGACATTAACAGAAATTTTAAAAAATAAAAGACAAAAGCAGGTTTTTAGAGAGGATATTTAAATTCATTCAGGAATAAGTTATATACACATGTCCAAGCAACTATACAAGGAACCCTTGTGTTAAGTGGCTGGACATACTTTGAAAAGGATGACGCAATATTTTCCTAAGTCTCTTCTTCATACTTCAAGTGATTCTTTTTTATTTAGTTTTCTTTTAATTTCCCTCAGTCTCCTTCTTTCAAAATCTCATTGGCTCTAATTCTACCTACTTTCCCAATCACATATATTCTCCTTCCCATCTTCTGAAAGCCTCAGTCTTAAAATTGTTTTAGTGAGTAGCAAATTCTAACAGGTCCAGGCTCAGATAAAACTGCATCTATAGATTCATCTATAGATTACAGGAAGAGGGACAAAAGTAATGATTAATTTTTATATATAGAAGTGGTTCTGCATTAAAAGTTTCCCCCTTAAAATCCTATTTTTCAAGTTCAAAAGTTCATAACTTATGAAATTAAATTAAATCAGCTTTAAAAAGTCATATTATTCAGTCTCATATAAAAAGGGCTTTAAAAAGTTCAGTAAAAAGAGGCTACTCAGATTAGAGACACGTTACAAAGAGAATTTCAGAAAGGTAAAGATCTAATACAGAAAAAGTTTAATAGAAAATAGAATTTTTGTGTCAAAGAGAGGTTTTATTTTAAGAAGTAGGCTGCTTCAAATTGACTCTTTAAAAACACAAAAGAGAAACTAACATATCCTGATCTCATAACTATCCAGAGTAGAAAGGTCTTACTAACCTGTAATTATAAATGGCCTTTGTAAAAAAAGAATTTGCTCCAATTTTTTAAAAACATATCCTGTTTGTATTTAAATTTTCTTTTTTGCTGTTTTAGTAATTTTTTGTTAAAGTGACAACTATCTTATGGTCTTTTTTGCAGGGAGAGAAGAAAGGGGCACAGATGGACAGATTTAATAAATATTTTTATTTCCTTTACATAGAAAATTCAGGTAGAATGCTAAAGGTTTCTTAGTTTATAGTTCTAAAAGTTGATCTATATTGTTATTTATTCTAGTTATACTACTATAGCTAATAGCATCAACAAGACAAAGTGGAATAAAAAAAAATGACAAACTTCAAATATCTGCTGGAACTTGCTTCAACTGCTAAAAAATTGACTAAAAAGTCACTACTACAGGCTTTAGTTAGCTAGTGATTTAGGACCTCTGTCTGGGCTAAAGGCTATAGCCTAAAACTGATTTTTATTATATAGCAAAGTTATAGATACAATCAAGGTAGGAGAATTCCAAATGAAGGTTTTTTTATAAGCTCCATTTTTACTACTAATTACATTGTGAAGCTCTTAGCAGGGTTTATCAGAAAAGAGAAATTCTGCAATTATAGCAAGTGGCCATCACTGTTATATCAGTTCCCTTAATATGACAATACTCTTGAAAATGAACATAGAATCCTATTACTTAGCACTGTAAAGAACTTAAGAAATCAACTCCCCCAACATAAGCCTTATGACCCTATTTATTCTAAGTTATAAAAAACAAATAACTTAATAACACACATCATGACAAAAGACTACTTACCCATTGGCCAATTGTCATACACATGCTTTGCAATATCTGCTGCTGAATCATTAGGAGAAAACAGGAATTCTTTAGTTTTTCCACTCACTAAGATGAGCCGTAAATTTATCTGAAAGGGAAAAAAAAAACTCTTTTGAAAAAAAAAAACTTACCATTTTATAGGAAAGTAATAATGTAATGTCTTAATTCAATCATGTGATAAAATTTAGATACAACCATTTTGTGACAATTTTTATTTATCAAAAACAAAAACAAAAAAACTGTCCAGCTTTGCTTAGTTTAAGTTGTCCCAAATAAGAATATTGCAATATTTTGACATTTAAGACTATTTTTTAAAAAAAGTAAAATTATAGTATTCTTATTAGACTCATTTTAAATCTGTTTCATAAAGTGATATTTTTAAAAGTGTACATTTCTCTTGGTACATCATGATGTTTTCAAATTCATCTACCCTTCTAGAAAAAGAATTACTTCCCAAAAGATTTGATTTTTTTGATGCCACTTTACCTTTATCAGTAAATAAAACAATTCTATAAAGACTGTCAATAGTCTTTTTTTAAATAGAAATTTTTTTATTAAAGCTTTTTATTTTCAAAACATATGCATGGATAATTTTTTAACATTGACCCTTGCATAGCCCTATGTTCCAAATTTTCCCCTCCTTTTCCCCACTCCCAACCAAGATGGCAAGAAATCCAATGTTATACATGTTAAAATATGTTAAATCTAATATATGTAAACATTTATAAAATTATCTTGCTGCATAAGAAAAATCAAATCAAAGAGGGAAAATGAATAAGAAAGCAAAATGCAAGCGAACAACAACAAAAAGAGTGAGAATGTTATATTGTGATCCACACTCAATTCCCACAGTCCTCTCTCTGGGTGTAGACAGCTCTCTTCATAAGATCATTGAAACTGGTATCAGTCATCTTATTGCTGAAAAGAGCCACATCTTTCAGAGTTGCTGTGTATAATGATCTCTTGGTTCTGCTCATTCACTCAGCATCAGTTCATGTAAGTCTCTCCACGTGTCTCTAAAATCATCCTGCTGATCATTTTTTTATAGAACAATTCCATAGCATTCATATACCATAACTTATTCAGCCATTTTGCAAATGATGGGTATCCATTCAGTTTCCAGTTCCTTGTCACTACAAAAAGGATGATCACAAGCATTTTTTGCACATGTGGGTCCCTTTCCCTCCTCTAAGATCACTTTGTCAATCAGTCTTGACACTACATTTTAGAAAGAGGCACATACGATGTAACTTAGAGATGAACCAATATAAATGGACACAGCTGAAAAAAGTTCCAAGAATTATTCAATTATAGATTCTAAAAGAGCATCTTTAGTCTGAATAGTTTTATTACTTAAATTAAAAAAAATAACTAATTAGAACTTTACTAATTAAATTATTAATATATTGGTTTCTCCTCATCAGTATGGACAGTATAATTATTTGGGGGAGGGGGTAATAAACAAGAAAGGTTCACTGTGGAAGCCTGAGGGATGGAAGAAGAGAATAATGGGGTATAAAGACCGCTATTTTAGCACATTTTTTTATTATAGTTTTTTATTTACAAGAAATATGCATAGGTAATTTTTCAGCATTGACGATTGCAAATCCTTTTATTCTAACTTTTTCCCTCCTTTCCCCTACTCCTTTCCCCCAGATAGCAGGTTGACCAATACATGTTAAATATGTTAAAGTATAAGTTAAATACAATATATGTATACATGTCCAAACAGTTATTTTGCTGTATAAAAAGAGTCAGACTTTGAAATAGTGTACAATTAGCCTGTTAGCACATATTTTCAACTCACTGTACATTTATTTAATGAAACTGATTTACCAATTATCATCTCCTCTTCCCTGGATCTGTAGAGAAAGAATGAGAAATGCTCTATCTGGGATTTGACTAAACCCTGAATTGAAAAACATTAATATAAAAGAAATCTAGAAATAAGGTAAATCACTAATATTTAATGTGGAAAAGTGCTATAAAAGGTTTGAGTTCGAATACTGAATAAACTGCTATCTACTGCACAATTTCTAGTATAAGACAATGAAAATATTCTTACTGAAAAGCACTTTTCATATATTTGTAGTTTTCCTAGAGACTTGCTAGTCTAGAATAGACATTATAATCTCACTTAATATATGAGATCTGATGACATATTATCTTAGTGGTGTGACTGTACAGGAGTAATATGAGCCAGGAACCAAGTATAGTAAACGTTCTTTACATTCTGTATGACAGAATTTCTTTGAATTCCCCTTGCAGAAATGATCAGATTGCAAAACAACAGCAACAATAAAAACTCTATAAATACCGTAGTTTTGATTATTTCCCATATCAAATGACAAAAACCATGGTACTTAAAACCAATCCAACTACTAATGGGAATATACTTTAAATCTATTTACCATAAAATTGTTCTTTATTGATTGTAAATATCACTATTTATAGATGCATACTTTACTTTTATGCACATATATACACATACTCATGCACATATTTTGAACTTAAAAGAGTCTTTTGATGAACAGACTACAAACTACCCCATTAAGATACTGCTAAATGAGTTATATCATCGGTATTATCTAAGCTTTTATGTTTTTAACTCAATGTAAGATTCTTAAATTTTTATAAAAATAGCATCTTTGTGACATTAAGGCTTTAGACAAACTTTGTACTTATGACAATATATGTTAGTTCTTTTCAAAGGTTTAAGATTAGTCTATATTAGAAGCTCATTCAAATTATTCTATTTGTAAGAGAAAGTCATCTGCAAAAGTTTCTTTCTGTATAGGGCATTATTTTCTAAACTTGTTTAGAGTTGGAGAATCTCTAGGAAGATCTTACTAATATCTGTTGTTAAAGTTGAAAAAAACTGATACTTTATATCATATCATTTTTTCATAGGTATCATCAATTATTTAATAAAGTAATTTACAGAAACACTTTTACAGTATAAAAATTTTGCACATGAAATCAGTTGAGAAAAATGTGAACCAGAATGAAATGATCACATTATATTTTACAAAACAGAGCAATTAAACACAAAAGAATTAAATTTCCATCTGAAAATTCCAAACAAACTATATATATATATATAGTTTGTATATATGTATATACATATTTGGTTAAGAGTATTAAGTGATGAGAAAGTAAATGTTGAAACAGTGAATAGAAAGCAGGTCCCAGAATAACACAACCTGGATTCAAATTCTGTCTCTGACGCATACTTTTAGTGTGTCCTAGGTAAAATTAACCTCTCAAAGTACTAGGCTATTAAGTTGCAGAAAAGGAGCTGAGCTACATCAATAAGAAGGAAGAAGTAATAAATATACTCTCAATTCCCTATTAAGTGATGTGGTTCACAGAATTAAGAGTCCATTGGGATCCAGTTAAATCCATATCCAAAAGGATTCCCAGGATAGCACACCCGAGAAGATTTTCACTCAAACAAGCATTTATTAGAGCCAACTATATTAGCTAGTACAGATATTGGACTAAATACTGGGTATACATATGCAAATACAAAGATAAAATAGTCCTTCTGCCCATAAGGAACTTAACATATTTGATGGGAAAAATAATATATATGGACAAGTTAAATAAAAGATAATTAGGGAAGGATGGAAAGGAAGGAAGCAATTAAGCTGGGGAGAATATAGCCTTTGTTGATCTTAAGCTAGGAAGGTGGTGCTGGAACTAATCATTGAAGGAAATGAAGGATTCTATAAAGTAGAAGAGAGAAGGGTTACTTACTTTCCAAGCACAGGAATAGCTTGTAGGAAAATCAGTGACAGGAAATTGTTATACTGTATGTGAAGGATCACAAGTAAGCCAGTTTGGAGGGACCACAGAAAGATGGATTTTATTGACATGTAGAGGATGGCTGGGAAGTAAGGAAAATTGGAAGAAGGAAGATCAATTACAAAGTTTTCATGATAGTCCAGTAAAAAGTTAATTGGGAACAAGCCAGCATGATTGTGATGAGAAAAGATGGGGGGTGGCCAATGATGGAGAAGTTGTATAGGTAGAACAGTATCTGGCAACTGGTTAGATATGAAGAATGACTGAGAACAAAAAATTTTAAGATCTCTGTATTGAAAAACTGGATCCAGAGGACAGCTCCCATCATATAAAGAGGGTAGTTATGAAAATGGGAGATGCTTTTGGGAGGAAAGAATGATGATCTTAGTACTGGATATATTGAATCTGAGGTGCCTATAGTATAGTTTTTCTTAAATTTGACTAATATTACATGATATAAAGAAAAGAGATATAATTAACATGTAAACTTCATACTACTTGAGATGTACAGAATAGAAGGCTATATATTTTAAATAAAGAACAAAAAAAGAACCCATCAATGTGGTCATCTATTCATAATAATACTTGAGAAATTAAAGAAATTTGATTGGAATACATATCCAATTTTCCCACTTGCCATCAAATTTTCGGATCTTATTGCTTCCTGATTTTATTATCTAAGTCTAAAAAACATTATTCCTTACAAAATAATCCACATCTTAAAATTCCACTGCTACCAAAATTATAAAGATATTTTAGAAATCTGACTAAAAGAAAACAATTTTGTTTGTTGCCAAACTTTCCTTCCACACTTAAAAAAAAAACAACAACAAACTAAGCAACCTCATTCAGAATCTATCTTACTATCTGGATTTATGTGTGCAAAATTGTTAGCATTTTAGGTAACAAAACTGACCCATGATCAATTTTTTTGACTTTATTAGCTTGACACCTCCCTTTCTACATTTCAAAATCACTATTCCATTTCTAATTAACAATATAAAATTCTAGCAATTTAGATGGCATATCAATCCAGGAGATCAAAAATGGCTTTGGGCTAAACAATAAAATCAAACAATTTACAAAAGCTTCAAAAATTACTTATTTTGAGAATAAGAAATAGGTCCTGGGGAAGGGGGAATAAATTAATTTCCAGTAGAGCTTACCATTTTGATGAGTATTAAATTGAAAATAGCTAAGTGGGAGAATTTTTTTCAGTCTGCATTTCCTACAGACTTCAAGCCTGCAATTTAAAATATAACACAAATCCTAACTTGCTGAATGCAGATTGTGTACCAGCTGCCTGAAACATGTCAAGGCAATATTTCTTTCAGTTTCTTTGATCTCAAAAATGCAATTCCAAATGTGTCTGGAGAATAGAGAGAGTAGTTCTTTTAAAAATAGAGACACTTTATTCCTGTGTTCTTTGCCATTCTTCTTGTCTTTCACACAGAAAAATCACAGATAAAGACATAAATTCAAAGAAATATTGAGAATTTTTTGCAATTTAATTGTAATTAAAAAAACATCAACTTGTGCTATATCACTTTTAATAAAAAAAGGTTAAGCTCATTATTGGGCTTATATCCCAAAGAGAAATTAAAGAAGGGAAAAGGACCTGTATGTACAAAAAATGTTTGTGGCAGCTCTTTTCGTATTCCAATAGATTTGGGATGGAAAATGACATCTGCATCCAGAAAGAAATGTTTGTGGCAACTAGAAACTGGAAATTGAATGGATACCCATCAATTGGAGAATGGCTGAGTAAATTGTGGTATATGAATGTTATGGAACATTATTGTTCTGTAAGAAATGACCAGCAGGATGAATACAGAGAGGCTTGGCGAGACTTACATGAACTGATGCTGAGTAAAATGAGCAGAACCAGAAGTTCATTATACACTTCAACAATAATACTATATAAGGATAAATTCTGATGGAAATGGCTATTTTCAACAATGAAAGGATCCAAATCAGTTTCAATTGATCAGTAATGAACAAAACCAACTACACCCAGCGAAAGAACACTGGGAAATGAGTGTGGACTTACACTCTTTCTGTTGTTTGCTTGCATTTTTATTTTTCTTCCTAGGTAATTTTTGCCTTCTTTCTAAATCCGATTTTTCTTATGTTGCAAGATAACTATATAAATATGTATACATATATTGTATTTAACATATACTTTAACATAATTAACATCTATGAGACTACCTGCCATCTAGGAAAGGGGGTGGAGGAAAGGAGGGGAAAAATTGGAACAAAAGTTTTTTCAAGGGTCAATGTTGAAAAATTACCCATACATATGTTTTGTCAATCATTTATACCTATTGGTCTTTCAGCCTTGACCTCAATCCCAAACTAGAAACCTAGAGTCCCATTTTCTTTTTTTTTTTTTCCCCTGGGAGACAGGTGGATTCATGAGTTCAAACCAATTATATGTACTCTTTGGAAAGTAACATGAATCAATCTATACAATATATGTATATTAGTGCTAATGAATATAATTTCCAAATGAAGAAAAAGAATAGGTGAATGAATTGCTATATTCAAAACCATAGTAAAACTAGTCTTCGTGTTATGCTTATATTCAAAAGGTTGCCTTGATTTTAGGCCCAAACTTGAACTTATTGTAGTATTTCAAAAAAATAAATTTTAGGGACACCCAGGCAGTACAGTGGATAGAGCACTCAGGAGGACCCAAGTTCAAATGTGACCTCAGACACTTAACACTTCCTAGCTGTGTGACCCTGGATTTGTGTGTGTGTGTGTGTGTGTGTGTGTGTGTGTGTGTGTGTGTGTGTGAAATGTGATGGCAAAAATAAAATGAAATAAAACAATAAATTACTAGAGTCTAACCTGGAAAAAATATTGAAAGGAACAAATGCTTTTATAATACAAATTTTGTAACAGCTAGATGGTTGTCTTCTTATTGGTTGCAGCTACATTTTTAATGTATTTTAATAAATACTTTCTCAGAGTTGGATAAATTCTGTTATCAGAAAGTCTTTCCAATAAGTTTATGCTATGTTGAATAGATCATACTTAGTTATTACCCTCACCCCCCACCCCTCCAAACTGAATCCTTATTCAGATAGGGATAAAATTTAGTGATATTACAGAACTTCAGTTTATAGGTTGGCCTAGATGGATTCTGAGGCCCTCCCCAAATCTGAGATTGAGATAATGCATTGGTTATTTTAAATATCCATTTAATGATAGGTATTTTCATTATTTTAGACCTCAGTCAAATTCAACATTCAAGTATTTTAAAGAGAATTTCAGCTTGTGTAAAAGACAGCTGCTTTAATAGTGGGGTAAACATGAGAACATTATTTATAACTCAGTATGTGACACATTTGAATATACATGCTTGTCTAAAAATAAAAGCTCCACACACTTGAGATGACTTTTTGTTTTTAAATGTGGACTACAGATCCCTCTACATTGTACGATCCCTAGGGGATCCGATTTTTATGATCCAACCTCTGGATTTTAAATTATAGTTACTTTTTAGGCTACAGGGACCATTAATGATATAGAATAGTAGTATCAAACTCAAATAGAGACAGGAGTCATTAATCATTACAATTTAATCTAGTTCCTGCCTCTCTCAAAAGTATTGCATTTGACACTTACAGTGTAGAATACCATGTTCCTTATTCTCTAGGAATTTTTGAAATAATGAGAACATTCTGCTACATAAAATTTCAAAGTCTGGTATAAGAAACAGAATTTTGGCTGAATTTGGAATCAGAGAACAATGTCACCTGCTTCCTACCAATGTGACTTAGGGTATTTCACTTAAACCCATCTAGGCCATTTACATTTAATGAGGCCTAGTACTATTGGCCTAGAAGTTAATCAAGATAAAATGGCTTCTAAATCTAATACAATGATTCCCGGTTTAAAACAGCTCCAGCTGAATTCTCTCCTTGGTAACCTAGTCTCCTCTACCTGCCCAGTCTTTTTATAGCCTTTCTCCCTTCCTCTCCCTTAAGTACTACATTACAAATAACACTAGCTTCTTCCCATAAGACGCTTGAACTTCTCATTCTGACCATGTTCTGACCATGTTCTCTCCTTCAAGTCCCGGCTTAAAAATCCACTTTCTAGAGGATGCTTTCCCATTCTTTTATAATTTTGGTGTCTAGTCAAGGAAATGGAAATTAAGGGGACAGCCATTAGTTGGAGAACGACTGAATAAGTTATGGTATATGAATGTAATAGAATATTATTGTTGTTCTATAATAAATGATGAGCAGGCTGATTTCAGAAAAGCCTCGAAAGATTTTCATGAACTAATGTTGAGTGAAGTGAAAAGAAACAGGAAAACCTTAGACACAGTAACAGTAAGATATTGTGATAATTAAGTATGATAGACTTAGCTCTTCTTAGCAATATTGTTATCCAAAACAATTCCAATAGACCTGGGATGGAAAATGCCATCTGCATCCAGAAAGAGAGAACTATGGATAGTGAATGAGGGTCAAAACATAATATTTCCACTTTTTTTTTGTTTGCTTTTTTTTTTCCTCATGGTTTTTTCCCTTTTGTTCTGCTTTTTCCTTCACATGACTAATACGGAAATGTTCAAAATGATTATACATGTATAACTTTTAACATATTGCCTGCTGTCTTAGGAAGGGGAAAGGTAAGGAGAAAAAATCTGGAACCCAAAATCTTACAAAAATGAATGCTAAAGACTATCTGTACATGTAATTGGAAAAATAAATGCTATTGAGAAAAAAAAAATTAGTGCCCATTTACCTTACAATTTATACACAGATGCTTATATGTTATTTCCCCCACTTCATGTGGCTTGTAACTCCTTGAGAACAGGCCCTGCTTTTTCATTTTCTTTATGTATGCATTGTTTAACTCATTGAAACACAAATAATATTGAATGACTGACTAAATTTTCATATCTACTTATGAAGTTGTCACAGAAGGACACAAAATAGTTTTAAACTACCTATCTGATAGAAATATTTTTATTTTTAAAGTTTTACACAGTTCACCAAACCCTGTGGTATACTTTCAGATGGGAAGCCTTCCTTAAAAATTTGTCATTAAGAGGATAAGAAAAATGTGAAGAAAGTATTTAATGGGTTAAATTTCTGGAAAGGGTGCTGCACACAATTGTGAGACATGAATAATGCCATTAAAGAATTGAGGTTTCCTGGCTTTCTTCAACAATGAGATGAATCAAATCAGTTCCAATAGTGCAGTAATGAATAGAACCAGCTACACCCAGCGAAAGAACTCTGGGAAATGAGTGTGAACCACTACATAGAATTCCCAATACCTCTATTTTTGTCCACCTGCATTTTTTATTTCCTTCACAGGTAAATTGTACATTATTTCAAAGTCTGATTCTTCTTGTGCAGCAAAATAACTATATGGACATGTATACATATATTGTTTTTAACATATACTTTAACATATATTGGTCTACCTGCCATCTGGGGGAGGGATGGGAGAAAGGAATGGAAAAATTGGAACAAAAGGTTTTACAATTGTCAATGCTGAAAAATTACCCATGCATATATCCTGTAAATAAAAAGCTATTAAAAAAAAAAAAAAAAAAGAATTGAGGTTACCACACTATAAGCTATCAAAAGTGCTTGGATGGACTGAGATGTTGTCTTTAGGTTAACAGAATTTCTTTTCTTCATCATCTCACCTAAGCATGTCCATCATCAATAAAATAAAACTTACTGAAACTGCCATAGGTGTAATATTATACACCTATTGTGTAATATTATATCTTATAAGATCCAGAAGATTAACCCTAATTTTCTAAAAGGTATAAAATACTTCAATTTTTATCTTACAATTTTCTTTAAAAACAACTGTCAGCTGTTTCTGATGTGAAATTATTCTAATAAAGTAGAAATACTTGAGATCACTTTTATTATTTTTACTAATTAGCCAATATTGTTTAGAAACTTCAAATTTCATATTCATTAGTGTGATAGAAAGCAAGGAAAGTAAAATTTGTGCTAAATTTTAGAACATGAATGAAATACAGAATTAACATCTGAAGTAATTTTTTAAGGTACCAGTGTTAAAATCTTATCAGTCTATCAAGAAGGTTGCAGTATATACATATCAAAGTGTTTTATTATAATATACTTCTGTTTAAATTAATACATTGAGAAACTTTTTAAAGTATAGTTGCCTACAAACTTCCATTTCAGTGGATAAGCAAATGAAATGTGCCCTTAGGCCTTAGATGATAAAGAAATATTTTGTAATTTTATTGTGATGCCACCCCCACAATATTAAACATTAAGTGATGACAATGGATAGAGGATTATGCTAGGCGCGAGAGGAGATTCAAACTTCAAATAAAGAAGAGATCCATCTTAATTCAATATTAGTGAGATGTCTAAGATTTCATGTCATATGGGCCTCTGAATTCAGAGAATCAAGTTGAACAATTTTAAAATACTTTTTTCTTCTAAAAATACATTCTTACAAATTTTTATGATAGCAAAATGGCAAACACTAAAAATTAAGTCATAAGATATTCTTGAAAAAAATCCTTCAAAATTTAAACTACATTAAAACTACCTTTGAGATACCACTACTTCATTTAGCAAGAGGTAATAAATACACTTCTGCCTGAAGACTAATAAACAGACAACCAAAAATAATACCTAAGATGTTAACCTGAATGTAAAATATAGAATAGTATAAGAATTACTCTGAGCTAAGATTCTTTTCTCTATTGTAGGGAATATTTTATGGTAAAGTGGTATTACCCCATCTTCCAACTACCAAAATTCTTTTATATTTATCTATTTTTATGTATACTTTACATTTAAATGTTGTCTTCTCTGATTGAGAACAAGATGTTTGAGGAAAGGTACTGTATCACTTTTGTCTTTTTTCCAGTGTTCCAGTAAATATCAGAAGGTATTTAATAAATGCTTACTGATTAATTGATGTTACAATGCTATAAATGAACTTCCAAAGGGGGGAAAATTTCTAAGAGCAGATGGAGTTTACAAATGAATTCTTTTAAACATTCAAAAAATAATCATTTCCAATACCAAATAAACAATAATAACAACAACAATAACAATTACTAGCATTCATATAGCACCTTGAAGTTTGCAAAGTATTTTATGATTAAAACTTCATTCTTTCCTCACAAACTTATAAGGAAAATTAATAACGTTTAAATTAATAAGTATTTATATAATGATTATGTAATCAAATCAAAGTATTTTACAAATATTATCTTATTTTATCTTCACACTAATCTTGAAGGACAGATTCTCTTATTATTCTGATTTTACAGATGAGGAAAATGGAGAAGACATAAGTAAAGTGACTTGTCCAGAGACATAGAGCTAGGATGTGTCTGAGGCTAGATTTGAATTCAGGTCTTCCTGACTGGTCCAAGGCTCCATCTGTTGTGCCAACTACCTGCGTTTTTTATATAGGAAAATAAGCCATTCATCCCGTCTTTCTATGACACAACTATGGTTTTGACAAAGACAAAGCAGACAAATAAAACTACAGACCAATACCACTGTCATAAAAGATTAATGAAATATTAGCACTACATAAGAAAGATTATAAATTATGATCAGATTGGGTTTAAACCTTCTGAAATCCATGCTAACCCATGTTTGTTTTCAGGCCTATACTACTATTAGAAGTACTGCTCAAACATTTTTTGATATCTGTTATATATGTGTATGTTATGAACTTTTTTTTTTTTTAATAACCTCCTTAGAGAAAATGCCCAGAAATAGAATGGCTTGGTCAAAGAGTATAATTAACTTAAGTCATTTTTTTGGTAATCCCAAATTATTTTCCAGACTGGTTAGACACAATGATTAGTGTGTCTCTTCCCAGAATCCTTTCCAAATTTTCTAATCTTTCTGTCAATCTTTCTGTCAATTTTTGGCTATTTGCAGGGTATATGAATTAAAACCTATTAAAAGTTTTATGATCTCAAGGAAATTTTAATGTATATTTCTTTCATTATGAGTGATTTAGAGCACATTTCTATATAGTCATTTGTAGTTTGAAAGTCTCCTATTGAAAACTGTTTCCTTTTACCATTTATCTATTGGTAAATTCAATCTCATGTGTCAATTTTTTATTTATCCTAGATATCAGATTTTTATTGGTGATATTTAATGCAAATATTTCCATATTCCTACTATTGCAAAGCTTTTAAAAATGTGGCTCACACCTGTAAATTAATGTGGAGATTGCAAAATTATATAAGAAATGTTTGACTAATATACCTATCTACCACGGGTCACATAAAAAGTTCTTGGGTGAAAAGGGATTGCGAGTAGAAAAAGTTTTAAGTCCTATGATAGTGGACAGTCCCTCTTTAATAAATTATTTTTAATACATTGTGTTTGGGGGGGAATAAAAAAGAATCAGTGATTTAAAAGAACATGATTTCAGAGGGCATTTATCTTTCTAGAGGCAATCTTCCAACATTCCAAAAAGAAACAATGTTCATATCTTTAAAAGGTCTTTTAAATCTATCTTGCATAGATAACATTATTAAACACCTCCAGAAAATGACACCATACCACATTTGTAGATATTACTCAACTTTTCAAAAAACTACTATTTCCAATTATAACTAATGTACTTGAAAAGGAGAAAAGCATAAAGAAGTTAATGAGAAAAAAGGCAAACATCAATTGAAATGATCTGAATCACTACACATTTAAAGTTTCCATTATTCAAGTATTATTAATGTAATTATTCTAAACTCAGAAATATATATATATATATATATATATATTTTTTTTTTTCCTACACAGTATATTATATTATAGGACATGGTCAACCTTCTCTCCTTTAAAAGAAGAATTATTTAGCTTTAGTTAACTCTTACTGAAGAAGATATAGCCAATTTTTTAATATAGAACAGTAGTTTCCACTGAAGTTCAAAAAGCCACCCTACTAAGCCTAAGGCCCAGCACAAAGGGGTATGTGGTCAATCACAGAAAGAGAAGATATAACTTATTTCCTTCCTTCCCATACAACTAATTATCACATATACAACCATATCTACACCAATATTCCTTCCTTCAGCTTTTAATCTCTAAAACTGTCACAGGCCATTCAAGGGTAGTTAAAAGCTAAACTAATGTGCAGAGATCCCAATAAGAAAATGCTTTCCCTACACTTTTAACTCTAGATCATCCCACAAAGAACATTTGGAGGCAGTGACCTGTGAGTGTTAGGCCTGACTCCCTCTTTTCCATTCTAAATGAGACACAAGTCACATGGGGAGAAAGTTAGTATGATGAATTGTGACCAGGATTGTAGATAATCATTTTATTAGCTTCCATCCAAACCCAGGTATCTTCCAATTTATCTATTACTATGCAAAGTACCACCATCTTTCTATTAACCCAGTTTCTTATATCTTCCATATCAACTTTGACTCCTCATTTTTCCTAATTTCCAACAAATTTCTTTTCTTTTTTCCCCTCCTGAGGCAACTGGGCTTAAGTGACTTGCCCAGGATCACACAGTTAGGTAGTGTTAAGTGTCTGAGACCAGATTTGAACTCAGGTCCTCCTGACTTCAGGGCTGATGCTCTATCAATTGTACCACCTAAATGCCCCTCCTAACTTTCAAGGTACAGTACCCTCCTAACTGATTTCCCTGTCTCAGATCTATCCCCATAGTTTTCATAATGATCTTACTAGAATGCTGGTTTGATGATGCCATGGTTTTACTACAGAGTAATTCACTATTGACTTTAGGGATCAAATAGTATTTCATTCCTCTTAATTTCTATTTTTAAGAATCTTATAATGTACATAATTATTATCATTGTAGCAAATGTTTAATCTATAAAGAAATATACCCATTTGAGGATACATAATGAATGTCCCAAATTTTTATTGATGAGGTAAAAAAAGTTTGGAGCCTAGAGATTTAAAGATAAGAAGATTGAGAAATTCTGTTATGATAACACTGGACCTCTACTAGTTCACCCCAGGTCTTCCACTTTATTTTACTATGCCAGATTTAGTCAAGTGATAGGTTGGAAACCAAAATGGTTGCAGGTTAAGAAATGTAGTTTAAAAAAACAGCCAATAACTTTAATAATCTGGTGTTTGACAAACCCAAAGACCCTAGTTTTTGGGATAAGAATGTATTATTTGACAAAAATTGCTGGGAAAATTGGAAATTAGTATGGCAGAAACTAGGCATTGACCCACACTTAACACCGTACACCAAGATAAGGTCAAAATGGGTTCATGACCCAGGCATAAAGAATGAGATTATAAATAAATTGGAAAAAGCACAGTATAGTTTACCTCTCAGACCTGTGGAAGAGGAAGAACTTATGACCAAAGAAGAACTAAAGATCACTATTGACTACAAAAATAGAAAATTTTGATTATATCAAATTGAAAATTTTTTGTACAAACAAAACTAATGCAGACAAGATTAGAAGGGAAACAATAAACTGGGAAAACATTTTTATAGTCAAGGTTCTGATAAAGGCCTCATTTCCAAAATATATAGAGAATTGACTCTAATTTATAAGAAATCAAGCCATTCTCCAATTGATAAATGGTCAAAGGATATGAACAGATAATTCTCAGATGAAGAAACTGAAACTATTTCTAGCTATATGAAAAGATGCTCCAAGTCATTATTAATCAGAGAAATGCAAATTAAGACAACTCTGAGATACCACTACACACCTGTCAGACTGGCTAGAATGACAGGGAAAGAAAATGCTGAATGTTGAAGGGGATGTGGGAAAACTGGGACACTGATACATTGTTGGTGGAATTATGAACACATCCAGCCAGAGAGCAATTTGGAACTATGCTCAAAAAGTTATCAAACTGTGCATACCCTTTGATCCAGCAGTGTTTCTACTGGGCTTATACCCCAAAGAGATACTAAAGAAGGGAAAGGGACCTGTATGTGCCAAAATGTTTGTGGCAGCCCTATTTGTAGTGGCTAGTAACTGGAAAATGAATGGATGCCCATCAATTGGAGAATGGTTGAGTAAATTGTGGTATATGAAGAAATGTAGTCAAACAGCAGCAACAAGATTATGTGATGATCAACTCTGATGGACGCGATCCTTTTCAACAGTGAGGTGATTCAGGCCAATTCCAACAGACTTGTGATGGAGAGAACCATTCGCATCCAGAGAGAGGACTGTGGGAACTGACTGTGTATCACAACATAGCATTTTCACCTGTTTGCTTGCTTTTTTTTTTTCCTTGCTCATTTTTTCTTTCCTTTTTTAAATCTGATTTTTTTTATATAGCATGATAAATGTGGAAATATGTATAGAACTATATGTGTTTAACATAAAAAAAAAGAAATGGAGTCAATTACTGTTTGATGAAATTTAAGAACAAAGCGGTGATTGATTTTGTTTTTTGCACCCATGTGTGTTTAACAAATGATATACAATACTTCTTTATAACAATAAAATCACAAGATTATAGAGACCTAGAAGGGACCTCAACTCATCACTTAGTCCAAATCCCTTATTTTCAATTGAGAAAACCATGACAGTTGAGAAAACCATGACAGAAATAGGAAGAGTAGCTTAGTTGTTCAACATTACAAGATCTAAGTTTTATGGATCTATTTTGAACTCAGGTCTTCAAAGTCCAGACCCAGAGGTTGTTATACTTGTCATACCATTATTTATTAATTATGAATTTTATATACCAAGTACAGAATATGAACAAGAAAATAAGCTTAGAATTTTAAAGCAATGAGGAAAATGCAAACTTTGGCTGACAGGTCACTGTAAAAATGGACAATGAATGAGACTATTTTGTTCAAAAAACATACTGAAAAAATATAATAATAATAATGCAAGTTAAAAAGCTAAAACATGTACAGGGAAATCTATAACCTCCTATTTAAATAGCACATTAGTAGCCTTAAATCAGTTCAAATCTGTAGGCCTACATATTAAACATATTAACATATGTTAAACATATTAAAATATTTTAACATATTAAAATAATTTACAGATATCACAAAATCACTGAAAATTTTTCTGAAATTATAAAGAATGAAACCAAGACATGGGTTCTTAATCTTTTTGTTATGAGTCATGAAACCTATGGCAATCTAGGGAAGCTTGTGAATTATTTCTCAGCACAGTATTTTAAAAAACATAAAATAAAAACATAGGCCTACAAAGGAAATAATTTCTATTGAAAACATGTAAAAAATTTTTTTCTATCCAAGTGCATTGACCCTGATTAAGATACTGATGCGGACAAATGTCTTGATTTAAGGAAAAAGTTGAATAATGAAGAATACTGATTCATAACTTACAGTTATTCTCTGGGGAAGTTAAGTTAATAAGATTTTATTAGATGCCTATTATAATGCGGGTACTGTATTAAGAAATGGAGAGACAAAGTCAGGAACAAGCCCTGCTCTTAAGAAGCTCACAATCTAATATAATAGACAATATGCAAAAACTGTACACTAGCATTAAGGAGGAGTCACATAAGGCTTAAAATTTTAGTATGGAAACTTGTGGACATTTAGGAAAGTATGATTCCTAGATTAATCAAGAACAAGTCATAAAAACTAATCTAATTACATCAGTCAGGTGGTATAGTAAATCCAGCATAAAATCTGGCCTAAGATACTATTGTAAAGTATTTCTCAACCTGTGTCCTCATCTGTAAAATGAAAATAATAGTACTTGCCGTCTAAGTTTGTTGTAAGGATAAAATATTTTAAAAATATTTTTCAATGGTATTTTATTTTTCCAAACACATGCTAAATTAGTTTTCAACATTCACTGGTGCAAAACCTTGTGTTCCAAATTTTTCTCTCTCCTTTTTCATCCCCTCCCCAAGCCTGCAAGCAATCAGGTTAAACATGTTCTATTTTTCTAAACATATTTCCACATTTGTTAAGCTATGCAAGAAAAATCAAATCTGAAAGAAAAAAAATGAGGAAAAAAGCAAACAACACCACTTTCCTCCTCCCCCAAAAGGGTGAAAATACTATGCTTTTGATCCACATTCAATTTCCATAGTTTTCTGTCTGGATGCATATGGCACTATCCATCCTAAGAATATTGGAATTGCCTTGAATAATTTCACAGCTGAAAGGAGCCACTTCTACTATCACAGCTGATCATCACATAATTTTATTGTTACTATGTACAATGTTATCCTGGTTCTGCTCACTTCTCTCAATATCAATTTATATAAATTTTTCAAGGCTTTTCTGAAATCATCTTCCTGATCATTTCTTATAGAACAAGAATATTCCATTCTCTTCTTATACCACAACTTATTCAGCCATTCCCTAACTAATGGGCATCCACTCAGTTTCTACTTCCTTGCCACACATGTAGGTCTTTTCCCAAAGAGAGATTAAATCACTTTTCCAGAGTCACACAGCTAATGACCAAAGCTAAATTTGCAATTAATTCTTTTTGACTCCAAAGCCACAGTTCTATTCACTGAAACACCAACTATCTCTAAAGAACACTAATACTTTTTTGCTATTTGCACTTTCACCACCTCATTGAGCTTTACTTGGTAAACAATGGGAAGCCTTTGAAGGATTTTTGAATTGTAGAAGGATGCATCATATTTTTGTAATAGAAAGAGCAATATGATAAAAGTTTGTGTAATTAGAGAAATCAACAGAAATCATTGTCATTATAATAGCTTCTTCACAAATATTAAGTTTCTTCCAATTAATTATTTGCTCTTCCTGGGACACATATACCTATGTCTCCACTTATAAAGGTTTCCTGTTGTGTATGAGATAAACAGGACAACATGATAGTTGAGACCTTTTGCATTCTTATTCTACTCTATGTGGCCAGAATGATTCACATTTTTTCTTCTCCTATCCTTTATGCTTGAGTTAAATACAATTACTCAGTGCCCCCTAAGCTACAGTTATATTTTTGTTAGTATTGCCTTGACTCCTTTAATTAAACTCTTCCGTTTCTAGGAAATACCCCTGCCCTTGCATCTCTGATTGCTGAAAGCCTAATTCTTCTTTAAAATCTAGCTCAAATATTACAGTCTCCATGAAGCCAATATAAAATAATATTTGTAAATAAACTGGCAAACTTTAAATCTCCATGTAAATGTTAACTATTCTTTTCTCTTTTTTTATAGGGCAACGAGAAATTGCAAATAAGAGTAATTCTTTCATTTTTAAAATCTGATTTAAAAAGCACTGGAGTGCTTTGTATTTCCTTCTCGGGTTCATTTATAGATGAGGAAACTGAGGCAAACAGGGTTAAATGACTTACCAGAGCCACACAGCTAGTTAAGTGTCAAACTAGATCTGGAAGACTGCAGGCCAGACACTCTATCCAACGCGACAACTAGCTGCCTGATTACACAGCTAGATAAGCTCATTTTTAAACAATGAGTTGCAAAATAACTAAATGTGAGAATTGCAATATTATGATCTATTATGAATGACTGTTTGATTTGTATGTCTATATGCCCAGGATTGTGTAAATCTTTCTTAGGCAAAAAGGGATTATGAGTGGAAAAAGTTAAAGAAGTCCTAGTAGCTCAAACACAAGATTTAAATCCCAATATTCCTTACTCCAAAGAGAGCTCTCTCTCCAGTATACCTCAGTTGAATTCAGCCTACAGGTTTCAAATTGCCAAAGGTATTCTCTGAGAGGAGATTGAGCTCAGTAGGCAAGCCAGTCTGTTTATTCAAGGATAATTTTTGTGGCAAACTTACTTATTCATTATGTGGACAATATTTCTAAAAAATTTGTTATGTTCTGCCTTTGTGTACAAATATTAACATACTTCAAGTGCAGAATGAAAAATGATTTTCTGATAGTTACTTAGAAAATGCTGAAAAGAAATAGTTTTTAGATAATGCTACAAAAATGCAATTCTACAAATTATTGTATTTATTACAAATGCCATGCTATAAAGGAATAAGGCATACCACCCTGATTATGACAAACAGCTGCCTTAAAGAAGAGAGAAAGAGAATAGAGTTTAAAACCATCCTATTATTTCCAGTGTTTGTCAGATAATTCATTGTGCAAAGATGATAGAAAGATCTCCTAGTTAAGAAGAGTACATTCTATCTCTCTATCAAGAAAACAATTGTTTCAAAGTTCCCATATTTATCTATTCAGCTGTAAAGAGACGTTTTGCATCAAGCTAAAACTAGAAGACACTGTCACTTAATGGTGCCACAGAAAGCTGTGACATCATCTTTTTAAATATTGGCATTATTTGTAAATTAATCCATTTTGAATACTAATGAATATAAATAAAATTGTGTTTGATTAATTTCTTCACAGATAAAGTTGATGAGTTTTAATAAGTAATCTATTAGTATATATGGAATGAATGTGACAAATTATAAAAACTAAAAAGAAATATATATCAAGAAAGAACTAGGTGAATAAGATATACACTTCTGTCTAGCTTTTCTATTATAAAACATCAGTAGTAATGACAAAATCCTGTACCGAAACATATTCTCTGAATTAAGGATATCATCACAGCTTTGTTAACCTACATTATTCTATGTAGATGCTAATCATTAGAGATGAAAGCATCCTACAATATATTACTTTTTATAATAGCCTTTGAAAAAAATAGGATGCTTTCATATAGCATCAATGAAACAATTTAGCATGAGGATTGCCAGTAGCTATGTTAGAAGGCAAAGACAGAGTAGAGCTAAGCAATACAAAGGTATAATTTAGAAAACGAAAAATAATAATAAAAAAAATTAAATAGAATAGCCTTTATTGGATAAGAAAGGAGAATCCAAATAGAAAAAAGAGATAATTCATAATGTAATTATTTTGATTCAGTAATTAAATTATTAAGTATTTCCTATATGCAAAGCACTTTGAAAAAGCTGAATATTTCCTTGTCAGAGAAACAAAACTGAAACCAAAAGGTGTTTAGTACAAATGTTTAGTCAGAGCTGACATTTATAGCACTTTTAAGTTTGCATCTCCTAAGACTTTCCCAACAACCCTACAAAGTAAGAACTATTGATATTATTACACTTGTTTTCCATGTGAGAAAGACAACTGGAGAGGTTTTTTGCCTAAATTTACAAAGCTGGTAAATTTAACAGTGGAGGAATTTGACAACAGGTCTTTTTCACTGCCAAGCCAGGACTCTTATGTCACGCACTTCTCTTTTCACCAGTGTGTTCACATATAATGACTTCCCCAAATTAAAAAGGTAGAGCACAATGGATTATGTATAATCTTTCAAAACCATTTTAAATCATAAATTAACTATCATATATTAATGAATTTGGCAGTCATTCTATTTGAATATCTTCATTTTAAAGTAACTTATGAAGTTCAGAGAAGTCAAAATCTAGAAGGAATAGTAAGCAACTTCTATCCCAGAAGCAGTAAAGGTTAAAAAAAAAAAAAAATTCTAAATAGTTATCTGTAATAAGAACTTAACTGATGAGCTAGACAAATCAATTAAGAGAATATGAGAAAGACTAGAGTACTTTTTCCAAAGGGAAACAAATCAGTCTGCTTGTAATATTTCAAAGTCTGGATTAAAATAGTATTCTTTTATGTCTCTGAATATATGAGTTTTGTATGAAACAATGACAGAATTGGTTTCTACCATTTATTATGGTGATTTTCATAATACTGTCATATAAATGTAATGAGTAGGGGCAGCTAGGTGGTGCAGTGGATAGAGCACCAACCCTGAAATCAGGAGGATCTGAGTTCAAATTTGGCCTCAGACACTTCACACTTCCTAGCTGTGTGACTCTGGGCAAGCCAAGTAATCCTCTGTGCCTCAGCAAATAAATAAATGGTAAGAGCAAAACTAAAGAATCACATCTAATGTTATAAAACAATTTTGTAATATATATATGTTGTGTGTGTGTGTGTATTTTAAAATATTCTTTATAGATTTCTGGATGAGGAAACCAAGGCAGAACTTAACATCTCATTTTTCTAAAATGTATGTTCAAATATATGAAAAACAACAGAAAATACTGTTGTAATAAAGTAAATGAACAAAATAAAATCTAATAAGGCCAACCTTTAAATTTATCTTATATAACAAGGAAAGAGGAATGTGTTTTGGACTTCCAAGCATTCTTAAGAGTCTTTTTTCATTAAAATTACTATTTTCCTTTCCTTTAATAGAAACTTATTATTAATAATATCCTTTGGCTATCAATCAAGATAACAATCAAGATTTTTAATGGGAATGGAGACTCATGAATGGAATGGGGGAAAATTGGGAGGAGCTTTTTTGTTTTTTAGCTTCTAGGAAACAATTAGGAAAGGGGGGAAAAGGTTAACGAGTAGGCAAGAATGTGTAAGCAAGGGATTACCTAAAGATGAAATCAAATTTCAGAAGACTCACAAAGAAAATGAAGTACTGTGAGCACCATCCCACAATGGGGGGGGGGGGGGGGGGAGAGGAGGGGAAAGAGAGAAATAGTAAGTGAGGGAGAAGAGAGGGAGCAGGAAAGAAATAACCACTCAGACACCTTGTGGTAGCCACTAGATGGCACCATTGGGCAAGGACACAAGTCTTTCTTCCCTCCAATCCTCCACTCAATTGCTAAAGTGATCTGCCTTTTAAAGTGGAGGTGTACCCAAGTCACTCAGTAATCTCCAGTGACTCCCTCTCCTTTCCATATTCAAATATAAAAGCTGTAAGTAACCTGTTCCCCACTTCCATGTGCCCAGCCTTCTATTTTACCTCTCCTTCCTACCACCACCTTTCCAGTATTCTGATACCTTAAACTACATGATCCAAACACTGGCCTCCTTAAACAAAACAATCCAACTCAGGACTCCAGGTACTTTCACTAGCTGTCCTTCCCCCTCTCTTTCCCCTTAACCTCCCCTCTTCTTGCCTCCCCCCCCCCCCCCGCCCCACATCTGGAAGTTCCTCCTCACCTCCACATCCTGGCTTCTTCCATGGCTTCTCTCAAGTTCCAGCTAAAAGTCCCTATGTTAAAGGAAGCCTTTCTCAATGATTTTTTATTTTAATCATTTTCCCTGTTGATTATTTCCAAATTATCCTGAGTATAACTTGTTTGTGCAGTTGTCAATGTGTTGTCTTCCCCTATTAGACAGTGAACTCCTTAAGAGCAGGGTCTCTCTTTCACCTTTCTCTGTATTCCCAGCACCTGGCACTGTCCCTGGCCCATACTGTGGGATACGGTAAGAAAACCCCTTGTTTGGATGACAGCTGTCACAGATTTCCTTAGGAACGGGGGAGGGAGGCATTCTCTAGAAAACCTGAGTGAGCACTGGATTGATTCCAACTGCCTCAAGGGCCTTCCCAATGACATATCACAGTATGATCAAACATTTAAAACAACAGATCCTTATGTTCCTGGGGTTATTATGCATGTATAAAAGAATGGAGCAAGAATTCAAATGCAGGTCCCATTGACTCTGAATTTGAGTATTCTTTCTACTGTCTCTTCATTTTTCCTTCTAAATTAATATAACCTGAATTTGTAATTCATGTGGAAAATTTTATCATTGACTTTCTTTTTCCTTTAGACGCCTTTCCAAATGTAATTATGGTAATTATTAAATGTTATGCTTTCATTTGTTGTTGTTCTTGTTCAGTCATTTCAGTTATGTCCTACTCTTGGTGACCCTATTTGGGGATTTGTTGGCAAAAGTTCATTTTCACATTACAGTTGGGGAAACTGAGGCAAACAATTAAGTGACTTGTCCAAGGTCACACAGTTTATACGTGCCTTGAGACTTGATTTGAACTGAATCTTCCTGATTCCAGGACCAAATGTCTTATACACTACACACCTAGTTGTTAAATGTTATGCTGTATACATACATACCTTTAAAAATATGGTAAAAGCAGAATTGCAAAAAAAAAAAAAAGATTTCTTTTGAAAACACTGCACTTCATTTTTTGAAATAATCTTTATATTTGTAGCTGCTAGGAGTCTTAATTTATATTGTCTTTTTTTTTTTAAACTGCAAACATACATCTAATAATCAGACATCTGTTATAAACCATTCTATAGGTTCAGTTATATGTATATGTATGATTTTTTCTACAAACTCTGAAAAACTTTACATTTAAAATGTATACTCTCATTTAGATTCATCTAGCTTACAACTTTTGAAGCTATTCATGCTAAAAAACCATTATTATTATCACCCTCGTGCAATTGAGGTAAGTAAATTGAAGAGACGAGATCAAACTTTTACTTTAGAAATATCATCTTGGCTGTTTTATGGAAGAAAAATTGGACATGAGAAATACAAGAGTTGGAGAAACCAAGGAAGAAGTTATTACAAAATACCAGCGTGATTGAAATGTTTGCTGAGAGAAGTCTTGTTCTAAATCTCCCTAGTTCCTGTTCCTCCCCACTCCAATCCATATTCCACAGAACTGCCAAAGTGATTTTGTCAAAACCTAGTTCTGATCCCATCACTATCCCTATGCAATAAGCTCCAGTGGCTCACTATTTTCTCAAAAACTTAAAATTAACTTTTTGTTTGATATTTAAAGCTTGTTTCCTTCCTCCTTTTCCAGTCTACACTTTACTCTCCCCTTCTTTTAAGTTCTGTCTGGGGAATAATTGATGGGCTTCTTGTTTTTTGCATGCTGTCACTTACTAGTTGTGTGACCCAGGGAAAGTCACTTAATTTGTCTGCATCCGTTTCTTCAACTGTAAAATCAAGATAAGTACCTGCCTCACAAGGTTGTTAAAATAAAATGAAATAATATTTGTAAAGTATTTAGCATAGTGCCTAGCATGTGGGAAGAATTTTAAAAATGCTTCCTGCTCTTCATCCTCCTTTCTATCTATACCCTTCAATGGTTATTCCTTACGCCTGGAATATATTCCTTACGCCTGGAATATATTCCTTTATTACCTCTACCTCTTGGATTTCCTGATAAATTCATGATTTAGCTAAAAGCATCACCTTTTTCATGAACTTTACTGGTTCTACCATCTTCAAGGGCACTCTCTTCCCTCCAAAGTACCTAGTGTTCTATTTTATACAGATTCTATATAATGCATCTAATTATCTCTACCATTAGGATAAAAGTTTGTTGAGGTCATGAACTACGTTACTTTTGCTTTTATATCACCAGTATTTAGCACTGGTGCCTATTACCCAGTAAATCCTTAAACACTGACTGATTGATTTACTGACCAAGTTAGACATCCTAACCCCATTAAAAATTAAAGAATATTATTTGAAATAATGGATTTCTATGAACTATCTTAATGAAAAGCCTCATCCTATGTATATATTATTGCCATAATCATCAAGTATAGTTATCAGTTATGATAAGCATTAAATTAAAACCAAGTTATAAAATAAACAATTTAAAACCAAACATACAAGTTGCTGTATCAAAAATTTTTAAACCAAGATTTTAAAAAATCAAAATTAAAAAAAAAATTAGTTAATCAATACTGCAAAATGTATTAATTTCTAATGAGAAAAAAAGGCTTTTGGATCCATTCACAAAAATTATTTTGAATTTAAATTTATTTTAAAACATCATTTAACCTCTTATTTAAAATTTTCTTTTGTTATTTTATAATGTCCATACTGAGTATATGTATATATATTTACATATAAAATATATACATACTAACAATTCTCCTATAGTGTGGACATAATAAAATAAATTTAAATATCGCTGCCTTGGATAAAAGAGTGGCTGTTTCTTATTACCTATACTTAACTTTTTAATCTGCAAAGTAAGAAGGATTAGTCTATAAAATCTTGAAAGTCTCTTCCAGTTCTAAATCTAGGATGCTATGAACTTTTCTCTTTGAAGGTTCTTAAAACTTAGCATCATGATTATGACCTGAGTTCCACAGAAGCCCTAATGGTTATACCAGACCTGCTTATTGATGGGTTTTAACCATGACATAGAAAAAAACATATTTAGAAACTTCAGGACATTTAGGTGTACTTTTAATTTGAGACTTAGAAAGATCTGGGAATTCAAATGTATGGACATTCCCGCTACTAAAGAGAATCACAAAACATTCAAAGTTATTGATGAAAAAAAAAATTAAATACCTTGCTGACCAACCCTCTGGTAATAAGTGCTTCCACACTTAAGTCATAAGCTCTTCATATCGTGACATATTAATGCTCCTTCAGTTTGTCAAGACCAATTAGAACTTGGGTTCCCAAAATATGCTTATAAGTATGAGCTACCTCCATATCAGAGTTAGGTACCCATGGTGCTTTTAATGACTTTAATGAATAGTTAGGTTCCATTAAATGGAAACTGGAAGACAGTATGGTAGAATGGATGGAGGACCAACACCTTGAAAGTAGGAAATGCAATGACGAGTTTGGGAGACAGCAAGTAGACAAGTTTGGCTGAAATAGAAAACATGAAGTGTAATATAAAATAACTGTCATGAGCATCTCAGTTTCCTCACCAATATGTATTTTACTGGATTGATGTTGATGGTCTCTGAGATATATCTCATCAGTCATAAAACCAATGATCTTACTATCCTACAGAGGACATTAAGTACCAATAAAAAAGCATTAATTACTTTTATATCACGTGAAGGATGGATTAGAGGGAAGAAATTAGAAAAAGGAGACAAATTAGTAAACTATTACAGTAAAACAGACAAAATATGAACTATAGAGAAGGGGAAAGAGCAGCATGTGAGCAAGAAGGGGTTGGCTACCAAGACAAAATTAACAAGACCTGTTCAATTATTAGATATGAGAAATAAAGAAGAGAGAAAATTTGAGGATAATTGGATTGAGAAACTGATTGAGATGGTAGTATTCTTAATAGAAAATGGCAAGTTTGAATCAAAGGTGAATTTATGAAGAAAAATAATGAATTCCAATTTGAATATACTGAGTTCATGATGTCTCTAGGGAATTAAGGGAGACCTATACAGAAAACAGTTGGTGATGAAGTAGTGAAACTAAAAGGAGAGATTAGGATTTGATTTATAGATTTCAGAAACAAAATTCACAGTTCTCCCATTCTTAATAAATTATTTCTCCCAAACCCAGTTTGAAAAAAGTTATGCTACAATAATCTTTCAAAATTAATCATTCTAATTGCTATTCTTTTGGTTAGCAACTCAAAGTCTTTAATATTAGGTGTATGAATACTAGGTTTTATATTTTTAAAATATATTTAGAACAGATTCTACAGAAATCAAATAAGTGATGCAATAATATCAGTCAGCTGTACTCTCAGAATACTGCTTTGTGTATAAAATCTAAAGTGCTACTTTGTGGTTCTTTTAAATTATTCAGGGATGAAAGTATCTTTTTAAAAAATGCAAACAACCAAATCACTCAGCTAGAATAAAGACCATAATTTCAGTCAGTCAAACTGAGTGAACATCCAACTTTTAAAGGGTACATCATAGCTTTACCTCAAATGACTTGTCAGCTTATTTTAAGGTCCTTCTGAAGGTGGAGACAAATACAATTTATTAGGTGTTCTTGTGTTTATGCATCCTGTTAGTCACTATACAAAAGTTATAATAGGGTCCCTGTGATCTAGGCTTCTGCAATTAGATTCTAATATGAACTTGTTTCTTAAATCTTGACTGCCCATGAGAAAATACACCAGTTAGATAAAGTATGCTAACAATGAGGAAACCTGATCAGGTAAACGCCCTATAAATCCAAAAAGTCTGGTCAAACAGGACAGGGCTAAGTGCCAGGTAGGGCAGAACTAAGCTGCTCTAGTTTAAAAGGAAACTGATGCCCTCTGGTAGTCATTAGTGTAACAACTGCAACTATATTTGAAGACTAAAGATCAGTAATATGTAAAGAACCTGGAATCAGGAGACCTGGTTTCTATTCTCTACTCTGTGATGAACTGTGTGACCCTGGATAATTTACATAATTTCTCAGGATCTCAGTTTAATTATCTATAAAATATGGGGTTTGATCTAGAATCAGCAGTTCCCAAACTTTTTGGTCTCAGGATCCCTTTAGCCCAAAAATAATTAAAAAGAACTTCAGTCAAAATCAGCTTATGTGGATATTCACTATTGATATTTACTGTAATAAAAATTTTAATGCCTTAATGGTATTTTGAAAATAGTTTTGACATCATAGATCCCCTAAATGAGATGGGATGGGGGAGGTGTTACTTGGACCACATTTTGATAACCACTGGACTACTAATTCCTAAAATTCCTATGATTCTGACTCTTAGACACTACATTTTGAATCTTGCCTTGATAGCTGTTTCATGGTGAACTACCCTGATTGTTCCACTACATATTGTGTTGCCCCATGTACTATTTTTTTTTTGGGGGGGGAGGGGGGTGACCTGATCTAGTATTCTTGAAACAAGGTTTTCCTCAGTCAGCATCACCAGTGAACTAAAATGAAAAACCAACAAGCAAAGACAACAGAGAAAATAATTTAAAAATAAAACTGGAGACGTGCTTCATTTTTATTAAGAGAAGTGATTTCATATTTTTGCTTATGTCACGATTAACTGGAATTTTAAATTATTCACTTATGCCACTGAATCATTACAGTAGGAGCAAAGAAGAAATACTTCTGGAGTTAGTACAGCAGATGGCAATAAAATTAATAATGAAAATGCAGTTATGTGCTGAAAGGCTAAAGGCATGGATTACAGAATCTTTTCTACCGATTACCATAAGATGATTCATATTCAGTTGTCATTCCTCAAAGGTATCATAATTTAAGATTAAAAAACTGTATTATAAAAATTAGGACTGGTCCTTTTCCTAAAAGAGTACACAAAGTGTGTTTTTATTTTATCCACTGCTGGTATTTTAATTTGTTATTTATATTATTTCTCAGTTGTTTAAGGTAGGTAAATCTTGCCTCCCTAAGACTATAACTTCCTTGAAAGCAAAAGCCCATCTTATGATCTTATTTTGGATTTCTTATGGAGCCCAGCACAGTATCAAGCATTAAGTACCTAGAGAAGTAAAAACTTTATGGATTTTTTTCTCCAAAAAGCTTATTACTTCAAACTTTCACACAACTTGCATCTGTATGCTCTGCCTCTAAATGGTTCATGCCAGAATCTCTATTTAAAGATGGCACCTAAGCCAGACATTTCTTCATTTCTCACCAGGCTGCCCAGCAGGACCCATACTAGTTGCTTCCTTCATCCCCTTTCAGCTTCCTTTTGTGTTCTGTTTTTCCCATTGGAATATAAACTCCATGAAGGTAAGCTTTCTTTCTTTTTGCTTTCATTTGTATTCCCACTGCTTAGCACAGAGGTTGATAGACAAAAAATTCATTTACTGACTGGCAAATAAAGGCAAAATCCCTCCCAGGTACCTCTCAACAAGCAGTAATCCAGGCTTCAAAAACTTACAGTGACAAAGAAGTCACTCTTTATTAGTCAAAGCTGCCCGTTCCATTATTATATGAAACAAAATCTATTTCCTTAAAATTTTTATCTACTAGTCCCCACTTTAGACTTCTATTGCCAAAAAAAAAAAAAAAAGTCTTCATTCTTTTGCATAAAAGGCTTTGAAATATTTGAAGACATCTTTCACATGTTGCACAGCTTTTCCTTCTCTAGATAAGATTCACCAAGTGCTTTTAACTATTTCTCATGACACTCTTGATCACTTCTCCAAATGCTTTATTTATTTATTTATTTGTTTGTTTTTGCCAATTTTTTTTATTTTACCAATGCCCCCCTAAAATAATGAACCCATAAATTGAATATTATTTCAGATATAATCTGACTATCACTTAACAACTTCCCAAGCACTAGACATTAAAGTTGTATTAATATAACCCAAGATAGCCAAATAAAACTTGTGGAATATGAAAATTCATTTAAATGCATGTGGGACAGTCAGTAACTAAGAATGCTAATGGAATAAAAAAGAGAGTAACAGACTTGCAGTTAGAAAGACATGAGGCAACTCACATATTCTATGAGCCTCATCTATAAAATGGAAACAATTCCTATCTCTCGAGTCTTTGCGGACTATGACAACTATGATGATGATGATGTTTTGTTTTCATTTGGATCTAACTCTTTGTGACTTTTGTGAGCCCTTGTGACCCATTTAGGGTTTTGGGGGGCAAAAATACTAGAGGGGTTTGCCATTTCCTTCTCCAGCTCATTTTACAGATGAGGAAACTGAAGCAAATAGGATTAAGTGACTTGCCTTTAGTTTTAAAGTCGTGAGATAATACATTTCAAATGCTTTGCAAACCTTAAAGTGTTATATAAATGGTAATGATGGTGATAATTATAGATATTATTTATATCTACATAAATATAATACTCCTTGTTTCTGCAAATAAAGTGGAAAATATTTTGTTCATGTTCCGAAAATAAAGTATTTCTTAGATTTTAAATTTAGAACTGAAAGAGACCTTACAGATCAACTAATTCAACCCTCTCATTTTACAGGTAAAGAAACTGAGGCCCAGAGATAATATCATATAAAAATATCTAAGAAAACTTTTGGTATAAAGGGCTCTTTTTGTTCAAGTTTATATTACTATAACTAAGCCACTTTAATTCTTAAAAAAACCAATACAACTCTCTAGAGAAATTTCCATCATTATCAAAGTTTTCTGGGCAAAAATTCAATTCATCCATGAACAAAGTCTAGTGACTCAGATATTAAGCAATATTCAAAACACATTAACATGTAACCATAATACTAGAATAGTAGAACAGGCATGGCATGCAAAAGTTGAGCTATTCCAGATCACTTTAGATTGTGCTTTAGTGAGAACATTATAAAAATCTTTAATGAGCTATTCCTACAGTACTAAACTAGCTGATCATCTTCACCTTCCTCCCTATGTGCGTCAATAAAATCATCAGGGGGCTATTTACTCTACAGAGGAAAAGAACATTACCATGATTACCTGATGCAGTCTCTCACAAATCACAGTAGATACAGAAGAAATGTCCCTAGAAAGATGAATTAGTATACAGACCAAAGGCCAAAAATGTTTCAAAAGAAGCTTTCAAATTAAAATGCTCTATTCATTTATGTATTCAACTATATTGATACTAAATATCTTTAAAGAGTAATCTGTTTAAACCATGGATATTACTAGAAAATAATGCAAAGAAGAAAAGGAAAATAAATTCATATGTAGTCTTATTAAGAAATAGTTATCAGATAATTATAAAGTATATTTTTCTTGGATAACTAGTAACAGAATAACAATAATAATGCATAATACTTGTACATCCTTGTGAAATGCTAACTTTAGTTACTCTACATGTAAATAATGAAAATAAATATTTTTAAGACTAGATGGATAAAAATTTCAAATACCTCAAAGGACCACACTTTTTAAGTAATATAGTGTTGAGGAATCCATAAGGCAAAAAGAGAAAGACAGAGAGAGATAGGTTGAAATTTTAAGCTCAAAGTAAAATTATAAACAAATTTTATACCTATTAATGTCTTGAATTCTTTTTAAAGTCCCAATTTTTGAAGAAAAAAAAGGATTATTTAAAACCACTCATCTACTAGGAAACACTTCAGCTAGCTGAAACATCTAAAAAATATATTATTTTTAGAAATTCCCAAAATTTACATAGTACAAGTTTTATAAATTATACTTTTGTATGTCATTTAATGATTTTAACATGTTGCACCCAATTTAAGAAATACCAGCATTTATATATCCAACTGAGTGTCTCATCCTTCAGAGTATCCCAATATCTCCAATATTGCAACTATTACTCAAAACATTTTTTGGAATTCTTGTTTTGAAACTGCCTTTAAAGATAGTTTGGTATCTTTTTTATCCAGTTGATGCTGGATCTTTAATCAGGAAGACTCATCTTCCTGAATTCAAATCTGACTCTTGACACCTTCAGTTAGAGGTGACTCTGGATAAGTTACTTCTCCCTGTTTGCCTCAGTTCCTCATCTGTAAAAAGAGCTGGCAAATGGCAAACCACTCCGTATCTTTGCCAAGAAAATCCAAATGGAATGATGAAAAGTCAAACATGACTGAACAATAATTAAAGAGTATAAAAATTTAGTTAGATAGTTTCAATTGGTATAACATTTGTTTAGTGCTTTTGAACAGAGCACTGCATTAGACTCTAGAGAAATGCAAAGTTTAAATAAGATATGATTCCTATCCACAAAGCATTATAATATTGTATGGAAACAATTCTCATATATAATAATCACTTATTTCTATAGTACTTTAAGATTTAGAAATTTATTTTCTCATGGCCCTGTAAGGTTGGCAATATTAGTATTATTATCTTAAAATACTTAGAGCAATATTTATCACCTGTAAAATGGAGATAACTTGAAAGCAAAATTCAGCACAGGTTTCTTCATTTGTCAGTCTTTCTTTAAGTTATATCATACTTATTTACCCAGACTAGTATAGATTCTCTCCCTAACAGAACAGAAATTCCCAGAGAGACAGAAATTGTTTCATATTTGTCTTTGTAACCCCAGAATTTAGCACAGGGGCTGACATACCATAGGTGTCTATTAAATGCTTGAATATACCATACCCATTTTCATAGGTAAAATTAAGGCCACTCAGGAAAATAAAGTGATTTAGGCAGTAGTACACTACTATCAAGTGTCATAACTGGAACATAAACAACTAAGTCTTCTAAATCCAAGCCCTGTAAACATTCCAATCATGGTATATTGGAGAAATTCAAAAGAAAATCCTAAGTGAAATCTAGAGAAGAGGAAGTCACTTATTAGCTTGAAAGGAATGAAAAAAGCCTTCTGGAGGACTTAGGAAAATAGATTGGCTTTAAAGGTTAGGTAGGAAGCTAACAAGAGGAAGGAAAAATAGTTTAGCCACAGGGGAAAAAAGCCTGAGGAAGAGTATGGAGGTGGGAAAGCCCTTTGGGGGCTGGAGAAAGCTTTTTGGCTGAAGTATAAAGCACAGGATAGACAGTTTAGTGCTAACATTTAAGCTTCCTTTCAGATTTAATACTGTGATCCTCCCTGTTGTATTTCATATCACGTTCTCTTATGAACTCTATGTTCTAGCCAAGTAAGTCTCTCAAGCCATTGAATAAAGGCTTTACTACAAGGGAAAGAAGCTTGAACTTTCCTATGAAGACACAAGGGAGCTACTGGTGATTTGATTAAGCTTAGAAGGGACACAGCTATAGATCTCTAAGTGTGTGTAAGATTAGACTATAGTATTAGAAATATAAAGATGGAGCAAATGGTGATGGGACGATTCCATAGAAGGCTGCTACAACAATCCAGATAAATAATAAGTTGGTAATAAGGACTGGTGATAGCATTTAGAGAACAATGGAATAAGGAAACTCTTAGGCATGTGAGCAATTCCTTTGGCCGAGTTCGACAGTAAATTGGCCAATGAAGGTGGAAATATCTGAATCATGAAAGTCTAAATCTATCACAAAGTAGCTTTGTGACTTTGGGAAAATCACCTAATTTTTTCTGGACCCAAAGTTTCCTTATCTATAAAATGAGAAAGCTGGATAATCTCAACAATTCCTTTTTTCTAAATCTAATGAAATAGTACACCAAGGAATGAGAATTTTAATTCCTACCAAACAAACATGCCTAACATGGAGGCTATTATCTTAATTGTATTCTCATTAAGTCTTCAACATAGGGGATTTTTCTCCCAGTTCCAAATTTTTTTGCTACATAATAAGAGCGAAGGGACAAACAGGATTCACAAAATTACACAATCTCTGATTAAAAAAAGAACTTCAAAGGTCATTCTAGTCCAACTAGTACCTGAGTAAGAACCCTTACAATGTATCCATAACAGGCTATATAACAAAATCTCCCTGGGAAGACTTCTGATGATGAAACTCTCAGCATTTCCTCTCATTAAATCATAGAGCACATTACTCAGTACTCGTACCAACTAGGATTGCCCTCCTCAGGACCTGGCTCTACTTTGTTAATGTTGTTCCTAAAATGTTCTGAAAGCAATATTCCAGACATAGAATATAACTCTCCAAATCATTTCTAAGTAGTATAATGACAAGATCAGAGTACTAATTTACAAAGATTAATAAGGCAGTACTATATAGGACAGGCTAAAGTAAGGAGAGACTAGAGGCAGAGAGCCTAGTTTATAATGCTCATATTCTTCTGTTTTAGAAATGAGAGATTCCTTAACATACTTGAAAGAACCAGAAATTTAAATATCAAAACTGCCATCTGGAACCAAATCATGAGGCCAATTGAATTAGACCAAACAAGCAAAAACATCTATAAAAAAGATGGAATGATTAAAAGGTATTTAATATCTCTGAAACACTGGTACCAAAATTTTATGTAGAACATATGTTCTACATATCAAAACAAGAATGTTTATAATTTTATAAGGACAATGAAAAAGAAAATATTTTCCCCAATAGTTCTCATTTTAGAACTATGTTTTTCTGAAAGAAAAATAAATTCTTAAATTTTACATAACAATTTAAACAGTTCCTTCACATATTTCTTAGAAAATATAAAGATTTCTAATTCTGGTGAAAGCAATTCTAAAAATTTTAGCACAATCACCAGATATATTCACAGCATATTCTTCTCTTATTTCAAAATTATACATTCCTCATCTACATATTTTATAAATGAAATATATCATGCACTTTTCATGAAATTATTTAGCAATAAAAATTTTTTTACATTTGGTAGATATTAAAACAAAATCTTACAGATAATTCCATTATTAAATTTGGATAACTTGGAAAAATAAGGGCAGAGCCATTCTTCAATAAACATAATATACTCTCTTCATATAAAGGTGTGAGGCTATTAATATAATTAGAGAATTTTGTACCATAGTGGAAATGGACAAATTTCTTCTTTATTCAAGATGGCTATCATCTTATATTCCTTAATAAATGGGGATTGATTACCCTAATAGCTTTTATAGTACCATAGTATATTTCCACGGTAGACCACATATTTATTAGTTACATTCAACAGACTGAAAGTACAGGGACTATAATATCCTGCTGCATTTATTAATTATTGATTTTTAAAAAGCATTTGACTCAGTAGAACAAAATGCAATCTTGAAGCCTATCTTCAAATAAAGTATTATTGCATATATGTAGAAAAAAAGTACACAATATTATACCACATATATCTAAGGAGATAACTTAGTTCACAGAACCACTGACTAATATAGCAATTCTGATAACATCTGCAATGCTGCATTCATAACTTTCCTACCAATCTAGAGAATGGAGAGAAGCTTATAAAACATTATCTGTTCTCTTGGACCAAGACTGGCCATCAAAATCAATCTTTCTATTCATCTTACATTTGCATTTTTGTAGTTAATCTATAAATTGTTTTCTAGTTCTGCTTATTCTTCAACAGTTCATATAGAACTTTTCATGTTTTCTCTCAAATTCTCATAAGCAGTCATAAGATGGTCAAAAAAAGCAATAAAAGGACACTCTCAAGGTATCTCTTAAGAACTTTAGAATTGATTGTAAGACCTAAGAGACACTGGTACAGGGACACCCCCTCCCACCGCGCGAATGGTGTGCCCTCATCAGAAAAGGTGCTGGGCTCTATGAGTAAAGTAGGATTGAATATTTCAGAAAAAAATGTGATATATGCAGAATTAGAGAAGCTACCCTATGCATTCACATGGACTATTTGTGTCTAACCTGTGGTGGAGCATTTAAAGCTCATATTGGTCTGATCAGTCACAATTGGACACACTGTAACTTGATTCTAACATAGTGATGTCATTTTGGTCTTCTTGAGAATGAAGGACAACCAACCAGTAACCAACTTCAAAAAGGGACTCCACTCATCAACCACAAGATTTACTTAAGCTCCCTGAGTTTACTTAACCTCCCTGAATTATTTCACATTTCTACTCTTCCTCAATCCTATCTTGACAGATAAACTGGTAAAGCTTGATTGATCTAACCTGTAAAGGAAGGAAACAAGCATTTATTAAGCACCTATTATGTGCTAGTCACTCTATGAAGTACTTTACAAACAGTATTCATTTGATTCTCACAACAATCCTGGAAGATAGTACTATTATTAATTCCATTTTACAGTTGAGGAAACTGAGGCAATGAGAGATTGTGACTTGCCCAGAGTCACACAGCTACTTAAGAATCTTCATCTGGATTTGAACTCATATCTTCATGACTCCAAGTCCAGTACAGTCTCCACAAGTTACTTAAATGCTTTCTGAATAAACCTATGCTAAACTGAGGTAAACTACTACTTTTCAACCTTTCAAACCAATCCTGATATGTAATCTATTATGTGGCCTCAGGATACATGGTGAAGTCATACAGAGGAGACTCTATAAGAATGCAGGGAGTCTAAGGGATTTCATTGACACAATGACTACCTCCCTTCCCAGCAACTTATGAAAAATTGCCCACTGAGGCTAGTAAATATGCCTTTCTTATCCTCTCACCTGTGAACGTTTTCCCTTTGGTTACCCACAATTCTCAGTCTACTCTAGACATCCTACTCCACTACAAAAAAGAAAACGAGGTATTCTGATTAAAATATTTTACATGAAATTGGGAATGAGGTCTAATTCTCCTTTTATAATCAATAAGTTGAATGAATAAACAGCTTTATGTCATAAAGCTAACATATTAAAAGCATCCCATGGAAGAACTACCTTTTTTTTTTAAATAAACTCCATACTTTTTATTAAAATGCAAAAAAAATTTGGTTATATTCCTTCCATTTCACAAACTTAACCAAAAAGGGGAAAATGAACTTAAAGCATATCAAAAAAACCTCAAGATTTATTTTAAAAGTTAAAAAGGCTATACATTATATGTTTATTTCTAAGGAAAAAAAGAATCTATCAAAATAAAGGATTCAATGCAGAAGAGACCTTGGTCCATAAGAAACTCTGTGATAGGAGCAGTTAAAGTTACGAATATGCTTCCTGTGATTAGGGATTGTTCCATCTTTTGTATTTGTATCCACAGTACCTAACACAATGACTGATGCATAAGAAGTGTTTAAAAAAATGTTCTTTAACTGACTGAAAATAGAAGTCAAAACACCAATTTTAAAAGATGTTTCTTCCCTATTTTGCTTTTGGTGGATTCATTTTGTTTCTTACTATATGAATTTATCCCTACACTAGGACCCAATTATGTCTTTCCTTTTCTTCCCCTCCCTGCACTGAGCCAAAAAATATCCACTCCTCTGGATTTGATAACATTAAAAGACTCAAAACAAAGAAATCATCTGGAAATAATTTCTTAGAACCAGTCCAGTTTAAGTCAAATGAATCAGTTCTAATCTTTCAAAGAAGATAATTCAATTTAAGGTTTTTTTTAATATCAAAGAATCTCAACCATAGCTGGTAAAACTAATTCTAAAGTTCCAAAGTAAATTTTTTTAAAAGTTTGTCAAATTCCTATTTTATGCAAAACTCAATATTATTGGTTTGTGTGTGAAGCCTTCTGAAATAAGAAATCTGTATTTCAAAATCAACCTTGAAATGAAAAAATAAAAAGCAAATAAGCTATTTTTGTTACAGAAAGGACACTAAATTCTGTTGAAAGACTAATAAAAATTTCGTAGGACACTGATAGTAGGCAGTAACTTGCTTTGTACCTTCAACTAAAAAGAATATCAAGGCTTAAAATGACTACTGAATGAATAAATGAAAAAGTATTTATTAAGCTCTTACTATGTGCCAAGCACACCGTTAAAGCCCTGGAGATAAAAAGAGAACAATTAAGTCAGCTGTTACTCTCAAGAAGTTCATTCTCTAATTGGGGAAGAAAGCACATGAGAGTTGGGAAGGCCTAGACAGTCCAATAGGTATATAAACAATTCTGGCTCTTCCATATTCTCTGTGAAACCTCTTAACTTCCACATCTTTTTCTCTCTAGTCCTTATCCCTTTCCCCTTCTCTCTTCAATGAGATATAACTGGGAACTAATTTTTTTTTTAAAATTTGTAACATTTATTCTATATAATTGTATCTCATTCTTTTATATATAATTTAGTAAGGCATTTTAAGATATGAAACTGAATGTAGTCTACCAATTATTTTCTTTGTGGATTAATGGCCTTTGAATAGGGAAACTGTTCCATAGTATTATTCAAATTAAAAGGATTAAAAAGATAAAGTTTCAGATGCTTGTGTACTGAACAAATTACGAGAATCTATTTTTGCCCTCTAAATCCAAATATGTTCTACTTTATCTTCCACTAAAGCATCAAACAAAGCAGACAATTAATATAATATTCATTCAACATTTATCCAACACCTAATATGGGCAAGATACTGCCCTAAGTGCTAAAGGGAATTAAAAATTGAATAAGAATAGGTCCCTGTCCATATAAAGTTCATTCTCCAGTAGAAGAGAGACATGTATAAAAATAAATGCAATGCAAAACATTGTGGTAAGTTCAGGAGAAAGTGATAACAAGAATTCAGAGAAATGAGAGATGGACAATATTTTTAGGGCCCTTCCATTTTAAAGATAAATAGTTCATTTTAAAGGATTTGCTTCTCTTTATAATAAAGTAAATAAACGGGATATTCATTTATTAAATATAGTTTTAATGGAGTTATTAAGAAATATACTATTGAACGAATATCTATTTTTAAAGTTTCAAATTTATGAAATATATTTAGCCTATGTTTGAGTTTAACTTACACAGTTTTCTGATTTGTTGGTTAGATGGTAGCTAGTTTAAAGCTGAATTATTTGCTTTCTAATGAGCAAATTTTTAAAAGTGATGGCTGTTTTCTTTTTTAAAAATCATTTCTGAATTCTGCATCACAGCTAGAATATTTAGCTTTTTTTTCCCTTCTAACAAAGTGAGGAAGAAAGGAAGAGTGGAAGAGGTAGATAAGAGAGATGGAAAGGGGGGGAGAGACAGACTTTCTTAGAAAAGGGAAGAGGGAAAAAAAGAGAGAGAGAGAGATACAGAGAGAGACAGAGAGAGAGAGAGGCAGAGAGACTGAGTATCCAAATGTTAATGTTTAAGTTCTTTGACACTGCAAAGGATTCAGAGAAATCAGGTGTGTTCGTCTTCTCTCTTTTCTCTTCTCTCTCCTTCTCTATCTTTCTCTATCTCTGTCTTTTTCATAACACTAGCAATTTCCCTAAAATCAATCAGATAATCATTGTCATCTCCTTCCAAATATCCTGAACTCTCTTCGGGATGTCCCAAGTACTTCTGAGTTCTAGGACGTAAGCTTTACCCTTATCTTACCCAGAACCAGACCTATACAATTTCCAATCCATGTACCGCACAATTCCTCTTCTAATTCTCCTTTATGAGGCTCCTCCCATTACAATGTAAGCTATGATGTGACTAAAGAAGTATTTTTTGTTGTATCAGAATATATGATATATTCAGGCAGTCATCTTTAAGATCATTTTGTTAAAGCAAGCAGAACCAAAAAAATAACCCTCAGATGTGGAATAGTTAACAAAAAAAATGCAACCCTTTAGAGGAAGCATCATAGTATATAAGAATAGTATAGCTTCAAAGTCAAAGTCCCTAACACAGTCACCTAATTCTGTGACATTCTCTAAGCCACACCTCTTTGGACTTTAGTGTTCTTATGTGTAAAAAGAAGACACATAAGGTCGTTTCCAGATTCATCATTTTCTAATTCTTGTTTTTCTTGATTTTGTGTACACACACACACACACACACACACACCCACCCCAGAATCATTCCAAAGGTATTATTTGGTCTAATAAAGAAAATGCATTTTACACTCTGGTAATGAACAACCCAAAATGATTTTGTATGTGAAGTACGTGTTAAGATGAAAGGCAGCAGAGTGTTACTCAGAATATAGAATATTATTAAGACATTTAGACCAGAATCCTGGCTCTACCTATTAAATGGGACCAGGTGAAGATTTCTCAAAAAGTCTGAAGATGGATTAGATCAGGACCTAGGCCTAAGTCACATGATCCCTATTCTCAGAAGGCTAAATGGTAGGAAAAGTCAGACTCTAGGTATAAGATCCAGGAAGTGACCTGACCCACAGAAAGTAGACAAGATAGATGACCATTGGTCAATGGCTTTTCAGTGCATCCAATGAAAACACTTGGGTCTTTTGCTTTTTAACCAAATTCATTATTTCTGGCTCACTGGAATAGGTACAATGCTGAGAGATGGGAGCCTCTGAGTCCCCATATGCAAGGACCAAATAAATGCTTTCTCTTTGTATCTGAAGATGCCTCTGAGTAGTCAATTTGGGTAAGCTGGTCTAGCACCCACCCCATACACTTAAGATAATTATAGGAAAAATCACTTAATCTCACCTGGTCTCAAATTTTCTCAGTTGTAGAATGAAGAGTTTGAATTACATTATTTCCTTCTCACTGTTCTATGCTTCTAGGTGTATATGAAAACACAGAAAAAAGAAACAAATTTCACTTGACTCCTTTGTTAATTAGCAAGTAATTCCTAAAGATGTTTTTATCCCTTCCTCCCCAATGACTATGTACAAGAAAGACGATCTAGGGAGACCCCTAAAAGGGAGATTCAGGATACTAGCTCCAGAAATAAAAAAGTAGAAAGGGGGAGTTAGATGGAACTGACTCAAAACAAGAAGGTAAAGTTAAACTGGTATAAAAGCCAAGGAAGATAACAAAGACTAAGTTGAACTCTACATTCCCGTAAAAATCAGAAATTATCACAGTAAGTTTTTTTTTTAAGAGATTTGGTCCTGATGGCAATTTTTTCGTGCTTATTTTTCCTTATCTATTTTCAAGTACTAACAGCAGGCAACAGCAACATCTAAAAGGGGTTTTAAACTTGCTTAGGAAGCAAAAGGGGAAAGCAATGAGTGTGTCTGAGCTTCATAGTGCATTTGGAAAAATAAGATATAAGAAGTCTGAGGACAGAGACTGATTCTATAAATCTAGCTAGCATTAGTACTGATTTATATATACACTGTGTCTCTTATTAGAATATAAATTCGAGGGCAAGGACAGTTTTTTTCCCTTGGTGTCATTGGGGCTTTGCAAAACACCCAATACCAAAAGTAGGTGCTTTGTAAGGGCCAATTGGGTATAACACAGTGCCCAGCCCTTCCCCCTTTTTTGGAGGGGGAAGAAGGTTAGTAAATGGCTGGGAACTTCAAGTTTTTCCACAAGGGAAGCTCTTAGTAAAGAAATTCAATCAATATAAATCTGCAATTGAAGCCTTTGAGAATTTTGTGAGGCAATTTATAAGAATTAAAACCATTCTCCAATGATAAATGGTCAAAGGATATGAACAGACAATTTTCAGATGAAGAAATTAAAACCATTTCTAATCATATGAAAAGGTGCTCTAAATCACTATTGATTAGAGAAATGCAAATTAAGACAACTCTAAGATACCACTACATACCTTTCAGATTGGCTAAGATGACAATCTTACAATGGCGAATGTTGAAGGGGATGTGGGAAACTAGGATACTGGTACATTCATTGTTAGTGCAACTGTGAACGGATCTAGCCATTCTGTAGAGGAATCTGGAACTATGCTCAAAACGTTATCAAACTGTGCATACCCTTTGATCCAGCAGTGTTACTTCTGGGCTTATACCCCAAAGAGATCTTAAAGAAGGAAAAGGGACCCATATGTGCAAGAATGTTTGTGGCAGCCCTCTTTGTAGTGGCCAGAAACTGGAAACTGAATGAATGCCCATCAACTGGAGAATGGCTGAATAAGTTATGGTATATGAATGCTATGGTATACTATTGTTCTATAAGAAATGACCAGCAGGATGAATACAGAGAGGCCTGGAGAGACTTACATGAACTGATGCTGAGTGAAGTGAGCAGAACTAGGATATCATTGTACATGGCAACAGCAAGATTATAGGATGGTCCATTCTGATGAACATGACTCTTTCCAACAAGGAGATGACTGATAGCAATTCCAATGATCTTGTGCCGAAGAGAGCCATCTACACCCAGAAAGAGGACTGTGGGAACTGAGGGTGGGTCACAACCTAATATTTTCACTCTTTTTGTTGTTGTTCTTTACTTGTACTTTATTTTCTTACTCATTTTCTTTCATTTTTGATCTGATTTTTCTTATGCAGCAAGAGAATTGTATAAATATGTTTATACATATTGGATTTAGCATATATTTTAACATGCATAACATATATTGGATTGCTTGCCATCTAGGGGTGAGGTGGGGAGGGAAAGGGGAAAATCTGAAATACGAGGCTGTGCAAGGGTCAATGCTGACAAATTATCCTGCATGTTTTGAAAAGAAAAAACTTTAAAATTTTTTTTAAAATAAAAATAAAATAAAATTCAAAACTGGGGGGAGGGGGGAAGAGAGAATTGTGTGAGGCCCTGAAACATTAAGTGACTAGCCTGGGGCACCAAGTCAGTAAAAGTCAGAGGCAGGAACTGAAATCACTGTGTCCAGACTCTAAGGTACACCCTCTATCCACTGCACAATGAGGTTCTCATTTTACACATATACAGTAGGCACTTAATAAATTCTACTTAAGTGGGAGAGCAGGTTGATAGCAGATGAAAAATAAGGACACCAGTTTAGTGAGGTCCATATGGCAGAGAAAGGAATTGAAAGCAGAGCTGGACATACAGTAAGAGGCTAAATAGGCCCATCACCCTTTTCCTGGTAGGCAAATCTCCAGAGAATCTGTTGATATGTTGATTATTATGTTCAATTTACAATTATGAACAACGATGATAAAACTCTCCCAAAAGAGTAAGAGACATGCTTGGCTTGATCACAGTCACTTCTTCTGAATAGATTAGGCAGAAAAATGAGAGAAAAGATGTATATTAGAGAGAGACAAAAGAAAAATGATCATATTTAAAACCAAATCTCCAGCTCACAGATATAGTTACAAGCTTTCTAATTCATGATCAAGAAATTTAAGTTTATATTGACTAAGGAAGCCAAGAGCCTAGCACACACATCCTCATTAGTCAGGAAGAGGCAGTTAATAAGATCTTCAAGGTCCTCACACCACAGGAATTCAGAAACACTTAACATCAATTATTAAATAACTACTAATCTCTAACAGAGAAAAGGAAAAAGGGAGCAAACTGTCTAGGTCAGATGACCAGTCACAAAAAGTATTATCTTTTAAAAGCTCAATAAAAAAGATGGTAGAAGTGTAATTATTTCCCATATTATAGTCATTACAACAGCCTGAAGATCTAGACAAGAACAGTTTCTAAATCTTGAGACACATTCCATATCATTTCCAAGATATTTTATCATCTTAATCATAGAAATTCCGATATTTACACAATTGTGTACAATTATTACAAGGGTAGTTCTAGATTCCCACCCTCTCCTACTTAATAATGTAAATTGCCCTTTAACTCACAAATCCTGGTCCCTTTGAATTCCAATAGAAGATCTGACCTATTCCCAGCCCCACCCGGATATGAGCCAACTTTGGGGCTACATCCGAAAGCCCCTCGAGCTAAGTCTCCTATTATAAAAAGGCCATGCTGGGAACCCCTCTTTGCAGAGATTCCAAACATGGCTACCATGTGAGGACCCTCTGTCCACTGCACCCTCTGTCCAGTGCCCTCCTTATCTCTACCTTCGCCTATACTTTAACTTTGCTTACCCAATAATAAACCTCTTTTATGAATCTAGCTCTCTGGACCAATAAATGCTACTAGACCCCCCTTGCGCCGAATCTGTACCCCAAACCTGCCACTAGACCTTAACCCTAATTTCATTTAGGTACCCCAAAGCTAGACCTCAACAGTTGTATACAGCAGCATGGATTTGATACTAATGGTAAAGTTTATAAATTCTAACAGATTAGTAAAACTTCCTTCTTATAAAGTCTAGTCATTAAAGAAAAAAAAGGTAATCCTAAATACTTTGTTGATTAACTGGTAAGAGGTTTTGCTTTTGTAGTCTCAATTTCTAATATAGTATCTTTATGTTGTTTTTCAAGGTTGGTAAGTTCCTACTGAAGAAAATTTATCATTGCAGATCTACAGGATGAAACGAGAATATTTAATTCCAAAAGAATTCACAATATGCACTTTTAAACTTTCATAAATTAGAATAAATTTGTAATTTCACCACAACCCATCTAGGACTTCTTAACCTGTACAACTTTCTTGTCCATGTCATCCCCAAAAGCATTAATTTTAAATTTTCTGTAAAGACTTATTTTAGTTCAGATTACAAAAAGTTTTATTCCACATCTTTTTGCAAAAAAATGACACTTCATTCAGGTCTCTAACAATTTCTCTGAATCAAAACTCATATAAAATTGATGACTTGGCTTTAAGAATGATAGATGAAGAGTAGGAAGTATAAGAAAAGAGAAGATAAAGATGTTCTGAAGGCTTCATTATTGTATTGATTTAGATACTACTATTTATCAGGGGTTTTTCCTGGAACAAGGATGAAAAAATGGAAATCTGTCCACATTTCTAATATCAAACTGTCTTAAAATCATTCAGATCTTAACATCACAGTACCTGATGAACAGAATGAGGAATAACTGCACAAGTATAACAACTGGAGAAATAGTTATACAATCACAATCAAAGCAAACATTATAGTTATATATGTTATATATAGTTATACATGTTACTATGTGCCAAGTGTTGTGCTACATCCTTTGTGATCATTATCTCATTTGATACTTACAACAATATTGGGAGGTAGGTGCTATCATTATGCCTAATTTCCAGATGTGGAAACTGAAAAAGATTAAGTAAGCAGCCTCAAGCTAGACTTAAATTCAAGTCTTCCTGATTTCAATCCTAGTGCTCTATACAACATGCCACCTAGCTTGTATATAAATATATAATTTAAGAATCGAACACCCTCTTTTAATCTTCTTAAAACCACTTTACATCATTGTCTATTTTCTCCACTTTCCTCCAGGGGTCAATGGTCTCAAAAATAAAAAATAAAAAAATTTGTAAAGTACAAGGCAAGGTTGCAGTGTTAAATTGTAAACTATTAACTGTGTAAAAATTAAATAAGGTTAAATTTGTAGTGAACTTAGAATGGCCCCATGATTTTCACCACCTATGTTCAATACCATTTATGTATTAAAAAAGGCACTGGATGGTAGTGATATAATATGATTTTTTGGTGCCCTGATTTTAGGGGGGGCTTCTATTCTAACAGTAAATCAGTAGTCCTAAATCTTCTAGCTTTAGAATCTGTCTCAGGAAATCCCCACACTCAATCTGTCTGACCACTCCTTAATCAGACAGCTTTTGGCCTCAGGAAACTCCCACAGATCAAATTCCTGAGACAATAGTGAATAAAATTACTCCGATTTGTTGCTGACTGGTAATCTTGTCAGTAATAATCAGATCAACTGAGAACCATTCCTTCTGGAGACCACTTCTTCCTATCTATGAACCATAGAATTAGCATATCTATATACTGAAAGCTGTATAAAATAATCTCCTTGCTTCTGTTTCTATGCTGAATTCCCTTACAATTCAGCCCGTTTTGTAATAGGCATTACTATTGCAATAAAACTTTGGCCCTTAACTAGGAGATGGGTTCAAGCCTACAAATACTTTTGAGACACCTTGCAATACCAGTCTGGGACCCTAAACTCTTGGGGTCTCCCCTTTCCAATCTCAACAGTAGGGATTGTATAAGGCTAAGCCATGGCCAGATGCAACTGGCAACAAAGAGAGTTAGATGGCACAGGGGGTAGAGTACCAGGTTTGAAATCAGAAAAACCGGAGCTCAAATTTAACCTCAGGCATTTTTGGCTGTATAACTGGCCAAATCAAAGGGAGCCACTCCAGTATATTTGCCAAGAAAATTCCAAATGGGATCGTGAAGAGTTAAACATAATTGAAATATCTGAGCAATAAAAAATGGCAATAAGACAAAGAGAACAGAAACTCAAGAGATTACAGTGGAGAGTTAAAGTGGTTCATCAAGGAATCACAACAAGGAGAAAAAATTGAAAATGGTAATGCAGGGGAGATGGCCTAAGAGAGAATGAGAAGTAAAGGAATTGAAGGTTGCAGTATGGATAAAGAGTAGGATCTGATGATCAGGGCACCTAGATGGTGCAGTGTAAAGAGCACTGCCCTGGAGTCAGGAAGACCTGTGTTCAAATTCAGCGCAGACACTTAATACCTTCTAGTTGTGTGACCATGGGCAAGTAATTTAATTCCAATTGCCTCGCCAAAAAACAACGAAAACAAAAATAGGATTTGGTAAGGGAAGGAAGAGGGAAACGTAAAAAGCCAATAGATTATGGTAAAAGGGATGTCAAAATTCTTGAACATGGAGGTGATTATGAGTAATGGCAAAATCAAGAATATAACCATTTTTGTATGTAGCAAAAATGAGACCGAATAAATGATGTGAATGAAGTGAATGAGTTGAAGGGCTGAGTGGGAAGTTAACACATATTCTGAAGTTCCCTAGTATGAGGGAAGAGTAGGAGCTGGAGAGGAAAGATTGTGATTCAAGTACCAAATTCCTCCTTGAGGAATGACCTGCAAGTCTATAGAAAACAACCATCAGGATTTTAATTGGGTGGGAGACAAGAATAACATGGACCTCACAGGGGAAGAAGTCACTGAGTGATGAAGAAAGAAGAGAACCTGAAAGTAACAATGATGAGAAAGGCATATTTTAACTTCGTTGCTTAGACTAGTGAGCAGAGTAGAATGGGTGAAGATTCAGCCAGTATTAGAAAGGAGAACCAGAGAGGCTATGCTGTGAGGGGGAAGGGAAGAAAGGAAGGGGGAAGAAGAGAAGAAAGCAGATAGATTTCAGTGACTGCAAGAAAAGGAGAAGAAGAAAACATTTCAGATGAAGGAAAGAATGTTGCCTGTGGCAATAGGCATTTTAGAACTTTTCAATTTCTACTGAAGATACCACCATTCTACAATCTATCCATGTTTGCCTATCTTTAAGAAACTATTGTCCATATCCTCCTATCAGTTTTTCATATTAGCATATCTAACATGCTTGGGGCTTTCCTGGTCTTCTCTTAACATCAAAAGGAAGCCAAGGGAGCACATAGGCTATCCACTGATTACGTGGCTGGTTTATCCTTTTCGTAATTGTGTATTTTCTTGGATGACAGGCTTTAGTCCTGATTTATCTACATAAATCCTTGTTTACAATTGTAACCTATTCACATCTGCCAACTATTTCTTAAGTGACCTTTGAGTGATCTGATTCTCAGTTACAATGCTTCAAATTCCTTTAACTGTAAATTCTTTACAATAGGGAATTTCAGTACATGTGCCACATATTTATACATATATGTATTTATTTTCATAAATATGCATATGTGTCACATTTGTATAAGAGTTCCATAAAGAAATATCGTTTTCTTAGCAAAAGTTATAAATAATAAAGTTAACTAATTTCAATGTCCTAGGAATCCATGTGTGCGTTAGTATATGCATTCTCAGTCCCTTTATAGTTGGTACATGACCAAAAATTTTTATCACTATGCTGCCAAACTAATGATGAGCTTTTTAAAAAATGTAAGTAGGTTGGTCCTGAGATGAGTCATATATTATGTTGCTGGACCATACCTCAAGCCTTTCATTCTGACAGAACCTGACAAAACCTGTACTGCACTAACATATCTGAGGTATGCAGGATCATCACTACACCACAAAAGTCACTAAAATAGAATTTTAATGGAAGCAACTTAAGTCACCAAGAAAACAAAACATCATATTTTATATGGACTATAAAGAAAAAGTGACTAGATAACAGGAGAAATGGGATATTACACAAATTAATAACAGAAAACATTTATATTCAATATCAAGGAGCTACAGGCATGCACAGCTTATATTGTTTTTTTAAATCTAAATACTAAATACTACTGTAGACAACTAGGTAGTGCAGTGAATATAGTGCCAGGTCTGGAGTCAGGAAGACTTGAATTCAAATCCTGCCTCAAATACTTACTAGCTGTGTGATCTTGGGCAAGTCATGAACCCTGTTTGTCTCAGTTTTCTCATACGTAAAATGAGCTAGAGAAAGAAATCACAAACCACTCCAGTATCTTTGCCAAGAAAATCCCAAACAAGATCACAAAGAATGGAACACAAATGAAAGAGATGAATAACAAAATTATACAATTGACAGTATATGATTCATGTATTAGGTTATATGCTACAGATTAATTTCTTAGGAGCAAACTATCTTTCTATAATATATGATGAAGATATTGAAATCATTCTTTGATATATTCAGTGCTTTGCCTTTTCATTACACAAGTCAGTTATATGATAGCTTTGCAATGAGTTTTTATTCCTTACTTTCTCAATGGATGGAGGAGGATTTGGATGAAGGGAGAGATCTGAAACTGAAAATAAAACTGAATTAAAAAAAAACAACATACCATTGGAGGACATGCTATCTAGCATACTGACAAATTTCAGTTTAGTAATGCCAATGAAAATCTTTAAATTATTTCCCTGACCTCAATCTTCAGTTGTTGTTAGTTAAGATAATAGTAATCCTACAAGTTAGTCAAAATTTAACCTATTAAACTTCATTTAAGCTCAAAGATATATTCACCAACAAATATTAGCTCAAAAAATTCTGATAGACAGATAGAAAACCCATTTAGATAAAAGATTTTTTCCATTAGATCTTAACTCGTTTAAGTACTACATCTGGGGGGTCCTTTGTTTTATTCTTGAGTGTGGTAATCAGCTTCCTTTCAGCATTTATGACAAACAGGTTGGGCTGGATGCTCAACTTTCACACACACAAAAAAGGAACAAATTTTGTCTCAGTGAATGTCTCTGCCCAATGAAAACTTACTGAGAAAATTTAAAAGGCCAGATACTCCTTTATTGAATGTTGTTGTTTGTCCTTCATTCTCAAAGATTACCAATGACATCACAAAAGTGAGCTCTATAACTCCCATAAAGGCTGAGCTGTTCTTGAAAAGTATGTAGAAAGAGAAGGAATTGTAGTCTTTTTTTGGGGGGGGAGGGGGATAGGAGAGGGGAGGAGAAGGAAGGGATTGAATTAGAATAATAATGCCAAAGAAAAGGGAAAAAAAGCTATCAATGAAACATTTCATTATTGAAACACAATGTAATAAAATTTTTTAAATAAACAGGAGATTCTACAATTCAGAGAAAAACAAAGAAAAGTGAGAGAGAGTTTTGAAATAAACACAATGATCTGGGTGTATAGTTTTTGAAATGGCAAGCTGTATGCAGTAAGATTTGCAGTTTCTTTATCAGTTCTTTGTAAATAGAAATGTTCACATTTGGTTATCAGTCAACAAAAAAAATCAGACATTATAAAAAGTATGTGCATATTATTTCATAAACAGTATCATATTTTTGCAATTATTTTAAAGATGTTTTATATTCCTTGATCTTCAATTAGCTGACTCAAACTTCTTTTCAGTTAACTTCCCCTCTCCCACCTTATACATATTTATCATGTAAATGTTCTGTAAATCAATACTAAAATACATCAGGGAACTCCTCTTTAAAAGAAAACCCTCCTGGGTTGCAGGAAGACAAGCACACTAATATAGTGTTGCTGGAGCTCTGAATTAGACTAATGCTCTGAAAAGCAATTTAAATATGTTTTTTAAATGACTAATATGTCCAAATCTTTTGATTGAGAGATTCTACCTGTAAGTATATATGCCAAGAAAATCAAAAACAGAAAGGAAAATCCCACATATACCAAAAGATTCTTTGTAGTACTTTTGTTGTAGCAAAGAATTGAGAGGAAAGCGCACTGTCCAAAAAATGGATGGCTCAACAAACCATGGTACCAGGGTACAATGGAATATTGCTGCACTTAATATGAAGAATTCACAGAAACTTAATAAGATTTAGACAAATACTTGTAGAGTAAAATAAGAAAAATTGCAAACAATGACAATATTGTAAATAGGGAAGAAAAAGAGATAGAGAACCTGAATACTATAATTATAAAGACTAATTTCGACCCTGAAGAATAAGTGAGAAAATGCTTCAATGAAGAGTTAGAGAATTTGAAATATTGCATATAATAGACATAGTTAATGTGTTAGGCTGAGTTTTCTGAACTGTTTCCCCTTTTTTTAAAAAAAATATTTGTTACAAATAATGGCTTGTTGGATAGGGGAAGGAATTTATTTGAAAATTAATGATATAAAAACAAGATATGAATTTTAAAATTAAAAAAAGACACCCCCTCCTTGAAAATCTCTGTATGGAGTAATTAATCTATTCCTGTAAAAGATTTGAAGAATATATCTCTTAAAACAAGTTACACCTCTTTTCAATGTCAAGGTATGCTGCTGTTGACAATACTTTACCTACAAGTGCACCTATGGCTATCCTAGCAACTATCATAATACCCAAGGAAGAAAGAATTTCCAAGCCACCAATCAGATGACAAAATCTAAAGCTTAGATTAAGAGGATTAGAAAACTTTTGATCAAAATGTACATATTACTGTACATTATACAGTATTGTAAAATTGTTCACATTATTTATCCAACATAATCAGACATTTAGATCATAGCAGAGAAACAGGGAGAAAAAAAGATATTTGATGCATAAAAGTATCAGTAAAACTATTTTAGTTTAGTAAACCTAAAAAATGTCACAAGATCCATGAACTAAATTATGCAATTTACTAAGCATGCTTTAGACCTTTCCTCAGAGTCCATTATCATTTATCTTAACCAGTTTTAGCAAACCTAGTGATCTTAGTGGAGAAATGGCTAGAGTAAAAAATATTGATAGCAACAAGAAGTGATAAGTAACAACTAGGAGGTAAGAGAAGAAAAATGAGCACAAGAACAGAGTAGTCTAAGATCCTTTGGTGAGATCGCTATAATAGAGAACAGTATAACAATAACACTCTGTTATCAAGAAAATTTTAAATTACATTCAGTTTACATTCATCAGTAAGCCAGGCAAGCATAAAACATTTTGTACAAAAGATATCCTTTTAAAAAAGACAAAAAATGTCACTTAGAGAAAGACACTTCAATTATCTGGTAATATAGATAACTGCTCTCTCCCAATGACATGAAGAGGGAAAATCAGGGATATAGCAGCAGCAACAACCAAATATTTAGTGGTGTATTCATTTTGTGGAAGAACACAAAACCAAAAATAGTCATAGCAATACAGATGTACTTTTTTTCTTACTAGCATTTAATTGACATATGTTGGAATCCTTACTAACTGTTAACTAATTAGAGTTGATCTAATCTTACAAGAAGATGTTTTGGGCAGAACCTGAAACAAGGTACTAAGTAGAACTAATTAATACAAGGCTTGTGTCCACACTTTTACTCATTGGAGTTCAATGAGTTCATACCTCCCTTGAAGCTCTTTGGGCCAGAGAGCACTATGGGAGAAAACCCATAATCCCTCTCTCTGGAAGGAGCATAAATAGGCCAATGGGCCAGTCGAAGAGGTTCTTCAGAGGAAGACGCTACAAGTTGAGATTTCACTGGAATGACATGAAGAATGGAGCTGGCTGGAGGCTGAAGAAAGTAGAGGCAGAGGCTGAAGGACCAGACCTTTGGATTTGGCGACATTCGGAGAGAGCTCTTGGAACCAAGCAGAGAGATAGGCCTCTAAGCTAACCGGGCTATATTGGAGATAATAAAAGATCTGAACTTTTATCACCTGGCTGCGTTTTGAGAAGAAAAAGCTCACCACATTTTGGCGCCCGAACAGGGACCAATTCAGATCCATCTGAACTAGATCACGACAGACATAGTCATGCAAAAATGAATAACATCCAAATGGTAAGGGACAAGGAGACAAATGGGATAAATATTTTCTTTTAAATAGTTAGTAATATCAATAAATCAGAGCTTTGTCTCAGTTTTTTGATATGCAGAACTGATCTATAAAATATAACTGATAGACCTTTAAACACAATAGATTTCTATTTTATGCTTTCCAAGAAGTACTGCCTCTTTAATAAATTCTTGCTTGTGTGTACTTACCAATACGTGGAATTATATGACACTACTATAAAGTAGTAAGACTGGTTTATAAGGTTGGGAAGGGCAGCATAGTATAGGGTAGAAGAGCACTCTAAAATTGCCAAATGAGGGTCATTTTTATTCTTTGCAACAGTAAAAGAGAAAGTTCAAGAAAGAGACTTATAATCTTGAATCTCTTCAGATCTCTGCAAAATGGTATTTTGTCCTTCTTTGTTCCTGCTTCACATGAAAAGGCAGCCCTTCTCAATGCCAAGGCAAGCCTTTACCTGGCACAAATCATTCCCTTCCATCCCCTATTTTATCTCATTTCCCATTTCCTCATTTCTCACCTGGGACTTCTCTGACTTTTCCATCAGATTTCAGGAAAACTTCATCCAGCCAAATCCAATCAGCTACATTATCACCACTCTTTGCACACCAAAACCTCCATTTAAGGAGAGAACTCAATTCAGAACTTCTCATTTTTCCATTAACTTTACTATTTTGGGACTTCTGAGCTTTCTATCATATCTTTATTTACCAAGTTCCCCCAACACTTTTCAGCTCCTTTCATGTATAGGCTTTCCCAAATAGATTGTAAGGATCATGTGAACAGGGATTGTCTTTCCCCTATATTTGTATCGCCAGAATTTAACACAGTGTCTCGCACATACCAAATATATAATAAATACTGACTGATTCCCACTCTCTCATTTACCTTTGCCTTCTCCCTGTCCATTGGCTGCTTGTTCTTGCCTACCAACATACCCATGGACTCTCCACTATAAAAAAAAATCTTGATTTATTCATGTCCCTTACCTGTTGTCTTCTTTCTCTCCTCCATTTCAGTATTAATGGCCTTCAAAGAAAGTGACTTGTGATTTGTCTCCATTTCTTTTTATTCTCTTTTTAATCTCTGCAGTCTGGATTCTGACCTAACCATTCAATTGAAACTGCCTTCTTCAAAGTTACTAATGACCTTTTAATAATTAAATCTACTAGACTTTTCTCAACCATAATCCTTGATCTCTCTGTAGCCTTTGACACTATCAGCACTCTTTCTGATACTCTCTTTTCTCTAGGTTTTTGTGAAATTGCTCTTTCTTGGTTCTCCTATCTAACTATTCCTTTAGAGTCTCTTTGACAGGATATTCATCAAAGTTGTGAGGAGAGTACTCCACAGCTCTGTCTTGGGTCCTCTTCTACAATATTTCACTTGATAACCTTATCAGCTACCATAGATTCAAGTAGTATCTACATGCTGATTTCTAGATCTGTTTATCTAGTTCTAACTTCTTCTGACTGCCAGTCTCACGTCTTCAAATAGCCTATTGGATATCTTGAACTACATGCTTCATAACACTTCTTAAAGTCAATATGTCCAAAAATGAACTAATCATGCTCACCTCTTCCTAACTTCTCTACTGCTGTCAAAAATGAGTAATCCTCCACTCCTTAACTTTGTCCCCTTCTCGCCCAAATTCAAATCAAATTTTTTTCTAAGTCCTGTTATTTATTCTTTTGCAACATACTCTGACACTGACGATTTTGTACAAGTCTTCATTACCCTTGGAAGATTGCAATAGCCTTCTCAGTACATTCTTCACTCATTTGAATAAGGAATCTTCCTAAAGTATAGGTCTGACCACTTCATCCCCCTACTCAATAAACTTTAGTGGCTCCCCTATTACCTCTAAAATCAAAAATAAACTTCTCTGGTTCTTAAAGCCATTTATAACCTACCTGAGTCCTTTTCTCTCTTTCTAGTCTTCTTACACTTTAATCCTTTACACATACTTCACAGTCCAGAGACAGTGGCTTTCCCTCCCCCTATCCCTTGAACAAGACACTTTATACATTTTCACTGCCTGGCTATCCCCCATGCCTAGGATGTTCTCCCTCCTCCTGACCTTGCCTCCTGGTTTCCTCTGTGCTAAAATCCCACTATCTAGAAAAAGTCTTTCCCTGTGCTCTTTATTGTTTGTGCCCTCTGTTAGGGATTACTTCTAATTTGGCTTGTGTGTATCTTGTAGATTGTTTTTTATGCTCTCTCTCCAATGAGAACATGAATTCCTTGAAGGAAAGGGATTTTTTTGTTCTTCTTTATGGTATCAGCACTTTGTACAATACCTGGCACACATTAGATCTTAATAGTCGCTTGCTGACTTCATGATGGCACTATCTAACAATTCCCACCTGGGTCCAACTACTAGCATCCATTTAAGAAAAAGCAGACTAGAATTAAGAGTACAATCTATGACTGTGTAGTGTTAAGCTAAATGCATACATGAGAACTAAAACTACAACCTCAGCTTCATTAGCACTTTACTTTAACCTAAAGAAACTAATTATAATACTAATAAGATTTGAATTACAAAAATATGTAGCATAACAAAGCTTCTTAAACTGTGGGTTGTGATCCCTTTGGGGGTTGCAAAACTGAATGTGGGGTGTTGTGAAATTATTATCTATTATTAGTAAATGTTTGATGTGTAAACCTATGTAATATACCAAAATTTCTCAGGCCAAAAGGAGTCACAAGCAAAAAAAGGTTAAGAAGTCCTGGTATAAAACTTTCAGAATCACATTTAAACGAGACATAGATGTATAGAAATAGTCTTTCTGTTGTTCCTCCTTTAAAATTATCACAGAAGCTAAACTGTCCAAAACCTCTTAATATGTAAAAATAGAAATATTGTTAAAATATTGTTTATGCTACTTTAAAAAAAATAAAAGATAGCAAGCTTCTCTTTATTTCTAATCAAGTATCACTGCCACTTTTCCTAAGAATTATTATAATTCTATAAGCTCTGTGTTCAGATCCCTTTTGAGAATTATTAGCATTTTAAATTCATTCCTTGTCTACAATCCATTATGCTCACTTTCATATAGCACTTATGTATAAATAAGTGCTCAAGTCAATAGACAGTATTAAGTGGTAAATATCTAACCAATAATCTAGCACTAAATGTAAGGATACCATGCCAATCTTAAAATTGGGAAAATATTAAAAAAAAAAAAGTTTGGTTTTTTTTTATCATAAATCATTATATGTGATACAGCTGACCTTCAAAGATCAAAAATATACCTTACTCTGGAATTTTATATCTATTGCAAATCAGGAATATGAAGTAGATTTTAATTTCACAAAGGATGTTAAACTCTGAATAAAATCTGTCTTCATTTTAGTAGTGAGATCATTATTTACAATCGTTCAAACAAGCCAATTTCACAAGAAAAAAGAAACCAACTTTCATAATACAATGAAATAAAGCAAAGAAATAATAATCTGTTTTATCAATCATCTCTCAAGTGATATTTTAATATATATCAAATTCATTTTGAAAAACAAATTTAACGACAATATTTTTAATCTTAAAAATCACTCAAACTTGTTTTTCATTCATTAAAAACACATACAAATAATTTAGGCATTTAGTTTTATCTTAATCAAAATCACAGAGAATACAAGAGGCAAAATATTAGTACTGAAGTTTTCACAAATGCATATATGCCTAAATTAAGAAATGAAGCAGTAAAATATAGGTTGAAACAGATAAATTATCTAACAATCATCAAGTGAATAAGTGAAATGATTTGGAGACAGAGATGACTAGTAATCTAGACACTTGTGTTCTAGTACTGGCTCTGCCTTTAATTTGTAGATAATCTCTTTGGTCGCTGGCTCATTCACCTGTAAAATAAAGGGGTTAGGGTAGACAGTATTTATAGAGTATTCATGCCCTAAGATTCCATTATTCTAAAGTATATTAAATTATCTTTTTAAAAATCAAGAATCAAAAATTTATCTTTACAAAATTCAATGTTTTTATCCAAGTTTAAGCAAACCACACAAAACTCAATATAAACAGCAAGTTAACAACATCAGTATTTACTATGTGCAAAGCTAAGGGAAAAACAAATTCAGATGAGACACAGTACAGTTCTTGACTTCTTGGAGCTTACACTCTAATACCAATAAAAACTTGAACTATCTGAACCAAATATAATCTGAACATGCGTGATCCTCAATACCACTAAATCTCATCTTACATTACTCCCCCTCCATATGAACTACATTCTAGCTAAACTATGCTATCCACACACTATTCCCACATATATTCCACTTTATGCTATGTCTTTGCTCATGTTTCCTATTTCTACTTCTTGAAATCCCTGTGGGTTTGTTGTTGAGTCATTTTTAAATTGCATTCAACCTTTTATCATTTGGAGTTTTCTTGGCAAAGATATTGGTTTACCATTTCATTCTGCAGCTTGTTTTACAAATGAGGAAACTGAGGCAAATGGGATCTATTACTTGACCAGGATCACACAACTAGTAAGTATCTAAGACTGGATTTAACTTCTGGAAGATGAATTTTCCTGAATCCAGGGTTGATATTCTATCCAGTACCTACCTGCTGGAAATCCTATTCATTTTTTACAACCTAAAGCAATAATTTATGTTTTCAACTAAATCTTTCCTATTACCATTCAATTAATAAGGATCTTTTTCCTCACTCTACCTCCCAAAACCTTATGTAGTTAATCTAAGCTCCACAGATAGATTTCAAGGAATCCTTGAAACTCAGATGTGGGTAAAAATTAAATCTTTATTTGTACTAACTTATAACTGAAATTTAGAATTCCTTCAGTCAAAGGAAGGAAGGGTTCTATGATATAAAAAAGGGATGTTAAGAATGCACTTCTAGATTATGAATTATGTAAGAAGCAAAATTGCCTTAGTCTTTAAAATCTTTCCCATTCAAATCTTAATTTTTTCTTTTGGCAAAGGTAATTGGGGTTAAGAGACTTGCCCAAGGTCTCAGTTAAGACATGTTAAGTATCTGAGGCTGGATTTGAACTCAGGTCCTCTTGACTTCAGGGCCAGTGTTTTATCTACTGCACCATCTAGCTGCTGCCTCCCCTCCCCCCAACTCAAATCTGTAATCTCATCAATGTACTTACTGAAAAATCACAACTTATCCGTCTTTCCCATGTCAAACCATTCTTTTTATATTTTCTGTAATTCTTTACAGATGATCAACCCAATTCAGCAGCTAGTTCACTGCATAAATGTCTGTAAAATGTTTGTACAAGTTGAATAATGTTTTTTACTGGAAAATAACTTTATAATTCCAAAGTGGAAGACCCACTGTCACATAATAAATTTAATAAATACACCAATGTCCTATGTACATAAGTTTTTACATATTGTTTCTCCCATTAGAATGTAGGCTCCTTAAGAGTCAGGATTGGTTCTACCTTTCTTTGTAGCTATCACTTAGCACAGAACTAGTACCAAAAATGCTTGAAGATTGATGCTTGATTATCTCCTTTACAATCCTTCAGCTACAAAGATTTCCCCAGTCCTCACTTTCCCCATGTCCCAAACACATTTTATGATTTTATGAACCCCATGTTCTGGAATAGACCTGTACAAGTTGAGACTAAAAACCCATAGTTTCTAGCTACATAAATTAGGAAAACTTTTTAGTTCTAGGAAGCTTCTTTTCTTTCTTGCCCCAGTATCAGGGACCAGCTTGCCAAATTCCTTTTTACTGACACCACCTGCTGCTTTCTAACCAAGGCTTCTCCTCCAGCCCAACCACTGAACAAAATGGTATCTCCCATACATCTTTTAGAGGGTTTTTTGATTTTTTTTTTTTGGGGGGGAGGAAGAATAGCTTTTTGTATCAAAAAGGGAATATTAAAACATTCTCTCCCCCTCCCGCCAAGAACCACTTATTCCCCCTACTCTTCCACTATCTCTCTCTCTCTCTCTCTCTCTCTCTCTCTCTCTCTCTCTCTCTCTCTCTCTCTCTCTCTCTCTCTCTCTCTCTCTCTCTCTCTCTCTCTCTCTCTCTCTCTCTCTCTCTTTAATTTAGATCCTGTGTGGAAAAAGAAAGTCAAAGATACTTAACTGTATATTGTATAGGTCTCATTATATAAAAGTGCTAAATTAAAATTTATTTAAATTTCAGGAGATAATCAGGCTATTCTGTACATTTCTTCAGTGTGATTACAGATAGGAATAATAGTTCTACATTAAATATTAAGATAGGTCTGGATATAAACGATATATGACTAAATACTGAAACAAGAACAAGAAACAATGATTTTGGGGGCTAGGTAAGCATTCATATTTGGGAATGAAGATCACTTATGGAATTTATCCTCACCTCCTTCTTCTCCTTTCTACTACCAATTATGTCACAACAGATTCTATACTAACAACATAATCAAAGACAGAGCAGGAATTTTAACAAGTAATCCAGCCAATGAAAAGTATGAGAGAAGGAAATCCCAACACAGTACAGAGAAGGAAAAGGAATTCCTATGTAAAAAATAAACTTCTATGTCATAGATATAGCTATAGATGTAGAGAGATAAAAGAAAGGCATTTATAACCAAGTTGGCTTCAGCAATTCTTAAAGATCTTTTATTAAATTATAGGAAGCTATGATCTGCCTAGATGGAAGGAATATACATACTGATTAAATAACAAGTCACTGAAGTATTAAGAAATGCAAGATGAAAGGAATTCAATGTTCCAATAAGTTGAATCTGATTTTTAAAAAAGAAATCAACTTTCAATAAAAATCAGCCTATTTTCCATCAAAAATACAAATTATACCTTAACTATCCAAAATTCTGCTACCAGACAACAAAAACTTCTAATAATAATGATAACAAGCCCTCAGAATCTCAAATATATTTAAATAATCTCATATGTATTTAAACCCACATCTTAATCCTCATTCATTTATAGAAGCTTAGAACTTATTTCTTCTTATTTTTTAATCAAACTTAGTTATAATTTGAAGTCCACAGAAGATTCAGAAATAATAAATTGGATATGAGAGCTGCTACCATAGGAAAACATGCTAAGAAAGCAGTAAAAGTAATGAATACCAAAGGAAGGGAAAGAAAAATTATAAAAAGAAGATTCATAATTTCAAAAAGCATGTGTTCTGAAACCATTTAACATTAGGAACAAATAATTCTATCCACTAACAGCCCTGAAGGTATAACATGGAACATATATATAACTGGGCAGTAAAATAATTGATGTTCCTAATTATGATCCTGAATCATCAGGAAATTATGCTCAGTATAACTTTTAGAAAGATTTCTATACAAAATGTTGTTGTTGTTGGTATTTTTTAAATTGAGTACTTAAGTCTCTCGTTCTCTAAATAACTCAGCTATTTAAAATGACTGAAACCCAAAGAGAGCACTCAATTTAGATGTCTTGGGTTCTAATCTCAGCTGCAATACTCACTAGTCATGCCACCATTACTAATTTGCTTAAATTGAGACTATTACTGAGGAATGAATTTAACGACTCTTTTACTTATAACAATCCAAAATACAGAAAATGTTCTTAAAACTTTAAACATTATAAAAAAGTTAAAACTATAAGCAATCATATTAACAAATATTTACCTAATGTTTATTTAACTATATTTATTGGCAGTGCTTAGTCTATCCTAAAACCTTAGAGCTTGAAATGGGGAGAGGAGAGAAAAAAAAGGAACTTTTAGATTCGTCTTAATTAGCATGGCTACTTGGGTATGTAAACAATGTCCTATTCTACACATCCCAAGTTTTTAATACAAATGAACTTTTATTTTTTTCATATATTCTTTGGATCAACTGTTTTAAGCTATGCTTTAGAAAAGAAATTAAAAAGATCAGGTTAAAAGAAATTTCATTAATGTCTAACAATATCCTATTTTAAACATATTTTAGATTCAGATATTTTATCCAAAAAAATACTATCGATTTCAGGTTTGTTCATTTACAGAGTAATAACATTTTGTCCACCAGAGGGCTCCAATTATTTCTTTAATATACAAAATAGAAATTAACCAAAATTGAAAATTTTAAGAAATAAAAACACAAGGCCCCAAATAGTACTATAAATTCAAATTGATTTCATATTATATCACTTCAGAGCTAACATGGAAAACAGAATTTTGTTACACTGCCTAGCTATTAAAAACAAAAATGACATTATATGGAACTTTTCTTTAAAGACATAAAAATCATTTCCCAGAATACTTTCATCAATACTCAGCTCCTCTTGAAGACAGAAAGGTGTTATTTTACAGAAAGATCTTTAAGGGGACAGACTTGCATCATCTAATCCCCCCCTCCAAAAAATGGGATTGTAGTCCAGTGATCCACTCAGTAGTTGAAAAACAAATGCTTGAAAATACAAATAATATTTTGCTTGAGAACTCCCACCACTCCAAAATGATGGACTACATTCCTGTCTACACCACTGTTGTTCTGACAGATAGTAAATAGTATTATGCTGATATGACCTAGTCATCAAAATAATTCAAGCTATCATTAAGAACAATCAGAATGAAACATTAAATTCATCTACTAAGAACTGTATTTGGTTGAGTTAAAATATGGTATACTTTTATGATTCATTTCCAAAATTATTATATTGATTTTTATGTTTGATTCAATTCTTTTAAAAAATAAGTTGCTTATGTTTGAAGAATTGCATATGTTTAAACTATACTGGATTACTTGCTGTCTAAGAGAGGAAGACAGTGGACAGGGAAGAAGAAAATTTTGGAACAGTTTTGCAAGGATGAAAGTTGAAAACTATCTTTGCATGTATTTTGAAAATAAAAAGTTATCAAAAATTTTTAAAAGCTACTTAGCCCACTTTTCACCATTTAACTTAAAAGTGCTAGAACTTCCTTAATCAACCAAGCTAGTAACCAAAAACATTAAGTAAATATTGATAAAATTATAAAATACTTATCAAATTAGCATAAAGATCCTAAAATCTATTTGCATATGTAAAATGAGAATAATGAATACATTTTACAGTTGTTTATGTCATATGAGATAAACGACTTGAAATATTTCATATAATACTAAGATAAAAGAGTCAGTGCTAGTGATGTTAAAAGTGCCAAAACAACATTAAAATCCCCACCCCCAACTTATCCACAGGATCAAAATCTAGTTCTAGAAACCATCTCCGGTTTGTGCTGGGAAAATGGGTATACCATGTAGTGAGCAAAAAAAAACAAAACCTTTTAAAAATTAAAAATAGATTAGTCACAAAATTTTTTAAAAATACAAAATCAACAACAAAAAAAATACAAAATCAAGACTTAAATGTATTTTAAAATCTCGCAGTTACAATGATAACTTTTAGAAGATCAGATTTAACAATGACTACTGAACTTTAAGAATGAATTGTCATTGATAGAAACAGAAAGCTCCATAGCTCCACCCTGTCCCCAAAAGTGTATTGTCTCAGACAACAAGCACTCACTACAATAATGTAAGAGAATAATAATAATGTTGCCTTCTAAGTACTATTCTTACTCTAATATTAGAATTTTATATATTTGGAATTCTTGAAATTTGGCCAAATGAAACTGAAGTGTGCTAATTCACCTGTGTGATACATGCTTAAAAGCTTACTGGAATGTAGTATATACATACTAATCAATTTAGGAATTTTGTTGCAATAAAACAACTTAGCTTCTGAGGTATAGTTTTAGCTTTTAATTTTGGAGTCTCTAACAGAAAATGTGTGAAAACAGCTTCCATTGCTTTTGAATAATCAATGTAAATATAAACTGAGAGTAAATTATTCATCCAACAAAGTCTAACAAATCTGCAAGTAATCAACCTACAACTTCTAACCAATATTTATTTATGATTTCAAAAAGTAACTTGGATTATGAATCCTGGGCTAAAGTTAAATTAAATAATGCATTTAAGTAATATCCCAACACCTATGTTTCTAACAACAAAGACTGTTAACAGCTTTCACTGACACAGTAAAATCTCAAGATTCCTAAAAACAATTAGAAAAAAAACTTCTGAACAAGTTAATTTGGGCTAGATCACAGTACCTATTCAGAAACATCTACATCAAGGTGTTATGTGCATATTACATAACATTGCTTTAACCTGGTTGCACATTCCTTTTAATCAAAGGATCTCAAAGCACTAAAGAACACCAAGGCCTTACAATAATGTCAATCTAAAGAAGATAAAATTGTCCAGTTTAATTTACAAATGTTAAAAACTGATGTAGCAATGCAGCAGAAAAGTAAATAAAAAACTCCATAGTCTTCCTTCCGAATTCCAATACTTGATCTGTGGCTTCCATTCCCTATCTCTGACCAGAAAACAGTCATCTGTAACAGGGACAATATTGTACATGATGCTACGCACATTCCAGTTTTTCTCCAACTGAAATACCAGGCCTAGATAATGGAAACATTATTTTGCTTGCATGTTATTTCAATATAGCTTTATGGACAGAAAATGTGAGGCTTTTAATACCAAATAACAGTATTAATAATGATAATAATATTAATGGTAATATTAAAGACAAATCTTTTAGCTGGAGTTCTAATACTCTCCAAACTATTAGATTACTCAACACCAAACAAGAGAAAAAACCATTAAACAGCACTACCTAGAGACCCCTCTAGTCAACTTCAGGAGAGTGAAAGATAACATGTCCTGGCATCCTCAATTAGAGAAAATGGCTTTTGTCATGTGTGAGTTTAGGATGTGTGAATGGTGTTGGAAGAGAAATTAAAGGAGAATACAAGGACTTTTTTGAGAAGGAAATGTTTCCATCTGAGGCCAACTAAAGCAGGAATTTACATTTATTCTGTATTTATACATTAAGTTAAATGAAAAATCAAGATAAGAGTTCAACATATGTTGACATGTACTAAATCATTTTTTCTTTCCATTTAAAAAAACTGCCAATGCAGTTTATTGCTGTGTAATCATTTATCTCTTGGCTCTCGATTTTCTATACAATAAACAACTAAAAGCTACCATGTATCAAAAGACAAGGTTATTAATGTCATCTATATTAACTACAAATCTATTTTAAATAAGATGATTCATCTTTATGCTTTTTTACCATACTAGCCTTTATCATTTCAAGCGGCATGTAATTTCACACCATAAACCCACATTGTAAGCTTACACAGCCATTCTAATCAACAAAGTCACAACCTTAACCTTTAAAATACAAAAGCATTAATAAAGAGTACTTTTGTTTCAAATATTAAACATATGACAAAATTCAATAATGTGTGATTTGTTTTTTAAGTCTAAGGATGTTAATAATATCTAACATTTGATACAGTTACAGGAAGTCGTGGAAAACTGAGGAAAATTTTTAACATAATGACTGTCTTATTTTGTGAGATTTCCTTAATAATATTCTTCTTGTACAGACACATATTAGGCAATAAACTGAGGGGGAGGGGGAGGAGGAAGATAACTAACTACCACTATAATATAGACTATAATATAATTTTAACCAAGTAATAGTACTTCACCGTCCTTGGAAAATGTCAAGTTTGCAGCTACTGCATTAATGATCTTACTGTGTCTTTATAACACAGATTTTTCTAAATGATCAATTTCTAACCAGTACATGAAATAAACATCAATTCTCCAGTTCTACCTAGTATCATTGACAATTTCAGAAGCATTAAGGTAAAGAATTGTATCTAATATTTAGTTCTAGAGGAAATAGGGAGATCACTTATTTTCTACTAACACTCCTACTTCTCCAATTTTTAATGATTCTAACAAACAAAAACACCGGTAGAAAAGGGGAAAAATAAGGGGCTGCAACTTTAGTGCTCTAAATCACCAGACGCTGTGGTTTCCCAACTATTTCCATCAAATATCTCTTTTGCACTCAACACCCTTCCTTAAGTAAATAAAACCAAAATAACATCTTAAACAAATAACAATACATCCTTCACTTACCATATCAGCCGGAACATTACTGGACATCTTGCTGTTTGATAAATACCCTGAAGATTAAATAAAAATACAGAGATCTTCAAGCCACAGAAATAGCTCCTTTGCCAATTTTGATTTAAGTTGGTAATGTGCTTTCAAAAGAAACTTGTTTTAAGAAAAAGATTATTGGACTGGTAGAGGTTCTGGTGAAGAAAAAAAAAAAAAAGAAAGAAAGCAAAATCCACAGGAACTGTCTCTGTGTCAAGAGCAAAACTCCAGAGATGGCAGCAGATCCCTGTCAGCAGCAGGAGCAGCAACAGTACCAACCGTGCCAGGTAGACCAAGCCGAATGAGACATGGACATGAAGTGGGGTGGGAGGGGGTTAAATCTTCCTTCCTCCTTTCCCAGCCCAGAGAATGATTCACAGTGGCTCCCGAGTCAAGTCCTCATTAAGCAGGAGAAAAAAATGTCCCGATGTGTACATAGATAACTATGCAGATACACATGCAGAGTAAGAAATAGCTGGAGAGCCGGACCAGTCCCAGAGCACCCAGAAACGCGCACAACTCCCGGACAGGGAGACTTCGAGATGGAAAAACCCTGGGGGTGGGAGTGGACGGTGGGGTGGGGGAAGGTTGGAATATCTCGAGTTGGGGGCGAGGGAGGGACACAGCAGCTCAACTTTCACTCCAGGGGTTAGAGAGGGTAGGGATGGGGGTGGGGGGATTCAGAAACAGAGGCAGAAAGAATCTTTAACTTGTGAGTGGCAAAAACGAAAGCTCAGGGGGAGGAAAGAAGTGGGGGAGGGGAAAAGGTGGGAGCGAGGAGGGGGCCGGACAGAGCCGGACTGGGCCGGGCCGGGCGGGACAGGAAACCCCCGCACTCCCCGGAGGATTAAGCGGTCGTAGTGGTCGCCCACTGGCAGCAGCAGCAGCAGCAGCCAAGCCGAGTCTTGGGAGTCATCGTCTCCAGCTTTTCAGGACTCTTTTCTTCTTTCTCTCTCTTTTTCGTGCACGTCTACTCTCCGCACCTCCCCCGTTCCTTTAGTCCTCAGTTAGGTGGATCAAGGCCGGACGCCGCTGGGAGCAGCACTTCTCCCCCCTCTACAGCCCGGTTCCGGTTTTTTCTCAGCGCTGTCCTCCTCCTCCTCCTCCCCCAGCTGCTGCTGCTGCTGCTGCGCCTCCACTTTTCAGCTCGAGACGCAGCAGCCACCTCCTGTCATCGCCTCTCAAACCAACATGGCGGCTCCGGCGGGCGGCGGCGGCGGCGGCTGCCTGAGTCTAGAGTAGGGAACACCGAGAAGAGTTCTGCCGACCCACTCCGCCTCCCCTTCCCCTCCCTCCCTCCTACTGCCCCCCTCCCTCCCAACCACCAACACTGAATGCGTCATTACGGAGACCACCCTCTAGCATCACGGGAATTGTAGTTCCTTTCCGGAGGGGGCGCACTTAACGAAGTCTTCTCTCCAGACTCACAAGCCACCTCTGACCCTAGCAATGGCTATTAGGAGAGAAAAGCTCCGAGCTTCTGGTGCTGCTCAGCTGCTCGCTTCGGGGTGGCTCCCGTGTTATTAAAACAACACCAATAATAACTAGCATTTAAGGCTTGCAACAACATTTATATAAAGCTTACTATGTGCCATAGCTTATGCTAAGCACATTATATAGATAGGGCGATTATCTTCATTTTACAAATGAAACAACTGAGGCAGACAGAAGTTATGTGAAGTTCCCAGATTCACACACCTAGTAACTGTGTGATGTCACAGTTGAACTCAGGTCTTAAGTTCTGTGCTCTTTGCCACCTAACGACATTACAAAAAGCATGGTGTTGTGAGCCTGGCAATTTGTGTTGTTACTTTCATTAAGAAAAAAATTACATTTACTAAAATCTGCTTTTCCCTGAGAACTATCCACGTGCAATGCATGTACACTTTCAGTTAAAATGATGAGCAATGGGACCCAGCAGACTGGAATTTGAATCCTGACAGAGAATTGTTTCCTTTGAGAGTTTAGGCAAGTCATTTAAACCCCTTTTGCCAAAGTGTTGGGGGTTTTGTTGTTGTTGTTTTGTTTTTTTGCTTTTGGATGTATAGATAAAAGACTTGGACTTAGATGATCTCTCCGAGGTCTCTTCCAACAATCTACGATCTTGTGGTACTCAATAGTCCAAAAAGAAAAATGACATAATGCTTTATTTTATCTCAAAGCACTATTGTAGTCAGTGAATCATTTTCCCACTAATCATCCCTATCTATTGCATTTCAAATATCAGAAGCAATCGCTAATTTTTAATAAGCTCCACAATGTCCCTTACCAGTAACTTATCTCACAGTCCAGTTTACTTCTGATTAGAACAGAAAATATCAGCCTACTTAGATTAAGTACCCTTTTTGCTTTAACAGATTGGCTAGAAATACACCAAACTTTCCCATGGGGTAGAGGCAGAAATGGAAACAGATGGATCAAGTTCCTACAGAAAACCAGTGGCAAAGAAAAAAAGGAGTGAGAAGGGGAGGAAAGGAAAATTAACTGTTTACTAGACTTTATGCATATTCCTGAGCCTGTAGCCTTAAGCTCCCCAGCCTCCTGTCAGTCAGCTCTTTCTTTCCATTATTTTCCATCCCTTCCCTATCCAGATATTGAAGATTATTTTAAAGAAGTGTTCAGTTTGGTAATACATTCAGAAGGAATTCTTGGATATATTTTATAAAGCTCTCACTACAGGACCACCTCTATCCTTCCATTTAATCCAAGGCTGTGGTCACACTGACCACATTGACCAAAAAAAAATATAGAGTGTCACATATCACGACTCAAGAAAATATGATTTTATACTTTCCCTAATAGAGATTTCCACTAGTCTATAAAGAGAAACAATGCTTAAAAACTAATTGCTATATGGTCTTATATCTTCTCATCCCTGCTTTTATCCCTAAAACATCCTTAGATGTCCACATTCTCCTTTCTTCCAGACTGAGAATCGTGACATTCAAAGAAATCTATTAAATGGTATCAGTTCAGAATAGAACTGGAATGACCAAAATTTCCTAATACTGCAGTTGCATGATTCAAAGTTAATACCGTAGTTGCAAGCATCTCTACTAACTTGTCCTTGCTTTTAGTACTTTTGATAGGTGAACTGGGGGAAAAAGGAAGGAAGAAATGAAAAGGAGCCAATCTATCCTTAGCCACATTCAAGAAAACTAGGCTCCTACCTGTTCCCCAAACAGGTTTGTCTTTCCTTCTTCCTGCTATCACTTCCACCTAGAAAGCTTCCTCTATTACTATAATCCCATGAGAAACAAGACAGGAATTGTTACCAAAAGCTAAAAGATTGTGAGGGAAGTGACACAAGAAGGGGAAGAAGGAGTGACCTCTGTTTCATCTTATATCCAAAAAAGGAAGATTAGGGCTAAACGACTATGTGTAAAATTATTCTTTTATTTTAGTATAAAGCAGCATAAATCAATGAAAATGAAGCTCAAGGAAGCTGATTGCATGAAGGGACTATATTCTACAGCAATGAAAAATATTCTCACATTAATATGATTTAGTGTTAGATTCTTGGGAATGGAGACTATTACTTTTTGGTGTGTTTGTAGTCTCAGCACCTAAAACAGTGCCTGAAATATAAATGTTAAATAAATGTCTATTGATTCATTGATTGTGAAGCATTACCATAAATGCTTTTCCTAATTTAGGACTATAGAATTTAGTGCTGGATGAAGTCTTGGAGCAGGGGTTCTTAACCTGTGATTCACAGACAAAGGGAGTCCATTGACTTGAATGAGGAAAATAAATTACAGTAGATCATTATTTCAATATAATTGACTTCCTTTGTAATCCCACAAGTTTCATTTTATGCATTTAAAAACGTGATTCTAAAAAAGGGTCCAAAGTCCTCATCAGAATGTCAAAGAGGTCCAAGACACACAGAGAAGTCGAAGAACTTCTGCCTTAAAGGCTATCTGTTCTACTCCCCCCTCCGTATTTTACATGTGAGAAAACAAGTCCAAGTCTGCCAAGTCAGTTTTGTTCATCCTTTTAATACCCAGCTCAGTTCCTTTCTTCTCTTTAATATCTGTCTTGCAAGCCAAAGCTATAGTGAATTCTCTTTTGGACTTTCCATAGTGGCAGCAGTTACCTGAGTCTACAATAAGACCAACAAAGGGGCTTTAGAGATTGAATTAGGCCAGCCACTTTGTTTTCTCTGAATTGAAGAGCAAGAATTTTGCACACAAAGGAGTTAGAGGCAGAATGATGACTAGAAACTAGGTTTCCAGACTCCTAACTCAATATTCTTTCTTTATTATCTCTTTGACAATTAATGCTACTCTACCCTTTAAAACATTTTGTATTGCTATCTAGAACAGGTGTTTATCTCCTCAAATGTTTTGCTTCCCTAAATAGATTGTAAGCTCCTTGAGGTCCTGGATTCTACAATATACTTCTTTGCATCTCCTACAGAACTTCAAAAAGACACATTTAAAGCTGGAGGGGACTTTAAGGAAGATCTATTTCATCTTCTCTTTTTATTGAGAAGGAAAAGTGAGCTCCAGAGAAGTGAAATTATTTGGTCAAAGGTTCTGAGCCCCAGCTCCAGTTTTTAAACTTATCTTCTTGGATTCCCAAGCAAGTGGTGCTCTTTCAAAGTACCCTCCTGAAGTACTTTGCATTTAGTAGGTATTCAATCAATAATTTTAATTGATTGTGCATTTAAGAGGCTCAATACTTCCATATACAATATAGTCTAACATGAACTTGGAATTTGGTTCCTATCCACCAAAAAGGATCACTTTCCATTTCTTTGCCTAACTCCCTCTACCTGGAATTAATCCAGGAAAATTTTCAACATAATAGAGCTAATGTCTGAGTTTCCCTAAATGTGAGTATCAGGGTCCCCCAACCCTGGGGTAGAGGAGGCAAAAAAAGAAATATACCTACTCACTTCTTCCTACATTCTGATCCAGAAACCCAAGGGAAAAAAGAAAAGGGGAGAAGGGAACTATTTTGTCTGTTGAATCATTTCATATTTCACTTTTATTGACCACTGGGAGAATTTGGTCTTCCATCAAGTTAGTTCTGTTGGCTTTCATTCAGCAATTATCATGGAGACTTCCGAGGTAGATCAGAAGGATTCCTGAGGTCTTCTCCACGAAGGGTGGGGTCCATAGTTACCCTTCAGGCAAAAATCAAACATTTAATGTGCCTTCTTGCCCTGTAGCAGGTATGGTTTCTAAGGTCCTTCCCTATGACTATATAGGGAAATATAGGCTATAAAGATAAAAAGGACCCAGGAGTGTATGAAATAAGTTGGTGTGTTTATGGTTCTAAGGAAAGAGCAAGCTAAGGAAAGGGGCAATCCCTGGGTAGATCTGAACTTACAGACCAAGAAATGAGTCTTTTATTTCCTATCCTGAAGTACAAGGCCCATCCCACTTGACTGGAGATGATAAAGTTAACTGATTTCCTGGTCCTCTCACTGCATGTTCCTCCTTGACATGTTCCCCTTCCTTCATCATACAGCCAATATTTAAAATGGCAGAAAATTCCTCCTTTGGGAAGCAGTTTATGTTAATTAATACATTAAGCATGTGTACTCAGTGATTGCAGTTACACTTCATCCTCTTCTTGTTTTGGGGTGATTTGTATCAGTTTATCAGTTCAGTGGCTCAATATCTTGTTTTGTACAACTCAGTCAGCTGACATGACCTTTCTCTTTGTCCTTGTATGGAAATACAGGTTGTTCACATTGTCTTAATATTATCTTTAGGCCCAGATATTACTGTGCTTTATCCAAAAAGGATGTTTGATTCTTACTTCAGTTGTTCGCTTATGTGAAGATTGGTGTATCTTATGTAAAGGCAGACAACTGTCATTAAATCTGGAGTTTTCTTTTGAAAATGCCATCTCTTCTACATATTCTACCGGTAACATCTTTTTGGACATATTTTCAGAACATACAGATGTTGGGTGGGTAGCTTAAGAATCTGTAGGCCACAAAAGTAGCACTGGGAAAGTTTATGTTTTTTCATTTTCTCATCTCTCTATTGCTGCTATTCTCTCTCTCCTCTATTGTTTTATTTCAGACTCTAATCTTTTTTTTTTTTTTAATAATTTTTTATTGATAGAACGCATGCCAGGGTAATTTTTTACAGCATTATCCCTTGCATTCATTTCTGTTCCGATTTTTCCCCTCCCTCCCTCCATCCCTTCCCCCAGATGGCAAGAGTCCTTTACATGTTGAATGGGTTGCAGTATATCCTAGATACAATATATGTGTGCAGAACTGAACAGTTTTCTTGTTGCACAGGGAGAATTGAATTCAGAAGGTATAAATAACCCGGGAGGAAAAACATAAATACAAGCAGTTTATATTCATTTCCAGTGTTCTTTCTCTGAGTGTAGCTGCTTCTGTCCATCTTTGATCAATTAAGGCTCTCTTTATCAAAGAGATCCACTTCCATCAGAATACATCCTTAAACAGTATCATTGTTGAGGTATATAATGATCTCCTGGTTCTGCTCATTTCCTCAGCATCAGTTCATGTAAGTCTCGCCAGTCCTCTCTGTATTCATCCTGCTGGTCATTCCTTACAGAACAACAATATTCCATAACGTTCATATGCCACAATTTACTCAACCATTCTCCAATTGATGGACATCCTTTCATTTTCCAGCTTCTAGCCACTACAAACAGGGCTGCCACAAACACTCTTGGCCATACAGGTCCCTTTCCTTTCTTTAGTATCTCTTTGGGGGATAAGCCCAGTAGAAACACTGCTGGATCAAAGGGTATGCACAGCTTGATAACTTTTTGAGCATAGTTCCAAATTGCTCTCCAGAATGGCTGGAGGTGTTCACAATTCCACCAACAATGCATCAGTGTCCCTGTTTTCCCACATCCCCTCCAACATTCCCCATTATCTTTCCCTGTCATTCTAGCCAATCTGACAGGTGTGTAGTGGTATCTCAGAGTTGTCAGACTCTAATCTTAAGAAAAACCAATACTGGGCCCAAAGGGCAAAGGCACACATCCCTCTTTGATCTGGATGCAAGATTGAGGTTTGGCCAGGTTCAGCCCTAGGGGATCTTGGATTCCTTTTTTTCATACTCTTCAATTCATTAAGTCCCTATATCAATGCTCTCAGGATGATTTTATTTAGAGATCACTTCTAGGCCTCCCCAAATAGTAAGTTGATAAAGAATCTCACTGTACAATATGCATCCAGTAGTAGTTATTTATTCTTATATAGAAAAGGGACAAATGAAAAACATTAATTGGGGGGAGAAGGGGAGAGGCAACTAGGTGATACAGTGAATAGAGCACTGAAGTCAAGACTTGAGTTCAAATTTGACCTCAGACATTTAACACTTCCCTATGTGACCGCCCCTCCCCCCCAAATTGCCTGGGGGGAGGAGAGGAAGAAAGAAAGAAAAACACACTTAATTTAAGAGCATACATTTGACAAAAACAAATAAAACAATTCAATAACAACGTGGAACTACTAATCTGAACCTCATTAGAACACAAAGCAGTATATAGAACAGCTAATTCAACATTTTACATATTTCACCTCAGCTCAGCATTGTCCAAACAACTCCCAATACCCGTCTACTGTTAAAATAGACAATCTTGGGCCAGTCTTCCTGAAGGTAGACATCTTTCTGATGCAGACCAGGCTGGTCTACACTCACAAATCATTAAATGGCTCAGATTCATAGTATCACCTCTAATCATGGATATAGTCGTCTTCAGGTTAAAGAAACACAAAAGAAGAATGGGGCCAGAGACCCAGGCACATCTTTGACTAGTTGATTCTTGCCATAGTGTCTGGGTAAAGAAAAGCCTTCTCCTACCCCTCACTTAGAAGTCTCAAAACTACATGCCATCTGGAGATTGGAATCAAAGCTGGAATAAAACTATCATCAAATTGTGAATACATATAGATGTATTCAGCGAAACATCTTTAATTGATTCTATGAAAATACATCTTTAGGAAAAACGGCATAATCAGTCAGGCAGTCAACAATTCAATCAGTCAACAAACTATTATTAAGCCCTTACTATTTGTCAGGTAGTATTTGTGTTTTCTTGGTATTAATTATTAGGCCAAAGTTAGCACAAGGAAATGTTAGTGTATGATTTTTTTGTTTACAGATGATTGCGTACTCAGTACAGCCTCCAAAGCTGAGAAGCAAGAAAGTTTGGATACATTCTCTGTGGCTTGTGCTAATTTTTTTGCCTAACAATTAATACCAAGAAAACACAGGTACTCCGTCATCCACATTGGAATTATCAGTTACAGAAAATAGAGAAGTTTTGAAAACTGTGGATAAGCTCATTTACCTTAGCAGTATACTTTCCAGGGATGTACACATTGATAATGAGGTTGACACATGTATTGCCAGAGCTACCTCAGTGTTTAAGAGGTTCCAAAGAGGAAGAGAAGAGGTATTATTAAACTATTGAACTGAAGATCTACAAAGCCATTGTGCTGAACTCATTGTCCAACAACTGGACAGTGTACCAGGGCCATGCCAGGAAACTGAATTGCTTCCACTTGAATTGTCTTAGGATGATTTTGAAGATCAACTGGCAGGATAAGATATCAGACACTGAGGTCTTTTCTTGAACCAAACTACTACAGAGAGTGTAACACTATTGGGCTGGCCACATTGTTCAAATGCCAAATGTATACTTGCCAAAAGAACTATTTTATGGAGAACTCACACTGGTAAGTACTCATGTGATGCAAACAACGACAATAGCAATAATATAAGGACACGCTCAGAATCTCTCAAGAACTTTAGAATTGATTGCATGACATGGGAGACACTGGCACGAGACTGCCCAGCATGGTGTGCCTTCTTTACAGAAGATGCTGTGCTCTATGAGCACAGCAGAATTGAAGTAGCTGAGAAGAAACATGAGATGAAAATCCATCCCAAATGTTCACATGGAATATTTGTGCCTGACCTATAATAAAGCATTCCTAGCTCATACTGTTCCTATCAGTCACAGTCAGACACACTGAAACTTAACTCTAACATAGTGGTCCTCTTAGAGAACAAAGAACAAACAATTGTTTGTCAGGTATTGTGCTAAGTGCTAGGGATAAAAAGAAAGGCAAAAACCAACTAACCAAACAAACAAATAAAAAACCCAATCTTTACCCTGACCTTCAAAGTTTAATGAAAATTAATTTTCATTAAAATTAAATTAAATAAAAAATGCAAAATAAAATCATATACCTGCTCTATCTGTCTATCTATTTATCTAATTACCTATCTATGTATTTATCTGTCTGTCTATACACATATACATACATATATATATGTTTGTGTATATGTGTGCATGTATATGGATATGTATGAAATAATCAAAGAAAGAAGGTAGTCTTGTAGAAGATGATATTTTAACTGACACCTGAAGAAAGTCAGGGAAGAGTGTTCCAAGTACCTAATAAAAATGTCTGGAGTTGGGAGATCAAGAGTCTGTGAAAGGAAAAGTAAAAAGACAATTATTAGTTGGATCTTAGAATATATGGAAGTGAGTAAGATAGTAGGGAAACGGGTTATAAGGGCTTTGGTTGTCATACAGAAGATTTCATGTTTGATCCTGGAGGTGACAGAGAGCTTTTGAAGTTTATTGTAAAGAAGTCGATCATGATATGCTTTAGGAAAATCAATTTGACAGCTGAGTGAAAGATGGACTGGACTGGGAAGATACTTGATGCAAGACTAACCAGAAAGTTATTTTACTAGTATAGTTATAAGGTCATGAAGACTTGCTTCAGAGTGGTGGCAATAACACAAGAAAGAAGGGAAGCATGTAAAAAAGATATCATGAAGGTGAAATTGATAGAATTTGGGAATTCATTGTGCTTAGTAAGACCTGTGCTTTAGGAAAATAATTTTTCATTGCTATGTGGATGATACTGCAACCTATTTGTACCTACCTACCCATACATCTTTCCATTGTTATTTGGTTCTTCCACAACTTTGATTTCTTTGAGTTCATCTGTTCTAAAATTTATAACCATGTACCCATTATTATTTTATTTTTTTATTAAAGCTTTTTATTTTCAAAACATATGTATAGATTACTTTCAACATTCACCTTTGCAAAACCTTGTGTTCCAAATTTTTTCCCTCCCTTCGCCTCACCTCCTCCTCTAGATGGCAAGTAATCCAATCTATGTTACATATGAGCAATTCTATATACATTTCCACATTTATCAGATCAAAAAGGGAAAAAAAAATGAAAAAGAAAACAAAATGTAAGCAAACAACAAAAAGAGTGAAAATTCTATATAGTGTTCCACACTCAGAGCCCACAGTCCTCTCTCTAGGTGCAGATGGTTCTCTTCATCATAAGGGTATTGGAACTAGCCTGGATCATCTCATTTTCGAAAAGAGCTATGACCATCAGAGTTGATCATCAATATACCCATTGTTTTTAACCACATACTATAACTAGGAGAATATTTGTATTTTTTGAACAATAAATCTTTGCTCTGGGGAGCAATTTGTTATCATTGAGAACATTATACAATATATCAAGCACAAATCAATCCACTCTCTTCATTCTACCCAATTCTGGGCCCAACCCATTGTCCATCTAAATTGCCTGTCAAAAATAAATAAACTGACACACTATCTCAATAGATTGCTTTCTGATAGCATGTCATCATCTCTACAGTAGGAATTTCATGCATTTAATTTTTCCTCTGTATTATTAAAAGGATCTCTTTTGAGTAATCATGGATCTTGTTGAAACCCTGTAATGTTTTGTGATTTGATGCAATCAATTTGTGATTATTCTACCAAAAAAAAAAAAAAAATAGCAACCCATGAAACTTATAAACATCATGGTAATATTGATGTAACTGAAAGATATATGCCTCTAGGAAACAAAAAATTTAGCTCTTTTGCAATCTATGTTTTTGTAGACTTGAGTCTATAATCAGGCTGGACTAGGAGAAAAGTGGCTGTGCTGTGAAGACATGAGACACGGAATCATCAGAAAGACCATCACCTTTGATATCCAGCAGAATGGAGTGGAATGGGGAGAAGAGGGAAAGGAGAAGTGGTTGACTGGAAGCAAGAGGGAGAAAAATATAGCAAAGTCCTGAGAATGGTATGGGAAGAGTTAGTCAAAATTTTCCATTTCATGAATTCCTCTAGCTTAAATTCTACATAGGGCATTTCTTTTCTTATTGGAGAAAAGAAAGAAGAAAAGAAGGAAGGAAGGAAGGAAGGAAGGAAGGAAGGAAGGAAGAAAGGAAGGAAGAAGGAAGGAAGGAAGAAGGAAGGAAGGAAGGAAGGAAGGAAGGAAGGAAGGAAGGAAGGAAGGAAGGAAGGAAGGAAAGAACATAAATTATTCATAGGTAGGAAAAATAAAAATACATACTCACAATGTGGGAAGGGGAATCCATATTAGCAGTGGAAAAATACTGACCCCTAATGCAATCTGTAGAAGGGGAGAGTGATTGATTAAACTTGGGAGTCTCGGGATTCGGGATTCAAATACCACTATCACCATACTTTCTTTAATTGGCAGAAGACCACAAAATCAGAGGGGAGTGACTTTAAATTTATCAAGTTAGATTTAAAGTGTTAGAAACCTCATTTTTTTTTTTCCTGTTCTTTTCCTTTATGTTTTAAAAGCAGTTAGGTGGAGCAACTAATTTTATACTTTTTGTTTGTGAATAGGGCTGCTACTGATAAGAGTAAGAACTATTTGGATAAAGTATTTCATATCTTTCTGTAATATTTAGTAACCCAAGTAAAGAACAAAGACTTGTACTGGGGATCAGGGTGGATTTACACTGAGCTCCAAAGTTTGGCCTAAGGACATCTAAGTGGGGTACTAACCTTAGGGTGGAACTTAGTTATCATATAACTGACATTGTTATTGTGAAATGTCATTGGTTGGGGAAACCTTAGGAGAGCTTCGCCTTTAACACAATTATCATTACTGGCTTAGATACTTTAATATTGCTAAAAATAACCATTTTCTTTTGTTGACATAGGTATCCCTCTACACTTTCTCAGAGGATCATAATTCTAAAGCTGAAAAAGAGGTTAGAGGTCATTTAATCCAACCCCTCATGTTACAGAGGAGAAACTAAGAGCCCATGGAGATAGTCATTTATTCAAGGTCATAGGGTATAATTATCCTCTCCTCAAAAAATACTGGCTCACATGTTGGCTTGTCTTCAGATAACGAGGTTCTCAAAATGGAGTTGTTTCTCAAACAGCAGTCTGTAAATAATCCCATAGTCTAGAAACTTTTCAGTTTGGTAGGGTCTGTCAGACTGTCTCTGTGCCATTTCTTTTAAGAACCCAGGGTCTCCTTCATGCTATCATGAAGCATCAGTCAGGAAGTAATGGATAATTAGTTTTGATTATCATCCCTTAATCACACAGATTATCTTAATCTCACTAAAGATAAAAGCATAAATGTCTTTCCTACAGTAAAACAAAAGAAATCATATCTAATACATGTACCATACCCCAATCAGTGAAAAGAGATTTCATTTAGACTTATTATTTATTATTTATTTATTAGATCCAGTTCTTTCTGAACAGGGATGATACCCTTTGTTTCTTTTGAATGCCCATGGTGCCTACTTCAGCCCTCAGAACATAGTAAATACTGAGTAAATTCCTGATGATTGATTGATCCATTATTATTCCAAACAGTCCAAGTAAACTGAATTGTACTTTGTTTTAATTCAATGAATGAGGTAGCAGTACTGTCTGGTAATGAACAGATTTCTCATTATACAAAAGATAAGCGGAGAACAAGCAATCATTGAAAGATGTCTCCAAAGATTCCTATTTGCTCTATACGTTTGCTGTACAATCACTATACTATTTATTTACATTGCAATGATTACAGCTGTAGAATGGTTGGGCCCTGACTATTGGAGCAGTCATCCCTGTCTCATTTCTGGAATCAGAAAGGCATGTTTAGCAGTACCCTGAATGTGTGAATATCCCTGAATTCCATGATGGTATTTCCGGACCTGGAACATCCAGTTAGCTCCAGCATGCCAAACGGAGGCTTCATTAGGAAGCACAGATTAACAGCTTCTCAGATAACAATGTAAAGAATTGATCATCCTCTTTAACTTGACATCAAGTCCCAACATGTCAGTCATTCTTTCTATCAGCTTCCTGCTTAATTTACATGTTTGTGATTCACACATATATGCCTAACTGACTATAATGCCTTCTGGCTAGAGCTTTTGATGTTACAAAATCCTTAGTAACAACATTTGACATAGGACTATTGATTTAGAAAATAGTCTTAACTCAACTCATATATGAACACATCTGCTTTAAAATCAAAGGGTGATTGTCTCCTAAGTGGACTTATTCTAGTGTTACTTTTTTGATAAGTGTTTTCTTTTTACTTGATGGTTCAGAACAACATAATTCTCACTATCTGTTTTGTGGTAGTTCTATTGACTTTCTTTCTGGGTATGTGGCAGATGTCTATAAACCCTGCCATTGGGAAGGCTGAGGCAATAATGGGCTAAGCCAATCAGGTGTCTACACCAATTTCAGCATTAATGGGAAGAGAACAGAGGAGCAGGGGAGAGGGGGAGGAATAGTTTGCCTATGGAGGGGCATAATATTCCATGTTGGAAACAGAGCAGGTCAAATCAGAGTGGGATCAGGCCCTGAATTTCTAGATTAGTGAGATTAGGAGACCCAGTCTTAAAACAAAGTCAAACCAAAACTATTCTTCTTAGACAGAATTAACTCTACCACAGTAGCTCCATAGAAAGGGCATATAGTTTGTTTTTTAAAAATATATATATGTGAGTGTGTGTGTATGTATGTATGTATATATATATATATATACACATACATATATATATATATATGAATAGCTTTTTATTTACAAGATATATGCATGGGTAATTTTTCAGCATTGACAATTGCAAAACCTTTTGTTCCAATTTTTCTCCTCCTTCCCCTCACCCCTTCCCCCAGATGGCAGGTTGACCAATACATGTTAAATATGTTACATATATTGTAGATATGCCCATACAATTATTTTGCTGTACAAAAAAGAATCGGACTTTGAAATAGTGTACAATTAACCTGTGAAGGAAATAAAAAATGCAGGTGGACAAAAATAGAGGGATTGGGAATTCTATATAGTGGTTCATAGTCATCTCCCAGAGTTCTTTCACTGGGTGTAGCTGGTTCAATTCATTACTGCTCTTTTGGAACTGGTTTGGTTCATCTCATTGTTGAAGAGAGCCATGTCCATCAGAATTGATCATCATATAGTATTATTGTTGAAGTATATAATGATCTTCTGGCCCTGCTCTTTTCACCCAGCATCAGTTGATGTCTCTCCAGGCCTTTCTGAAATAATCCTGTTGGTCATTTCTTACAGAACAATAATATTCCATAATATTCATATACCATAACTTACTCAGCCATTCTCCAATTGATGGGCATCCACTCAGTTTCCAGTTTCTGGCCACTACAAAGAGGGCTGCCACAAACATTCTTGCACATACAGGTAAGGGCATATAGTTTTGCTCAGATTTATGTAGACACACCAAATGATGAGATTCAGTAGTAGTTCACATGTGAAGATCTCACAATATACAAAAGGTATATTTATTTATGAGAAGAAGTTACAGACAAAATAAAGAGGTACACCAGAAATGATAAATATGAAATAGATTTGGGAAAGAATATATTAGCAAGGAAAGTGTTTTTTTTTTTTTTAAACAATTAACAATGGAAAAGACAAGTTCCCCAATGAGAGTCACAATTAACTAGGAGAAAGAGAATATACTACAAGGTGAGAATATGTCATTGGGACTAAATCCACAGCACCCTAAAAGAGTCAGTTAGCTGTAATAAGGAGAAAGACACTGAGACAGAAGGCTAGAGCCCAATAACCCAAGAGGCATTCAGCAAAGATGGAATAGGCCATGGACGGATTTATAGGGGAAATTTAACTTGGGGATTTAACATCAGAACTTGCCTTTCTATTGGATACACTGACGTGGGGTTACCCAAGACTTCCCGGGTGGGGTGGGGGCGTAGAACTGTAAGTTAAAACTGATCCCTATCAGTGCTTTTATCTCCTTGCCTCAGGGAATAATCTTATATGTACCTCAGGTTTTCTCCACCAACCTCATCTAGTTACCCAGGACTTCATCACTTTGAGTTAGTTGTTTTTTTCCAATAATGGGGATGGATTTGAGCAAATACAAAGCCTCTCCTCGATCACACTGCCCTGTTTCAGACTAGGGCATCAATTATCCTTCCATTAATCCAGCTGTGCTGTATTTTTGTTTACCTTCCACCAATCATTCTTGCTTAGCCTATTTATTCAATCAACTGCCAGACCATAGTGTTTCTCCTTTCATAACAGTTTGTCCCATCACTCCTATTCTCACTTTACTACTATCCTCTTAACTATCCTATAACCTCTTTTCTAGATTATTGCGACAGCCTCCAACTTGGTTCCCCTGGCTTAAGTTTCTCTTACTCCAACTCATCATCCATGTAACTATTAAAGTGATTGAGTCCTTATCTCCTCTAGGATTAAAAAGTTGGCATGTAAAGCCTTTCACAATTTGATCCCAATCCCCATAGTAGGTACTGTATATATGCTTATTTCCCACCATTTCCAGCCTTATTCTATATTATCCTCCTTTCTGCATATTACAGTTCTAACAAATTGACTTATTTTCTTGATCCCTACATTCAATCTCTTATCTCTATGCCTTTGTCCCAGATGTCACCCATGCTTAGGATATAGCATCTCCTTTTCTCCCCTTTTTAGAATCCCTAGTTTCTTTCAAGGTTTAGTTCAAGAGCCAACTCCTTCAAAAAGCTTTTCCTTATCTCTAAATTGTTAGTACTTTCCTCCCAAAATTATCTTATCCATTTTGTAAATATCTTTAGGTGTCCTGGAGTCTTCCAAAACTACACTATAATCTGAAAGGAAGAACTGTTTGACTTTTGTCTTTGAATTCCCAGCCCCCAGTCCAAAAGCTAGCACCCAGAAAGTAAGTAGGTACATAAGAATGATTGAGGATTAAGTAATCCACCTTTTGCTGTCTCTGAAACCAATTGAACATATTTATGTTGTTTGTTCTTCATTCTCCAAGAGGACTGTGGCTTCTGAGAGATGATGCCATGAAATGCAAGTGAGTTGGAATTACGTGAGGGAAATCTGTGCAAGGTCACCTGCTTCTCTTCAAAAGGTGAGAGGTCTGGGTGTCTTGGGGGAGGGAGACATGATCATGCTACAGGGGGATGATATCATGCTTCAGCCCCCCCAGCCATGGGCTTCTGTGTCTGCTTCTAGTTCCTGATCAAGGCTGTATTCCTCCATCAGTCCCATGTACACACACATTTGGACATAGGTGCCTCGCTGCTTTATTTGCCAGTCCTTTGGTGTCAAGATTGAGAGGATGAGATGTTAGAGTGCTGGTATTTGCTCTTTATAAGTATACTTTTTCTATAATCCTTGGGTATTTTCTAGAGGGCCCTTAGCCAGGGCTATTGTTAAATTCAAGGGGACCAGACAGGTGTTCCTATAAAGTGATACACAGGGCATCTGGAAAGCTTTTTTCCCTCTGTGTTCAGATATCTTCCCAACACATCCTGTCACAGGACTGAAAATTTTAGATTCTAAATTCTAGATTTTTTGTGTGTGAGTGAATGGATCAATGAAAAAAACATTTGTGCTTCCTATATGTCATGCCTAAACTTAAGGCTAGGGAAATAAAAAGAAAAGGAAGGGGAAAAACTCAGTCCCTGCTCTCAAGGAGCTCAAACTATAATTGTAGGAGAATAAACATGTAAGAAGTCAGCTATAAGGAAAGAAGTCCCATAAAAACCACTAGTCCTGCTTTGAATTCAAAAGATCTGGAGTCAAATCCCACTTTGTGTCACTTGTTAACTGTGTGATCTTTACACTTTTTTTTAAAGGTTAGCTAAAAAGCAAAGTGAAATGAAATAACTATGGAGATTTCAACTCATGACTTTTGGCCTCATGAGTATATTTTAAACAACTGAACAAATAATAATACCTTTTTAAAAAAAAAAATAATGTATACTATATTCTAGGCACTGTTCTGAGCACTTTATACATCTTATTTTACTTGATTTTTTTTTTTTAAACAACACTTGGAAGGTATAATTATTATCTTCATTTTAGGATTGTGGAAACTGAGACAAATAAGTTATAAATAACAGACAGGTCACATAATAAGTGTCTGAGGCTATATTTGAATCCAGGTATTACTGAAATGAAGTTTTAAAAATTACTTACCTATGTCAATCTCTGTTACTCCTGAACATTTACAGTTAGTTAATAATTGTTTTAATCACGTAGTAACTTGAAATCAGGAATGTTCTAGAGTTAGCTTGGACTGGCTTGAGAGAGCCAGTTGTTAAATTTTTAATCTGAACATTTACACTTTGGAAACCAGCAAATATTATAAAACAAGATTTGATTTATTGTTTTGTCAGTTATCAAGATTGAAGAAAATGATGAAAAAATTTGTTAATGCTGTTTAAATTTCAAAAGGTGTTGTATACACACACACACACACACACACACACACACACACACACACACACTGCCTAGAAGCCTGTTGTTAAAGATTTACCAGCATAGCCCTGCTTGAAAAGATAATTTCAAAAAGATAATTTAAAGTTATTCTTGTGGGTAAATAATGCTTTTCCAACTAAGTTCTAAATTTCTTTAGGGATGAGGGAATTGAGATATTATATATATATATTTTTTTTAAATTTCTATCTCTTCAGTATCAATATTAAATAAACAGAAGAGAGAAGGAAAGGAATAATATAGCTAGCACCTTCTAAGTGAGAGGCCCTGTGATAAGCACTCTTATCCTCTCATTTGATCCTCTCAACAACCCTGAGAAATATTATTATCCCCATTTTGCAGTTAAGAATTTTAAGCCAAACAGTGTTAAATGATTTGCTCATAGTTACACAATAGTAAGTGTCTGAGACTGGATTTTAATTCAGATCATCTTGACCATAGACCCAGCACTCTCATCCACACTATCACCTAGCTGTGTAGATCCTCAGTAAATGTTTGTTCAATGAGTAGAAATGAATCAAGACATCCCTTCTGATCTGTGGCTAACAATTTTATCCAAAGATCTTACTTAAAACTTTTAAGGAACTTGCTTCAAATAGTACTTTTCCTGTTCTTTCATTTTAAAGTGACATTAGCACAATCAGGAAATACAAACTGGAATCATCATTATCATGAATAAAAATAATGTCTCTTAGAGTGGGACTCCAGTATACCTGGAATCTGGTCAAACATTAACATATTAAGTGACCTTGAATAAACTAATTCATTTTGCTAGGCTTCCACTCTTATTCCTTATGTAGTCTATATATACTCTATGGTTCCTCTTCTCAACTCATCCCAAAATGCTGAGTTCCCTAGACCAAATCTGGCTACTTCCCCCTCTCTAATAGCAAACAATATCTAGGATATCCCTGAGTGGTTGGAGTTCTCTAGCATTACTCATTCAAACCCCCTTCCATTGTGTCCCTCCAAATAGCAATCACCAAATTAATTCTTCAGTATCATCCAACCAGTGCTTGTTGTTATTCTCTCAGTATCATCTCTCTAATTGATCAGTACCACATTATCATTTAACCAATTAACATCAATTGACTTTTACAAAAGGTATATTTTAAATACATATTTTGAATACTATTTCCCCCAATTATGTGCTAAAACAATTTTAAGCTTTTCAAGTTTTGAGTTTTAAATTCTATCCCTTTTCCCTTTTCTGTCTCCCTTTACTCCCCTCTCTCCCTCCCGAAGATGAAAGGGATATTTATTGAGAAGATTTAGCAAGGACAAAAGTACAATCGCATTCCTCCTGAACCAGGAACACATTCTTTCCTATACCACATTTGTGCCCTGGGAAGAGTGGGCTTAAACAAAGTTGTTGGTATAAAGCATTCTCTCTGCCAAGGTTACTGCCGAATGCTGCCAAGGTAATAGACAAAAGTTGCTCCTTGCTTCGAGTCACTTTGGGTATTACTCTTCTTCAACCTAGGTTGCCTACAAACACTGGCAGGGTACAGCAGTTTCTGGTGCCCTCGTGGCAAGGTCACAGCCTGGTCCATCCTCTCTCTGATATTTTTTTTTTATCTGAGGCAGGATAAGAGCATATATGGCAAGGGTAGAAGCAAGAGCAGACATTTATGTTGGCTCAGAAGGGGAAATGGTCAGCTGCTACTACCAATACCATTTTCTCCATAGCTATGGGCTTACAATATAGTTATTGCCCCCTCACTCACTACAGCCAGAACAGAAAGAGAACAAATCAAAATAATTAAGGTTGGTTGTTTGCAAGCTCCCTTCCAAATCTAAAGCCAAATGTACTTAGAATAGTTAGGAATAGCCCCTTGGTACATCAAGCTAACCATGCACATAAAAGCTGGGTTTCTTTGGCCTATTTCCTATAATATTTAAATCAAAGGATCGGACTAGATGGACTCTAACATCCCTTGCTTTTCTAGACCGATGATATTCCTTTTTTGGGCAACAAAAAAAATCAGTTGTTTGTTTGTTTGTGGGAGGGTGTGTAAAACCACCAATGACAACTGTGTGAGGTGGGAAAAGAGCATCAAGGACCTTTAAGTACAATAAGGATAAAACAAAAACACTTTTTAGATAATAAGAATAATTATAGCTAGCACTGATCTAGTACTTTGATTGTTATTCTTCAGTTGCCTCTTCTGGACCCCATTTGTGATTTTCTTCGCAGAGTGGTTTGACATTTCCTTCTCCAACTCATTTTACAGATGAGGAAACTGAGTCAAGCCCAGAGGCTAAGTGACATGTCCAGTCTCACAGCTATTGAATGTCTGAAGCAGAATTTGAACTCAAATCTTTCTGACCAAGTTTAGTGCTATTGTGAGGAGTATGAGCGCATTGGAAATGATAGTAAATGTTAATGGTTTATTTACTAGCAAATTCTCCACTTTCCTGCCCACAAAGGCACTAACCATGAACCCAATTAGCAGAGTTCCTTCCTGTGTTCTCTGCTGACAAACTAAAAGGTTTAAGTCTACCTCTCTATGCGTCCTACAAGGAGTATATGAGAGAAAGTAGTCCTTATGGGAGAACCCTCAGATGAGCCCACATACTGACACTGCTTTGACCTCCTTCTCTGAACCACTTTCTCTGATTCACCAAAAGTACTTTAGGGACAGTGTGTCTGGAAAAAGCAAATCTTTCTACCTTCCCATCTATACCTCATAGGAAGGACATTGGCTATCATAGCTCCTCTTTCCAGTTCCTCATACATATCTCAAGCTGTGAAAAATCAAATAGATTGTTTTAATATTTCAATGGATTTAGCTTAAAATAAATTCTGCCTGACTTTATAGCTCATTCCCTATAGTGGATCTTGCACATTTTTTCCTCTCTTTAAGCTCCCTATCACTCCTATATCTTCTTACCCTTGTAGCAGATGATTTATTCTCTTACTTAATTGCAAAATTGAGGCTTTATAGGATGGACACTCATTTTATTCTCCTCAAAACCTTTTCACCATCATCACCTATGCTTTTTTTCTTCTTTTAATTTCTTCCTTTAAGTCCTTTTAGTATTCTTTTTAGCTTCTTCCTTTAGATCCTTAAAAAAAAAAAATCCTATCCTATTTAGAGAAATAATCTCTAATTTTAAGTGTCTTGCTTAACTCAATGTCATTAATAACATATGTGAAATACAGAAAATACACAAAAAAGTGTATTTTGAATTCAATTAAGAATTTATTGATTTCATCCTTTGTTGACAAAGTAAAGAAATGAGAGATAGATTATATAGTAAGTTGAATTAATGTATGATTGAATAACAATATCCCCAAATAGTAATCAAACCTAAAGAACCTTGTTTAATGCAGCAAATCCATTCTGGACTCAGCCCTCAGCTCCTGGATAGTCCTTAAGGTGCTGTAAGTAGTTAGAGTTCTGGGTGTTAGAGTTCTGGGTCTAGAGTCAAGAACATCTGAGCCTCAGATGTGTACAAGCTGTGTGATTTGAAGCCATTTAACCCCTGTTTGCTTTAGTATTTTGATTGGTAAAACATGGCTTATAATAGTATCTACCTGCAAGGTTCATTGTGAGGATCAAATGAAATAATTGTAAATTGCTTAGCATAGTAACTGGCATATTGTAAGTGCTATTTCAATGCTAGTTTTTGAAATAATAACCATTATCATTATTATTAATATTAGTTTGAAATAAAGAGACATACCTATAGAAATTTCAGATGGCAAAAATATGGATGATAGATTTAAGAAAGACAAATAGCTCTGCAAGAGTAGAGCTTCTTAACTTGGGACCCCATTCTGGGGTTCAATAAAATTGAATGGGAAAAATTATATCTTTATTACCACTATCCTCCAACTGAAATTTGACTTATTTAAAATCATTATTCTGAGAAGAAGAACCCATTCTCAAGTTTCACCTGTTTGACTAAGAAGTCCAAGGCACAAAGTTTAAAAATCCCTGAATTACAGGAGACTTAACAGCAATAAATACAAATCAATTGACCAAGTATGGTATGGGAAGACCTGATTTGATAATAGTTCATGTAACAAAGATGCAAGAGCTTTAACTTACCACAAATACTAGTCAATAAAATGAAAAAACCAATACAAACTTTTAATAAGCTATTATAATAAAGTTCAAAATTTCTATGGAGAGTACAGTTGGCTGAATAGCATTCAAACTTTTCTGCTTCTTAATACCTGATAAAGCCAGAGCTGAATCCTTCCCAGGCTTTTCTGAACTCTTCCCTAGTAGATGGTTTAGGATGTGAACTTTTCTCTAGTCACTACTCCCTGTTCCCTTTCCAAAGTTTTAATAAGTCATCCCTTGTTATGACAATTTATTCACTTTTCAAGAAATGGAAAATGTAATGGCTTTTTGGACCAAATAGTCTCCCTTTCTGCTGTTTCATGGAATTTATACCAGATGAAAAATTAGTACAATCACAATGGCTTAGAGCCCCCAGTTAGGAAAGTTCATAATATTCAGGCAGCTAGAAGACATAGTCAATAGTGTGCTGGATCTTGAGTTAGAAAGATCCATCTTCCTGAGTTCAAATCTGAACTTAGACATGTACTAAGTCAATTAATCTTGTTTTCCTCAGTTTTCTCATCTGCCAAATGAGCTGGAAAAGGAAATGGCAAACCACGCCAGTATTTTTGCCAAGAAAACCCCAAATGGGGCCAAGAAGAGTCAGACATGATTGAAAAATGACTGAACAACAACAACAAACAAATAACATTCAGTCAGGCTTGGATCTCTGCCCTAGGTAAAATTATGTTTACTTCTAGCCAAACCTTGTCATTTTTATGTTTGAAACAAAAATTAGGATACAGAAAATGTTTAAGTAAAAGAAATAGGCAGAATATATTACAATGCTTATTATTGAACGTTGGGAAGAGAAGTTGGGGTAAGAAGACACCTTCTTTCAGACTTTAAAAATCTAGGTATAACCAGTAGCTTCAGCCTGCATATTCTGTTCCAAGATTCCTGTGGGATGCTGGTAACCCTCTTTGAATTCACCCTTGTGTGCTGTAGTTCAGATCTTCATTCATTTTTTTCTTTTTGTCTGTTACCCCTATATAACCAAATTTTTCCAATTTATTCTCATTATATTCCAGGAAGGATTAGAGATTCTGATACCTCACTGCTGCTGCTGTTCAGCTCTTAAACTGCCTACTTCTTCCCCTTAGACCGTGTCTTGCAAACTATGGGTAGCCTTTTAAGAACTCTTGGGCTTAAGTCCATCTTTCAGCTCAAATACGGAGACAGTCCTAAACATTCTTAGGATTGGGAGGGGAATGTTTGTCTTTTTTGACTACAAGTCAGTCCCAAGATGTTAATGAGCTCTCAACTCTCATTACATTGTTGATGAAAGAAACGCTTTCGTTTTCTGAAGAGTATCAAGCAGCTGTCTCTCTTCTTTAGTGGGTCCCATTTTTTCATTTAGACATATACTTATCTGTATATGATAATATGAACGAATAGGTTTAGGGGGCTACAATACACACATGATTCCGAGCTGCACAGAGTTTGTTGCTCTCCTGCATTTTCAAAGAGGCAAAATGACATCACTACATTAGAATCGAATTACAATGTGGCTGATCAGATCAATATGAGCTCAGAATGCTCTGTCCCAGATCAGACACAAATATGGCACAGTAAATAGAGAACTGGTCTCAAGAACCAGAAAACCTATCTTTAAGTCCCACTTCTGACACATAGTGGTTCTGGGTAAAATACTTAACTTCTCAGATTCTAGACAACTTTCTAAGATTACAAGTCACAGAATACTATTCTGCATTGATAGAGGGTATTTCCTCACCCAGGTGTTTTTCTATACCAGTGAAATTACAGGTCTGACTAATACATTTTTGGTGGACTTGTGAAATGATCCAACCATTCTGGAGAGCAATTTGGAACATGCCTAAAAGGCTATCAGATTGTGCATACCCTTTAATCCAGTAGTGTCTCTATTGGATCTATACCCCAAAGAGATCATAAAAAAGGGGAAAGGTTGTGCAAAATGTGTAAAATGTGCAATATGGTTGTGGAGTCCTTTTTGTAGTGGCAAGGAACTGGAAACTGAATGAATGCCCATCAGTTGGAGAATGGCTGAATAAGTTATGGAATATTATTGTTCTATAAGAAATGATCATCAGGATGATTTAAGAAAGGCTTGGAGAGACTTACATGAACTGATACTAAGTGAAGTGAGTAGAACCTCTAGAACATTGTACACAGCAATAACAAGGTTAGGTGATGATCAATGATGGACTTGGCTCTTTTCAGCAATGAGGTGATTCAGGCCAATTCCAATATATTGAAATTGATGGAGAAAGCCATATGCATCTGGAGAGGGGACTCTGGGGACTGAATGTAAATCACAACATAGTATTTTCACCTTTTTTCTTGTTTTTTGCATGCTTTTTATTTTCTTATTTTTTCCCTTTTTGATCTGAATTTTCTTGTGCATAAAGATAAATGTAAAAATATGTATAGAAGAATTGCACATGTCTACCATATATTGGATTACTTGCTGTCTAGGGAGGTGGTAGGGGAAAGGATGGAGAAAAATTTGGAACACAGGTTTTGCAAGGGTGAAATATATATATATATATGCATTAAATTTTTTTTTTCCTGAGGAATTGGGGTTAAGTGACTTGCCAGGGTCACACAGCTAGGAAATGTTAAGTGTCTGAGACCAGATTTGAACTCAAGTCCTTCTGACTTCAGGGCTATTTATATATATTTTGAAAATAAAAAGCTATTATTTATTTTTTAAAAAAAAAAAGAAATTATAGTTCTTTATCCTATTCCCATTAATAGAAGTGTGGGGTCCAGATTTTTAAAAAATAGTAGTTGCTACTGTTTTATAGTTATAACCTGTATCTAGTACTTAGAGAGCAGCTAGGTGATGCAGTGGATAGAGTATCAGGCTTGGAGTCAGGAAGATACAACTTCAGATTCTTAACTAGCTGTGTGACCCTAGGATTGTTGCTGAACCCCATTTGCCTCAATTTCCTTATCTTTAAAATGAGCTGGATAAGGAAATGGGAGACCACTCCAATATCTCTGCCAAGAAAACCCCAAATGGGGTCATGAAGAGCCAGACACAACTGATTAACAACAACTATGCTGCTCAGACCACATCTCTATTTGTATTCAATTATAGTTTACTGATGTTGATAGGAATATCAACAAATCAAGAGTGTGTCCAGATGAAGCCAACTGATATGACAAGGTTTCTGAATGACAATTTATGCAAGGAAAGGTTGAGATATTTAACCTAGGGATGAGAAGAATGTAAAGTGATAAGATAACTATTTTCAGACTGTTAAAGGATTGGCAATGAATTTATTCTGAGTTATTTCAGGAAACCAAACCTAAGATAGGGCTGGAAATTACAAAAAGGGGAGATATCTAAGCCTGAATATAGGGAAGAACTTTGGAAGAGAGAGGAAGGACAGTATGAAAGCAGGCTTTTTTTTTTTTTTTTTTTTTTTTAACCCAAAAGAAATGCAGAATAGAGTCTTAGCTTCCCAGATCTAGAGCTGAAAGAGATCTTGGAAGCCTTCTAGTCCAACTCTTCCCCTTACATTGTTCAGATGAGAAAACTCAGGACTAAGAAAGTTGTAACTTGCCTGAGGTCACAAAGAAAGACAGGATTGAACCCAGGTCTTCTGACTGCAGAACTATTTACTTAGTATAGTGCTGAGTTAATTAATTAGGCAATAAGAAAAACTCTTCTCTCCTCTCTGAAGGACATCTTCAGAGAACTCTCCTGCCTTTCTGGTGTTATCCAAGTCTGTTTGAATTTGGTTGTTTTCCTTCATTCTTGAAGATCAAAATGACATAACTATGTTAGAGTCAAGTTACAGTATGTCCAACTGGGACAGATCAGACTAACATGAGCTAGGATTGGGCACAAATAACCCATCTGAGCTTTTGGGGTAGATTCTCTAAATTTGTGCAACACATTTCTTTTGAACTAATTCAATTCTGCTCTGCTCATAGAGCACAGCATCTCCTCTGATGAAGGCACGCCATGCTGGTGGTCCTGTGCCAGAGTCTTCTATATCCCACAATTTCCAAGGTCTCAAGAGAGACCTTGAGAATGTCCTTGTATTGTTTTCTCTGAGCACCGTGTGAATGCTTGCCCAGTGTGAGTTTTCCATAAAATGGCCTTTTTAACAAGCATACATTTGGCATTTGAACAATGTGATCAGCCCAGTGGAGATGCTCTCTCTGCAGTAGAGTTTGAATGCTTGGCAATTTAGTTTGAGAAAGGACTTTAGTATCTGGTATTTTTCTCCTGCCAGGTGATCTTGAGAATCTTCCTAAGACAATTCAAATGGAAGCAGCTCAGTTTCCTGGCACGGCCCTGGCACCCAGTCCAGATTTCGCAGGTGTACCACAATGAGGTCAGCACAATGGCTCTGTAGACCTTCAGTTTGGCACTCACTCTCATACCTCTCCCTCCCCACACCTTCCTTTGGAGCCTCCCAAACCCTGAGCAGGCTCTGGCGATGAGCAAGTCAATCTCATTATCAGTGTGGACATCCTTGGGAAGCGCACTGCCAAGGTAAGCAAATTTATCCACAGCCTTCAGAACTTTACCATTTACTGTAACTGATGGTTCCACATATGGATGGTATGTTGCTGGCTGATGGAGGAGATGTGTGTTTTCTTGGTGTTAACTGTTAAGTCAAAATTAGCACAAACAGCAGAAAACTGATCCATATTTTGCTGCGTCTCGGTTTCAGAGATTGTATTGAGTGTACAATCATCTGCAAACAAGCAAACAAAAACCATGCACCAATACTCCTTCCACTTTAGTCTCGACTTGTATCCTTTTCTGTGGCACAGTTCGATAGAGCCCTTGACCTGGAGTCAGAACGACTACTCTTGAGTTCAAATCTGGCCTCCGACATTTGGAGTTATGTAACTTTAAGCAAGTCACTTAACCCTGTTTGTCTCAGTTTCCTCATCTGAAAAATGATTTGGTGAAGGAAAAATGGCAAAGCATTCCAGTGTCTTTGTCAAGAAAACCCCAAATGAGGTCAGAAAGATTCAAACAGGAGTGATAATGACCCAAGCATTTGAATCACAAAACCAGAGGTTATTGAACCCAGCCCTTGCATTTTACACATGAGATAACTGAAGGTTAGGGAGATTAACTGATTTATACTGGATTACATAATAGAACTCTCCCTCTCCTGCCCTCCCTGCCTCCCTTCGCCCCCCCCACTTCATGCAGATCCATTTTGTGCTCAAATGACCATTTGTCAGAAAGACTGAGGAAAAGATTTCTGATTGAGATAGAAGTTTGAAGTATAGATTTATATTATATATACCTTAGATGTCCTCTAGTCCTATCCTTTTGAAAATGCTAAGGTGTCTTCCCATAATAAATTTCTGACTTTATGATCCTGATACAAGTTTTAATAATAATGATTGTTAAAAGGATTGCTTTTTGATCTTTTGGTTAAGACTAAGTGTCATGTAATCTCTATAGAAAATCCTTCAAGGATGACAAGACAACAAATCATGTGGATTAGTGAGTACAGGTAGTCCACAGTTTAAAGCAGATTGTGTTCCAAAAGGGCCATTTCTGATTTCGTTGCCTGGAACTTTCGGTGTTTTCCCATAGAAACAATGTGATATGTGATGATTTAGGTGCCCTGGCCAGCTTATAAGCTTACTTAACCCATAAAGAAACCTGAAGTAGTACTTTACTAATTTCACTAGGGGAATTGCATGTCCACTTAGACATGGTCTCTATAGATAAATATATTCTGAATTTTTAGGGATGGTACAATTAAAGGTTTATAGTGTGAAATCATTCAACTCAACTTCCTCATTTTATAGATGAGGACATTGAGACCCAATGAGATTATGTGATTTAATCTAAGGTCACACAGCCACTTAGTGGCAGTCTCTTTTTTTAAGTGATAAGCACCATTAACTTGTGCACTGTTCATACCTGCATAAGGGAAGGTAACATTTTACATTAATTACTCTCCAGGGGTTCAGATTTGAGGAACAAAGAGGCAGTTGCCCCCATGAGGAATGAGTCATTGATCTCAGATTTCTCCATTTATGAAAATGGATTCCGTCATTGGGAAGTCATATCTATAAAAACATTAATATTATGGGAAAAGAAATTTGTATTCCTTCAATTCATCTGGCTATAAGCAAAAGTGTCCTTTTAAAAATGAATTCTTACCCAAAACTTAATAACAATCTCCATTGTTGTATAACAAAAGTCTAAAAAAATAAGGATTGAAAGCAATCACCAAACCACTGATTCCAAATTTATTAACATTTTGATCAAAAGAAAATATACACATTTAGCAAAATAACGATAGTTTTTTATTTGATCTATCCCCCTTTTCCATTCTGTTTTCCTCTTATTCTGTCAATAAGACCTTTTTGCTTTTATTTTTACATGAGATTTATTAAAGAATGTGCTGTTCTGATTTTGTTTCCTAATCAGCATTGTTTCATGTACATTTTCTACATTTCTATTTATTCTATATATTTGCCCTTTTTCTGGTACAGTAATAATTTCTAGTTCTTTTCTGCTTTAAAGCTTATAAAAATACTTTCCTCACAGTTATTATGAGGCAGGTGAGAGACTACAAATATTAATATACTAGTTTTACAGATGAGGAAACTGAGGCCCAGAAAGATTAAATAATTTACAGAAGATCACATAACTTAGAAGTCTGAGAAACAGAATGTGAAATCATGTTTACACTTCCATATCCATCACGTCTCCATTATACCATGTGTTCTTTCATTCTATTGCATTCTTGTATTATCTATGTGGGCACTCACCAAACGATACAGATCTATCTGGACCTCTTGGTCAGTGTGATTCTTGACCATATCTTTCCATGCATTCTCCACAGAGATTCTACCCAAGGCATAGGAGGCATTCCTTTTTTTTTTTTTTTCTTTCCAAGTCTTTTTGTAGATATCCACATATCACAATAGCTGATATATGGTACAGCAGATAGAATTGTATACTTTTTTTTTTAATTGAAGCTTTTTATTTTAAAAACATAGGCATTTCATCACTGACTCTTGCAAAACCTTGTATTCCAATTTCCCCACGCTCCTTCCACCCCCTTTCCTAGATGGCAAGAAATCCAATATATGTTAAACGTGGTAAAAATATATGTAAAACCAACATTGGCATATGTATTTATACAATTATCTTGCTGCCCAAGAAGAATCAGATCAAAAAAATTTTTTTTAGTGAGAAAGAAAATTCAAGCAAATATCAACACAAGAAATGAAAATCCTATGTTGTGGACCACACTCAGTTCCCACAGTCATCTCTCTGGGTGTAGATGGCTCTCATCTTCACAAGAGCATTGGAACTGGTCTGAATTTTCTCATTGTTGATTAGAGCCAAATTCACTAGAACTGATCATCATATAATCCTCCTGTTGCCATGTATACTGATCTCCTGGTTGTGCTCATTTCACTCAGCATCAGTTCATGTAAGTCTCTCCAAACCTTTCTAAAATCATCCTGCTGATCATTTCTTATAGAACAATAATATTCCATAGCATTCATATACCACAATTTACCCCACCATTCTCCAATTGATGGGCATCCATTCAGTTTCCAGTTTCTGGCCACTACAAAAAGGGCTGCCACAAACATTTTTGCACATGTTGGTCCCTTTCCCTCCTTTAAGATCTCTTTGAGAGAAAGGACACTGGAAAATGAATGCAAATTGTTTGCATTTTTATTTTTATTCCCAGGTTATTTTTTACCTTCTGAATCCAATTCTTCCTGTGCAACAAGAGAACTATTCAGTTCTGCACACATATATTTTATCTAGGATATACTGTGACCTATTTAACATGTATAGAACTGCTTGCCATCTGGGGGAGGGGGTGGAAGGAGGGAGGGGAAAAATCAGAACAGAAGTGAGTGCAAGGGATAATGCTGTAAAACATTACCCTGGCATGGGTTCTGTCAAAAAAAAGTTATAAGCCCAGTAGAAACATTGCTGGTTCAAAGGGTATGCACAGTTTTCTAGCCCTTTGGGCATAGTTCCAAATTGCTCTCCAAAATGGTTAGATCACTTCACCACTCCACCAACAATGTATCAGTGTCCCAGTTTTCCTACATCTTCTCCAACATTCAGCATTGTCTTTTCCTGTCATCTTAGCCAATCTGACAGGTGTGTAGTGATATCTCAGAGTTGTCTTAATTTGCATTTCTCTGTCCAATAGTGATTTAGAGCACCTTTTTATATGACTAGAAATGGTTTTAATTTCTTCATCTGAAAATTTCCTGTTCATATCCTTTGATCATTTATTAATTGGAGAATGGCTTGATAGACTTGTGTACTTGACATCAAGAAGATTTGGTTCAAATCCTATCTCAGATACTTACTAGCTATGAGATCCCTAACTAATGCATTTAACTTCTTTGGGTCTCTTATAAAGTGAGAGGGTTACAACTGGTCAGTGGTCAAAAGATATGAATAGGCAGTTTTCAAAGACTTGATCAATAACCACTTTAAAATGCTCCAAATCACTAATTATTTGCAAAATTCCAATTAAAACAATTTTGAGATTTTGCCCCAAGTACATAAGATTGGCAAAATTAACAAAAAAAAGGGAAAATGATAAATGCTGGAGGAATTGTGGGAAAACAGGTACAGTAATGCACTATTAATGTGTCTGTGAATTGGTCCAGCCTTTCTGAAAGACAAGTTGGCAATATGCCCAAAAAGCTATTAAACTGTGCATACTCTTTGACACAGCAATACCACAACTAGGTCTATCCCACAAAGAGATCAAAGAAAAAGGAAAAGGGCCTATATGTATAAAAAATGTCTATAGCAGTTCTTTTTGAGGAGATTTGGAAACTGATAAATGAGGACAGGTTGAATAAGCTATGGCATTTGTATGTGATGCAATATTATTCCGCGATAAGTAATGAGGAAGGAGATGCTTTCAGAGAAACATGGGAAGTCTTATGTAAATTAATAGAGAGTGAGATGAATAAAACCAAAAGAACAATTTATGCAGAAAAGGTAATATTGCAAAGACAAACAACTTTCAAAGACTTATAAATGTCTGATAAACACAATAATCAACTGTAACTCCATAAGAATTAAGATGAAATATCTTACCAATTTCCTGATAGTGAGGTGATGAGCTTAGAAAACAAACATTTTTTTCTTGACATGACCACTGTGAGAATTTGTTTTGCTTCATTACATATATTTATGATGAGTTTTTTTCCCCTTGCACTCCAATTGTGGGGTAAAAGGAAAAGAATAAAATAAATATAATAATAAAAGGTAATTAAAAATAATAATGGGAGAGGGTTGGATTTGATGACCTCTAAATTCTCTTCCAGTTTTAAAACTATGATCCATCTTCTGTCTACCTGCCACCCTTTCCTTTCACCATGTGAATGGTCGACCTCTTTTTCTAGTCATACATTTTCTTGATGATGACTTTTATGGCACTGATATAGAAGCTCTTCTTGGCAATATTCTGCAGACTACTTACATGCTCCAAATTAATAGCCAATTATTGATCTAACAAGTCTAATAAATATAGAAACAATCAATTAGCTACTTCTAACCAATATTTAATCATGAGTTATTTTAAAGAGTGGTTTAGGTGAAGAATTCTGGACTAATTTCAAATTAAGAAATATACTTGCTAAGTAATATTTCATTGTTCCTAACAGCAAATTATGTCTTAACAACTGTAAATGACACAGTAAAATCTCAAGACTCAAAAAAAAAATAGCTATAAAAATAGACATCACAGCCCAATGCTGATATCATTCTGCATGGTGGTCTTCATGCCTTGACTAGGGTTCATTGGCAACTTCTGAACTTAAGGTAGAATTTATTCTTTCCTGAGCAGACATTGACCAAATCCTCTTCTTGCTCATTATTGCAATCAATCTCTCTTCACACTGTTCACTCTCCTGAATAATTAATTCATGCAAAGCTAGTTGTCTATCTATGCTCCTCTCCCTATGTCCAGTAGGTTGGGTATTATTTTATTACCTTATTACTTTACAACCTTGATGTTTCCTACCTATCCCCTTACACATTCTACCCATAGAATATAAACTCGGTAAAAGCAGGGATTATTTTTTATTTTATCTTTGTATCCTTAGCTTTCAGAACAATTTGCATAACGACTAGGTACTTTTTATATTGGGTTGGACTAAAGGATAATTAGTAGTAATGAACAACCATTACTCTTACTGCCCCAAGTTTATAACTGTTTTTCCTATCTGTGTCCCAGTGAATAAGTTTACAATCTAGAATTTCTCTTATCTCCTATTCCATCTATGATATAATGAAAATGGAAGCTGGCCACTTGAATTACTGTTTCAGGGAGTTCTGGAGAATGTCTAGATTTTGGATGAGAAATATGTAATACTGTGTTTACTTTCCAAGCCCTCTGATACCTTATTTTATATTTTATTGGATTCACATACCAGGTGCTATCTGAATGAACAAAATGAATCTCATCAAAGCTCAGGAAAGTTTTTGTTCAGGTAAGTGCATATGATGTAAACAGACTTAGTCAAGCTAGTCTAATTCCAGGATAAAGATATCTATATTGTGCCTACTAGGTCTACCTTACTTAAAGCTTTCTATACTGCTTGCTATTCAACTTGTATCACTGCCAGACTGCCAAGGTGGATAAATGTACCTCTCTGAAATACTTACCAGGATAAGGACAAGATTTTACATGTGACCTGGAATGAAGATATTTCCAGAATCTATTGACAATCTTTTTAAAATCTTGAAATGGGGCAAAGGAGAGGGGATTGTGATTGCAGAGAGATATGTGAATGTCTTGTGTTTCCAGAATCATTCTTTTTTTACTTTCCTTCATGATTCTCAATCCAAATATCCAAGACTGAGAGAAGAAGGTATATGTCTCTCACCAGCAGTACCAGCTGTGGTGCTACAACTTCCATTACATTTAAAAAATGTCTATACTTATGTCACAGAAATCAAAACATTATAGGATAAACAATAATAAATTAATCTATAGGTACAGGAAGAACTTTACTGATACAATGTATCAGTATTGCCAGAACATTGGACTAGTATTGACCTGGCCCACATGACATGGTTATATCATAAACTTAGAGGATAGTGTCTAAATCTAGTGCAAAATACCGTGTTCTGTTTATCCCTGACCCTGATTTTTACAAAAATATAAAACATTTGTAATTTCATTTTAATATAATTGAAACCCACATAATTGAAAATAGAAGCACTGAATTTATTGGATTCAATCCTCACTGCTTGTCACTAATCATACTCTGACTTCTGCCACCACTCAGGGTTTCTCCTAGTAACATTAAAATATGGCTTATGTCTAGGTCTCTATGAAAAAGAAAAGCTCTCATGTCAAAAATGAGACTATTATATTACTGAATATAAGAAACTTTTTTTTAAATCAATAGTATTTTCTTTTTCCAAACACATGTAAAGATAGTTTTCAACTTTCATTTTTGTAAGATTTTGTTCCAAATTTTATGTTCCAAATTTTTCTCCATCTCTCTTACCTCCACCTCCCCAAGACAACAAGCAATATGACTTACACACACACACACACACGTATATATATACACACACACATGTAATATATACATGTAAAATATTTTAAACACACATTCATGTTGTACAAGAAAAATCAGACCAAAAGTGAAAAAAAACACAAGAAAGAAAAAACAAACCAAAAAAAGGTGAAAATATCATGCTTTGATCTATATTGTCTCCATAGTTGTCTCTCTGGATGCAAATGGCACTTTCAATTTCTTTTTTTTTTTTTTTTCTGATTATATTATGATGGTTTTTTTTTGTTTGTTTGTTTGTTTTTTAATTTTTTATTTAATAATTACTTTATATTGACACTCGTTTCTGTTCCGATTTTTTTTTTCCCCTCCCTCCCTCCACCCCTTCCCCTAGATGGCAAGCAGTCCTTTATATGTTGGATATGTTGCAGTATATCCTAGATACAATATATGTTTGCAGAACCGAATAGTTCTCTTGTTGCATAGGGAGAATTGGATTCAGAAGGTATAAATAACCCGGGAAGAAAAACAAAAATGCAGATAGTTCACATTCGTTTCCCAGTGTTTGTTCTTTGGGTATAGCTGCTTTTGTCCGTCACTTATCAATTGAAACTCAGGTCTCTTTGTCAAAGAAATCCACTTCCATCAAAATATGTCCTCATACAATATTGTTGTCGAAGTGTATAATGATCTCCTGGTTCTGCTCATTTCACTTAGCATCAGTTCATGTAAGTCTCGCCAGTTCTCTCTGTATTCATCCTGCTGGTCATTTCTTACAGAACAATAATATTCCATAACATTCATATACCACAATTTACCCAGCCATTCTCCAATTGATGGGCATCCATTCATTTTCCAGTTTCTGGCCACTACAAACAGGGCTGCTACAAACATTTTGGCACATACAGGTCCCTTTCCCTTCTTTAGTATTTCTTTGGGATATAAGCCCAATAGAAACACTGCTGGATCAAAGGGTATGCACAATTTGATAATTTTTTGGGCATAATTCCAGATTGCTCTCCAGAATGGTTGGATTCGTTCACAACTCCACCAACAATGCATCAGTGTCCCAGTTTTTCCCGCATCCCCTCCAACATTCATCATTATTTTTTCCTGTCATCTTAGCCAATCTGACAGGTGTGTAGTGGTATCTCAGAGTTGTCTTAATTTGCATTTCTCTGATCAATAATGATTTGGAACACTCTTTCATATGAGTGGTAATAGTTTCAATTTCATCCTCTGAAAATTGTCTGTTCATATCCTTTGACCATTTATCAATTGGAGAATGGCTTGATTTCTTATAAATTTGAGTCAGTTCTCTATATATTTTGGAAATGAGACCTTTATCAGAACCTTTAACTGTGAAAATGTTTTCCCAGTTTGTTGCTTCCCTTCTAATCTTGTTTGCATTAGTTTTATTTGTACAAAGGCTTTTTAATTTGATGTAATCGAAATTTTCTATTTTGTGATCAGTAATGGTCTCTAGTTCATCTTTGGTCACAAATTTCTTTCTCCTCCACAAGTCTGAGAGATAAACTATTCTATGTTCCTCTAATTTATTTATAATCTCATTTTTTATGCCTAGGTCATAGACCCATTTTGATCTTATCTTGGTATATAGTGTTAAGTGTGGGTCCATGGCACTTTCAATTTCAGGGAATTGTTTTGGATCACCACATTGATGAGAAGAGCTGAGTCCAACATAGTTGATCATCAGATAATCTAGCTGTTACTATGTAGAGTGTTCTCCTGATTCTTCTTATTTCATTCAATATCAGTTCATGTAAGTCTTTCCAGACTTTCCTGAATTCAGTCTACTCATCATTTCTTATAGAATAATAATATTCCATTATATTAAATACAATAACTTATTCAGCTATTCTCCAATTGATGAGCATCCACTCAATTTTCAATTTCTTGACACTACAAAAAGAGCAGGTGCAAACATTTTTTACACATGTGGGTCCTTTTCTCTCTTTTATGATCTCAGAGATACTTTTAAAATGAATTTGCTGAAAGGCTCATCTAGTCCAACTCACATCTGAGTCATATTCAGATTATAGGATTCAGTGATGGCAAGGAACTCAAACATCATCTAATTTTCCCTAAAGAAACTGAGACCCAGTGGAATTGAGTGATTTGCCCAAGATCACACAGCTTTAAAATATTAAAGCCAGGTTACAGACCATCATTTCACCTGTAATTTCCTTGCCTCTGCCTCAGAGGAAGTCCTATAGTTAGTGATTCTCAATTTATCCAAGTCTTTTTGATATTCTGCTGTCCGTATGAAATATGGATGGCCTGGGGTATCATCAGGGTAAGAGTAAAGATAAGACAAGGTGCCCCTTTTAGTAGTTCTCTCTCCCACTTCTCTGGCCCTGATCTAGCAAATTTGTCCAAAAGGGGAATGAGTTTATTCTGTCATCCCCTATTTTTTTTTTTTTTTTTTTTTTTATTAACCCACACAGGCTCCTAGGAATCACTGGGTAGCACTCACTTTCCAAATGCTAACAAACCTTCCCTTTGTATAATATATGGGGAAATTGTGTTGGAAATTGAAAATAAGTTTATATGCCTTAATTTGAAGAATTTAATTTATTCTTTGTTTTGAAAACTAGTGTAGCATTTGCATTTTTTCCCAATCCAGCTGTACCTCTAACATGATTTTGCACTAGTGGCTGTGCTATCATTTTTCAGTTCTTTTGGTAACTCTCTGAGGTGTTTTTTTTTTTTTTTAAATCCAGTTTTAGTAGCATTAATTCATTGAGGATAGATAGGTGTTTACTTATTCTTCATTCATTTATAGAACCCATATCTGCTCTGGACTTTCTTGACTTTTTACCTCTCTCCCTTCAGCCATTTCTTCTCATTGATGAGTTTCTATCCAAAACCTCCATTTGAGAAAATGCCCAGGCCAGCTATGCTCACTACTAATCCAACTCCCTTCCTGACTCTCTTAGATTTGACAACTTTACCTGTTAAGGAATGCCACTAAGCTCCCAAAGCTCCTATGAACTACTATCTTACTTGCTGGTACATCCTAAGGTGCCCTAGACTTTGCCATCTGTCCTTTTATTGCACTTCTGTGGGGTCTTACAATCCACTCTACAGTGAATTCTTTTTCATATGTTGTTTCTGCTCTCATCATGCCTTTATCCCCTTAGAAGGAAACTCCTTGAGATCAGATTTTGTCTCTTATTATTAATTTGTATTTTCTGTACTTAGCATAATGTTTAGCACATGATAAGCACTTAATAAATCATTTTTCATCTATCCACTGAAGAAATGATGTAGGGGTATATTGACTTCCCTCATTAGAATGTAAGACCTTTGAAAGTAGAGACTTTCTTTTTGCTTGAATTTGTATCCTGAGCATTTAACTCAATGCATGGCACATAGTAAATGCTTAATAATTATTTTATCTGTCTATCTTTCTATTATGGATCATTATAGAATTTTAGGAATAAAGGATGATTTTAATAATTCACTTAAGCATTTAGTCTATCATATGGATAGAGATGTACAAGACAATGAATAACAGAGTTTCAAGAAGCGACCAGTTCAAGTGAGAAGGTAAAATTTATAAATGGGAAACAAGGAGAAAGTTTTAGAAAATTAAAATGTATATTGAAGGGACTCTGTATTTGGTCCCTTTTAATTTCCATTACTTAGGTGTTACCCTCTTAGAATTCTCCTCAGACCCCCTGTTTGGGAAATAATGTGTTCAGTGACACATTTGATCCATCTTATGTAAGCAAGGGAAGTTTAATCATTGGGGAATTACTGTAGTTTCTGACTTGTAAACAAATCTTGTCTATGACTCCTGGGTATACCCCACTTCTGACAGTTAGATTCAACTCTCTATGGGGATTTAGAAAGGAATTTCTTATTTTTTCTTTATGTGCTTACAGAAGGCTTTTCATGATATTTCCTTTCCTCTTTTTCCTATTACCCTACCTCCCTTCCAGATCCTTAATCCAAATGACATTAAAATAATTAAGAGGACATTTCCATAGAATTCAAATTCCACATAAGAGCCACTCAGGAGGCAATTTTACCTGTTTTGAAGAGATTCAAAAGCTTTGAAAAAGAATTGTGCTTTACCACCTCTGAACAGAATTGAATCTTGATGAGAATCTGAGAAGGGAATAGGTAGACTTACATCAATAATTTTCTATAGTAGATCACATTTTTTATCATTGCACAATTGACTGAAAGGTGTAGCTTGTTAGGGACTTCTCATTTGAAGTCATTTTGATTTCACACATGGCTTGTGGTTTAGGTCCCTTTTGAGTCCTTCCTGACAAGTTCCCTCCCCATCCTGGAGCAACAAGGAGCTTAGAAACTGTCAGGTAGAAATGTAACAAATCTTTCTAATTATAGCTTACCAAATACTGCTATCATTGTACGGAAAAGGAATAGCAAGAGGAATAAATACCATTTTGACTTCCCTGCCTTCCTTTAAGACTTAGCTCAAGGGGCAGCTAGGTAGCAGAGTAGATAGAACACAAGCCCTGGAGTCAGGAGGACCTGAGTTCAAATTTGACCTCAGAGATACAGTACCTGTGTGACCTTGGCAAATCATTTAACCCTGGCTGCCTTGGTTTCCTCATCTTTTAAAATAAGCTGGAGAAGGAAATTGTAAACCACTTCAGTGTCTTCCAAGAAAACCTCAAATGGGATCATAAATAATCAAATATGACTGAAAAATGACTGAATAACAACTGAAGTTTACATCTCACAGAGGAATGAATAGGAAATAATAATAACTTTTAAATAAATGACTAATGCTGCAGGCTCTTGAATTCTCCCTCACATGTGTTACTTCTCATTTTAACTCCCTTCTATTTTTCCCATACACAAAAATCATTCTTTCTACTAATTCTTCTCATTCAAAAATTTGAGTTCTTGAAATTCTTTCTACACCCAGGACTAGTTTCTACCTACAAATAATAATTTATTTATTTATTTATTTTTACCATGTTTACACAACAGCAGTTTGGAAAACATATCCTGGTGCTTCCTAAATAGGTCCTGGGCATAATTAACAGCTATGGGCAAGTGCATGCCCCTGTGGACTCATGTGCAAAGTTATACTGTTTTTGATAGTAACCCCAGACTAGATATGGAGAACATAATAGATATAGGGAGAATACAATATGCCTTTACGTTTATTGATTTTTTTAAAAAATTTGATAGCAGAGTAAGATGTAGCCTTCAAAGGCTACATCTAAGTCTCCACGCTCATATTAAAATCATACAGTATTCATGTATAAACATAATCACTGAGATAACTTTGTTCAATGATCTGATTTTTCAAAATCATGTGAGAAATATGCTTACCAGTGTCTGTTATTGCCAAGGAGGGTGTTTTATAGAGTCTAAATGAAAAGGGGATTTTCTATGGATGATGAGATTCTCAATTTGCTTTTATGACAATATGCTTAGATGACACTGTGCTAATTGTATAAGCTCTAGAATAATTCATTGTCAATCCACACAGAAAAGAAAAAAATAGATGAAAAATACCGATCCCCCGGGATACATGTAATTGAATGAGCATCAAGTTTGTCAGTGTATAAAGACACATACATATAGATACACATATATACATATATGCATATGTGTGTATTTACATGAATTGTATGCATATATATTTAAATATGTACATGTAGCACTTGGATAAGAATTCCATAGGAAGAAACCATATAGATCAGTTGCAATCTGCACTACTAAGAGACTGTCCACCTCAATGAAATCTGGATTCTATTGAAGCATTAAAGGAAAAGAACTGAAATTCCAAATCCTTGAGTTTAGCCTAAAAGTTAAATACTGAAATTTAAGTAGATTCCAAAGTTGACACAATGAATTCATCTTTGCTTGGTGAAAGTATAGCCTGACTCTTTATGATATAGAAGCAGGAGACTAGTGGGTTAGAATATTGTGTACATTGTCTGATGTGGCTACTGTGCTAGATGTTTTTGTTTAATCATTTTCCTTTGTCACAAGGGAGAGTTTAGTCTGAAGGGGTTTGTGTAAAATTACTGTGATGTGAAGACAAATGGTATCAATAAAATATAGTTTTTTAAAAAAAGAAGAAAATCCACTAATCTTTGTCCTGAAACTATATCACACCATATAGTCTGGAAGTTGAAAGAATCATAAGACTGCTTAATGACAGATCTAAATATGAATAGACAGTTTCAAGATTTGATTGACAACAATGAATAATAGACCCAAATAACTTTCATTATATATTAGAATCTTCATTATTCATTATCTTTTAGTAAAGTGGTAACTCCTAATTGATTCATTCATTCATGCTTCTTATTTCTTCAGTGAGAAGAATGCATAAGTAACTCAGGCTGCTTCACATGAAGGAATTAAACCCCCACTACACTCTTGGAAGACACAAAGAATAAAGGAAGAGATATTGAAGAGGAAAGACTTAGCACAAGAAGCCTTAAAATTTGGAAAGAAAAATAAACTTATTGAAAAACAGGAACCCCAGCTACCACAGTTCCCTGAGCATGAGGCACACATTCTGGTAGCTTTTGTTCCCCTGCTAATCCTCTGAAAAGTTCTGGCCAAATTTAATTGCTCTTTTCAATCTCTTTATATCTCTCCTCTTTCTATTTGTAAACTGTGCCTGGACTATTCAGTTAACCTTTCTAAAGGGAATAACCCAATTATAAAGTCTTTTAGAAATGAATTAAAACCTTTTATCATCTTGAATTATTTTCTACTTTCTGAGTAGGCAGTGCCATCCAAATTTATTTAATATGATATGATATTATTTGGACAGTTTTTACATTTGTTCAGAACTTGTCAAAGAAAATGAAAATGGAATGATCCCCTCTTCAATTCTTTCTTCCTCCTCCTATCTTCTCTTTAGTTTCCTTCCAACATTGGATTGACTGTACCACAGGGCTACCATTTTAAACTTTAGGAGTGTAGAAAAGAAAGATCAAGAGAAGGGACATCAGAAAGTAGAGGTAAAGAATAATAAAGAAAATTTGAGCGGCAAGATTGGGGAATGCTCCATAGCACTGCCTAGTTGCTTTCTTATCTGCTCACAAGTGAAAAAGAAAAAAATGAGAGCCCAGATTACCCTTTCAGATTATGAATATGCTAAAGTATAGCTCTTGTTAACTATAGACAAGTGGGAAAAAATGAAATGATTTCAGGATCCCAACAATGAGTTATTGGCTTAATAAAGCACTGGTATTTTTTTTTTTTTCTTTTTCAAGATGATATTTATTCATCAACCTTCTCCCTGTGTAAGGTTGATCATGAGGTGTTCCACATCATGGTATAGTAAAGAAAATGAAGATCAAATCTTCTCATTTATTTAAAAGCAAAAGAGCAGTATATGTAATGTTTAGCGGACCAGTTTAGAGTGGAGAACATGTAAGTCTCATCTCTGCAGCATACTGGTTATGTGACATGGACAAATTACTTGATTTGACATTGCCCCAGGCAACTGTTTAAGATCTTTAATTACAGAAAAGTTGCTCTTCTGCATAGTGAGTTCCTAAGGGATCTACTCTGTCCCTTGAAATCACATTAACCCCCCCCCCCCCATTACCGTATCCTCCTTCAAAAAAAAAGGGATCATAGAGCTCCCAGTTCATAATATAAAAAACCCACATTTCTTTAACAGTAATACAAAGAAGTCTGAATGTCACTATTGCAGAAAGCAGCTATCTCATTTTCATTCTGCTTTCTTTAAAAAGACATTTGTCTTTTTAAACCTTATAGGTTCCTAAGATTTCAAGTCAGTTGCCTGAAGCTCATTTTCTTTTACATGTTTTAGAGTTCTGCTTGCTGGATTTCAATTCCATATCATAGAGACAAATCTTCCTTGTGGCTGTCCATAGGGCAAAATGAAGATAATCCTGTTAGACTGATATAAGCATTTGTGATCTAAAAGATAACTCTCCTGGTTAAATTAACTTCACATGGCCCTCCTGGGTTTGTATGATGTATTGAATTTAGGGTCAGGTTACCCAAGATAAAATGATTCCCCTTGAAGATGCCAATAATAATAATACCGTTTTATTTTGAGAGTGTTTCTCTCTTAAAAACTGGTTTTAAGTTATTTGTGTGAGTATGAATATGGCTTCATGGACATGGGAAAGTAGTTCTTTAGTTTCTGGGATAAATTAAGTATGTGAAGGCCCAGGGCTGCAAACAGATTGTCTTAGTAAGCATTCTTACGTGACTAGTATGAAATTAAAATTCATAATGATAAACTAGTGGGACGTCCATTGTCATGGGCACGCTGTCATTTTCTGAACAGCTGCCGGATGGATGATCCATGACTGCTGAGCAGTGTTGGTATGCCTTTGAGCAGGCTTCCTAATCACTCTCTATTTATAGCCCATGGGTGTGTGTATTTTCATTCTTGTATAAACTTTTTGCTGACTGTAAGTTATAACGAGGGCTTCATATCAAGGGTTAGGAGTCACAGTTTGTGGAATGAATTTTTATTTTATGGCACAACTCACTTTGAAATCTTCAACCCAAGCGGATGACCTCTGTTTCAGACTTTTTTCCTTTATCTCCACTACTCAACTTGGCTTTAGATCTTGAATTTGTTAGGTATTTGCTCAATTCTCTGATCTCCTTTCCTATTGACCTACCCTATCCAATTTAAGGAACATCATAGCTCTCCCTAGCTGGTCCTCCAGATGGAGGATTAAAGGTACTGGTCTTGAATGATAAAAATGAGTAAGCCTGGATAATCCCCAAAGTAGAGTCCCTCATTTTATTTTTAATAGTCTTCAGCCATTAAGGAAGGTGGAGGGCCAGGTAAATTCCTTGCTAGACAGGAATTAATTTTAAAGACCACTTGCAGATCTCTGAACCAGAAGAGATGTCCTATCAGATACTACAGTCTACATATTCCCTGAGATTCAGGCAGGTAGGATATTATATAAGAGGGACCTAAAATGAAGAATCAGGAAATAAGAAGAAGAACAAAATCCAAGGAATCTAGATATAGAGGAATCAATCACTAGTATTTTCAGGGGCTTATTTCGTAGACTTAATGTTTATTAATCTATGGAACATTAAAAAAAATAATAAAATATATAAAGAATACAAAAAAAAAAAAGAATAAAGTAAAAGTACATAGCATAGAACAAAAGAAAACCTATAGGGAAGCAAAGAAAAGATGGACAGCTCTGAACACAACGTGTAGTATTTATCATATAGGTTTTCTTGAAATCTAAATATTTTGAATCCTCTCATATTCTGCTGTGTACATGGCAATGTTTTTTTTTTTTTTCCTATTTTTGTATTTAAGTTTTAAGTAAATAAAATTTCAAAATAGATATATAGCCAAGCAAAACAAACTTCCATATTGACCTCCAAAGTTACATGTCTATCCATAGAGCTATTACTGCTCTGTCAAAGGGTGGGTAGTATGTTTCTTCCTGAGTCTTCTGGATTCTTGGTCAATTGTTGATTAGAATTTCAAAATATTATAAAGATATTTGTTGTTACAATATTGTTGTCGTTGTGTAAATTATTCTTCTCACTTAGCTCACTTCATTCTGCATTGCAATCTTCCCAAGTTTCCCTGACACTTATCCCCTTTATTGCTTCTTATAACACAATAATATCAAATCATATTCCTATACTTTGTTCAGTCATTTCCCAGTTGATGGGCATTTCCTTAGTTCTTTGCTACAGGAAGAAGAGCTGATATAAATATTTTTGTATATTCTTAATTAGAGTTTGTTTTCATCAGGACCAATGCCTCCCTTAATTCCCTAATTCTCTCTTCTTTCCTCTCCCTTTGCCAGACTTTAATGGAAAAAAATGACTCCCTGTCATTTTTTTTTTTTTTTGCAGTACCCAATCAAGCTTTAGTCTAATATTTTTTTTAGATTTATGTGGAGAAATTACAGGGGAAGATGAGAGATATAGGGGTTTGCTCTACTTCCTGCTACTCCACCATCTTGGTTCTACTTTCTGTAGGTTTGTCTTAGGGGCAACTTCCACCCCTGCCTGGCAACATTTTTGTTGGTTCTGCACATTTGTGCTGGCTATGTGTACTAGATAATTGTGGTTACTCATCAGAAGAGTATACCTGCAGAATTTTAGTATTGGCCATAGAGCTCTGGACCAGGCTTACTTGATGGGATAAGGTGACTGACATGACAGTTGCTTTGATGATCAGTTTACAGTATCAGTTACTTTACTTGGATCCCAAACATAATTTTTCTAACATACCTAGCAATAATCATGATATGCTGACCACCATCAAGGATAAAAAATGGTTGAAAATGTCCAGGGCCATGACTTCTATGTGCTTTCCTTACTATAGTTCTAGCCACAAGGTTTCTTTGGTTACCAGACTAGACCATAAGGATTATTATTTTTATTTAGACCAGTGGGACTCAAAAATAACTTGGAGCTGTCATGTGATCAGTGAAGCACTCTAATGCTCCAGAATTGACAAGAAGAACCAGAGCACCTAGTGGTGTTCATCAGCAACAGCAAGAACTGTTGGCCCTGAAAACATTGCCACAAAAAATAAACTTAGGCAACAGTAGCAGCTTCTCCTTTCCATTTTTCTGGGGAACCTGGACAGGGTGGCATATGTAATATTGATACAAATTCTCTTCCAACCATCTCTTCTATTTGATGGTTGTCAACTGAGGTCAGACCCTGTCTACCCTGCATTGATTATTCTGATTCGAGTGTGAAAAACTCCTGCTATCTGAGATACTCAGTATAGGTCTACTTCACTTGACCAGGGAAAGAGCAAAGGCATCCTTCTCTTTAGGTATTCTTTTGGTCAATTGTCCAAAGGAATATGACCAATGTTATTGAGCATTTGTCCCTCATGTAAGATAACCTCATTTTGTTGAAGATTGCTATATTATTTAATCTTGTAGGTAGAAGGAACCGAAGAGATCAAGTTCAGCTAATTCTGAGTAGGATCGCCTGTTACAATATCTCTCAAAGTCATCAGTTGTTCAGTGAAAGCTAATTCACTATTTTTTAAGATAAGATGGGGGTATATTCAAACAATCCAAGAATTAGGAAATTTTTTCTTCTGTTGAAGGAAATTCTTTCTTGAAATTCTACTGTATTGCTTCTAATTCTAATTTCTGGAGCCAACTAAACAAAAATCTGATTCTAATTCATTGCAATTTTTAACTCCTTGATGAAAGCTATTATATCCTTCCTAAGTTTTCTCTCCTCTGACTTAAGCATCTCCAGGTCGTTGCACTGATACTCACATGACATGGTTTAGAGACTTTGGGTATAAAACTGGCTTCCACTAAAGAGCATCTTGTCACAGGGTCTGACTCTTCCAACAGTCATTGCAGTCCCTTATCCCCTATTCCTAAATACACCTGAGCCATGAACTCTATCAGCTCATTAGCTTTGAATCTTAGGAGTTGGGAGATACTGACCCAGTTGTTGCTATTTACCAGAGGGTTGTTTTTTTTTTTTTTTTCCAGTATGGTCACTTCCAGTTGCATTTCAGAATTTCCTAATATAATCTGATCCAATTGGGTCTGGTACTCAACAGCATGCTCTTTGTTGTTTCCATTTCCTTACGTCCCACTCACTTTTCAACTCACTTTGCAATGGAGCTTCCTCATTTCCATTGCTAAAGGAAAGGTGATCAACGATTTCTTAGATTTAGATTCAGTGGCCTGTTGTCACTTCTGCTCTCCATCTCTTGGGCTTTTAACAATATCTATCTTCTGTTCTTCCAGGATGTGGTTATTGATCACACTCTATGCCTTGGGCTTCTATGACACTGTTTTTCTTGTCCTCCCTAGCTTCTTTGGCTGGATCACAATGTATTTCCTGTCTCTTGCCTCCCTGGTGTGGATGATTCCCAGGGTTCTATCTGGGGGAGGGGGGTTTCTATCTTGGGCTTTCTACTCTTCTCTCTACACTGGCTCCCAAGAGTTCAATTATAACTAAGCAGATGACGTCCAAATCTATATGTCCTTATATTATTTAGAATAAAAAATTGAAGTCTGGGAGAAAAATTAGAGACAGTCTAAAATAGCTAATAACTGACATTTATATAGTACTTTAAAGTTTTCAAAGTCCTTTATGATTATTATCTCATTTGATTATCACAACTCTGGAAGATAGTTACTATTATTATCCCCATTTTACAGATGAGGAAACTGAAGAACAGATAGGTGAGATGATTTTTGTAAGGCTACAGGGACTTGAAACAAGTCATCTTAGCCCAACCCAGAACATTTTCCACGATACTTCCCACAATATACCCACAATATACAACTTTACTCTCTCCTACTCTACTTCAGACTTTCATTACTTTTTAAAAACTTTATTGTTTTATTTTTTCCTGGTTGTATATATACATTCACTTTTTAAAAATACTCATTTCTTTATGAATCATATTGGGAAAGAAAAATCAGAACAAAAGGGGAAAACCACAAAAGAAAAAAGGAAAAAAATGAACATAGCATGTGTTGATTTACATTCAGTCTCCATAGTTCTTTCTTTTGATGCAGATGGCATTTTCTACCCTAAGTTTATTGGAAAAGAACCAAATCTTTCATAGTTGATCATCATACAATTTTGCTGATACTGTGTACAATGTATTCCTGGTTTGGGTTGTTTTGCTCAGCATCAGTTCATGTAAGTCTTCCCAGGCCTTTCTAAAATCAGCTTGTTCATCATTTTTCATAGAACAATAATATTCAATTATTTTCATATACCATACTTTATTCAGCCATTTCTCCATTGATTGGCATCTACTCATTTTTCAATTCTTTGCCACTACAAAAAGAGCTGCTACAAAAATTTTTGCTCACATGGGTCTTTTTCCCTCCTTTATGATTTCCTTGGGACATAGATATTGAAATGACACTGCTGGATTAAAAGGCATGCACTGTTTGATGGTTCTTTGGGCATAGTTCAAGTTGAGCAGAGTGACTTTTATTCAAAACTCAACTTTAATATCCTGGCTGTATAATTTAGGCTGAGCCATATAAGCTATAACCTCTATGGACATAGTTCCAAATTGCTCTCCAGAAAGATTGGATCATTTCACAACTCTACCAACAATGAATTAGAATCCCAATTTTCTCACACACCCTCCAACATTTACCATTATCTTTTCCCTTCATTAATTTTTTTTGGGGGGTGAGGCAATTAGGGTTAAGTGACTTGCCCAGGGTCACACAGCTAGTAAATGTTAACTATCTGAGACTGAATTTGAACCCAGTTCCTCCTGATTCCAGGATCATTCCAGGATCATCACTGTGCCATTTAGCTTCCCCTTTGATTACTTTTTATCTGGACTATTATAAAACCCTCCATGTCTCTTCCCTCACCAATTCATCTTCTACACAGCTACTAAATGAATATTCCTAAAATGAAGTTTGACCATGTTATTTCTTTTTTTTCAAAACGGTTTAGTGACTCCTTATGCTCTCTATATTTTTTATCTTCCTACTTTCCCAAACTTATTTCATATTATTTCCCTTCTCTATGTTCCAGGAAATTTGACCAAATAGCTATTCCATAAATTTGATTTTCTATGGTCATTTGCCCCTAACTCACAGATGAATAATGACCCTCCAGATTCATGCATGCCTTTAATGCTTATTAGAGCTAAACCTTAGAAAGCTGAGACTCAGAGCAAAAATCACTGCTCTCCCAAGAGCCCCTAAGATTAAGATTGATTTGATAAATCTTGATCTTCACTTTTGGGCAATGGGTTACTCTGAGCATTCTGGCCAGACTTCCATAGAAATTAACCTGAACCTACTCAGCTGAGCATTCATTTGGACTATCGTGTTCATTGTGAGCTTTGGTAATGATATGTACTTCATTTGGCATGAAATCGAATGCCTGTTAACTGGGATCATTTAAATTCATCAGTAGGATAGCAAACTAGACCAATCAGTCAATTAACAAGCATATATTAAGCACCTACTACTTGCCAGGTCCTGGGCTTTTAGAAAAGAAATATGCACTGTAGCACGCAAAATTAAAACAATAAAAGAACAGGAAAAATAATGTTTAGCATGTACACTATGCAGATTAGGATATTATCTTCAAGCAAGTAATAGGGAAAACCATCTATTCTAAACTCTTTCTCTGATCAAAAAGTATATGTAGCAATGTCTCTGGCATGGGAAGTCTGAAGTTTGGAAACATCGTTACAAGCAATATTCAGGTCTCCATTGAGGAGACCTACAAGTCCCCATGCCTCTATCTCTGTCCCCATGTAATATCTTCTCATTCTCTCAGCTCTCCTCATCCTGCTCTTGGTGGTTGGCAAAAGGTGGTACCACTGCTGTACCTTTCCCTAAACCTGACACTGCCATAACCATCACCTCTACATGGCTTTTCTTCTCAGAAGTTTCTATTGCCCTCCTAAAGTAACCCCAGCAATTCCGGTGCACTGGCTCCCTAGGGACTGTAGTCCTGGGAACTTCAATCAGGTCCATCACCCTATTAAAACTGTGTATTTGTTGTATTCTTCCTTCTCCAGATTTCCCACCCTTCCAATTGATTGTAAATACTCAGTGGTTGGCAAGCACTCTGCCCCACTGAAATAGGCACTTAATAAATTGTTTATTGAATTGAATTGAATTAAATTAAGTTGAATTGAATTGAATTACAAGCCACAGCTTTTGCTTGGGGTGGGAATGGGATAATGGTGAGTGGGAGATGAGCTTTTCTGTCACTGAAGGGAAGTTGTGAGCAAGCAAAGTCTGTAAGGCAATCCTGGGTCATTAATGAGAAGGCAAGCAGACAGTAAGCAGGAATCAAATTCATGGCTTGTCTGAGATGATAGTTAGAGAAAAGATGAGAAATGGATAAGCAGGATTGGAGGCTACAGAGCCAGGCCTGGTACATAAATGAATCTATTCAGTTTGGAACTGGATTCAGTAGAGCTCACACTTGATGTTGTTAGAGGTTGCTTAGTTTCTAGCTTAGAGATGACATTTAACAATACTTGCCTACATATTTCAGTAGCTCCATGGGGACTTCTGGGTCAGTGTAGATATGGGAGAGTGTGGGGTTATTCATTTATTTTTTTAAGAAACATGGTCCTGTTAAGTTTACTCATTGATATATGTCAGTGTTTCACATCTCCTTTCTGCCTGAAAATGTCATATGGCATTTTTTTTTTTTTGCCTAAACTGAAGTGATTTTCCTTGATTTTAAGGTTTGGAACCATGGTGTTCCTTGACACCATGAGATACTAGAACTGTGGAAGTTAGGTAAATGTGATGTCTGGCATTTTTACATAGAAAAGGGACCTATACTTTTTTTTCACTGTCATTGAAGTTTCATTAAAAAAAAAAAAAAGGAAGTGCTGTTCTTCTGATGACTAGATTTCATTCTTATTCAATGAGGCTTATTTAATTCTTATTAGAAATCAGTTTGTATTTATCAGGAATTTGTGACATGTTCATAAAAATACTCCAATGTGCATAATACTCTGGTTCCTAATTTTTTAAAATTGTGTTCATTGAAATGGACTGAGCAACCTATAGAATTGTATTTCTACACAGGGACAAAGACTTAAAGAAAAGTCACATTAGTTGACTGAATTAGTTATACAAAATAAGATATTGAGCTACTGAACTAATAAACTGATAAAAATCACCTCTAAACAAGAATGGGTAAAAGGTAATTGCAAGCATTGAGTGTGCATGCTTAATGAGTTAATTAATATTAACTTCTCCCCAAAGGAGGAGTTTTCCACCATTTTTGGACATGGGTTGTACTGATGAGGAAGGGGAAACATGTCAAGGAGGAACATGCAATGAGAGGACCAAGAAGTCTATTAACTCTATCACCCCAGCCAACTAGAAATGAGGGAGGGATCTTGAGTTTTAAAATAGGAAATAAAAGACTCAGTCCTTATGTCTAGAAATGTAGGTTGGTCCAGGGACTGTCTCTGGTGTGGATTGCCCATTTTTGCGAGAATCATGAATAAGCCAACCTATTTCATATACTCCTGAGTTCTTTTTATCTTTGTAGTATATTTCTGACATGGACAATGCTAAGAACTCTTCAACCAGGGATGATTGAGCTATTCAGGGACTGTTCTTCTCTCATCCAAGTAGTGGAATTTACAAAAACAAAAACAAAAACAAAAACAAAAACAAAAAACATAAGTTATTTGGTCATCTAAAAAGCCAGCCCTGAGACCCATGTATATACAGGATATCCTAAAAGTCATAGTTCAGGTTTAAGCTTTAATAGCTTAAGTCATTTTAAGCTGCTTTGGGAGAAATAGATAAAATTTTCGTACTATGAGTTGGAGGCAAGGAAATCTTCCCAGAAAAAAATAACCTTAGAAATCCAAGAAACAGATTCTGCCCCCCACTCCCACTGTCAGGATTCTTTAGATTTGCAGAAACTGCATCAGCAGTTTGTGAAGGTGAAATGGCTGTGAAACAAAGGTCTAAATTTGCTTTGAAGATTTGGCCTGGCGACAAAGCAAGATTCTTTTCCTCCCAAGAGAATAGTATGGCAGCTTTGCCAGATAAAAGCCCATGAGTGAGGGGTTCAAAGGATAAATTTAAAGGACATGGCCCAGTTTTCTTATATAGAAAGTATTCCTTATTTTTATTTCTATACTCTAGGTCTGGGGTGGGGGTGGGGGGAGGAAATAGTTTCCAAACTGATTTTGTTCTTTTCCATTTGTCTGACATGAATGTGACAGTTTTATTTCTTAACTACAAACTTAGTTATTGCCCCATCATGTTGAAATTCCAGATCATCTGCTCTTTTTGTGACAATTCTGGGAAAAGAATTAGTTAGGGGTTATTGCTTCAAAGTTAATTGTAATTACAGCTGTGGAATGATGAGTTGTGGGAATTGGGGGTGGGGGTTTTAATAGCCTACCAATCAATGACGCCTGAATGACTTCTAGTGAAGTCTTCCCTGATCACCCTACATTCACCAGAGAATTGCTTTATAATATAATTTTCTATAATACATTTTAAAAGTTTAACTTTCCAAGATTTCTATTCATAAGCAACATTTTCAGATACAAACTTATTGTGAAAAGTGAATACACTTGTAGAATACTGAATATTTAGTGTGGGAAACCACATGGATCATAATCAGATGCTGTTTTTACCACAGATAACAGTGTTGCTAGCTGTATATAGTACTGATGTCAACTTGGAAGGAGACCTCCAATGGAGTACTTCGGGAATCTGTATTCAATTCTCTTTTGTTGCACATTTTTAGTAATGACTTAGATAAAGGCTTAGATAGTTTGCTGATCATGTAGATGACATAAAATTTGGAGAGATGACTAAAACACTGGAAGACAGCATTTTAAAAGATTTTGACAGGCTAGAATATCAGACTAAATTTTTAAAAAAAGATGAAACTTTAAAAGGAAAAATGTAAAGTTTCACATTTGGCTTTAAAAATCCAACTGTACAAGTAGTAGAGGATGAGTCACAGCTAAGTCTGCAAAAGACCTGAGTATTTCAGGGGACCCCAAGTTCAGGATGAATTAATAGTGTTTATAGTGGCCAAACAAGCTGAGTTCTTATTCTGCATTAATCAATTGACGAATCACTTAACAAGCATTTATTAAGTGTCTACTGTGAATCAGACAACTGGGCTAGTTGATAGGTCTACTAAGATAAAAAGGAAACAATTCCTGCTTTGGGGAGATGGCAAAACCACAGATTTAGGCTTGTTTTCCAACATGAAAATGGCCTGATTATAATAGGTTTCCTCAGTATTAGAAATCATTAAGCAAAGGCTGGGACTTGAAAGGTATATTATCTAAGGCAGGGCTTCTTAAACTTTTTCCACTTATAACCATGAGAAATTTTTACGTGACCCAAGGAATATAAAATAGGTATATAAATCAAACATTTACCGATAATCATAATTTCACAACCCCCACATTGATTTACTAGACTCCAGATAAAGTCATAAACTACAGTGTAAGAAGCTACTATCTAAGGAATGCTTGTGCAATATAGGTTAAACTGGATGAGTTCTGAGGTCCCGTCTAATTATGAGATTCTGTAATTTTTGTAATCTTAAAAAATTGAATATACAAATGCTATATATTCTTGATAATTTAGAATGAGAGGGTGTTCTACTGGTGAATGGAACTTTGTCAGATTTTGAAAAAAAAGTACCTCTAGGTATATGTTGGAGTTCATTCTAGGGAGTTTGGTTATTGTAATAAAAAGGTAATTTAATATAGAGCACTTTGAAGTATAAACTGGTCCCAAGACAAGCTCTCCAATGAAATGTCATAGTACATCTCCAGTGAACATTTGAAAGAATACAGTCTTATTATTTTTAGCTACATTTTCTATTTTTAAAAGTTATTCAAATGGAGGCTAACAAAGAAAAGTGAACAAAAAGAAAAATTACAAGTGACCTCAAAAATAGATTTTAACATTCCAAAGATTGGTGGACCTTGAAGTTGAAGTCATTTAATTTGTTTCTTTATTTTGAAAACTGAAAAAAAAAAAAAACTCCAAATAAATCCAAATACTATTTTTGTAAAAGATTGGCTTCTTATTTGAAAGAATTAAAAATTTTTGAAGTAAAAGATTATTTCAAATTTTGCACTCAGTAAGAAGCACATGATTTGTCTGAATTATTTTTAATCACAAATAATTTCCAATTATAAATTTCTAGTAACAAAGAGTATGAATGTATGTATATATCCATATGTTTATATTTGTGTATATAACTACATATATTTATATAAATAATCAATGACTTTGAGCCAATATTTAAAAAAAACTCGAAATACATGTGCATTTTTTTCTAAGTCATCAGGACGCTCTTTTGTAAGTCCTATCAATTAGTCCAGTTGTCTCCTTTTCCTTCTTACCTAACTAGGCCCTAAAGAGGATTTGAGGGAAAGAAGTCAGGACTGTATCAATGATAATGTTGGGTGGAGGAAAGAGCAACACTGGTGCCCCTTCTTTCTCCTATTTTTGTGTTTCCATGGCTTTTATGAGAAAGGAATGAAAAATAGCCTGGTTGTCTCTCTGGCCCTGGATGGAATTTTTATATTAAAAATTCTCTCTCTCCACCCCCCTTTTCCCATCCCCTCTCTCTTGCTCTCTCTCTCTCTTTTCCCTTTCTTCTCCCCTCCCTCCCTCTCTGTTTCTCTCTTTTTTTCCTGTTTTTCTTCCCACTTCCCTGCCTCTGTCCTTTGACAAAAACAATGATAAATTATGACTGCTTTAACTTTTAGAAAGCCAAAAACCTTTTAAAAATCACTACCTGTTTTGGCCCATTGGCCTTTCAAAAGAACTGTTCCTATAAAATCTTGGAAATTCTCCGTGGAACCATCTGGTTTACAATATGAGTTGGTCTTTTATAGGAGAAATATCACCTCAGGGATTGATATCATAACTTGACTTTCTGATTGTGTACTGTAACTGGAAGGCTATGATGATTTTTGTCAGTACAAAGAATTCAGTTAAAAATTCTACTAGAGACTCCACCAAGAATGGGATTGTAATAAAAGTTCATTTGAACAAAAGGTCCACTTAAAATCCTATCAATGCTCCTCTTTGTCTCATGGAGTAGCTAGGCTTCCCAAATTGTTTATGGTAATTCAGCCTTTCTCTGTCCATGCTTATTTATATACTCACAACTCATCACTTTCATTTGGGACAAGTCTGGAAAGAAAGTCAAAGTCAGATGACCTGGATTTGAGTACCAAATGGCCTTGGGCTAATTTTTACTTTTCTTTGCCTCAGTTTCCATACTTGTAAAATATGGGTTAGATTAAATGACCTTTGAGATACCTTCTATACAGGTCTATATTTTTATATCATTCCTTTGTGATTCTATATTATGAAGTCTTTCCCTGTTTTCCTTCACATTTTTTGTTCTCCAAACAAAATGTATGTACTTATTGTTTTATATGTGTGTGTGTGTGTGTGTGTGTGTGTGTGTGTATGCTGTATACACCATACTATTCATGCAATCTTCTCCAATAAAATTAATGTAAACTCTCTGAAGGCAGGGATTGTTTGATTTTTGTATTTATATTTCCAGTATCTAGCACAGTAACTGTCACTTAGTAGGCCTTAATAAATACTTGATGATTGTCTGATTTTCACAAGTAATATAGATGGGGAAGGTGTTTTAGTCATTTTTTTTCTTTTCTTCCCTTTTGTTCATGTTTCTTCAGATGAGAAAACTTATTTAGATAAGTCATTTGCTCAGGATGACATATCCAGTTAAGTATCAAGGCTCCATTAGAATGGAGGTCTTCTGAAACCTGGTCCTGTGGTCCAGCTGTTATTTCAATGACTGGTTTGTAGTGTCATTGTATATTGTTCTTTCATTGTTTCACATGTCTACATTTTATTTCAGTCTTATTAGACCGAGTTCTTTGACTGTTTTTTGCATCTTTTCTTATTTCACCTAGCATTTCTTGCAATGCCAGCCAAACAGGATACAACTAATGAAGACTTGTGGAAAGAAATTAAATTAAAATGATTAATCTCTATAGTTCTTTCCATGTGAAGTTGATCAAATCACAACTAGCGCCAAACTTCTGAAAAAATTTTAATCTGAAATTTGATTCCCAGAATATACTTTGGAGATTATCCAATTAGAGCATTTCATATTTCAAACAATAAAATTGAGGCCCAGTCAGTTAAATGACTTGCTCAAAGCCTCATAGCTAGTTGGTAGCAGAGCAGGAACTAAAATCAAGTCTCCTGACTGCTGTATATGTTTGGATAAGCCTGTCCCTATGTAAGGAAGGAAGGTAACCACCAATTTGAGGACATTTAAAGAAAGCCAAAAGTCCTTTCTGCCTGACAATGTCAATGGCATTCATTGTCTGCATGAAATTGTCAAGGCATTCATTCTTCCTTGGGATTTACGTCATTCAAACTTAGGCATTAAGGCTTTGAAGACCTCTATTGAAATATTATCTATTAAGAATAGATAATGATGAGACCATGAAAACATGGGTGATAAGAGTATAGATTTATAGTTGAAAGAAACTCTAAAGGCCAATGAAACAGATCCTTTCATTTTATTTATGGCACATAGAGTTGCTCAGGGTCATACAGCTAGTAAGTATCTGACTATTTTTCTTTATTTAAAAAAATGCACCAGAAAAGGAAGGATATTGGGAAAGGATTGCAATGTAAAAAAATAAATAAATATAGCAAGTATTTTCTGGCCAGTTATTCCAAAGAGAGCATTCCCTGGTTATACTGGATATATTAGATACTGCTCTCAAGGTTCTGTGTGGTTATAGTAACTCTTCCCTTGGTTCAAGCCAATCATGACTAGCATCCATATCCCCTTTCACCACTTTACATCAATTAGTTTTCATAAAGGGATGTTTACTTTACAATAACCAAAATACAAACACTTCTCTCTAACACCTCATGGTACCCTTGTCCCATGTCCCATTGCAATCTCTGCACAGCATAAGACTAAGTTCACATCCAGATTTGGTATAATTGCCAAGTCTCAGTCACTTTTGAGCCAAGTACTGAATGTTACTCCTCAAGGTCATTCTCTGAGCATTCATGTCGAGCTGACAACAAAACCTAATTTAGACTCTGACACCCAGATTTCTGGAAGTTTGCTGTCTTGATTTTTTAAAGCCCATGTGGACCAGAGCTTACAGATTAATGGCTTCATCTATATGCCAAAATAGAGGACCCAGGAACATTTTCATGTGCCCTACATGTTAGTCTTAGAAAGTAGAGGGTCCAGGGACTCTCTCCTTAGAACATTGCTTGTATCTTACTGAATGCCATCTAGGAAGGAATCAAATCAAGAGTAGATAGAAGTCCATCAAGAGAGAATAATTAAGGAAGACAGTTGGGTCTCTGATTGGCTAGTATTTTTTTTTAAATAACTTTTTATTGACAGTGGCTAGTATTTTTTAAGGCAATTCCAGTCATGTAGCCAATCAAAGAGACTTTTTATTTATTTATTTTAATAGCCTTTTATTTACAGGTTATATGAATGATTAATTTTACAGTATTGACAAGTGCCAAACCTCTTGTTCCAATTTTTCCCCTCCTTCCCCTTCTCCCTTCCCCCAGATGGCAGGATGACCAGTAAATGTTAAATATATTAAAATATAAATTAGATACACAATAATATACATGACCAAAACGTTATTTTGCTGTACAAAAAGAATCGGACTTTGAAATATTATACAATTAGCCTGTGGAGGAAATCAAAAATGTAGGTGGGTAAAAATATAGGGATTGGGAATTCAATGTAATGGTTCTTAATCATCTCCCAGAGTTCTTTCACTGGGTGTAGCTGGTTCAGTTCATTACTGCTCCATTGGAACTGGTTTGATTCATCTCATTGCTCAAGATGGCCAGGTCCATCAGAATTGATCATCATATAGTATTGTTGTTGAAGTATATAATGATCTCCTGGCCCTGCTCATTTCACTGAGCATCAGTTCATGTAATTCTCTCCAGACCTTTCTGAAATCATACTGTTGGTCATTTCTTACCGAACAATAATATTCCATAATATTCATATATCACAATTTATTCAGCCATTCTCCAATTGATGGGCATCCTCTCAGTTTCTAGTTTCTGGCCACTACAAAGAGGGCTGCCACAAACATTCATGCACATACAGATCTGTTTCCCTTCTTTATGATCTCTCAACGAGACTTCTAATTATATTGTTAGCAGATGGGAACCAGTTGGAGAAAAATTATTAATGCACTCTCACTTTCTATCTCCTCTCTCTCTTTCTCTCTTTCTCTCTCTCTCTCCTTAATCGTATTTTTAAAAAATTACACCTAAAACATGTCAACATTCATTTCTGTAAGATTTTGAGTTCCAAATTTTTTCTCTCTTCCTCTTTTTCCTCCCTCCTCCCCAAGATAGCAAGCAATCTGATCTAGGTTATACATGTATAATCGTTTTAAACATATTTCCATATTAGTCATCTTTCTACAGTATTTTCAAGATATTTTCATGCACCTCTCAAAAAACAGATTTTCCAGACTTTCGTACATTGGGAGATACCATTGTCAGAGGCATTCTTCACGTGTTCAAGTCCATTTATATAATTTTTTTTAAAGATATAATATCTAATTGTGAAAATACCCTTTTTCATCTACTATATCAGGAAGAATTCCTTTGTAAACTTAGCTCAAAAACACTAGCAAGGAGTAGAAGCATGGATTTTGTCTTACTTAAATCCAATTCACTTAAAAGTGATATCATTGGTCTTCTTGGAGAACAAAGGATGAACAACAACAATAACATGTAAAAAGATTGGAATAGTGGGGAGAATGGGTACTGGGTTATGAAAAGCTTTGAACACCAAAAAGGAAAATTTTAATTTGATCCTTGAGGCAATAGAGAGCCACTATAATTTATTGAGGGAAAAGGGACGAATTTTTTTGGCAGACCTATGCTTTAAGAAAATCAGTGGCTGAATAGAAGATGTATTGAAGTGAAGACTGTCTTAATAAGGATAGATCCAACTGAAGATCTCTGAAGTCTCTTTCAGCAGTAGATCAATGATCCTTGCTAATAACATATATTAAATTATACTTTGCTTTAAGCTTCTCAGAGCATTTACCCTGAAAGAGCTTATTTAAAAAAGAGTGCAATAACCTACTTATGTTCACACAAATAGCACCGATGCCAGAATTCAAATCTGTCTCCAAATTTTGTATTCTTTCAACAAAAACCATGCTTCCACTCCTTGCTAAGTGGCTGGCTTTTAAGTACTATCTCTTTAACTCAAATATAGCTTATATGTACTAAATCTGTTTGTTTGTTGTCCTCCTCTCCTTCCCACAATTACATTATGATCTTCTTGACAGATTGAACTCTTTTGCCTCTTTTTGCATCCCCAGAATATAACACAATAGGCACTTAATAAAATAATTCTTGACTATTTTAATCTCATTTTAAGGGTAAAAACAAAACCCCTGAGATCCAGGTAGGTTAAGTAGCCTGTCCAACGTCACAGAAGCTTTAGAGGAAAGATTTAAAATGAGGACATCTGACTCAAGACCTAGTGATATTTCTTCTGTACTGTAATAATTATTGAATAGTCACATATGGGAGGCAAGGAATCTAGAAAAGTTGAGTGATACAATGAAAGAATCTTGGATTGGAATCTTGGTTTTATTATTTATTTCTGGCAATGAGCAAGACTTTTAAGTTTTCTAGACCTTTGCTATCTAATCTGTAAGTTGGACAAACTGACTGGAAGGTCTCTTCCAATTTTCAATTATCTGACTCTAGAGTACAGATTGCAACATGTGGGGTCTTGCTAGGATAGAAGCAATGCAATCAGGAGCCTCAAGAACAGCAGAAAGCTGCTAGACACCAGTGAGTAAAGCAACAGCCCAATGACAACCACCATAGAAATGATGGAAGGCATTGAGAAGAAACTTCACCACTGCACATCTGGCTTGGGGCCAGTTCTGGGTAGCTTCTGTGACTCACAATTTAAAGAGAAACACTTTACTGTGCTTAAACAGCAGTTCAGACAGGATTCCTGAAGCCCCTCCCTTTTCATGGAAAGGAAAAAGCTGCCTCTTTCCACTGCCACATGGGGAGAGAAACGGCTCCAGTTGCTTGGCAGTGTTTTAATTATCCCCTGTAGAATATTAGCAACAGATAAAGTCTGAACTCATCCTAAAAAAAAAAAAAACAACTCAGTGCAGTATTAACATCAAAGCCTCTGTGCTTACACTGCTGTGGCCTTTTTGATTCTACTTTTTTTTTTCCCTTTTGGGAAAAAAATTAAAGCTGTTAAATTATTTCAAAGTCTGAACTGAAAAAAAAATGACCATTCTCATGGAAACATTAATTAAAGTACCCATTTTCTACATCATATTCTAAGATTTGTGGATTTTAGTAGTTTAATTAGGAATCTAAAATATTATGGCTATGATAAACAAGTTAATATTTTAATAAAAACTTTAATGTTTTAATTCCCCAATTCTAGTGAGCTTTGTGAATTTTCTGTTGCATTATTGAAGTGTAGGGTAGAATTGTACTTAATACATATGAAAGTATATAATTTATTTTTTATACTAAGAAGTGGCTATACCAACTATTAGAATAATACTTTTTGAAATATAGATAAAAGAAAGAATTCTGCTAATAGGAATATTGTAATAAAGTTTACTAGTATTTCCATTTCAGCATAACACATTAATACTTTATCTCATTTCAAGGTAATTAAGGTGAAGAGAGGGATACTGACTAAAACAAAGCATAGAAGGTAGGATTTAGGGACTTGAGTTGTTTGCCATTAGTCCTTTATTCTTGAAGAGCACCTCCGGCATTTGGATGCTTATGTCTTGACTTATGCATGACTTGGATTTAAGTAAAGCAGAATTGGACAAAGTTATCAACCTCACTCTTTCATCTAGAGTCAAAGAAGTCAGTGATAAGTCAAAAGTTAAGATGACTAGAAGTGGGCTGAGATGCAGTGGATGACCTTGGTTTTCCTAAATTATAGTCTCCCACAAGCTTCAGTTTGTCTGAGGCAACTCTCATTCTAGGATTAAGGGGGAGGTAAGAGGTGAAACAAAAAATGGCCTAATTTACCATCACAAAAATATCAATTTGCCAGGGGAAGACCCTCAGAGTTTGGGGCCAAAACAGAAAATAATTGCTATTTACACTAATTTTAAGACATCAAGACCTAAATAATGAGTCTGGGCTTGGCATAGAGGGCACCATTTAAAAGTATTGGTACCAGGCATCTCTCTCTACTGAGAAATGTGGTAGGACCAAAGTGGCAATCCAGAGTTATATATCAAATTTCTTAGCAGGAAGATGTTTTGTAGAGTTCTGTGGGGGAAATGGAAAGATTCAGGGGGGAGCAGAAAGGAAAGGAGAAGATTATTGTTTCAAAGTATCTGAAGGGCTATAATATGAAAGAAGTCTTAGGCTTGCTTTGTTCATCCGCATGGGATAGAATTAAGATCAAATGGATGAAAGTTCCAAAGAACTAGCTTTAAGCTCCATGGGTTGACTTGGATGATAGTATCTTCCTCTCAACAGCCTTCAGGCAAAGACTGAATGATAATTTGTCAGGCATTATGTAGAAGGGATTATTGTTCAGAGATGTTTAGACTCAGGCTTTTTAGTTCTTGTCAATTTTATATTCTATGCTTCTTAGATTAAGTTAAAGTGTTTTTTAATCTTTAAATCTTAAAGTTTTTTCACACTTGTTTTGTTTGATAAAAAACTATTGAGTCAGATCTTCTCATATCTCTTACTTAAAATGCACTTTTATATTTAGAAAGTTCGGTCCTAAGGGCAGACTTCTAGAAGTAAGCAGCATAAGGAAGAAGGGCAACATAATCTGCAAGACTCAAAAGAATGAATCTTTAATAGGGGCATGTGGAGGGGGAAATAATTTTGAACAGGTCATAGATGTAAAATTGGAAGAACCTTTGCAGCCATCTAAGGCAAACTTTCTCTTGTGCCAGATGAGGAACCTGAGATCCTAAGAGGTTAAGTGATTTTCCAAGAGAGCTATCGATAGAAAGTCCTTCAGCATGAGTAGATCTTCTGTGATGAATGAATTGGAAAAAATGGACAATAGACCTGAATAAAAGTCCACAGGATGTGGAAGCATAGATAGGATATAAATTATATGACTGATGGAAGTACCCACTTTGACAAGATAACAGATCAATTGGAACATTGAAAGATTTTAAGGCCAATTGTTGGAAAAAGTACTTTTATGGAAAATTTAGAAGGACTGCTTAAGTAGGTTTCACTATATATGTCCTGCTAATTGAAACACTGATATGGTAAATACTGGCAGTTTTTATGGATATTATTTGATAACAAAGAGGGGCTTGAAGGGGTGTTTTTTGATAACTTTGAAGAGAGAAGGCATCTTTTACCCTTAAAATTAGAAGCCATTTTTTGCTACAATTTAACTAGGCATCAAAATTTTTTATTTAGATGTAAAATAGAAATGTGTACTTCTACTTACAACACTGTTTTATTTTGCCTCAAGCTGACAAATTGACATTTTTACTTTTAAAATGATCGATCTCATGAAATTCTATTTTTCTATTGGCTTAAAGAATCACCTGACCCGGGATTGCCATTTCTCTGCGGCTCTGGAAGTAGAATCTAGCCAGTGTCTCATTGTTTCAATTTAATGGGACAATAGTCTAGTGTGTTTTTGGAATCCCAATGTCTTATGTGTCTTTAAATTCATTATTATAAATACTGGCACAATTGATAAAGACTTCCGAAGAGTGAATGATGTCAGTATCTGAAATCACTAAATAATTCTCTTTATTATTCCTGAATGTATTGCTTTCTTTGGATTTATAGAGGAAGGCACAGGTTAAAAAATTATAATATTGAAAGTTTGTCTTTGAAGAGACTTAACAGAGGAAGAGGAGTGTGGATTTTTTTTTTTTTTTGGAGGTAGGATGTGAATTCTTGCTTCTTTCAAGTGGACTGAGAATTCTTTTACCCATAAAAGAAAATTTTAAAAAGATTTTGTCCTTCTATTCAGTTTTACTGTCATCAAATTTCAGAAATGAGCATTCTTTCTATCATTCTTCTTTGCAGGAATGGGCAGTGAACCGAATCTTTGCTGGGAGAATTCTGATTTTTTTTGTGTGTGTATTGGACATGTCAGCACAAATCACAGGAATGGAACTTCTGCCTATATTTAAATATGTAGATTTTTCTCCCCTCAGAGAGAGCATGTCCTGTAGATGTATCTGGTCCTAGAGTGTACATATTGTTCCTCATTCAAGCAGCATGATGAGTTGAAATGACAGGAGTTCATTTATCGATGTCTAAGCAGAGAATATCGTTAAAGCAATATAACATAGGATTGAAAAGCTTTTATAGGAATGAAAGGTCTGAAGTATGGGACTTCTGTGGGAAAAAGAAGAGGTAGGTAGAATGTTAACAAGGTCCACTTTAGTTAGGGGATACTAATGAAGACAGTGGGCATCTGGTAGAAAGGAGGGAAGCTGAGGTGGAAGAGTAAGGGTGATAAAAGCCAGAGGATACATGCTTTTTCGGCTTGATTATATGAAAATCATTTGGAGCAGGTAAATCTAATCAGAAGGGGAGGAAAAAAAATATTCAATTCCACTTTTATGAATTGGCAATTTTTTTTGAGAGCTGAATGTAAATTAGACCACCCTCAAGTATTTGATAAGCTGAAAGTTCACTGGATTCACTACATCTTATCTTTTCTATTTTATTCTCTTGATTTTACCTACAGCCTCGATCAGACCACCCAAGAAGGCAATTAGACACTTACCCAGAGGCCTACAGAGTAAATAACAATCTTTGTACTTCTTTGTTGGGACTAGAGGGAAGCATTTCAGAGGCCTGCCACCCCTGGAAGGTCAGACCTGTGACTCAGTAATAGGGAAATAAGACTAGTCTTCTTTGTGGAGGTATTTAAACTCTGCATTTATCTGAACTCATCCCATTTCCTATTTTGTACAGATAGAAAATCCTTCAGGAAATTGCCTATTTTCATTTTTTTTAAACTTCTTCATCTCCTTCCTCTTCTCCTTTTGATATCTCATGGAGATATAACTTGGTCTTTCTTCCCAGAATATATTGAGACCTGGGATTCATTTCCTTGTATGGGAGATCATAAAATGAACAATGAGATCCTTTCTAGAGTTACTCTGTGAAGCTTTGCTTAGTTCATAAGTGGCAGAAATGCTGAGCTTAGATTTACTGCCATTGTCAGTGGGACTGGAGGTTCTTGATGGTTTTAAATCTTAAAGACCAAGTGTCAGGTAACACTTCCTCCCTATCCCCCATATTACGATTATTTAAGACTAAAGTATTGCTACTCATGGAACTTTGGGAATTAACTCCCATGGTGAAAACATTTATATTCCCATTACTATTGAATCTTAAGGACACAGTTTCAAATTTATGTCTGCAAATAATAATGACATGAACAATGTTATTATTATATTACGCTGTTACATCATGTCACATCGTATCATATATCATATCATATTTTATTAATAAATAAGATAACATTGTAATAATAAGTAATATGATTTTAATAATATTTGAATAGAACTTTAAGATACAAAAAGTGCTTCACATATAATATCTCACTAAGTCCTTACAACAACTCTGGAAGGTAGCTATTATTTTCTAATAGCATCTCTTGGCTCAGTTTAGAATGGAAACATTCCAAGATTAATATTTGAGTGCTTTATAAGTTTTATGATTTGACTTTTATTGTTACATCTTGAGGCTTCCCAAACTCTTTCCATCTGATATATTGGGTTCACATCATTTTCCCCCAAATATCACACCCCTTTTTTCAGTTGCTTATCATGTACAATTACATAGAATCACAGAGGGGGAAAGGACTTCAGAGTCCAACTGGACTAACATATTCCTGAACAAGAATACCTTCTAAAACATCCTGGAAAAGTGGATAGGCAGTTTTCAAAAGAAGAAATTCAAGCTATTATCAACTAAGTGGAAAAAATGCTCCAAATTACTAACAGTAAGAGAAATGTAAACTAAAGCAACTGCAAGGTTTTACCTTGCAACCTTAAAATTGCTAAAGATGACAAAAGGGGGAAATGCCTATTGTTGGAAGGACTGATTGGAGAGGAGGCATTGTTGGTAGAGCTATGAATCAGTCAAATCAATCCAGAAAGCAATTTGGAACTGTGCCCCAGAAGACACTAAACTGAATATACTCTTTGATCCCATGAAAATAGTCAAAGACAAAAGGATCCTTGCTTACAAAAATGTTTAAAATAACACTTTTTTTTTTTTTTTTTGGAACAAAGAACTGGAAGGAAAATAGGTCCATATCCATTGGGAAATGGCTAAACAAAATATGGTGTATGAACAAGTAGTCATCCATTACATTAAAAAATCTCCAGTTGGAGGAACCCATTACGAATTGAGATGACTCATTCCTACTTTTGGACAGCTATAATTGTTAAGATTATCCTTTCATTAAATTAAAATCTGGGACAGCTAAGTGGCGCAGTTGATAGAATGCCAGGCCTGGAGTCTGAAAGGCCCAAATTCAAATTTAGCCACAAATATTTACCAGTTGTCTGACCCCAAGCAAATCACTTAACTCTATTTGCCTCAGTTTCCTCATATGCAAATTGAGCAGGAGAAGGAAATGGAAAACCACCCCAGTATCTTTGCCAAGAAAATTCCAAATGGGGTCAAAATGAGTTAGATGCCTGAACAAAAATAGTTAAGATTTTCCTTTCTTTAAATCAAAATCTTCCTCTCAGCAACTTCCACCACTTATCCTATTTTAGCCTTCAGAGGCCAAGCAGAATACTTTATATTATAATTCTAAAATTGCCTATATATATATATATATGTAAAGAACTTAGCTATTTTACCCAGGAAAGCATCTGAGAAATTTCAGTTTTGTCAACTGGCCTTTAATTTCAATGCTAACAAGTTGTAGTCACATCTATACAAAACAAATGACTATAAGGTGGCCCCATTCCAGGTCACAAGGACATATGTTCTAATTTCTTATCATTATCAAGGTGACCGTTTTTGCTATTCCAATAATCCAGTTTGCCTGAAGAATTGCCTACCTTATCACTGTCCTGTCTTAATTTTTTTTCCCATTGTATCATTAGACTTTAGATGAAGAACTTGGTGGGAAAGCAGGAGAGTATCTCTGACTCAGCTCTAAGTTAGTTATTGCTTAAAGTAATACATATTTGTAGAGCTTCAAGAGATTAAATAATCATGTGCCATTTCTCCTAATGCCCTCTGCAAAGATAGCTTTCTGAAGACCAACTTAAATATTTACTACTTAACATGGAGAGAAAGAGATTGTTTGGGATATAGAAGTAGCACCCTGCTGGTCTCAATGACTCTGTGTCATTCCTTTCCTTCCTGCTGGGTAACAGCAGTTCCTCTTACTTTGCAGAAAAACAAACAAAAAAAAGATGACTTATTGGAAGAATTTGTTCTTTCACAGTGTATTAACATTCACATATCAGTTTTAATACCTAAGTAGTACCTCTCTCTGTAGTCTGCAGGATATACTGTGACAAGATAGTAAATGTGTGTGAAGGACAAATCTCATGTATTCTTGTGATGAAAAAAAAAAGTCATGTGATAAGCTTCAAATCAGTCACAATTCTCAGAAAATGATAAACTTCAGAGATCCTTCAGTGAAGATTGGCAGTATAGTTCTAGGACATAGTGTGGAACATTGATAAACAATACTTGGCTCTGGAATCAGAAAAACTTATTTTGGTTCCTGTATCTTTCTCTTAATCTCTTAAAATCTTATGTTTTGGCTTTTAAGGAAAGCCCTTCTCTATCTGGTCACTTCCTACCTTTCCATTATTCTCATATTTTATGCCCTTCTACCTCTGAACCAGGGACACTGCTTTTTCTAGCACACAATACTTCCATCTCCCATCTGGGTCTTATTACTGGCCATCTCCTACCCTTGAAATGTTCCTTCTTGTTGCCTTTATCTCCTATCTTCTTTCAAGACTTAATTGAAATTTTATTTCATGTAAAAGGCCTTTTTCAATTTCCCTTCCCCTTCATTCCTTCATTTGAGATTACCTATCACTTATTGTATAAAAATAGAAAAAGATATGTTGTTGTTCAGTCATTGTCACATACACGATCCCATGAATAGTTCCTGAGGTCTTGGGAAAGATATGGAGTGCTTTGCCATTTCCTTCTCCAGCTCATTTTATAGATGAGAAAACTGAGGCAAATTGGGTTAAGTAAGCTGCTTAAGGTCACACAGCAAGTGTCTCAGGTCAGATTTGAACTCAGCAAGATAAGACTCCTGACTCCAAACCTAATGTTCCATCTATTGCACCACCTAACTTCCTCCCCCCACGCCACATACACACACACACACACACACACACACATATGTATACACATATATACAACACACAGAGATACACAGACATACACATAAATATAAACATGTACCACACACATATAATATACATATTAAGTGCCTACTAAGTACCAGGTACTATACCAAGTACTAGAGATAGTCCCTGTTCTCAGGGATCTCACTTTCAAGTGGGGGAAAGTGATATGCAAGAAACTAGGTACATTTAATATATGTATATGTGGGTAGACATAAATATATACATAGAGCTAGACACACATGTACACACACATACACATACACACACACACACACACTTAAAGAAATCTAGATTACTCAGAAAAGTCAAGGTTGCATAATGTGACTTTGAACAACCTCTGTGAGTGATTTCAGTATCTTCATTTGTAAAATGAGGAGATTCAGCAAGATAGCCTCCAAATTATCTTTCAGTTTTAGATCTAAAATTCCATGAACTTCCTGTTTCCTTAGTCTCTGCCCTCATTAATCAAAGAATGATGAAAATTGAAGTACCTGCTGAGGCTGTTTTGTTTTAATTGAAGAATTCTAGTTTCTAAGTTTTGTCTTTAAAAACAAAGTACCTCTTGAGGTTAAAAATGCTGGTCACTTGATTCCTAGTTTAGTTTTTGCTGTGAGACAGCGCTCTCTCATTTACTTCCCTCATTTATTTGTTTCTTTTTAGAGGCAACAGGGAAGACCTTCGTTGTAGGGAGACTAAAATTGAGATACATGGAAGGGTAGCTCTATTCTTCAAGTTTTTCTTGGAATTAAATACTTGGGAACTGCCCCTCTGAGTTTTAGATATGGTTTGTTATTGTTATTGTTATAGATAGAGAAATTTTCAATTTTGTGGAACAGATTATTTTGATCTACCCAAGGCAGTATTGGTTTTCCTCAGCCTATGTGAAAAATGACTACAATAAAAACCAAGTCTAGTTTTCCTTATTTATGATCCACCTTTTCACCTAAGCATAAACATCTAACTTTTCAGTGTCTCAAGACAATGCTAGTTATAAAATGGGAGAGGCATTGGCAGCAAGGTGATGTGCTCCCTTAAAAAAGGGAAGAAAGCTTACAAAACTAAGATATGTTAGAATCATTTTCAAGCAATTACTGGCTAAAAGACTCTTTTGTTTTGCTCTGTTTGGTACCCTTTTTATATCATCTGAATGTGTAATATATTTCATTAGATATTTATTGTCCTTTGTAATAGAAAAAGAAGCTACTGATGCTGAGTCCCTTTTTTTTGGGGGGGGAGTTGATAAAAAAAAAAAAAAAAACAGATTTCATCAGTGTAAGCACCTCCCAGGTAGGAAATTTCTTCCACCAATCTATATCTGCAAATTACATTCTTATAGACTTCTAGTCTTATACAATCTTATATATAGCCTAAGATACTGAAAAGGGATTTTATTTGCCAAGGATCAAACAACCAGACTACCAGAGGCAGAATCTGAATCCAGACCATCCTGACTCTAAGACTAGTCTTCATGCTGCCTCTTAGTGTTATAAATATAGAGGGAAAAAATGGAGGTAAGAACAATAGCATTTTCAGATAAGTCCAAAGACCCATTTCCTTTATCTGTCCTATCCATAGAGACTATTAATCAGAATTTAATGAACTCTTCTGATTTTATTAAATTTTCATGTCCTTTGGCTCAATTTCAAAATATATACATATATTATATTATAATATTGTATTATATTGAGTTCCTGGTACATAGTAAGTACCTAATAAATGCTTGTTGGTTGACTTTTGACTTTCTATCCCTCACAGGTGGATCATTGACTAACCATTTAACAAGTGTTTATTAATTGCCAAGAATGTCACAGTGGTTAGAGTTCTGAGGTTGGAATAAAGAAGATTTGAGATAAAATTTGTTCTACTACTAGCTGTGTGGCACTTAACCCCTGTTTACCTCAGTTTCCTTATCTATAAAATAGGATTCATAAGAGCATCTGTCTCCCAGAGTTGTTGTGAAGATAAGATAACCATTGTAAAAAAGCACTTAGTACTTAGTAAGTTTGCATTATATAAAAGTTAGCTATTATTATTGTTGTTGATGGTGATGGTGATGGTGATAATTGATTGGTTGCTTGGTGAAGAACCCAATAAGGAAGACTTGGATTCAAGGTTTACCTCCATCATTTATTATGACTATGGAAAAGTCAGTGAATCATGAAACTGAAAAGTTGCACATCTTTGATAGAATTTTATTCCCACATCTGAAGTTCCTTGTACCAATGAAATTGTGGATTCCATAACAATAACAAATCCTAGGCACAAGGAAAATAATTTAATTCTGGCCACAAAAACTTTATATTCTAAGGGGGCAAAGGAGGACATGAATATAATTATAATTCAAGTTAAGATGTGATGAGAACATTAAGGGAGTTTTAATAGGAAGAGATAAAAGATTCAAGTAGGAAAAAAAATCATTTATTCCCAGGAGGAATCAGAGGTGAGGGTACCTGAGCTATGGCTTGAAGAAAGAAAGATTTTTACAAGGGGAGGTGGAAGTCCAAGGAGTCTGTTTCCTGTCTCCTCTCACAAGGAGAATGTGAATGTATGGAGAGGGGGAGAGCAGGACAAGTAGGGAAAAGCTAATAGCCCACATAAGCAGGAATAGGAAGACAGTGAGGGGAGTACCATGAAACAAAATTGGAAAGGTAGGCTCTATCCTAACTGTGAAGGACTTTGAATGTCAGCTAAGGAGTTTGTCTTTCATCTCATGGATGTAGAGAGATAATTACATGTTGTGAGCAGGAGAGTGATATATAATCATTTTTCTTTGACAGCTGGGTAAAGAATGGACTAGAAAAGGGAGATGTAGCAAAGCCTTAAGAGGACTGGACATAGAATAGTTAATTTTGATGGTGGAGTGGATTGGAAGGGAAAAATCTGGTTCACGAAAGACATGAATGTTTCCATGAATAGAAACAGATCCAGGCTGATGGTGAAGAATCTTGTTCAGTTGGGATAAACATGAAAATATTGATAGGGATCCCTATTAGGAGGCTGTTGCAATAGTCTAGGTGAAATGTAAGACTCTATTCACATCCAGAGAGACTGAATATAGATCAAAGCATAGTATTTTCACCTTTATTATTGTTGTTGTTTATTTGCTTGTTTTTTTCTTTCTTGTGTTTTCCCCCCTTTTGTTCTGATTTTTCTTGTACAACATGAATATGGAAATATATTTAGAAGAATTGCACACGTCTAACCTAAATTGGATTGCTTGCTGTCTTAGGGAAGGGGGATGGAGAAAGAGGGAGAAAAATTTGAAACACAAAGTTTTGCAAAGATGAATGCTGAAAACTATCTTTGAATGTATTTGGAAAATAAAATATTATTTAAAAAGAAATGTAAGGCTCTAACTTAAAATGATAGTGGAATAAGGAAAAAATAAGAGGTAGATTAAAAAAAAATTGCAAAGGTAAAATTGATAAGACTTGGTAACTGATTGAATGTGGAGATGAGGGAAAAGGCCAAACACTACTCTGAAGTTATGAGTAGATGCCTGGGAGAATTTCCACAAAAACACTTAAAATTGCTTCCTTATTATTCCCAAAAGGCTATCAAACTGCGCATACCCTTTGATCCAGCAGTGTCTTTACTAGGCCTGTATCCCAGAGAGATCATAAAAAAGGGAAAAGGACCCACATGTGCAAAAATGTTTGAGGCAGTCTTTTTTGTAGTGACAAGGAACTAGAAACTGAGTGGATGCCCATCAACTGGGGAATGGCTGAATAAGTTATGGTATATGAATGTAATAAATATTACTGTTCTATAAGAAACGATCATCAGAATGATTTCAGAAAGACTTGGAAAGACTTACATGAACTGATGCTGAGTGAAGTAAATAGAACCAAGAGAACATTGGATACAACAAGATTACATAATGATTAACTGTGATGGACTTGGCTTTTTTCAACAATGAGGTTATTCAAGGTAATTCCAAGACATAATTCTCCTTGTGAGAAGGAGTCATCTATATCCAGAGAGAATTATGAAGACTGAATATGGATCACAACATAGTATTTTCACTTTTTTTGTTGTTGCTTGCTTGCTTTTTTTAATCATTTTTTTTCTTTTTGATCTGATTTTTCTTGTGCAGCATGACAAATGTAGAAATATGTTTAGAAAAATTGCAACATGTGTAACCTATATCGGATTACTTGCTGTCTAGAGGAGGAGAATGGAAGGAAGGGAGGAAGAAAATTTTGAAACATAAGGTTTTGCAAGGCTGAATGCTGAAAACTATCTTTATATATATTTTGAAAATAAAAAGCTATTATTAAAAAATAAAATTGCTTCCTTTTAAAAATATTCTTCCAGGGAGTTTTCCAATTCTTCATAAGGATACAACAAAATTTGTTGCATTGATCTCTCTTTTAGATTTTAAGTTTATCAGCTTCTAAAAGGCAACACTTATGCTTTTTTTAAACTCCTGAGTAATTTTTGATGATGACAATAAAGATCCTTCACAAAAATCATTATTAGTTTCCTTATTTGTAAAATGAAGGAGATAATAATATCAAATCCTACATAATAATTATATAATACTTTGAGATTTTAGAAATTCTTTACATGCTTTCATTTGTTTTCAGATATCCCCTGAGGTAACTTTTAGTTCTCAATTTGGGAGCTATGATCATACACTGATGCATGAAATGTCTTTGGATTCTCAAAGGTTGCTTGACTTGAGCACAAACTCTAGAAGATCTTTAGGCCCAAGAAAATTATCTCAGTGTTCATCATCAGAAATACAAACTTCCCAGAATAATTTTTTTCAACCACAGAAACTTATAAAGTCATAAATTAAGGCTTAGAAAATGGTAGGAACATCCACTTAGGAAAATATTGAAAGGGTTTAAAGTCATGCCTTTCAAACAAAGCAAAAAACCCCACATTTTTTATGCTTTCTAAATTTAGTTTTTTTATGTTGACCTGATTTCATTGGACCAACATCTACTCTAAACAGACAAGAGTAGTTTTTCCCTAAAAAGTAAAAAACCATCAGTATGACTTAATTTCAGTTACTTAAAAATGAAAGCCCAGTGCCAGAAGACTAGGATCTCTTTAAGCTTGACATATCTCATTGATGGGGTCGACGGCAAATTTGAAGGCTTGGGGGTATGCCTAACTAAATTAATCTCATATTTTTGCTGAATATCTTTTTCATGCTATTTTAAAGCAAATTTCTTTTTGTTAAATGGTAGGTAGTCTATGAGGAGCATATTTAGTACTAATCTTGAGTCTGAACCTCTGGTCCAGCCCAAGTTAGATCTGGTTCAGAGTATCTGTCATCTTTTAACTTGTTCCTTACTCTTATCTAATTCTCTAATTACCAATGATACACAATGCTTACTTTGTGATTTTCTTCTTCCAATTAACAAATTACATTTGATATCTGGTTTTCATTCTTTTCTTGAAGATGTCACTAATTTTTCAAAAATCAAATGAGAAAGATAGAGAAAAAAACTAAAAAAAAAAAAAAAAATAAGAACTATCCAAGAGAAAAAGATTATGAAAAAAAAGTCGACCAACTAGAAAAAAGGAGATACAGAGTATTTAAAAAGAAAATAATTCATTGAAAATGTCACTAATTTGTAGTTCTCATTCTATGGCCGGAATCCTTAACAAGGAATCCATGAATTTGTTTCTTAAAATATTTGATAACTATCTTTCAGAATAATTGATTTCCTTTGTAATATGACATTTAAAATATGATTTTGAGAAGGGATTCATAGACTTAACCAAATTGTCAAAGGGGAACATGACTCAAAGAACCCCTGATCTACACTCTGAATGAGGTGAGCCCATTTACTTCTTTCTTAAGTAAGAACTTTATACAAATACAGCATGAATGACCACATTCTTCTTCACACCTCCACTCACCTTCAGCCATTTCAATTGCTATTTACAAATCATAGTTTTCCATTTTTAATCCATTAATCCAGGACATAGTGCTATGCCTACATATCAGAAATTTGGATTAATGGATTAAAAATGAAAAAAAAAATCAGTTGATCACTTTAATGTTTGATATCTTCTAGGCAAAACAAGTGAATCTTTTCATTCTTCCTTACATACCTGTTGCTAGGTAAAGATGTTGTCTATCATGTTAGCATTCCCCTCATCTAATCTCTACTGGAAAGTCATTCTTAAAATATTCATGTTAGGTGAAATGTTCCTCTAACTTTGAAGGAGTCAATAAAAGCAGACTAAAAGAAAATGAAAGAAATGTTAACTCAAAAACCAACTCCTCAGTGTTTTGATAATGTCTATTTTAACTAAAATTGGAAATCACAGGGTTGAAAATTGATCTTTCTTCTTTTCCTTCCTTCTTTCCTTCCTTCCTTCTTTCTTTCCTTCCTTCCTCCCTTCCTTCCTTCCTTCCTCTCTTCCTCCTTCCCTTCCTTCCTCCCTTCCTTCCTTTCCTCCCTCCCTCCCTTCCTTCCTTCCTCCCTCTCTTCCTTCCTTCCCTTCCTCCCTCCCTTCCTTCCTTCCTCCCTCCCTTCCTTTCTTCCTTCCTTCTTTCCTTTCTTCCTTCCTTCCTTCTTCCCTTCCTTCCTTCTTTCCCTCCTTCCTTCCTTCCTTCCTTCTTCTGTCTTTCCTTCCTTCCTTCCTTTATTCCTTTCTTCCTCCTTCCTTTCCTCCCTCCCTTCCTTCCTTTCCTCCCTTTCTTCCTTCCTCCCTTCCTATTGCCTTCCTCTCTTTCCCTCTCCCTTTCTCTCTCCCCCTTCCCCCTCTGTATTTCTCTCTCTTTCTTTCTCTCTGTCTCTTTCTCTGTCTCTCTCTTTCTCTGTCTGTCTCTCTGTTTCTCTCTCTGTTTCTCTCTGTGTCTCTCTCTGTCTCTCTCTGTGTCTCTGTGTCTCTCTCTCTCTCTCTCTGTCTCTGTCTCTTTCTCTCCCCTCTCTCTCCTCTTCTTTTTCTCTTTCTTCCAAGTAGTTTTGTTCCATGGACTTTGATGACTAAAGAATTCACCACCAGCTACTAGTCTCTCCATAATCAACTAGGCTAATTGTTAGAAGAGAGAGACCCAATCAGTAGCCATAAGCATGCTCAAAGCCTTCTTACTATAGCATAACTTACCAGATTGTATGCTTCAGTGACCTATCCATTAAACATCCTTGGATACCTCACCACCATTATGAAGCATTAAAGGAGATCTTTATGGAGGACATGCAATTGTATAGACAATCTATACACCTTTAAAATAAACCCATACCTATCATTTATTTTATTGTCTACCTATCAAAACTATCTATATCTTTAACAATACAAAGAGAGAATTTGGACCTATAATTAAATAGTAAGGGAGGAATGGGCTAGATTAGAGAACTATAGTTACAGAACCATTTACCCCAAACTTCTTATTTTATAGATGAAATGTCTTGCCCAAGATCAAACAAATAGCAAGTTCCAAAGTTTGGATTTGAACCCAGGTCCTGTGATACCAGAACTGTACCCTCAGATTGCCTTTAAGAAACTGCAGAGCTCTTTAAATGATCTCTGATATTTTCCCCCAAACAAAGGCCCAACTTTTTGTTACTATTTTACTATTAATGTGTGACTATGAGTCATGGGGCACCATGAGTCATGAAAATTAATGAGTATCCCATCCCATCTTACTGTAATGATGAGTATAAGCAGGATACCATATGAGAAGTAAAGAACCTCAAAGAAGAACTGAGTAAAGGATGGCATCAGGTAAATGTTTATAAAAGAATAAAGGTGATCAGTTGATAAGAGTATGGCTAGGTGGAGCAAACGAATACAGATAACACCTGGAGTTAGGAAGACACAAGTTCAAATCTGGTCTCAGACACTTACTAGCTTTGGGATCTTGGGTAAATCATTCTTCAAAAAATTTTTTCATTTTAAAAAAATTTTCCCCAGTTACATGTAAACAACATTTACTTTTCAGTTATACATATACATTCATTTTTTACATATTTCCCTTTGAATCATGTTGAGAAAGAAAAATCAGAACAAAATGAGGAAAAAAAAGAAACAGAAGAAAGAAAAAAGGTGAAAATAGTATGCGTTCATCCATATTCAGGCTCCATAGTTCTCTCTCTGAATTCAGATAACATTTTCCATCCAAAGTTTATTGAAATTGCCTTGGATCACTGAACGCTGAGAAAAACCTAGTCTATCATAGTTGATCATCACACAGTCTTATTATTGCTGTGTACAATCTTTTCCTGGTTTTGCCTGCTTCACCCAGCATCAGTTCATGTAAATCATTTTAGGCTTTTCTAAAATCAGCCTGTTCATCATTTTTTATAGAACAATAATATTCCAGTACTTTCATATACTGTAACTTCTTCAGTTATTTCTCAGCTGATGGGCATCTACTCATTTTCCAATTCTTTGCTAGCACAAAAAGAGTTTCTACAAATATTTTTGTGTATGTGGATCTTTTAAATTCTTTTATGATTTCTTTAGGATACAGATCCAGTAGTGACACTGATGGATCAAAAATTATGAACAATTTTATAGCCTTTGGGCATAGTTCCAAATTGTCCTCCAGAATGGTTGGATCATTTTCACATTCCACCAACAATGCATTAGTGTCCTAATTATACTACATGTTGGGCAAATCATTTAATCCTGTTTGCCTCAGTTTTCTCATCTATAAAATGAGCTGAAGAAGGAAATGACAAACCACTCCAAAATCTTTGCCAAGAAAATCCCAAATCCTGTCATGAAGAGTCAGATATTATTGAAAAATGACTGAACAACAATAACAGTTAGTAAGAATGAGGGATATCAGTGAACAGCTTGATTGGTGTGCTTGAGAAATCAAGAGAAATTGAAGAAGGCTCTTTGTATATAGGCTGAATCTTTCTGGTGAAACACTGGAGATCATTAATAAAAGTCACACAGGAATAAATGGATTGTGACCGGGGAGATTTGGATGACGGAAGGGAGAAATGATGAGGTCCAATTGAATATTAGAATAGGAAGAAACAGTTATTCAAACTAGATGATGTTCTTTATTTTGTTATCTTCTGTGGGTATAGTAACAACAATTTAAAATCACACCCATAGGTCTCTCTCTGTTGGATAGAATACTTGTGAATACTGAATAAAAGGAAGGGATGTGCTTGTAAGAACTTAATATTAAATTTTCAGTATGAGTTTTTACATGACAGAAATTGTCATATAAATATAACAAACAGCTATAAGTCAACGTTTGATTTATTGTTTTGTTGATGGTCTAGACTTAAGAAGGTGATGGAGATAATATTAATGCAGAATAAATCTAAAAACTATATCCTGTATTTTCAGAGAGCCAGTTGTTAAACATTTATTGGCACATCATTGATAGAAGGCATCATTCAGTGGGCTTTCTTGGAGAGTATGAAACTGCCTACATCTAAAATAAGGATAATTGATTATATTTATATAATGGTTTAATTTTATCAAATCACAACAGTCTTACAAATTAAGAAAATCAGGGTTCAGAAAGATTAGATTTGTTCATGATCACACATTTATGTGGTGAGCCAATATTTTAACTCAGGTTATCCTAACTCCAGAGCCAACACTCATTCCATTATAGCATATTGCCCTTTTGGAGTTAGGCATAGTTCTTGTTCTGTAGTGGGAACACACCATTCCAGCCAGTGTCAGGGCAATAAACTATCAGTTATATTTGTTTCTTGGATATCTATCTACAGTTGCAATGCCTTTGTTCAGATGGATTTTTAGAAGTCTCTATGAGTTCTACACACAAAGCAATAGTTATTTTTTCTCTTGGCAAAAGGAAACATTTCTTTGGCATCTACATTTTCCTTCAATGCCAAGTTCACTTAAACTCATTTCCTTTCTTTCTCCAATCTCATCATACCAAGGATCACTGTGAACTGGACATATTAGTAATACAATTGAAAAATATGTCTTTACCAAAAAGAGTAGAGGGTTGAATAAGAATAAAGAAGTTTCATATTATCAAGCTGCAAACATTTTTTTAAAATTTCAGCGATGGCAGCCTATGAATATTTTGAAAATGACAAATGTCATTGAAATTTTGTTGCCAACATTTTATTGTAATGATGCATTTTAAAAAAATCAGATTTCAAAAGAAAAATAAAACATGGTGTTTCTTTACATTTTGCTTGGATTTTCTCCATTTTGATTTGTTCTGCACAGATTAATTTCCATTAGTATATACGGATCATGAGATTTATTTGGATCATGCAGTTGAATGATTCCATTTTGAACATTGAGGTTTTTTTTTTTTTTTTAATGATGGCATTTATAGAAGTATGATTGAATGAGTCAGTAAATGTTTTGGTCATCATGCAAAACATCAATCTTCAAATGTCACCTCCATCATGAAGATTTCCAATGATTTCTATGCCTATTATCTTTCCTCCTTAAATTCCATATGATACACTGTTTTGTCTTTCTGATGCATTGGTTGTACATCATCACATATGAGTTTTGTCCTTCTCCTAGATTTCAAGTTTATAATGGCATGGATTGTGCTTTTATCTTAATCTTGTATCTTGTCCAGCACTTGACATATTGCTTAAAGCACAGTATGTCTTTAATAAATGTTTGTAGAATTGGATTTGCTAAAGTTGACTATATAATACTCAGCACAATGGAAGAATCTTATGACTATATTATAATTGAAAAACTACTTTACCTTGTCAATATATACATTAAAGGGGAATTAAGTTTTTCACTTTTTTTATTCATTCAAATCTATGCACCATTAAATATGTTAAATTAGGATCCACTGAGGGTCTATGGGAATTTTGTTTTTCGTAATGAATTATAAGCAAAGAACCCATTTTACAATGCTTTAGGAATCATCAGTTAGACACTATGGTGAGTGCAATATTCTAGCTAGCAGTAGGCATAATTCAATAACTGATTAATGATCTAATACACACTTGTATAAAGCTGGAAAATCATTTCCTTTAGCTGCCGGACACTCAGAGAAAGTTGAGATGAAAATGCAATACTTTACTTAATATGCCATTAATTCATATTTTATTATTTTACAAAATCCTCCACAGTCAGGAATCAATCAATAAGTTTCTCTATAAATTTATTAACACAAAACTTCTTTTAAAGGAAAGGAATAGAGCTTTGTTTCAGAGGTCCTTTTGGGCTCTGAACTCAATGACAAATTGAAGAAAACCAAAGTATTCTAAACATACCTCTCTGAAATTACAAATTGAGTTCAACTGATCACTAATAACAGTAGGATTTGCATAATGCTTTAAGCCAAAGTTTGGGAAACACTTTAGAAATATTATCTCATTTTGTACTGGGCTACCATGCATATATACCTATGCACAGAGATCACCTTAGGTAGAAAAATAGTTTACTCCTACATTAAATATTATACTTTTTTCATAGCTATAATTTATGAGTGATTAAATTCCCTTGGAAAGCAATTATGTTTGGGGGCAAGCTCCCTTTTTGTTATTCTTTCACTATCGGAATCATTCACTGTAAGGGAAGAGGAGAGAAGAGGGATTACGCCACCCAAGGTTCTCTTCACTCCCAGTCTGGTCTTGGTATGACATGGGTGGTCTCCTTCCCTTTCTAGAGCACATACTGTTCAGGAAGCCTTCTCTATAGAGGGCTAGTTCACTAAACTCTCAAGCATGGGAACTAACTCAGGAAGTTTTATCTTTTTTAGATAGAAGAATGCATTCTGAGATCACACTAATTGGGAGATTAAAATACTCACTTCCAGGAAGTTGGGGTTTAGAAACATTATCCACAAGCTACTGTCTTGGGCTCAGAGGGCTCACACATATGCTTTTGCTATGTGTTTTCTATAGGAAATTTATCAATTCTTTGACTGTTGATCTTTCTTGGGCAGAGCAAGACTATTTTTTTTTTTTAAGATTATGTAGGTAATCTCATGTAATTTCTACATGCTAATTGCCCCAAAGTAGCCATTACCAGTTTCTGTAGGGGAAAGACATGTATAGGCTTTTGTTATATCCCTTATTGCTCCCTCCAAATCTGATCACCCTTTCCCTGCCCGAATGGAGGACACTAGTGTGTTCTCTGAAGAAGAAATACAAAAAAAAACAAAACAAAACAAAACAAACAAAAAACCCTAATAATAGTCTGCCCTCAAAAAGCTTAAATTCTGAGAGGGGAGACAACATGCAAACAACTAGGTGAAAATAAGATATTCATGATAAATTAGAGATCACCTTAGGTAGAAAAATAGTTTACTCCTACATTAAATATTATACTTTTTTCATAGCTATAATTTATGAGTGATTAAATTCCCTTGGAAAGCAATTATGTTTGGGGGCAAGCTCCCTTTTTGTTATTCTTTCACTATCGGAATCATTCACTGTAAGGGAAGAGGAGAGAAGAGGGATTACGCCACCCAAGGTTCTCTTCACTCCCAGTCTGGTCTTGGTATGACATGGGTGGTCTCCTTCCCTTTCTAGAGCACATACTGTTCAGGAAGCCTTCTCTATAGAGGGCTAGTTCACTAAACTCTCAAGCATGGGAACTAACTCAGGAAGTTTTATCTTTTTTAGATAGAAGAATGCATTCTGAGATCACACTAATTGGGAGATTAAAATACTCACTTCCAGGAAGTTGGGGTTTAGAAACATTATCCACAAGCTACTGTCTTGGGCTCAGAGGGCTCACACATATGCTTTTGCTATGTGTTTTCTATAGGAAATTTATCAATTCTTTGACTGTTGATCTTTCTTGGGCAGAGCAAGACTATTTTTTTTTTTAAGATTATGTAGGTAATCTCATGTAATTTCTACATGCTAATTGCCCCAAAGTAGCCATTACCAGTTTCTGTAGGGGAAAGACATGTATAGGCTTTTGTTATATCCCTTATTGCTCCCTCCAAATCTGATCACCCTTTCCCTGCCCGAATGGAGGACACTAGTGTGTTCTCTGAAGAAGAAATACAAAAAAAAACAAAACAAAACAAACAAACAAACAAAAAACCCTAATAATAGTCTGCCCTCAAAAAGCTTAAATTCTGAGAGGGGAGACAACATGCAAACAACTAGGTGAAAATAAGATATTCATGATAAATTAGAGATAATCTCAGAGGGAAAATACTAACATTAAGAATAACAAAGGCTTCTTATAGTACTTAGGATTTTTAAAAATGAGATTTCAGGGAAACCAGGAATTGGAAATGAGGAGGGAAAGCATAGTAGGTATAGGGAATCATCAGTAAAAAGGACACAACACTGAGAGCTAGAGTATCTTATACAAGGAAGCTAGTATACCTGCATTGTAGAGTTTATAGAAGAGAATAAAGTATAAAAAGATGAGAAAGGTTGAAAAGGTCCAGGTTATAAAGACCTAGGAGTAATTAGTTGCTTTCACTTGTATTATAGATGGATGTCTCCTATATAGGCTGTTTTTCTGAATCCCAGGTAGCCAATCATTTTGGGAGCAATACCATTCATTGGAAACCAATTGGGAGCCTAGACTTTGGAAAAAAGATGATTTGTCAGTCTTCCTCTGCATAAGGTGCCAATCAATACTCATATCCATATTCTATTGGAGATAAAGGGATGCACAAACTGGTACACACATACACACACACACACACACACACACACACACACACACACACAGCAGTGTGGTAAAATAAAGAGCTGGCCAGTGTGGTAAAATAGAGAGTTGGCCTCAGAATCAGAAGTATTTGGGATCAAGTGCCATCCCTAATATTGACTGTCTTTCTGACTGGGCAAATCCTTTAACATTTTATTGTTTTAGACCTTTCAATCTTTCTTGGTAAAGGAAGTTCATCTCTGGGGTATCTTCCCTAGAAATGCTAATGAAATCTCAGGTCTGTTTTTTAAAATTACATATATTTAAGGTTTGAAGTTTTCCCATCCTAATTAATGTAATCTCGGAAGGCCCCGACATTTTGATTAAATTTTTCAAAAATAAAATAGATGTACACAAATTCTTAATCAATTTGAAAGATTCATAAGTGCTTTGGGTCATTGGATTAAAATAGATGAAATTACAGAGGAAATATCTTGTGATTAAAGAGAATCAATCACATCTTGGCAGGGGAAGGGACAGTATACATATTAGGGTAAATGTAGAACCAATCAGTTAAATGATATTCAAATTTAGGAGAGAAAAATTCTCAAGAGGGAATTTTTTTCTCTATTTTCCTTTCTCTGCTTCCCATGGTCACAAGTGACAAAGTGATGATACTATGTACTTCAGAAGTTTAGAAGCTATTGGATGACAGGGAAAAAAAAGGGGAAGAGAAAGGGAATAAGTGTCTGCTAAGTATCAGGCACTATGCTAAATGCTTTTTACAAATAATATCATTTAAACCTCACAATAATTTGGGAGGAGAGAGATTGGGTTATTATTAACCTTATTTTTACAGTTGATGAACCTGAGAAAAATAGAAGCTAAATGACTTGCTTACTAGTCTCAACCAGGTTTGAAGTCAAGTCCTCCTGATTCCAGGTCCATTATTCTATGTATTGAGCAATCACAAGATGCTTACCTCTTGGACTAGTTATACCCTTTGGCCACATTTGATGTTTTAAGTTTGAGCCCACTCTGTCTAGGGATGTTTTATGTACAAAGAGAGTTTGGGGAAATGTTTTTGTAACAATTCTCCTTTCATTACATGCTCAGTTAATCTCTCTTCTAAAAGCTAATTAAATCTGCCTGATAATCATTGGGAAACACACTGGAAGGGCCTTGTAAATGTCAGTTCTAGAGCCCCCAGAGAGGATGCTACATAAACACACATAGGCACTGAATACAGAGATGTCACATTTAGCAATGTTTTAGATAGGGTTGAACATCTTATATAAAATTATGAGTTAAAGTTATTAGCTGAGAGGAGGAAGAGAAATTGAATATTAGGAGATTTGAGGAGGGATAAAAAAGTTTAGAAAAAGTGATTTGGGCAGTGGGATAGTGAAACAATTAAAGAAGTAAAAAGGATTGCTTTACTGTAGTAAGGACCTGTTGAATTATGGTAACATACATTTTAGTGGATCCAATGAGCATGCTTTCATGATTTTCTCTAGTTTTATTTGGCAGCAGATAAGTAGGAATGAAAGCAGCAGCTGGTGGAAGAAATTCAGGACTGAGGCAAAATAGGGATAATGGCCTAAAACAGAATAAAGAAACTGGTATTCAGGGTGAAGATGAAGAACAGAGTCAGAGTTTCAGGATCAAGGTACAATGACAATAGATGGTGATCTGATTGTGAACATGAAGTTGGCAACCAGTAGGTGGGTGATGGAAAGACCAAGATTATGGTCATCTCTGTATGTATCTGAGAAGCAGTGGAAGAGAAGTAGGTCGTGGGAAACGATCAAGTTGAGAAATTGGAAGGTTTATTACCTGGCCAGCTAATAAACTCATTTAGGAAAGAAGGGAAATGTCCCAAAGGTCAGTTCACTACAGCTATCCTAATTCTGATGGGGTAGTAGATGTACAATGAATGAACTTCAAAGAAGGAGAAGTTACTAAGTGATGGAGATAGAGGGAGAACCTTGAAGTGGCAGTAGGGAGCAAGGAATATTCCAACTCCCCCATGTTGACAAATGAGCATGAGAGAATGAGTGAAAATACAAGTGGCCAAGGAGATTGTGTGTCATCAAGAGAGAGTCAGGTCTCAGTGAGAGTCAGAAGATGAAATAAATTGTAAAGAGAAAGATTTGAGATGAAAGCCTGTTTTCTATGAGTCACTTATTCCAGAGAACACAGGGAAAGTAGTGGATGACTTTAGAGTGAGACTTGGGGAGTTGTGGGGAATAAAGGAGTAGACAGTGGGGAATAGAGAGCAGAGTTTGTATGACTGCCAGCAGCTCAGGATCACTGGGATGGGAAAGGAAGTCCTGGGTAGGAGTTTATTAGCCATTGCCAAATGAGTTCAAGAAGGTTATTCTACAGTGATTCAGATATGTTTTTGAGACTTAGGAGGAATGTAGGAAGAAGTCTTTTCTCTAGGAAAATCTCAAGAAATTCTTCAGAATGGACTCAGACTTATAATAGTGTCAGATTTCTTGAGACTTTCATATTGGACAGGATCCTTTGGGCCTTCTTTGTAGGTAGTCAATATTTCTGGTGTGGCCCTGAACCAAATGACCTCCTAGAAGCCCAAGAAGTCTACTTTTGCCTCATGGTACCTAAGTGGTATTCATACAATCATCCTGAACTAATATTCAAATTAAACTTCTCTATTGCAGAATACTAAAATAAGCTCTTTCCATGAAACAAGTTAACTAGATATAGTTATCCCTTGTTAATTTTGAAGCAAATGTATGTTTATCATGGAATAATGGAAAGTGTGCAGAACTTGGAGGAAAGGCATCTGAAGTAAAATCCCCCCTTGGGACAATTACTAGCTTGGTTACCATGACAAGTTGCTTAATCTCTCAGAGACTTAGTTTATTGATCTGTAAAATGTGGATAATGATACTTTCACTACCTGCCTCACAGGACTGTTGTGTGGAACATATTTTTACAAACTTTAGAACATCATCAAAATGTGAATGATTATTTTCATATCAATTATATTCCATATCTACCAATATAACAAATAGCTTGGTGAGAAGGATGATTATTTATCAGCAATAAGTGATTTATAACTAGGAACAATATTGGACGTGATAGCTCATCTTATAACATGCCTCACAATTGTTTTCATTTTCCCTATGCTTATATAAACCAATTGGGTTATTTGGGGAAGTGAAGGATGTAATTTTTTTTTCAATTCATTATATTTTTTGTTAGATATTTCAAGAGTTTCCTTTTTATGTTCACATTACAATTGACTGAAATTTTGCCAGAATCAGGATGCTATCATGTGAATTTGGTAACTCAAATTGACATCTAAAGCTCTACTCATTCTTTATTGAGATATAAAGAAGTCTTGTGTTCTCAAAATTATGTCAGTGGAGGCCAAGTGAAGTCCCCGTCATGTTGGAAAGTATTAAAACATGGAGTTAGAAATGAACTGCTAAGTACCAAGCTTGTTGTTGTTTGTTTTTGAAGAAGACTTTAAAAAGGCCAAAGTCTCCAATTTCATCCAAGTCCATCTCCAGTCATCTTGATCTATGGCTTGCCACTGGACCCAGATAGTTCTGGAGAGGAAAGTGAAGCAGGGGACCTTGCCAACCTTCCTCACTTAAATCCAATTCACTTGCCTATTATGGCATCTCATCCTCAATGTCATGGTCCTCTTCAAGAACAAAGGACAAACAACAATCAGACTATGTACTTTCAGAATGGCTTATCATCAGATCGTCAGCTATATCTGCCAACTGGTTTTGAGGATCCCTCACAAAACTGTCTCCTAAAAGAGAAATGGCTGTAATCTGTATAGGTGAAGAAAACACACCAGTGACAATCCCACTTATTTTACATATCATGACTATTGGATTTAAACCCAATTTAGAGATTGCTATTGTCATTTTTCTTTTTCTGCATTCAGAATTTGGAACTTTGTCCACGTATATTTGTTTCATTTTTGAAGTCTGAGTTATTAACAATTTTTCAAGTCCTTGTCTTTTCAAACTTTTATAAAGCTATTTATAATGAACACCGATACAGAAGAAATTTATAGTAAAACAAAAACAAAAGAACAAGAATATAAGTGGGCGTTAATATTTTACATAATTTTACCCAATGATTGAGTGATTAAAAACTGATTGTACATTATCAAGTAGTTCACTGATTGTTGCTAGATAACTTTTGGTAAAAGATCATCTTTGATGCCATCTCTATTCTCCACATTAATTAAACACATACTTTATATAAAAATTAATCAACTAGAATGTATTGTTTTGTTGTCATTGAATTATTTTTTTAAGTCATATCTTATTTTTGTGATCCTATTTGGGGTTTTCTTGGCAAAGATACTGGAGTGACTTGCCATTTCCTTCTCTAGCTCATTTTACAGATGAGGAAACTGAGATAATCGGGGGTAAGCTCTTGCCCAGGATCACCCAGCTGCTTATGTCAGGTTTAAACTCTAGATTTGAAGACCAGGCTGGTTGTACTGTAGAGTACAGAAAGGAGAGTAATATATAATAAGACCAGAAAGAAAGATTGGGCCCAGGCTGTGAAGGGATTTAAAAACCAAACAAAGGAATTTATATTTAATCTTGGAGGCAATAGGGAATCAAGTAGATTTCATTGAGTGGGGAGGTGACAGGGTCAGATCTGTACTTAAGAAAATTACTTGGGCAGTTGCATTTAGAATGAACTGGAGAGAGGAAAGACTCTCAGAGAAACCAATTAGGAGGCTATTACAATAGTCTTGGCAAGAGGCAATGAAGGCCTGGACTAAGATAATAAAAGGGGATAGATAAAGAGATGTCAAAGTAGAAATGGTCAGATTTGGCAACTAACTGTATGTATGTGAGATGTGGCAAAGTGAGGAATTGTAGTTAATATTGAAATCAACAAAGTTGGAAAATTAGGAGAATGGTGGTGACTGACAGAAATAGGGAAATTTGGAAGGAAAACTCGTTTTGGGGAAAAGATAAAAGGCAAATGTGTTGAATTTGAAATGTCTCCAGGACATCTGGTTGGAAAAGTTCAATAAGCAATTGGTGTTGTAGGCCTGAAGCTCAGGAGAGAAAATAGGGATGGATATGTAAATCTAGATATCAACTATATAGAGGTGATAATTATATAAACCATTAGGGGCTGATTTGGTGAGAGAAGGAAGAGGAAGAAAAAGAGGATGAGAAGGACAAGGGAGGAGGAGGAGAAAAAGGAGAAGGAGAAAGAAAAAGAGGAAAAGGAAAATAAAGAAGAAGAAAAGAAGGAGAAGAAGGAGAAGGAGGAGGAGGACAAGGAAGAGAAAGAGGAGGTGTAAGAGGAGGAGGAGGAGGAAAAAGGTTTAGTACAGAGTTTTGATATATACCCAACAATTAAGGTGTTCAACAAATGATGAAACAGACAAGTTCATGATGGGCATTTTTCCACCTTTGTAATTTTTATCTTTGTAAAATCCCCTGGATAGATGTGCTAGATAGTGTCAGCCCTGGAGTCAAGAAGACCTTTCTTCCTGAGTTCAAATCTTGCCGCAAGCACTTACCAGCTCTTATGGAGAACCAGTTATGACTAAAAAAACTACTAAATGATAACAAAAGATCTACAGACTCATGAGTTCCATGTAATGCAGTTAAAAGAAGCTGGTAACCGGATTCTAAGACTAGTATTCCACGACTACATCTATAACCTTTACTCACTTCCATTGGCTTTAGATTCCAGACATGTAAAGAACTTCCCTTTTTCTCCAATTTTTTACTTAACTACTATTTTTCCTTCTAGTCACTGAGGAGTTTTCATGTAATAGATCTCCCTACGTGTGTGTGTGTGTTTATGTGTGTTACTTAACTCATATGTTAACCTAGACCTCTCAGAGTTTGGGGATACAAAATGTATCTTTTTCTAGAATGGTTTATCAAGAAGATCAACCAGTAGACACACATATTCAAAGTAACTTTCTTGTTCTAGTACAGTAACTATTCCTCATTCTAAAAACCCAGGTGTCTGAAGGACCACTGTTTGGAAAAGGCTATTCTCTTCAGCAAGAAGAGTTTGTGGATTGTGGTTTTACTTTTTTCCCTTTGAATCAGAAGGATACAGAAAAACATGAGGCTCATCTTTACTGAGTATGGGTAAAAAGGACCCATATTTGTGTCATTCATTAATTGTTATAATCAGAGCTCTAAGTAGATCGGAGCAAATTGTCTAAGGGTGTTGACAGCACTAACCTGGGATGCCCTTCCTTCCTATTCCCTAGAAGTGGTCAGCCATTCAGCAGCATAGAAACTTTGCTATGTCCTGGGGTGAACTTTCTATTTTTTTCCTGGGACCTTTAATCTTTAATTTTCTTCCTCTAAAGCAAGTCTCTCTCTCTCTCTCTCTCTCTGTCTCTGTCTCCCTCTCTGTGTGTGTTTTTTCTTCCTGTCTCCCTCCCTTCATTCATCCCTCCCTCTCTCCCTTCCTTCTTCTCTCCCCTTCCCTCGATCCTTCTCTCCTTTCCCTCTCTCTCTGTCTGTCTTTCTGTCTGTCTGTCTCTTTCTCTGCCTCCCTTCCTCCCTCCCTTCCTCCTCTCCTCTTCCCCCTCCCTGCCCCCCCCCCCCCAGCTCTCCCTTTGTTCCAGTGTAAAAATTCTTAGTTACACTTCAGCTCACCGTGTCCTTATGAAGCAAGTGAGGAGATAAGGAGATGGTGTGGGGAAAAGAAAGAACAAGAGAATAAAAAATAAAATTTAGAGACAACCACCTGACAGTGATGGGTAAATTGATTTTATTTCATATACGTTTATATCAGCCATGAAAAAAGCATTGACTCATATGGCCAAGGGCGAAAAAAAAAAAAAAATTAGGACATGAGCACAATGAGAATCAGACAACAAACTTAATGAAAACCAGGCAGTGGGTTGAAAATAAATTTAATATACTCTGCCCTTTCTATTCTCTTTTTTGTTTTGGCTTTCACGGGAATCTGTGTTTGTGAGGGAACTCTGAGGAAATTCTCTGCAAGAAAATGCCTTTGTTCTCTTAGCTTAGAAAGAGATATAGGAGAGAAGTAGAATATATGGGTAGAAAATAGGGGAACAGGAAGGGAAGAAATTTGGAAATGCATATGGAAGAGTAGTTGATTTTGTGGGATAAGTAGAATTTTTAAAAAATCATTTACCAAAAAATAAATAAAAATAAAAAATTATTTATCAGGCTGATCTTGTGTTATAACTATACATTATAAATCCCTTTCTTGAGATATACATATTGTTCCCATAAGCATATCCTCCCCCATCTTCAAAACATACATACATTGAGATGGCTCTATAAAATTAAAGATATTATTTTCAGCTCTCAATATCATCACAGTGAATTGTGTTTATTCCTCACTATGACTTTTATTCTTGAATTGAGTCCTTATTGCCCATAAATGGGAGCTGGTTTAAATTATTACTTCAATTGGAATATTGGGTACATCAAAGATCTTATGAAATGCCAGAATTATCTAGAAAAGAATTTGTTTTGTAAACTCAATTTTGGTGATAAGTTAAATGTCAAATTAACTTGGCAAGGAGCTAAAACTGGGAATTTTGTGAAAAATGTTAACCTTTGCTTCCCTACCCCACTCCTCCAGCCCCAATTGTTTTAAAGTTCTTAAATATTAGAATGCAGTAAGTTTGTTTTGAAACACCAGTAAATATAAATGAATAGAGAGGCACCATTTCAAACTTCTAATATTTGCAGCAATGATCACTGGATAACATTGATTCCAAAATTAATAGTTTCGTAATTCTTTGACCCATCTTGTCTCAAGTGCCAAAAATATTTGGTGATGATGAAACCTAAAAATAGCATCAGAAGATGGTGGGGAAGGGCCTGGAGTGAAGAAGACTCATTTTCCTGAGTTCAAATCTGGCTTCAAACAGTTACTTACTACCTGTGTGACCTTGATGAAGTCATACCCTGTTTATCTCAGTTTCCTCATCAATAAAGTGAGCTGAAGAAGGAAATGCCAAGTTATTCCAGTATCTTTGTCAAGAAAATCCCAAACAGAGTAACAAAAAACTGGAATCGTTTCTTTTCTAATCAAACTCTTTACCTTCACAGACACAACTGAGGACCTTATCATCTTATACATATGTTTAACCATGTTACTTGATGAAATTCAGTGGCTCCCTATTGCAGATTAAATAGAAATTGGGTTAGCTCAATGGTGCAGTAGATAGAACACTAGCCCCGAAGTCAGAAGGACCTGAGCTCAAATCTGGTCTCACACAATTAATACTTCCTAGCTGTGTGACCCTGGGCAAGTCACTTAACCCCAATTGCCTCAGCAAAAAATAAATAAATAAAGATGAAACATAAATTTCTTTGGCTTTTGAAATCTTTCCCAACATTATCCCAATCTCTCTTTCCCACATTTTTATATGTTATACCTTTCCCTGGACTCTGTATTCCAGCCAGATTGTACCCTATACCCAGAATCACAGATTTGGAAATTTGCAAGGGATTTTAGTAACCATTTAGTCCAATTCTAGCTATTGTATCCATGATTATGTAGTGCAATCCTTCCCATACCTAGAATTCACTCCCTCTTCACCTCACTTTTTAGAGTCCATTGTCTCCTCCAAAGCTTATAACGAGCTACCTTCTATGTGAAATCTTTCTTGATCTCCCCAAATGGCCAATATTGATCTCCCCTTCCTAATAACTTTGTATTTATTGGGGGTCTTCCTTCATTTTTGTTGGGGACTAGCGATATCACAGATGTTATCTTGACTTGTCTGTGAATTGAATTTAAGTGAGGCAGAGTTGCACTAAGTTGTCAGTCTCATTCTTTCCTCCAATGATCAAAATCTGGTGACAGGACAAAAATCAAGATGACTGGTGATGGCCCAGGATGCTGTGCATAACCATGCCAAATTCAATGCCTGACCAAACTCTAAGCACTCCACAGTGCCTGCTTCAGCTATGTTCATGGCCATTAAAATAACTATTCTCATCTTCTCATTCTGCTGGGGGAAATCTTCACATGTTTGGGGTAGATAACTTCTAACTCTCTGGCAGGTTTGAGATCTCTCAGTTACCTTCAACCTGGTTTAGCCCATCTGCTAAACTGGGGATTTATTGGGGTTTGTATGCTGTACATCTTGGAACTACAGATGAGAATCAGGTGTATGTGGACACCCAAAGTGGATGAACAGCTCTGAAAAGGACATTGGCAAGCCCTCACACCAGAGGGGTTAGTCCTTCCTGCACATCCCATATACTCCATTTAATTAGGATGTATATATATATACATGTATATATGTATATACTTTGTATTATTTAATATATATTTTAATAATATTAATAATTGTAACTAATTATATATATGTTTTCTTTCCTATCCCCAGCTTACAATCCTTGAACACATGATCTTTTTGGTTTTTGTCTTTGTATGTGAGGTATATAGTAGGCACTTAAGTATTGTCTTTTGAATTGAATTAAATTTTTAAACTCATCTTGCAATGAGTGGAATGGTCTAATTTAGTTTAAAGCAGTCCTGACAGATCCAGTCCAGTTTTGGATTATATTTATCTTTTAGGACTTCTGTTGCTAAAGTTCACTGTAGGAGTATAAAGGGCCAAGGTTGGACTAGGAAGGTCCCAGTTAAGCTAGAACATCATTTTTATTCAAATTCAAAGTCATATCATTAAGATTGGCTTTGAATTTAAAAGACCTCTGATATTAATATGGAAGTGATCTGTTACTTGAGCATTTAAGTAGTATATTGTATAGAGTGGCTAGCCTGGAGTCAGGAAGACTCATCTTCAAGAGTTCAAATCTATCCTCAGACATTTACCTCTGTTTGCCTCAGTTTTCTCATCTGTAAAATGAACTGGAAAAGGAAAGAGCAACCGATTCAGGTATCTCTGCCAAGAAAACTCCAAATGAGATCATAAAGAATCACACATGACTGACACCACCAATCATACACTTGCTGGTATTTTCCTTTTAGTGGAACTGGAGGTATTCCTTGCTTTGTCACACATAGCTGTATAAATTGAATATTACTCAAGTGAATAGTATTTCCCACTGACTTACAATGTAAGGCTAAATTTATAATATCAAAGTTGTTTTATCTTAATTTCTGACTTTTTTTTTAATGAGTAAATAATAGTTTATGCTCTTAAAAGTTTATGGTTTTTTGTTTTGTTTTGTTTTTGCTTTATTTCCCTGTATTTTGCTACTATCATACTTCTCTGTCTTGTAGCTGATGTTCCCTAAAGAAACATTTGCATGCTCTAGGGAGTTTTTCTATTTAAAGGAGCACTGGAATTGCATTTGTTCAGTCAAGAATTCCTCTAAAGTTTATCATATGAATTCAGAGATTAGTTTTTCTTAAAAGGGTAGGGGGAATTTTGGGAGGGGAAGGGGAGGTCACACCTGCATAGTTAATTCCAGGCTGATTTGCTGCAGTGTTCCATTAGCAAGCCTCACACTGAGACTGCAGCTGGTACAAAATTCTGCAGGCTTCCTGCTAGGTCCATGTCACACCTGGAATATTTTATTTTCTAGCATTGTTGCTGATCTAACATAAGTGTTAATTCCAGTCTTCAGTCTTATTTGTAAGACTCCTGAGATTTAATAGGAAGCATACCACATGTATACATTTTACCTGATCTGCTACTGACTCAAGTTTTATTGGCCATTGACCCTTCAACATGAAAATCTTAGAAAAGAATCATAGACTATAAGAGCTGGAAAAACCTTAGAGGTCATTTAGTCTGATTCTTTCATTTTATAAATAAAGAAACTGAGATCCAGAAATAGTCTCAGTGTGTGTCACTGTGCAAATGTGCAAAAAATTTACATTTTTGAAAGAATGGTTCTGGGAATGACTGTTAAAAGAGTTATTATCTTTAAATAAAAGATTTGGGCTATCTGTCTGAAGCCAGGATTGCACACAGAATTAAGACAAGAACTGCAGTCTGATTCCCAGTCTACCTCACCTGAGGTGTCACAGCATTTAAGGGAGACATAACAATAAAAATTCACATTTTATACTGCTTCATGTTTTAAGATTTATAAAGTATTTTCCTCTCAACCACTCTATGTCCAGGCAAAATATTATCATCTTCAAGGCTCAAAGAGATAATATTGCCTTGTCCTTAATTGCATAATTTATAAATCCTAAAACTAGAGTTCACACTGACATCACCCAGCTCCAAACTCAGGGTTCTCTTTGTCAATGGCGCATTTCCTCTTGGGTCATTGGTTAAATGGTCCAGAACATTGGACAACAAGTCAGAAAACATGGGTTTGTATACTAATTACAACACTTAATTGATCTTGAATGAAATACAATGCCTTTAACTCAGTTTTATCATATGTATAACAATAATAATAGTAATACCTAACATTTATACCAATTCTACTAACTTCACACTTCCTAACCCAAACATGGCCATTTGAACAGGATCCAAATTGATGCTCTCAGGAGATAATGCAGTAGTATATTTGCAAAGTGCTTTATAAAGATTTTCTAACTTTACTTTTACAACCACCCTAGGAGGTAGATACTATTATTATCCCCATTTTACAGAGGAAGATGTTAAAGCAGAGTGTAGTGTTAGGGTTAGAGTTATGCAGCTAGTAAGCGGCTGAAGCCATATTCACACTTGGATCTTCCTGACTCTGCTCTTTTTGTGTGACCTGGCTGCAGGGATTAGTGTGAGGATCAAATAAGATAATATATAGAAACACTTTGGAGCCATAAAGTGGCATATTAACATCAGCTATTATTATTTTCATTTGCTATTGCTAATTTGCCTAATGGCAGCAGGGGTTAAATTCAATTCAAGGAAAATTTGTTAATTAAGTATCCTCTATGTACTAGGCTCTGGGCAAAACCATGACCAAAATGAAAACCAAATGAAATAGCTCCTATCCTCAACAAACTTATAATTTATTTAGAGGAAACAACGTAGATAAAAATTCACGCAAAATAATTTCAAAATGGAATAGAACAAATTCAATATGAAGGGGAATTTTTCAGCAATAGAACCAGGGTTGTAGATTATTAAATTAAAAAATGAGATAGAGTGGTGAACCCAGGGGCTGATATGGAGAGGTTTAAAAGAAGAGAGAATAGTGCCTACAACTCAGAATCCCAGAAATTTTTGAATGAAGCCATGGGCAGTAAGATGATGTTGATTTGGCTATTAAACCTTAAGTTCTAAGAGGCAGGAAGTTGAGGGTGTGGAATAGACAAACATATACAAGCTATTGAGTGTCCTGAAGAGATGGCAGAATGATCTGGGGTCCATTATTTGAATGTTGAGTCTGCTTTGATTCATATTACAATCCAGAAATCTCTCTTGGAATGAATCCCAAAGCTCAGCAGACGAATTTAGGAAGGAACAAGGTCTCTGGAATTTAGAAGGTTGCTAGTAAGATACTTGGGCTGGCTTGGCCCTGGTGTCCTGAAGAAATATAACTGGATAAATTACATATATATATATATATATATATATATATATATATATATATATATATATAATCAGAAGCTTAACCTCAAACCTAGTACAATTCCTTGAAGATATTAGATGCTTAATAAATGTTTCATTTTAGCACTACATCCAATCATTTAGTCAAAATTTATTCTTAGGAAGACTACTATATTAGACATATAAGGTAATCCTAATTCTACCAACTTCACGCTTCCTACCCAAAACATGGCCATTTGAACAGGATCCAAATTGATGCTCTCAGGAGATAATGCAGTAGGCAGCCAGCTGTTGTCTGCCTTGCTGTTGGTAACCTATCAGCTGTGCCCTTCTGGGAATTCCTCCCCAGAGATTCAGAAGAACGTCTAAGCTAAAATAGATTCTGTTGCAGAACAAGACTCTTGGGTCCATGCAGACCAGAAGGCCATTCACATCACAGGCTGCTTTGGGCTAACGCTTCATTTCAAGCCTATTAACGTTTGGACAACATGATTGCTACTTTCTTTACTAAATGTGATGCAGCAAAGAAGGATCGGAAAAGAAAAACACAAGGAAAAGTCTTTGTAAGAAGGAATATTTTGTTTTAGGGACCAATCTCATAGCACCAATTGTCAGAGAGTTTTCCTGTCTTGTGACACCTCCTAATAAATAATGTGAAAATGTTCTCATTGATGGCAATGACACTTTAGTAGTTTGCTATTTCCTTCTCAAGATCATTTTACAGGAGAGGAAACGGAGACAAACAGGATTAAGTGATTTGCCCAGGTCACACAGCTAGTAAATGTCTCAGGTCAGATTTGAATTCATGAATATAGTTCTCAGCATATAGTTCAACAAATATAGACTTCAACTGAACTATTAAATAAGATGAATCTCTTTGAAAATCTTAGAGCTATGTAGATATAAATTATTATCATCTCATTTGATCCTGACAATAATCCTGCGAGGTAGATGCTATTATTATTATTCCATTTCATGGATGAGCCTGAGAAAGGTTAATCGACTTGCCCAGGATCACATAGTTTTGTGTGTTAGGCAGTATTTGAATTTAGGTCTTTCTATCTCCAGGTCCTGCACTCTATCCATTGTTCTACCTCTAGATAATATCTTTAAAGTGTCTTGCAAACCTTGAAAGATTATATAAATGTTAGCTATTATTAGTATGTAAATTTGGGAGTTGTTTGAGAAAGGATAAGTTACTCACCTAAAGTCACCCAGTAAATATCTGAAGTGGGATTCAAAGTTAGGACTTCTGCTCTTATATCTTTTCCTTAAGCTCAAATTCTACATTCTTAAATATTTGCTGGACAGCTCCACCTGAATGATTGTAAAAACTTTAAATTCAATATGCCCAAAACAGAGATCATTATCTTCATTTGTAAAGCTATCCTTTCTCCCAATTTCTCTATTTATGATCACACCACTGTCCTCCAAATACTGAAGCTCAAACTATCCTATCCTTCTCCCTCACCATCCAGACTCAGTCAGTTCCCCAGAGCCCTCCAGCTACTTCCACCACACCTTTCATATCCAGCCCATCTCCTACTATCCCCTCCTTTCCATACTATAATTCAGCCCATTTTTACCTCTCATTGGCTATGGTAATGGCCTTCTACTTGAATTCCCTGATTCCAGTGTCTCCCCTCTCCAATTCTTTCTTCACATAGATCTGACCATGTCACTCTGGATCAAAACTCTTGGATAGTTTGGGTGGAATTGTTTGTAGACTTAATAATAGCTAGCCATTATATAGTGCTTGAACATTTGCAAAATGCTTTTTATAAATATGTCCTTTGGGAAAAGGACCCACATGTGCAAAAATGTTTGTGGTGGCCCTTTTTGTAGTGGCAAGAAACTGGAAACTGAATGGATGCCCATCAATTGGAGAATGGCTGAATAAGTTATGGTATATGAATGTTATGGAATATTATTGTTCTCTAAGAAACCATCAGCAGGAGGATTTCAGAGAGGCCTGGAGAGACATACATGAGTGAAACGAGCAAAACCAGGAGATCATTTGTACATGGCAATAGCAAGATAATGTGATGCTCAATTCTGTTGGTCATGGCTCTTTTCAACAGTGAGGTGATGCAGGCCAGTTTCAATGATCTCATGATGATGAGAGCCATCTGTACCCAGAGAAAGGTCTTTGGGAACTGAGTGTGGATCACAATGTTGCATTTTCATTTCTCTTATCGTTTGCTTGAATTTTATTTTTTTCTCATATTTTTTCTTTTTGATCTGATTTTTTTTTGTGCAGCAGGATAATTGTATAAATATGTATACCTATATTGATTTGCATATATTTTACCATGTTTAACATATATTGAATTACTTGCCATCTAGGGAAGGGGGTAGGAGGAAGTGGGGGTAAATTGGAATCCAAGGTTTTGCAAGGATCAATGGTAACAAATTATCCTGGTATATGTTTTGAAAATAAAAAGTTTCAATAAAAATTTAAAAAATATATCTCCTTTTATCCACTTCAAAAATCCTGTAGATAGATGTTATTATTATTATTTCCATTCTACAGATGAGGAGACTGAACTACAGTGTGTCTTGGCCTGTTTGGATTTAACAGTTGAGAAATCATAGCTGACAGAGAGAGAAGTTTCAGTAAAATGGTGGAGGTGAGAGCCATACTATAAGGAACTGAAGAATGGGTAGTCGAGAAGGAGCGCTAAGGAGGGGGGAAAGTAAAGTAAAGTAGAAATTCTTTTTTTTTTTTTAGCTTTTCAATATTTTGTTTTTCCAAATACATGTAAAGATAGTTTTCAACATTCATTTTGTAAGATTTTGTGTTCGAAATTTTCCTCCTTCTTTCCCTTACCTCCCCCCTCCCCAAGATGGCAAGTAGTCTGATGAATGTTAAATACGAGCAATTTTTTAAACATATATTCATATTTGTTTTGTTGTGCCCCAAAAAATCAAACCAAAAGGGAAAAAAAACCATGAGAAAGGAAAAAACCTAATGAACAAACAAACAAAAAAAAGTGAAAAAACTATGCTTCAATACATCTTCAGTCTCTGTAGTTCATTCTCTGGATGTGGATGACATTTTCTATCCCAAAACTATTGCAATTGGCTTGAATCACTGCATTGTTGAGAAGAGCCAAACCCATTACAACTGATCATTGCATAACCTTCTTGCTACTGTGTACAATGCTCTCTTGGTTCTGCTTGCTTAAAATGAAAATTCTTTACCTAGGTTATATCAACTTTATATATATCTATATCTATATCTATATCATCTATATCTATATCTATATCTATATCTATATCTATCCTTTTTGATATCTCCAAGGCAACATAATTGGTTCCCTTTGTAATCCTATGTATTTTATGCATTTTGAAACATTCTGAAAACAAGCTCATACACTTCCCAAGATTTTGAAAGTAGTCCCTAACAAACAAAAGAGGTTAAAAATCTTTGTTCTGGGAGTTTAGAAATGAAGAAATTTAGGATGATAGTTTGAAGGAGTGACAGAATTCAGGGAAGGGCTTTTTTTTGTTTGTTTGTTTTCTGAAGGATGGGTAAACAACAAAAGGATAAAGAGGAAAGGGGGAGAAACATACACACAGAGAGACAGAGAAACAGAGATAGAGATACAGAGATGACACAGAAAGACACAGAAAGAGACAGAGACAGAGCAAGACAGAAAAATGCAGAGACAGAGACAGACCAAGAGAGAGACTGAGAGAGACAAAGATAGAGAAAGACAGACAGATAGACTGAGAGAGACAGAGAGAGACAGAGGCGGGGAGGGGACAGAAAGACAGAGAGAGAGAGAGAAACAGATAGAGAGACAGAAACAGAGACAGAGAGAGAATAATTAAGTGGAACAAGACCTCAAAGGAGACATGAAGGGATGGGATCAATACATAAATGAAGGGGTTATCCTTGGCAAGAAAGAGAGTTGATATCTTTTGAAAATGGAGCAAAGGAGGAGAGAATATGTGGCAATATAGAAAGTTTTAAGAATGACAAGCAGGAGAAAAGGAAGTTTCCAATTGATGGCCTTAATCTTTGTGGTTGTTTAGTCATTTCTGATGCTTCATTTAGTATTTTCTTGGTAAAGATACTGGAGGGTTTTGCCATTTCTTTCTCTAGCTCATTTAATGGATGAAGAAATTGAGGCAAACAGAGGTAAGTGACTTGCCCAGAGCCACACAGGTAGGAAGTCTGAGACTGGATTTGAACTCAGATCTTCCTGACTCCAGACCCAGCACTCTACCTAATCCACCTATCTTTAGCTGCCTATCTTTATACTTGAAGAGAGAGGGGATTGAAAATACAGGGAATCTGGAAGCGCCATTGCAGACATGGGGAGAGTTTCAACCATTCACTTGTCTATACTCACATAACCTATTTCAGGCTCCCTCATCCCTTCACTGGACTATGGCAATAGTCACTTAATTGACTTCATTGCCTCTAGTCCTTGCTCTTTACATTAATCCACTATAATGCTACCAAATTGAAATTTCTAAAATATAGCTCTGATTATATCACTACCTTATTAAAAAAATTCTAGCAAGACTCCCTGTTACCTCTAGGATAAAATGAAATTTAAAGCCCCACTACACAATGTCTCCCACTTAACTCTCTCAATCTTGTTTCATATTGTTCCTCTTCATGTATTCTGATGTTTCTGCTTCCATCTAATGCTTATGCCTTCCTAACTAGTTCATATTGAACTATGGATAGTCCTCTGAAACAGTTTAAGATAGTCCAAGTTGAAAAGTCAGCTGGAAGTAGTGAAATATAGTTTGAGACAACATTACTGATACTCTCCCTCATGTCCTCTTCCCTTCCATTCAAATTAGCCTGCTAGTTCTCCATATATAACACTCCATCTGCTACCTTCATACTTTGCCCAGGTGGTTCCCATTCCTGCAATGTACTTTTTTTTTCCCATTCACCTTGTAGGATCTCAAGTTTCTTCCAAAGTGCGCAGTTCAGGGAGCTGCAAGCCCTTTAGTGATCCCACACATTTAGTCCTTTCTCCAGTTTTGAAATAGACAGCCAGGTGGTATCAGGCCTGAAGTCAGAAAACCTCAACTTCTTTTTTTTTTTTTTTAATTATAGCTTTTTATTTACAAGTTATATGCATGGGTAATTTTACAGCATTGACAATTGCCAAACCTTTTGTTCCAATTTTTCCCCTTTTTCCCCCTCCCCCCTCCCCCAGATGGCAGGATGACCAGTAGATGTTAAATATATTAAAGTATAAATTAGATACACAATAAGTATACATGTCCAAACCGTTGTTTTGCTGTACAAAAAGAATCAGACTCTGAAATATTGTACAATTAGCCTGTGAAAGAAATCAAAAAATGCAGGTGGGAAAAAATATAGGGATTGGGAATTCGATGTAATGGTTCTTAGTCATCTCCCAGAGTTCTTTCGCTGATTTGGTTCATCTCATTGCTGAAGACGGCCAGGTCCATCAGAATTGATCATCATATAATATTGTTGTTGAAGTATATAATGATCTCCTGGCCCTGCTCACTTCCTTCAGCATCAGTTCGTATAAATCTCTCCAGGCCTCTCTGAAATCATCCTGCTGGTCATTTCTTACTGAACAATAACATTCCATAATATTCATAAGCCACAATTTATTCAACCATTCTCCAATTGATGGGCATCCACTCAGTTTCCAGTTTCTGGCCATTACAAAAAGAAGCCTCAACTTCTTGAGTTCAAATCTGGGCTTCAAATATTAACTAGCTATGTGATCCTGGGAGAGTCAATTAGACCTGTTTGTCTCAGTTTTTCTCATCTGTGAAATGAGCTGGAGAAGGAAATGGCAAATTACTTCAATATCTTTGCCAAGAAAACTCCAAGTGAGCTCACTAAGAGTAGGACACTACTGAACAACAAAAACCATCTTGAAATTATTTTACATTTACATTGTATATACTTATCTATTTACATTTCAGTAGAAAGGTAGCTCTTTGAGGATTCAAACAGTTTGACTTTCTCTATGCCCAGCTCTGAGCATTCTGCCTTGCATATACTAAGCACTTAATTAATGCTTATAAAATCCAGTCAGAGATAAATTACTGTATATTGATGAGATCCCAGGTAATATTAACTAGAATAAATTTGTGCTGAACTCAGTTAATCCATTCTAAATAGCACAAGTAAAGACAGGAGGACTAGAGAGCAGAGGCATGGGAGAAGTATTTAGATATTTTACATTTGGTTTTCTTTCCTTTGTTCCAGAATGAAACTGAAAAAATACTCCTAATCAATGTTATATTGGCTTGAGAAACATGGATATAGTCTTATGTCATAAGAGAATATTATTGCTGAATTACAGCTGTTAGACCCTGGCTACAGTACAAATTAATGAGCATTCTCCTCAGGTAGCTTTCTAATGACCTTAGGGCATAATGACTTGGGCCTTATATGGCTTTAAATTCTCTGAAAGACAAAATTTTTTGGAGAAAAAAATAGGAAGAACATATTTTCCTCTTCCGATTAGGAAGCAAAATATTTCACATTGCCAGACCAACTGACCTAGAAGGTCAGATTCCGTCCTAAGTTCTAGGGTACATCAAGTTCTCCCCTATAAAAATGCCCTAACTTCTCTCTTTCCATTTGTTGAGCACTGGATGGATTCTAAGCATCTCTAACCAGATGGACAGATTGGAGAGCCAGACTCTTCATTGCATTCTCTGCTCTAAAAATTCCCTGAGTTCCATTTGGATGCATCAAGCAGACTCTGATAGAAAACAAAAATGAACCTGACTCTGTGTGTGTGTGTGTGTGTGTGTGTGTTTTTTAAAGCAAAAATATACCAATGCTAAAATCAGAGCTCTATTGTTCTGAGAAGGCAGCTCTTGTGCCACTGCGGGGCCAAGTTTCCCATCCATGGGGGCTGCATATGTCTCTGTGTGTTGGCCTCTGTGAGAACATTCCCCTTTCTCCCAGGGCCCACTCTGAGCCCCCTCGTTCCTCACAGGAGTAGTGGATAGAATATTGGACTTGGACCTGGGTTACAATTCTCACACAGATAGTGGCTATGGGTAAATCATTTGATATTTATGGCTTCTGTTGCTTGTCTTTAAAATAAGGGGAAAATAAAAATAAATAAAACGAGGGGATGGCTTTAAGATCCTTTCCAGCTCTAATTCTATGATTCCTTGATTTGATAATCTTGTGAACCAGTAGCTATTTCAAGTCAAATCTTGAAATCCTATTTGGAGTTTATTTTTAAATTATCTTAAAGCATGTCATGGGAGTGCCCATTGTTCCTCCTGGACTTGTCAGGAACATCAGTGTAAAAGATAAGCAGCAGCTTACCCACTCAAGGGGAAGAACTGGGAATAGTAGGGTAGAAGTTAGAGATTTCAGGCTGATGGAAAGCCCAGGTTACCCGAAACACCAGATCTCCACCTTCTTTTGTGCTGTGTGATTCAGGCTGAGTGTGCCCTCAACATTTTTGTCATTTTTCCTGGGAGCTGAATAAAAATCTTCAGTCTGTTGGCCCCCACCCAGCAAAAAGCATCCTCCCTTAACTGGCATTTAAGTGGAGCTGTCCTTAAAGTATCCTGGGCACAGCCAGTGTTAGTAAGCAATTGATTCCTCAGTGAATGACAGCTGATGACACAGGGTGCTGGCTGATGGTGTGCAGTCATTCTGAAATAGTACAGTCACATGCCACTATCTCTATTAAATCATATGATGATGGTTTAGACACTGGCTTCCTTTTGTTTGAACAAGGTCAAACAGTTCATTCATTTTATAAATAAACAAGAAAATATAGGCATGTTGTCAATGTTATGAATATTATTATTAAATTTTATTTATTTTATTATAAAATAATTAAGCCCCTACTAGGTGCCAAGCACTATGAAGTGTGCTTTTAAAATATTATCTCATTTGATCCTGACAAGAACTTTGGGAGGGAGGTGCTATTATTATCCCCATTTACAGATGAGGAAATTGAGGCAGATATAAATCAGGAGAACCTTATTGTAATTATTAAGTGCTTCCCTGAAGTCACATAACTACTAAGTGTCTGAGACCAAATTTGGGTCTTCCTGACTCCAAATCTAAGGTTCTATCCATTGGGCCACCTAGTTTGCCCATGTGCTACCCAGCCACCCCATTGAATACATATAGCAGATACATATAGCAGATAATGGGAAGAGGCAAAGGTTTGGGGGAAAAGCTAATGAGAGCTCTTTGGGTCATGCTGAGTTTGAGATAATCATGGATATCTGGTTTGAGATGTTCAAATGGACTCAGTGTTGTGAGATTAGAAGTCAGGAGACAGATTAGCGCTAGATTCATAGATAGAAGGCTAGACTTGAAATCAATATGTGACTTTGAATCCTGCCTCAAACATCTACTAGTTTTGTGATTCTGAATAAGTCTCAGGCTTAGTCTCCTCATCTATAAAATAAGGGTGGATAATAGCATCAAGGATTAAATGAGATACTAAATGTAAATCACTTGTAAGCCATAAAGCAATATCAGTTTTAGCTGTTGTTATTATTTTTGCTGTTATTATTATTATTTAAAGACAAATACTTGTTTCCATTATCTCTCAGAGAAAATTAACAGTGTCATTGATACTTATAAAATTTATAATTCCAATCTGCAGAAATTTACAGTATTTTCTTTTTATATCTAAGAAAGTTTTTTTTTTTTTTTAAACTGTATGAAGATTATGTGACTATACAAGAGGAAGTCTAGTACTGGAGAAAGGGCATTAGATATGGAGTCAACTATGTGACTCTGGAAAAGTTACTCACCTACTTTAAGCCCTACTTTGCTCATCTGTAAAATGGGAATAGTAATGTGTCTAGTAACAACCTCACATATTTATTGTGAGGCTCAAATGAGAAAATGCCTACAATAAGTACACACACACACACACACACACACACACACACACACACACACCTCTCCAGTCTTCTTATAAATAAAAAAAAGCTATCCAGAAGTACCAAATAAAGGATGGATTAAATAACATCAATTGGTTTAGTTGATTTTTTAAATTGATAAAAAAAATCATTTAAGAATTGAGTTATGAAGTCTTTAGCACTGATAGATATCTTAGATCTCTTTGCCCAACCTTCTCATTTTACAGATGGGGAAACTGAGGACCAGAGAAATTATGGCTTTCCCATGATATGTCATGGTCAGTTGTCTCTTGTTTTTTGTGATGTTTTCCTTAGAGCAAACAGCTAGAAAAGCAGGGAAGTCATTTGACCAAGGTAATAAATCCTCAAATCAGGTATTCATATCTTTTTTGTGTGGATCATTGATCTCTTTGTTAATCTGGTAAAGCCTATGAACCCTATTTCAAAATAATGTTTTGTTCCTTGTATCTATAATTGGAGGAAATGCTAAATTCAGTTAGAGGTTAGTGAAAATAAAGATTTTTTTTTCTGTCCAAGTTCATAATCCCCCTGAAATCTATCTATGAATTGCTTAATAGGTAAATGGACCCCTCATTAAGAAACTTAGCTTAGGTTGCTACCTTCATTTACTTAAAACGAATGCTGATATAATGTTGTTGGCTTCCAAAAGAATGGGCAGAAAATGATGAGCAAAAATAATTTGAATTGGTCTTCATGCTCATTATGGGACTGTCCCCAATTAGGGCTGGTTGCTGCTTAAAATCTAAATCTCACTCTCTAATTAGATTATTTGCTGTCCTCAGTCTAGATTGGTTGGCAGGGGAAAACCAAACACTGAATGAGATATGTGTTAATGAATGTCCAAAGTGGCCATAATGAAGTAGATTTGCGCTTGTTTTTTCCTTTGGCCTTCACATTTTAGACTTATTATTCTCAGGCTAGAGGAACACACACACACACACACACACACACACACACACACACACACTCTTAACGTGTACATATATGTGTATATATACATATATATGTATATATATATAAAATCTCAATTATCTAATCGTATCTAAATTTTTTAACTTTGGAAATCTCTTGAGACATTTTACATAATTCAAATAATGAAAAATAAATCTTTATAAGGAAGACACATAATTTCCTGTAATGGTATTAATTGTTCTTTAAATGTTTGGTAGAATTCATTTGTGAATCCATCTAGTTGTGAAAATTTTTTTCTTGGGGAATTCAATTATGGTGGTTTAATTTCTTTTTTCTAAGATGGGGTTATTTAAGTATTTTATTTTCTCTTTTGTTAATATAAGGCAGTTTATTTTTTGTAAATATTTAGCCATTTCACTTGAATTGTCAGTTTTACTGGCATATAATTGGGCAAAATATCTCCTAATAGTTGCTTTAGTTTCATCTTCATTGGTGGTCCCTTCATCCTTTTCATTACTAAATACTAGTAATTTGGGCTTTTTGTTTTTTACATCAAATTAATCAAAGTTTTACCTATTTTATTGTTTTTTCCCATAAAGCCAACTCTTAGTTTTATCTATTAGTTCAATTTTTTTAACTTTCAATTTTATTGAGCTCTTGTTTCATTTTCAAGATTTCAATTTTGATATTTAATTGGGGGGGTTTAATTTGTTTTTTTCAATTTTTTTTCCAGTGGCATGCCCAGTTCATTGATGTATTCTTTCTATTTTTTATTGATATACATATTTAGAAAGAAAAACATTTCTCCTAATTAATGTTTGAATCCCACAAATTTTGGGATGTTGTCTCAATGTTGTCATTCTCTTTATTGATTATTTATTTAATTTGTTCTTTTTTGCATGACTTTTTAATCAATATTTCCATGTCCTATCAAATGTAATTTTATTGCATTATGGTCTAAAAAGGGTATGTATTTAATAATAATAATAATAATTTTACCTTTCTTCATTTGGTTGTGAGTTATTCCTGATATATGGTTAGTTTTTGTGAAGGTGAGAATTGGTATATTCCTTTCTATTCTATTCAGTTTTCTCCAGACGCTATCATATCTAAATTTTCTAAGATTTTATTCAGTTTCTTGACTTCTTTTTATTTATTATTACATTTATCTAGTTCTGAGAGATGAAAATTGAGGTCTACCGCAAGTATAGTTTTATTATTTCTTCCTGTAATTCATTTAATTTTTTCTTTAAGAATTTGGATGCTCTGCCATTTGGTACATATATGTTTAGTATTAATATTACTTCATTGTGCATGGTTTCTTTTAGCAAGATGTAGCTTCCCTACTTATCTCTTTTAATTAGGTTAATTTTTGCTTTTGCTTTGTCAGAGATTGTGATTCCTATCCCTACCTTATGCCCCTAGTTCCTCCACCTTCAGAATATTTGGGCCTTTGCTGGGCTGGGTAGAGCTGTCCTCCAACCAGCAGAGGTAATGTGGATGTTGGATCTCTTCCTGGAATTGTCTCTCACTAAATGTTGAGTTCCACTGCTGAGTTCATCAGCCTCCAGCTTTCCTCATTGGTTGGATCTTGGATCCTATTCATCTGCAATTGGTCCTTCAGCTTCTGACACACAGAATGTTAGGATAAAAATTGAATAACCATTCTTTTCTCAAAAGCACTGAATTAATTGGAGATATAGTAATAAAAGGCACTGATTTTAGAGTCAAGGAATTTGCACTCAAATACTGTTCATCTGTGTTAGATTGGGTGAGATAGCCTCTGAAATCAGTTCTAGGTCTACCTCCATGTTAATAGGATCCTAGTTGAAAGTAGCATGAGCATCAAATCTCATTTAAATCCATGAATAATCAATCCAGGACAGAAAATGGTGGATGTCGCCTAAAACCAATTAAATGGATACTTGCTTAGTTGTCGTTACTTTGAAAAAAATAACTTCAGGTAGAAAATAAATTTTAAGAATCTACATATGCCCACAGGTTTCAAATTCAATATGCATAATCACTTTGGCTCTTCTGCCTGCACTTGGTCCTTCAGCTTCTGACATGCAGAATGATGCTGAAGAGTTCATGGACCTGTTCATGCTATGGAAATGCTCTATGAGTAACAGGATCATCAGGGTCAAGGACCACACGTCCGCCCAGATGAATGTGGCTGATTCAATGGCCAGTTTAAAACTTATGCAATTTATGGAGCAATTCTTGGAATGAGAGAATCTGATGACTCTATTCTCCAATTGGAAAAATATGATGGTATTGTTTCAAAGAAGTTTTAATTAAGGAAAACTTGTGAAATATGTCTTAATAAGTCAAAAGAAAAAACCAAAAAAGCAAAATCAATAGAATATTTCCTCAGAGAAATAAATATCTTATTGATATTAGTTCTGAACTAGTCCGCATTGTTGAGTGGTATAAAATGAAGGCCTTGTCAAAAGTATTTCCTCTTTAAAATTAGATGAGTGATTGAATTAAAGAGAATGTTACTCATATTTCCTGTTATCATCACTAATTCTTGTGCACAGAGTGAACCAAAGCACCATCACACAAACTGGCAAACTGTAGTTTGATAGGATGATGAAGTCACTCAGAGTCTTAGGATTTTTCTTAGTCACATTAGTCAGTAGCACCTTATTTATATTCACTCCAACAAAACTACCCACCAGCAACGCACATAAATTTAGGTGGTTGGTCTGGCATTGATAAGTTAAGCAGCCAAAAGCGCAAGCCAAGGGAAGTAACAGGAGCATAGTAAAAATGTTCATGGGGAACAGTCTCGGAATACAAAACCAGGAGGAAGAGAGAGGGAGCCTTGATAATTATGAACACAAACTCATCCTACTCATTGCCATATCATTCAAAGTCATGTTTTTCCCCAGAGTAAGTTGATGGCTCCCGCCATGTCACCATATGGTTTGCTTCTCTTCTCTAGTGGGGAGGAGGAGCTCCTCGTGAAGGTGAATTCTTTACACGAATGGTTCCTTGCTAGTGGAAGTTGGAGGCAGATGGTTTTTCAGATTAGATTCAGAGATCTGATGAATGACTGCCTCCACAGTTGTTACAGCCACCTTCTCCCCCACTGCAAATCTGTTCTCCAATGAATCCCAGAAAAAATTTTCAGAGTGCAAAAATGCATACAACTCTCCAAGAAAAAAGCAGGAGCAAAAGTCAAATAACTTTGTCTTTCTGTTGTATTATTGAGGAGAGCAGAGTAGGGAATTCTCAGTATTTTAAACAGAGGTTCAACATTCATGTGTAGTAAAACTGCACCTATCCAAAGGTGGATTCATGAGTGGGAAGCACTTACTAAGGAGGGGCTGCTCGAGGCAAAATCATGAAATGAGCTTGTTTGTTTTTGAAGCACTTTTGGAGATAGTTTCGAAGCTGGCCATTCTGGTTCTGACCACCTTCCCCCAAGACACTCAGTGCTTTTCTACTTTGCCCCTTTACCCCAACTTTGCTTCCTATAAAGACCCCAATGACCCTATCTTCAGGAGTGTCCCATGTGGCAAATTTATCTTTCCTATGTTCCATTCTGTGGGCAGTTAGGTGGTACCTACTGGTACAATGCATAGAGTACTGGGCCAGGAGTCAAGAGCTCAAATCCAGCCTCAGACACTCACTAGCTGTGTGACCCTGGACAAGTCACTTAATCCTGTTTGCCTCAGTTTCCTCCTCTGTAAAAGGAGATGGAGAAGGAAATGACAAACCAGTTCATTATTTTTGCCAAGAAAATCCTAAATGGGGTCACGCAGAGTTGGACATGACTGAAAATAACATGTTCCATTCCCTCAGAGCCCTGCTCTCTCAGGACTTACCTGAAAAACTATTCTGAGATAAGGAAGATAATGTATTTGAGTTTCTGTTTTGTAATGGCTAAGGCTCTCACTCAGCTCATCTTAGTTTAGGAATTTTATACTGTTCTTTGTGTGTTCTTTATCCTTCTCTCAGATGATATGGTTGTATTTTGCCAGAGACCTTCTATGCCATAGTGGCTACTATAGTAGTAGTGGATACTGCAATATACCAATGGGGAACGGCACTTAGCACAGGGCTGGCATATAGTTGGTGCTTAATAAATGTTTGTTTATTGAATTATATTAAATTCTGGTAAAACAGAAAGAAGGTCTTTTTGGATCTGGAGGAGAGTTAGATAAATGAAAAAAAAAAAAAAAACAACTAATAGATGGGATTCAGCACTACTAGAAAATGTACCTAAAACTTGGAAAGCCCTAAATAAAAGGTGGTCCTGATTAATGGCTCTGTACCCAGGCAAAGGGGTAGGGCTACTCTTTGATTGATTTCCCTTTTGATGGATATAGAATCCTAGGGTGTTTGGAAGTCTAAGGGCCTTAAGGCATCATGTGGCCCAATCTCCTCCTTCGAAGTGAAGCCAGTGTGTATTGCCCATCCCAATTGGATCCTAGGTTCCAGTTTTTTTCTTGGGGACATGCTAAGTTTACCAGGGGCAACTGAATTTCCCTCCCTTTCAGCTAAACATCTTTATTCCATGATAACATCAGACTAGCTAAAAATAAAAACATATCTCTTAAACATGGAAATGGGAATGGACCTAAAAAAAAAAGGAATTTTCAACGTGAAAAGTTTGGCAAATTATTTCTATCTTTTCTAAGATTGAACGATCTTCCTCCCTCTCTCCCTGACTCCATTCATTTTCACAGAAAAGCAAAGAAATATTCCTATCTCAATTAGTGTAGTAATAGAGAAGAGGAAAATCATACATGATTAGAATAAAATCCATGTATAATTCTAACAGTCTTATATTGGTTTAGGTTTCACCTTTCCTGTTCATTTTAATCAAAGCCACTAAAACAATGAGGAGCAAAATTGCACCTCCTCTGCCCAGTCTGTAACCTGGAGACAGAGTAAAGAAACCTTCAATAGATGAACGGGCAAAGGGAGAGGGAGACAAATAGGCTACTTAATCCTGATTCTTTACTCTATTATTATATAGATTAGGCAGCACAGATTAAGAGACAAGGTGCCTAGAGTCTAATAATCTTTCTCTCTCTTCTTTTTGTTGTATAAATTCATAAATACACATGTGTGTATGTCTGTATCTATATCTATCTACATGTCTACTGATCTACTTACATGCACACATATAATTCTTCCTTCTTTCCTCCTCCCTTCAAGGATAAATATAGGAATTGAGCTATGATATCATTGGTATACTATAGGGAAAGCCCAGGTAAAGAAATTCCTTCTATCAATACAGGTTGGCATCTTTTTTTTTTTTTTTTAGAAAATATTTTAATATGTTTTAATCAGCCAAAATCCATCTTTTATCACAACCTCTGCAAATGAGAATACAAGAAAAAATAAATCCATTACAAACTGATCAAAATAAGGTTTTCATATTGTCCATGACCAAAAAAAAATTGTCTCATTCTGCCTTCGGAATCCTTCTTTATTAGGAAGTGACACATTTCTTCACTAGTTTTTTTGGAACCATGGCTAAACATTACACTGATATGATTCCAGGACAATAGTATTCCATCACATTTATATACTATAACCTATTCATCCTGTTCATCCATTCCCCAATTTATGGACATCCTCTTAAATTCCCACTTTGCTAACTCAAAGAACTATAAATATTTTTGTGCATTGTTAGAGTTGTTTTGCTTAGGCTTAATCCCTCCCTTTATCTAGTTTTAATCAAATTCTTTCTCTCCATCCCCATTTCCCTGTTGAGTGAAATAAATTTCTGTATCCAATTGTATGTGTGTATATATGTGTGATATGTGTGTGTGTATGTATTCTTCCTTCTTTTGATTAATTTGGTGAGTTTTAAGTATTATCTGCCCCCCCCCCCTTCTTTCTTTCTTTCTTTGGTAATAGATATCTACTTGTACACTCTGATTATGTAAAATAATTTTCCCTAACCTTCCTTTCCTTTTCACCCTGATGTATTCCTCTTTTGCTCTTTTTCCATTCCTAAGATCATCAGGATTTAATAGAACCACCACAAGAAGCTTTGTCTAATTGGATTTCCTTTATGACTTTTGACTGTTAGAGTTCAGAGGGGACACAGCCTGCTGGTGGATCTGCCTGCTTCATATCTCTCCCTTTCTCTATTCAGCCTCCAAAGTGATTTTCCTGAAGCACAGGTCTAATTGTATAACCCTCTAATCAGTGAATTCCTATGATTCCCTATTGTCTTCAGTATCAGATACAAAACATTCTGCTTGGCATTTTAAACCCTCTATTACCTAGCCCCTTTCTACCTTGTTAATCTTCTTACACCTTACTCCTCCTTATGTAATCTTAGCTCCAGTCACATTGGCTTTCTTCTGACTGTATCATCCACAAAACTCTCTATTTCTCAGTTCCCAGCTTCAAATATTTTCTGTGCCGGTCCTCCAATACCTAAAATAATCTACTCTGATCATTTTATCAGAGTAAAATATTACTCTGTAAAATAGTATATTGTAAAATATATGTGTAAAATATTATATATATACTCCGTAAAATAATATTATTGATTTTTTGGGCTTCCTTTAAGTCCCATCTAAAGCCTACCTCCTACTAGAAACCTTCCCTAACTCCTAATTCTAGTGCTTTCCCTCTATTAACCATTTTCTATTTATCCTGTATATAGTTTGTTTTTTATATCTTGTCTTCTCCACTAAATTGTAAGATCCTTGAGGGCAAGGACTGCTTTTTGCTTCTTTTTGTATCCCCACTACTAGCACAAAGTAGGCATTTAATAAATATTTATTAATTGCTTAACATATTTATCATCTTTCTTTATTTGAATGTAGTTTATTTATTCTGAGTCCTTTATCACTGTTCATTCATATTGAGTTTTTTATATTCCTCTTCACTCCTGTGTTAGAACTTTAAATTTTTTATATAGCTCTTGTCTTTTCATCAGGAATACTTGAAAGTCTATTTCATTATTTTTTTCTTGCACCACAATACTTGATTTTGTTTATATTGCAAGTTTATATCCTTTGCCTCATGAAATATTTTATTTCAAGTTCTCCCCTCTTTTAAGATAGTGACTGTTAAATCATGTATGATTTCTGTAGTGACTTCTCAGTAATTGATTTTTTTTTTCTTTCCGGTTGCTTGGAGTATTTTTTTTTTTTTGACCTAGAAGCTCTAGAATTTGGCTTTGATGTTCCTGCGAGTTTTCATTTTCAGACTTCTTTTAGGAGGTTACCACGGGACTCTTTGTTTCTACTTTGCCCTCAGATTCTAAGAGACCTGGGCAGCTTTATTTTAGAATTTATTTCTTGAAACAGATAGTTCAATGATGCTTAAATTTTTTTTTCTCAATCTTTTTTTTTTCCCCAACCATTTATCTCTTCAATCTTTTGACTTTGTGTTAATATTTCTTGATGCTTCGAGGAAGCATTGACTTATATTTGATCCATTTTGATTTTCAGGGAGTTTGTTGCATGTGCCAAGATGATAATTCTCTTTCCAATTCTTTCTTCATAACTCTCATTTCTTTTCCAATTTTTTTCCTTAAGCAGTTTCATTTATAAAAACATTTTAAACTTAAAAAAAAAAAACCCTCCTGCTTCATTTCTTTCAAGAATTCTAGTTGATTTTGTGCCCAAGCTATGTTTTTATCCAAAGCTTTTCTTGTAGAGTTTTTGGGGTCATTCTTTTCTGGATTTGATTTTTCAACTCTTTTCAATCTACATTCTGACTCGGGATTTGATGTCAGGGCTAAGCTCCATGATACTTAGAGAAAGTTGGGCTGGTCCTGTTGCTGTTTTCTTGGGAGTATTGAGAATTGTATGATTCAGGATCTCAGGGACAGGCTGGGGACTTGCAAACTTTCAGTATTCTCTGAGTGGTTTGATCCAGGGCAAAGTGATTGCTTCACTCCTGGCCCGAGTTCTGTAAATTCTGAATCTGGGTTTGGGTTTAAGCAAGGATAAACAGTCACTGTCAACCATCTGGAAAATTTTGTGGCAAAGCTGTAAGCGCTCTTCACTCTGAGATTCCTTTCTTGGTTATTCCTATTCTGGCTGGGCTAACTGTGACATCCTGCTTGGAGTCTGGGGTCTGAGCCATATCACTGTTGCTGCTGGCTTCTGAACTTTTTCCTTTCTTGGTGTACCATCCAAAGACTATACCTGGGAACATCAATCCCTTGCATACCTCCCTTCTCAGTCTGCCCTGGAACCCAGAATGATAGTGAGTAACAAAGCTGCCAGTGTGTACCTGTTCCAAATGCAGGGACTTGGTAAAGGTCAGGGGTACCCCATAGAGATCTGGGACCCCCTTTCGCCCTGATGAATAGCTGAGAAGTTGTGATGCTAGCAAATTCCTTACATGGATCATACTCTTGGGTTGACACTGTTCCCAGGGTCTTCAGACCTATTTCCCTATTTCAACCCGTTCTGAACAAAGGACACATTATTTCTTTTTCTGGATTTACCAAGAAGAGATCAAGTGATTTACCCAGAATTATACTGCCAATGTGTGTCACATATAGAACTTGAAACTAAGTCTTCCTGGTTCTGGAGGTCAGTTCTTTATCCACTGTGCATTGTCTCAATCTAGAAGATTATAAAGATAAAGATTTAATTGTGGGCAAGGCCATGGGAGAGTAAGATTAAGAATAGAGAGATACTGTTCATGTTCCTTAATGGAGCCAAGGCTACTAGAGTGGTAGAGCAGACTGAGATTTACTAGAAAGAATGGAAAAGAATAATATCATGGCAATTATTTCAATAGAGTTTAAATCCTTTTAGAGCTTACTTACTTTTTTGTCTCTGTACCTGCCCAATATCCAATACTTCTGTATCCTCAATATTTAACTTGGTGTCTGGTATATAAGAGGAACTTTAAAACTGTCTATCAAAATGAATTGAATTCAAATGGTTGTTTAATTAGACGTTCCAAGTTTAAACCATCCTAACCTCTTGATTTCAGATTCATATGTGGCTCTAGCTGGCAACTCAATACCCTCCCCTGAATACTCACCCTTTAGGAGTATGCTCTTTCTGACACTGGTCCTGGATACCTGGCTTGTCTCTATGAAATTCCTGAGTCTGAAAACACAAAAAAGGGGTAATGTTATTTCTTCCTATCCTGCCCTAGGCTGCCCACTCTTTTATTCTGAAATTAGTTTTGGCTTTGGACACCCTAGGCCATCTCTGGGTCTGCCGTCCTTAAGCCAATAATGGTACTTAGAAATACAATACAATAAACATTTATCAAATTCATACTATATGCCAGGCACTATCTTAAAAACTGAGTATATAAATTTTAAAAACTTAGTATCTGACTTCAGAGGACTGGAGTTCGGCAGAAGGTTCTTCATAGGAACATGAAAAAGCTAAAGAGAGACGAAGTTCTAGGACTTCTTTTTAAAAATATATATTTTATTTTTTCCCCAATTATATATAAAGATAATTTTTAACATTCATTTTGAAAAAATTTTGAGCTTCAAATTTTATCCTTCCTTCACTTTCTTCTTCTCTAAGAAGATTAAACAATGAAAGTATTATTAAATACTAATTGTTAATATTTGAGAGACACATGATTTATCCCACTCTAAAAATTTTTAATCTATTAGGCCAAGTCAATACCTGAAAGACAATGCTGATAATGAAATTGGATTGATTTTCTCCTCAGTTTTGTTCAGACCCCATCCAGGTGGGAAAACCCATTGTATTTTACTCAAGTTTGGGTGAAGATAAATTCTTTGATTAGACTGACCAAGAATGGGGGTGATTTGGAAATAAATGACATGCCCAAAGTAACATTCTCCCAGCCCCTCATTAGAAGAAGTCCAGAATTGATTTCCATTCAGGCATACCCCCTCTTCCAAGGGCATATAAGCACTTTAATGGGCTCCATGAGGGCTCTTTGGCATTTGAGTGTCACTGCCCCTTTTTGTTAATTATTTCTGGCATGATTAATAAAATGACTAATGGAGAAATTATATCTGTCAGAATTTGTATACGTCACAATTTGATCATGTAAAACACATTTCCATATTAGTTATGTTGTAAAAGAAGAAATAGGCCAAAAGAAAAAAAGATAATGAAAATGAAAAATATGCTTCAATCTGTATTCAGACTCCACAAATTCTTTCTCAGGATGTGGATAGCTTTTTTTTTTTTTTTTTAACCATAAGCTTGATTAAAGGAGGCTTTGGAAGGAGTTTTATGATGCTCTCCCATCAGTGGAATAGAAACAACTGAGGGTACTGATGAAGTGTGAGTTCCAAAGCTGAAACAATCCTGTGATGATAAATTTTTTGGTGATAGATTTGTGGGGGGAGGAATTGAGGGGAGCATCAGAGATGATAAGAATTGAAATCAAGCAAAACAATTAGAGGCAGAATTGATCCAGGGCTCCTTGAAAGAAGACATCTTGGATTGACTCAGACCCTCCTCTTGAGTCACTACTGATGAAAGTAATTCCCTGAGGGGGCTCTAGGAGTGATGGATACTGATGGGGATTAAGGAGTTCAGACAGAATTGCTCTGGCTTCAGGAAAGAAGAAATACACTGTGTGGGGACCATTTACCAAAAAAGGAAGGGCTGAGGCAGAAGTGAAATTTTTACTTCTCAACCACAGCAGAATGGTTGAGCTACCAACTTTACTTCCTTATGTCTTTATTTAAAAGCATACATAAGATGTTCTTCTTGGCGTTGATATAAAATTGAAACGTTAATTAAAAATATATATTCTATCTATCTCCAGAAAGTTAGTTGTGGATTTATTGTGACAACTATGGGGTCATTGAAAGACTTGAAAATTTTGACCAGTATATTGACTAATCACAAGTTCAGAGGTTCAGCCATGGACCTCTGTCTCTTGCTATTCTCAGCAGATTGATGGGAGACCACAGATGAGAAATGAGGCATATTCTATCTGACACTGTCACCACGTCAAATTGTTTTGCTTGAGTGTTATAAGACTAATTCTGTGTGATGGGGAGTCACTGGGAAGTAAGTGAAAATTTTTAAATGAACAGCAATAAAACACTAATGATAAAAGAAACTATTATGATAAAGAATTGCTCCCTATACCTTCCAGAGAGAATCTCATTTGTGAAAGACTAGGAAAGAAGTAACTTCCTTCCCATGGGAAGAACATGGGTTCATAACTTGGCCATGCTATGCAAGAATCCTTTTAAAGCAAGAGTTCTTTATTTTTTAAATAATATTTTTTCCCCAATTCTATGTAAAGACAATTTTTAATGTTCATTTAAAAAATTTTTAATTTCCAAATTTTCCCCTTCCCCCCACTTTCCTCTTTCCTGAGATGGTAAACAAGTTGGTATGTTATATATGTACAACTATACAAAACATATTTCCATATTTTTCATGTTGTGAAAGAAGGCACAGACCAAAAGAAAATAAACATGAAAAAAATGAAGAAAGCAAAAATAATATGCTTTGTTCTGTTTTCAGATTCCATCAGCTCTTTCTCCGGAGGTGGATAGTATTTTTCATCTTGAATCCTTTAGAATTGTTTAGCTGAGAAGAGTTAAGTCATTCACAATTGATTATTGTGCAATATTGCTGTCACTATATACAAGGTTCCCTTGGTTCTGTATACTTCACTTTGGATCAATTTGTGTAAATCTTTCCAGGTTTTGCTGAAATCTCTGTAAAGCAAGGGTTCTTAACATTTTTGCGTGTGTTACGGCCTCCTTTGGCAGTGTGGTAAAAAGTATGAAACTCTTTTCAGAATCATGTGTTGTGTGAGTGTGTGTTGTTTTTTTTTAACTTTTAATAAAGAGAAATTCAGTTTAATGAAAACAATAAGGTGATTTTTTTTTCCATTTAAGTTCTTGGACCTCCTGAAAATCTATCCATAGACCTTCTTGGGCTCCATCGATCTTTTTTAAACAAAGAACATACTGTACTTTTAGCATTTCCTTTCAAAATAAAAAAAAATAATAATGATAACTAGTAAGATTCTATGCTGAGATTTGATATAATTTGGGTTCAAGAAATTATTGTGCATAAAAATATAAATAACTGGGGGAGGGGTCAGGGAAGGGGAAGAAAAAGGAAACCTATGGACATGTCCAGGTTCCCCCTATAGAGATCCCAAAGGGGAAGATATCCCCAAATAATGATTGCTAAGGGCCATTCTTGAACATCCAGGATATATTTTACACATTGGCATTTGAAAAGATTTAATTCTGGCATCTTCACCCACTTCTGTGCCAGAACCTTACACATATACATAAATATCCTCACCTTCTCTAAAAGAGCAAAAGGAATGCTTTAAAAGACTTAAGAAAATAAATGACCAAGAATTGCAAATGAGGCAACCTAAGAAGCAGGGTTTGAAGTTAATTAGCCCTTGAACTGTCAGGCCCAATTACTTCCAGTGAGTCCTGACATTTCTAAGAATAATTAGGAACTTGGTTGTCACATTTCACAAAGGCTCCACTACTACATGAACAAATTCTACTCACTTTCTTCACATATTGTCCTGAGACATGTAAAAGGGAATTATATCCAGGGCTAATTGTAGATCTCTGGTTGGAAGTTTCATGCTTTTGAAAAATTGCCATATTCAGATGCTAAACTACAATCATCCCACTTTTAGCTGGAGAAAATGAGTGAATGAATGAGTGACAGATTAGAAATACCTAAAATTTCTTGGAATAAGTCACCAAACTTCGTTTAATCATATGTTGTTAGGCTTAATCGTGTTCTTAGGTTACTTTTATACTGATGTGAGTATCCTGATTATTTTTAAGAATTTATTAAATATTCATATGTGTATAATATTGGTTTCTAACCTCTAGAAGTTGTTTTTCAACAAGAATCTCCAAGGTGAAATGGTTGTGAGGAGTGAGAAGGGGAAGAAAATGGAAAGAAAAGGATATGGGAGGGCAAAGTAAGGGAGAACTTGGGAGAAGAAGAGAGAAGAGGAATCATAGCTTAGTCTGAATTTCAAAAAAAAAAAATTAAGTGATCCTTTCTTACCATTCCACTCATTCATTTAACAAGCATTTATTAAATACTTATTATGAAATAGACAATAAGCAAATAGGGACAAAAATTCAGAGTCTCCTTCCATCAAGGTGCGTATATTCTATTAACAATAACTTTTGATCCTCTCAGACCATGACTGATAAAATTATGTTCAAAACCAGCTTCAGACACTTGCTAGTTGTGTGACCCTGTGTAAATCACTTACCTGTGTCTGCCTCAGTTTCCCTAACTGTAAAATGAGGGGTTTGCTTTGGATTAGATGGCTTCTAAAGTCCTTTCCAGCTTTAAATTTCGGATTCTATACTTATGTTCTTTGTATATGGAAGGAAAAGCCCTTTTTGAGTCCATTGTGAGCCAATTAGCCTTGAAGTACTTGTTTTAGCAAATGTAGCATTACTAAAATGTTTCCTGATAATGCAACAGTAATAAGAATGGTGCCATGTTTAACATATTTTGGATTACTTGACAGATAGGGGAGAGGGTGGAAGGAAAGGAGGGAAAAATTTAGAACACAAGATTTTGCAAAGATGAATGCTGAAAATTATCCATGCATATGTTTTGAAAATAAAAAGCTTTATTTAAAAAAAAATAGTGAATACTAAAGAGCACAAAGTGCTTTAGGTATATTATCTCATTTGAGTTTCACAATTCCCTGTATAATGGGTGTTTTTATCATCCCCAATTTTACAGATGAAGAAATTAAAGCTCAGAGGATTTAGATAATGTGCAGATCACCAGCTAGGATATGATAGTAGAATTTGAAGCCCAGTCTTTCTGATTCAGTCCAGCACTCTATCTTCTACATTGTGTCACTTCTTAGTAATATATTCTCTTTTGTGTCCATGTTGCTTGTCAAATATTGCCTTGTGTTATAGCTCATTATGTATAGGTCCAACTTCCCCACTAGTTTGTAAGTACTTTGAAGGAAGAATATATGTTTAGAAAATATCCTATGTATATATAGCATATATTCTACAACTATCTGTGGAATGAATGATACATCCAAAGCTACAACATTCTTTCGTTAGTTTCTTAATAATCGTAAGAAATATAGTTCCTGCTCTACCAAAGATTCCCTATTTGGGAAAGCCAGGGGTCAAATTTGACAACACCAGTGTTAAATTATGTATTTATAACTCTGACCTGAGCTACTTCAAATATAACTCCAACAAGAAATCTCATTCACTGGCACAGGATGGTGAGTCATGTAGATAGTGTTTGTAGAGGTCTGGTTTACTGAGAAAATCTTTGTACAATGTGACTCCAGGGTCCCTTTCATGGAGCAAGGCCTTAAAAAGGCCCAGTTCTAAATACAGCTCCCAGTATGATTCAGTTAACAAGTCTTATCCAGCAAAGGACACAGAACTTTTAGAAACAAAGCTTCATTGGTTTGGATTTTTGCCCCATGAAATGATGTGTTTCTTTCTGAAAAGAAATGGCCATTCACAATTCCTTGGTACTGAGATGACAACATTAAAACTGTATTCTAGGAAATCTGACAGTAAATGGCAGTGGTACGTCAGAGATGAAACTATTGGTCATTATTTCTTTAGAAATTATCCATTCTTGTGATAATTAAATGATAATTTAATGATAATTTTAAAAAGACAAAGATTCCTAAAGTGAAATGATTATGGGTAACATTATTATTCCTTAAAAGGCAAATGAGAAAGCATCAAGTAACTATCATCCAGTATATCTACTTCCTCATTTCTTTAAACTTGCAAGAATGGTCTATGCTTCTATAGAAGGTATCCTTGATGAAAATGTGAAAAGATAAGTGTCATACTGTCACAAATAATTTCCCACAGTAGGCTATGCCTGTGCAGTTGTAGAAATGACTTAAATGCAAAGAGAATAAAAGAAAAACACTGTCTATTGTTTTTTGATAACAAAAAATCACTTGACTTGGTAAAGCAAAACACAGCTTTGGAGGACTCTCCTCCCACAAAGAGTGTCTTGTTCATATTCTAAAATCACACAATTTTTTTGATCAAGATAACCACAAAATAACTTTAATAATCCTCTAACAACACTCAGGGAAGCAAAAAACAAGGAGGCAAATACATGACCAAAGTGTTTCTTCCAAGGTCATGAGGAATGTCCAGTACAGAATCTAAATGGAAGAAGAATTCCCTATAGAAGGAGGTCTCCAGATGTTTCTATTTGTAGATAGCATTAGGCAAATTGCAATGTAACTTACTGATGCATGATGTCTTTGATCATCATAATATGGCAACTCACCTTTAAATTCAAATTTACTCAAAAGAAATAGGTCTAGAAATAGATCCAGTAAAAATCAAGCCTTGGTGTTGCCATCTATACTTTGTATGTGTGTATGTAAGTATATTCTCTCTCTTGAGCTACATCTCAAGTTGGATTTCTAATAAGGACTAATAAAACATAACTCATTGTCTTTTCTCCCCTCTTCCCAAATTTCCTGTTCTTCTAGTGAGTTCTACCATCTTCCTAGTCACTTAGGCTTACAAACTCAGTGTCATCCTAGCCACTTCACTGAGATTTATCCCATATTTCTAAATTGTTGTTAAGTTTTATGTCTACTTTCACAACAAATTTTATATATATTCCCTTCTCTCAACTCACACAGCCACTCCACTGGTATAAATCCTCATCATCTCTATCTTGGATTACTGCAACAGGCTTCCCTTTGATCTTCATGTGTTAGGTCTTTCCCTGCTCCAATGCATCTTCCATTCAACTGCCAAAGTGATTTTCCTAAAGCACAGATCTGATTATATCCCTCTTCCTACTCAGTAAATAGCTGTAGCTGGCATTTAAAATGTGATTTTTAAAGCCCTTCACAACCTGATCTCTTTCTATCTTTCCAGAATTCTTTCACTTAATTCCCCTCCACACAATCTACAATGTACCTCCACCTGTCTTCTGACTGTCTTTGGAACACTATGCTCTGTATGCTAACTGTACCGTTTTAATTGACTGTCCCTTATACCTGAAATGCTGTCATCACTCCTGCTTCCTGGCTTCTTCAAAATGCAGCTCAGATCCTTTTCTATGAAGGCAGCCTTTTCTAGTCCACAAGGACTTTTCCCTTTGAGATTATGCTCTATTTATATTGCATGTGGATATATTTTTTATATATGTATATATAAAATATATGTGTGTATGCATGTATATACACACATGCATGTATATTTATAAATGGATATGTGTATATTTATATGTATATATGTGTATATATTTATACACATACATACATCTTTACATTATTTTCAGCTCTTAAAGAGTAAAGACTGAGCTTTTGCCTTTTACTGTCTCCTCAGGGTTTTGCCCAGTACCTAATAGTGTAAGAACTTACTAAATGTATATTGATTGACTGACTGATCCTGGACTGATCCTGTGTGGGTGAACACTGAATCAGAGGAGGAGGAGAAGGGGCTGAAATGATCTTCAGGAAACTGCAGTGTGTTCAACAATTCCATGCTTCTCCTTGATACAAAAGCTTATCTTATCAACATTGATTTTATGTTGATGATGTCATCTGACTATGAATCATGAACTCTCTATTCTCAGAAGAATAAAATTAATGAATGACCCAAAGGGCACTGAAGAGTGTACAGAGGATTCAGTGTATTACTTGTGATGACTTACACACAAGAAGTGACATGAAAAACTGTCAAGGGCATATATGATTGGAAAAGGAAACCTCAAACGGTATTGAGTTATGAGGAATGGACAGTCTGATTATTGCATGGTTCTAAGTTTGTAATGTCTGTAAAATATTAAAATACTTAGGAGGATTCTAATAGTGAATTGGGTAGATTCTTGATTCTATCAAACATTTAAACCTATTGTGAGTAAGGTACTTTGTTAGTTACTAAGGGATACAAAAAGAAAAATAAAAGGAAAAGGAAAAGTTCAAAGAGCTTACAGTCTGATGGGGGAAGATAACATGCAAACAATTGTGGACAAACTCTAAACAGGATAAACAGGACAGAAAGAAGACATTAGAATTAAGATAGGTTGGAAAAGGATTCCTGTAAGGTGAGATGGGACATGAAGGAAGCCAGGAAAAAAGAAGGGGAATATTGGGAGGACCCAAACTATGGGATTAGCAGTGAAAATGCCCAGAATTGGGAGATAAATGCCTTGTTTAAGCAACAGTACATATGTTGGGTATAAGAGGACAAGAAAGCTGGATTAAGAAAGGCTTTTAACACCATTGGTTTTTTAATATATTAATCCTGGAGGTAATAGGAAGTCACTGGAGTTTATTGAGTGGTAGGGGGTTGGGGTTGGAAGAATTGGAAGGGGAAGATATCTCAGAGAAACCAAGGGGCAGGGTATTGTAATGGTACAGGAGTGAGAAGGACCTACACTGGAATGGTGGCAGTATCAAAGAGAGAAGGGGGCGATGAAAGAGATATTATGAAGACAAAATCAATAGTCCTTAGCAACAGATTTGATATGGTGAAGAGGGGGAGTGTGTAAGAGAGTAAGCAATTGAGGATGACAGTCAATTTGCTAGCTTGAGTGACTGAGAAGATGATAATATTAACAATCATAGGAAAGCTTGGCAGGGGGGTTTGTGGGTGAGTGGGGAATATAATGGGTTAAATTTTGGATATGTTGAGTTTAAGATATCTACAGGACATTTAGTTCAAGACGTTCAACAGGCAGCTGGAAAAGAGAGAGTGGAGGTCAGCAAAATAGTTGGGGTTAGATAATTAGATTTGAGAACTATCAGCACAGAAAAAAAAATTGAACCTATGGGAGATGATGAAATCATCAAATGAAATAGTATAAATGGAGAAGATAAAAGGATACAACACAAAACTTTGTGGGACACTCAAAGTTAATGAACATGACCTGGATGAAAATCCAGCAAAGGAGACTGAGAAGGAATGGTCCAATAGAGAGGAGGAGGAGCACAAGAGAATGATATCCTGAAACTTTGAGAAGGGAGAATATCAAGAAGAGAGTGATGTACAGTGTTAAAGGTTTCTGAAAGGAGCATGAGGATTAATGACAGGCCATTAAATCTGTCAATCAAATTTTGTAGAGCTTCAGTTCAATGAAAAGGTCGAAAGTCAGACTGGAGAGAGTAAACAAGAGGAAGAAGAGAGGAAACCAAGGTGCCTCTTATATTTGTTCATTTTCGAGAATATTGGGATTAAGTGACTTGACCAGGGTCACAGAACTAGTATGTATTAAATGTCTGAGGCCAATTTTGAACTTAAATTCTCCTGAGTCCAAGGCCAGTGCTTTATCCACTGCACCATCTAACTGCCCCAAGGTGTCTCTTGTAGATAACCTTTCCAAGATTTATGGAAAACCATGGACAATGATCACTCAGGAAATGGCCTGGATAGAATGTGACATGCACTGAGGGGGTTAGTAATCACATTTATGACATCACAGATCTATCAAAATATCACAGTCAGAAAAAAAGAAAAAAGGGAATAAAAATTGTTCACATTGGAGAAATATGAGGGTGTAGAATTCCCACCAGTAACATTTCTGATTTTTCTGGCTTCTTTGGTTCAAAAAGAGAGCATTGGGTCAATAAAAAGGTCACAAATGCTCTGAGAGTTTATTCTTCTTTCCTTTAATTTCCAATTTTGTCAGGAGAGAAATAACCAGTCAATGGGATTCCAAATAAAGTTGAGTAATATCATTTATTATGTCTCAGCAGCTAAAAATGATCTGAGTGGCTCCCCATGCTTCTATTATTTTCTCTGTGTTGGATTCTCCCTCTCAGCTTTCATCAAAAGTGGTACTCCCATTTGCTTGGGAAATACCCTGCATCCTAATTCTCCTTACCTGACAACTCTTAAGTGAAAATAACCTGACTAGCATGAATATTAGTCCATGTATGAAATGAGATATTTTATAGCTCTCAAATTATTGATCTCTCTTAGCCTTTTTGCTGCCTTGGTCTCATAAATAATAATAAAAAAAAAAAAGTCTTTCCTTAGATGATAAACACTTAGAAAATTAGAGATCGTATTAGCATGGTTCCCTTTGTTTGATTCCTTTTATCTCTTCATATAATCTAATTAAATACTGAACAAGTACTTGCAGATGATTTGTTGTTGTTTAGTTGAGTCCCATTCTTCATAATCTCATGGGCATAGCATACCAGTACCATCCATGGGGTTTTCTTGGCAAAGGTGAAATGGTTTGCCTTTTTTTTTTTTTCAATAAGAAAGTTAAGAAACTTTCTCAGGATCACAGAAAGTTGTTTGACGCTGCATTTGAATTCAGGTCTTACTGATTCCAGGCCTTTTGATGATAGAACTTCCCCATTCTAATTCTAAATGAGGACAGAATTCTGAAGCCTTGATCCCAGATGGGTGAGTGACCTTTGTCTTCTCTCTGGTTCTATTGGTGAATGAAAAAACTCATAGCCAGGAGTGGGAAAGCTGATTGTTAAATTTTCACTGTGAGCCTTTCCATCTGGGAAAATGCTACATACCAGGGCTTGATTTATTATTTTATTTATTGTCTAGACTTAACAAAATGATGGAGAAAATGCTAGTGATACAGATTAAACATAAAAGTTTGTTGTGCACACTTTCTCCCCAATCCCAAACTGGTTGTTAAATGTTTACCAGAACACCATTATAAATAACTCTCACGTACTTTCACACATATTTTATCTTCACAACAACCTCCCCATGTAGTTGTTATTGTTTTCTTCATTTTATAGCTGGGATTGAATGTACAAGATTTTATTCATAATGAGAAGTCTAGGTGTTTGTGACTAGATTTGAAAACCAGGGGTTTCTTGATCCTAAATCCAGTCCCCTATCCATTAGACCACACTGTCTTGGTCAAGATTATACATTCTTGTATTACAGTATTACAAATATTACTTTTTTTTAAAGATTTCATTGTACTTTTTTTTGTTAGTTTATTTTTTTTTATTTAGTATTTGCCCCCATTACACATAAAAACAATTTTTGACATATTTTTAAAACTTTGAGTTCCAAGTTCTCTCACTTCCTCCTTCTCCCCTCCCATTCCCATGCCATAGATAATGCAAGCAATTCAATAAGCTATACATATGTTGTCATACAAAATCTTTCCATAATAGTGTTAACGTCATTTTTCTAAAGAGACAGTAGAGAAGAGAGAAAAGAAGAGTTGTCAACTATACCCACACTTAAACTCTTCCTTCCTTCTCAATTGGTGCTGAGTTTTGCGTGAATGAAAAACACAATTCATACTCATACACAATTTCATGTAAATGAAAATAATGTTAAAATAATTGCATGTTATTTAATGTCTTCACATTAAAATTAAAAGTGTTAAGTACAAAATAGTGTTATAAATATATTAGATTTCTTCTATTTGAGGGAAGAGATATATTCTGTTGTTCAGAGGGAACTCAGATTATGTGATAAAAGGCTTTGAGGGGATAGAGGGAGCTTGGGAATCCATTTCTATGAAAATAGGTTCAAGAATCCCCAGATAGAGGTCTAGCTTAAGGAGCAAAAGTCCATATCTTCTCACAAAAGTGGGTTTTTGTTGTTGGGTTTTTTTTTAGTGGATCCAAAGTAAGGAACCCATTTACTATCAACAATAGGGTTATCAGAGGCAGTTATGAAGTGATTTTATTACAATGCGATTTGCAATTTCTATCAAAAACATTTATAATCTTTATAAAATCTTGTAAGGCAATCTCCTTAACACTGGACAATCCTTTATTTTAAAGAATATGACAGCTTGAGACAAATCTACAAACAGGAACTAGCACTTTATTTGTACTTTCCAAGATTGCTATAGCTGTGGTCTTCTGACTCTTCCCCTTTGCTTCCTCTAACACCCCTGCTTTCTGGGGATAATCCCAAAGATCTTACTCTGCTCTGAGGGAAGTAATTCTCTTCCTCATCAACTCAATATGGTTATTCTATAACAATGAAATAATAGAATTATAGAATATTTGATTTGGGAGAGATCCTAGTTAATAGAAGTTCCTATTGGTATTTCCTCTTCCACATTTCTTGTTTTAAAATCCAAAACAGTAGATTGGTTAAGTGGCTTGTCCAAGATAATGCAATGAACATGAACTAGAATGTAAACAGTTTCCCTTCTCCCAGTCTGGGGAATAGACAAAATATCAGAACTGGATGAGACTCTTCTTCCCCCTTCCCCCCCACCCCACTCCCAGTCCATTTTGTCCTATACCTTAAAGCAGAGGTTCTTAAACTCTTCTGGTTTGGGGATATCTTTAGATTCTCAAAAATTATTGAGGACCTTTCCCCTTCTCCCCAAATCCTTTTCTTTAGGTGGGTCATATCTTCATTTACCCTTTAGAAATTAAAATCTTTTAGTATCATTATGAAAGTAATTTTGATCTCGTGGACTCCGGGAAAGGGTCTCTTAGACCCTCCAGGGATCCCTGACATAAGCAGTCATCTAGGCTCCATTAAGTGTTCTTTTCCTCCTCTCATCTTGAGTTTCAATTCCCCTTTGGCCATTTTTGTTCTATCCTTCTTAGTCAAAAGATCCTACTCCTTGGGAGAAAAAAAAAAGGCAAAATAAGAATTTAGTAGTTTTGTTTTCTTTCTACTTTCTATTATCATAGGAATCAAGAATTGATGCTGGTTTTTTATCCTCTTGTCCCCAGAATGAGGGTATAGGGGAGAGATCTTTTTGTTATCCATAGCATTTATTATCAGCTTAAATTCATTCTTAGCTTTAGCACTCTTTTCATAGGATTATGTTCATTTTTGGTGGTCGATTGTTGTTTCCTCCATATACATACACACACATACTGTTTTAAAAATCCAAAATAAATTCTCTATGTATCCACATCAATTTCTATAGAAATCTCTCTCTTTTCTTTCTTATCACAATTGTGACTTTTAAAAAGTTTGAGAGATAATTTCTGGGCAATTTAATCATTTTATTAATAACACCAGCATTTTAAATAGAAGGTCAATAAGGCTTTTGAAAGCCAAAGATAATCATGGAGAGGCGGGCACATGCATATATGCCCTTGGAAGAGAGGTGTTCTTGAGAATGGCAATCAACTCTGATTGATCAACAATTAATGAAAAAATGAATATTACAATGAAGGGCTAGAGCTATTTTAATGAACTTTGTTTATGTCATTTCCTTCTAAATTATGTGCAGGCTTGGGCAATCTATTCAAAGAATTTCTTTTCCTACCCAAATCTAAGCAGAATACAATGGCTTCCCCATCTCAGTGGGATTTGCACAAGATTGTTATGAAAAAAAAATCTCATTATCAAAAATGTCCTTCAAGCAGCTAAACTTTTGAAATGAAGCTGTTAGAAAAAAGGGGAATTCTGGATATCCCTAAATCATTGGTTATTAATAATCATTTTTCTCAAAATTCTTTCTGTTTGTGTCTTTAAATTTTATTTCTTGAGAACTTCTCACCTCTCTCTTGAGCTGACTTTTCTAGCAAAATTTTAGACTATAGGATTCTATTTATTTGAACCCTAATGGACTTAGAATTAATATCTGGTCTTACCAGCTGTGTGATCTTAGGCAAGTCACTTAACCTCTGTCTGCTTGAGTTTCTTCAACTGTAAAATAGGGATAATAATAGGACCTACCTCTCAGATTGTTATGAGAATTGACTGAGATAATATTTGTAAAGTGCTTAATGTTGCATCTGGCTATATTATATAGAGCTATATAAATGCTAATTATTATTTTTATTACCCATTGAAATTCACAAAAACAAGTTTGTATTTGAAGAAATCTAAAGTTCTTGTAGGACTTTTCCCCTTCTTAATTACAATTTTAAGAGAAAGTAAAAACTCCATTTCTCAAGTTTTCATCATATCTACTTTATAAACTAGCTTCTTATTGATCAGAATCAGGTCCAGTAAAATACTTCCCTATCTCACCCCCACTCTCCATGGCTTTATCTCTTTTCAGGAATGAAATATTATCAAGGCAAAACACAAATTTTTCAGTTGTTCTGCTTTTGGAAAAAGTAAGACATTCCAGTAGATATCCAGGCAGTCAAAGTTCCCTATTACTACACATTACAACAGTATATTGTGGGTCAAAGTAAAAGATTAAACGACAGTTTTTTTTGAGAGTTTTGAGGAAGTCACAGATAGAATGAATACAAAGATCAGCAGATTTTGGTCAGCCTATGACCAAATATTTAACCCAAATTTTGCAATAAAATGTTGTAAACATCCCATAGGTGAAAAAAAAAAAATAAGACTTTTTGCTGTGAAGGGAGAGCAAAAAATTTTGCATTGATTTTCTAGATTGTATGGGAGAGGGAGGGAAAGGAAAGTGTGACCCAACACCTCCCTCCCCCAATGTGGAAGGCAAATTTGTAATACCTCTACACCATGTCTGTGATGATTCCTGAAACTAGTCAAGTAATCAAACTGTACCTGTGCCCCTTTCCTGTCCAGGTGATCTGTAGTGCAGTCCTCAGACTATATATATTGACCCTCTCTCTCTCTCTTTCTCTCTCTCTCTCTCTCTCTCTCTCTCTCTCTCTCTCTCTCTCTCTCTCTCTTGCTTCTCCTCCTTCTCTCCTTCCCTCCCTCCCTCTTTAGAGAAAGAGGGAGAGACCTTTTCCTTTCACTGATGTTCACTTATTTTTTCACCTATCCAACCATGTTCTTTGTCATGTTTCCAAGTTCTTATTCCTTATATTGATATATTGAAAATGATCATATTTCTTTTTTCAATAGTGCTTTATTTTTGTAAATATATGCAAAAAATAATTTTCAATATTCACCTCTGCAAAACTTGTGTTCCAAATTTTTCTCCCTCTCTCCTTTCTTCTCCCCAAAACAGCAAGCAATTTAAAATAAAATGTGCAATTCTTCTAAACATATTTCCATATTCATCATGCAGTACAAAGAAAACAAGATCAAAAGGAGGGGAAAAAAGCTACTAGAAAGTAAAAAAAAAAAAAGCAAACAACAAAAACAAGGTGAAAATATGCTGCAATCTGCATTTAGTCTCCATAATTCTTTCTCTAGATGGGGATGTCACCTTCTAGTCCAAGTCTATTGAAATTGCCTTGAATCACCTCATCGTTGAAAAGAGCGAACTCTATCACAATTGATCATCACATAATCTTGCTGTTGCTGTGTACAATGTTCTCTTGACTCTGCTCATTTCACTTAGCATTAATTTATATGTCTCTCCAAGCCTTTCTGAAATCATCCTCTTGATAGTTTTTTATAGAACAATAATATTCCATAACGTTCATCTATTATAATTTATTCAGCCATTGTGCTGGGCATCCACTGAATTTCTAGTTCCTTGCCACCACAAAAAGAGCTGCTACAAACATTTTTGCACACGTCACATGTGGGTCCTTTTCCATTTTGTATGATCTCTTTGCAATATAGATCCAGTAGAGACACTATTGGATCAAAGGGTATGGACAGCTTTATAGCCTTTGGGCACAATTCCAAATTGCTTTCCAGAATAGTCGGATCAGTTCACAGCTTCACCAACAATGCACCAGTGTCCCCATTTTCCCACATCCCCTGCAACATTCATCATTATCTTTTCCCATAAGAACATGATCATTTTTCAATAATGAGTCTCATGGCACCAAGTTTCAGTGATATTTATGAAATCAATTTTGCTCTTGCATTGGAATCTCTAGCTTATCTTGTTTATTATCCACCTTTTTTCATCTATAAACAGACATTTGAAATCATAGACTTTATTGGAGGTCCCTTTTAAATATTTTCTCTTAGTCCTTTCTACTGCTATTTTTCCTTCCAGTGTTGTTCCTGCTACTATCAGTGTATGCTATCTGTCTTAGCATTCAGATGTTAACAGTTTTCTACCTCTTTATCTAATTTAAAAACAATTTGATAGGATTTTCAAGACTCCAGGCAAATGTATATTTTTTGCACTAGCTCTTGTTAGATGCACTCCATCCCTGGCCAAATGCTCATCATTATTGTATTTTAAGCCATGGTTCAAAAATTCTGTTCTCAGACACCATCTTCTTAACCAGCTGGTCATTTCCCAAACATAACTCTCTCTTTTTTAAGATCTGCCTTCAATTTACAATGGTGATAAAACCACAGCCTGTGCCCCTTACATCTTCAGTTTCTTTCTAAATACTTTTAAAAACTTTAGAGGTGTATTCTAGGTTCCCTCTGAAATTCTTGTGATTTAACTCATGGAATCATAGAATAATAGATCAAGAATGGCAGGGAATATGGAAGCCATTTAATATAAACTTTGTTTTTGTTTTTGTTTTTGTTTTTTTCATTTTAAGTGACCTTTCCAATGTCACACAGCTTGGTAAACATTAGTCCTCACATCCTGAATAGATAGTGTTCAATAGTTTTGATAAGTGTCAGGAGGTTCTCTGTCATGTCCTGGAAAGATAACAGTATTCTTTATAGTTTGTGTCAGCATGACAAACAAATACATTGGAACAACTGCTATTTGTTTCTTATCCTTTTGATTCTACGAAAGATCCAACTTCTGATGGCACCTGTTGATACATATTTTTATAGCACTAAAACACACTTCCTTCAGAGGTATTTGATGGTCTAGTTCTTTCTCTGTGAGAATTGTTTCATACCTGTTGTTAAGTTCCAAACATTCATTGGCTGGTTTTTTCTAATTATTTATTCCATATTCTTCCACTCTTAAATTTCCTGATTTGGATTATGAATCCCTTTTGTCTCTTCAGACTTTATTCTTTTGTTTACTCCTTTCTTACATCTTTCTTTTAAAGAACAATTCATTCTTCCTGGTACCTAGAAAAGTAGGTAGAAATGGAGAACATTCTAATTTGGAGAACAATTTGGCTTATGTGCATCTATAGCTGTTACTTAGCAATGGAAGAAACACAAAAGTAGCTCTCTCTCTTCAGACACAGCAAAATCCCCCATATCTTCTCTACTTGTTAGAAATAAGATCTTTAATTTTTTATACTCTTTGGTAGCTCTTATGACTAACCTTTATGATGAACTGGCAGGGAAGATTGCCTGTTTACCACTTCTGTTTACTGCACTGGGGACTCTGGAGCAAAGCTTTATTTACAACAAGTTTCCCATCTTTTCTCATGAGATGATGTTAGCTGTTCCACTGTCTTGATTGGGAAATAGTAACTTCCTGCCTAGGTATGATTCTTCCACTACCCATAGTTGACACCTATGATAAACTTTCATGTCTGGATAGCATCTAAGGCTCCAGAACAACAGAGTATTGTTAGGAATGATCTTTTTTGAACCCAAGATAAGAACTACCCTTCACTACCTACCTGGGTCACTTATGTTTATTATTGTTCAATTATTTCAGTCATGATTGCCTCTTGGTGATCCTAGTTGGGGTTTCCTTAAAGATACTAGAGTGGTTTGACATTTTCTTTTCCGGATCATTTTATACATAAAAAAAACTGAGGCAAACAGGGTTAAGTAACTTGCCCAGCATCACACAGATAGTGAGTTTTGAACCCAGTGATTTGAACTCAAGAAGTGATTTGTCAAGTGATTTGAACTCAGGAAGATTGCTCTTATTCCAGGCCCAACATACTATCCATTGAGCCACCTAGCTTCTTTGTCACTTAGGTGCCATCCACAAATAAGGCAAAAAAAAAAAAAAAAAGAAAAAAGATCTACTTCCATCAAGTGAAAAAGCAAGGACAAAACCAAAGGAAACCTGGGGCTGAGGAAGCTGACACTGATCCTCTGGAGACTCCATTAGACAGGAAAGAAGAAAACCCTCTGGAGAAAACTCATAGATAAAAGATAGGTCAGAAAGGTAGCTCAAGTTACTATGAAAATACTTCTTCACTGAGGAGACATGAAGGTGAAAAACTTGAAGAGAGATCAACAGTTAAGGAAGAAAAGACAAATGTAGCTTAAGAAGATTTTGACTTAAAGAGGTCAAGAAACTGAGAAGATAAGAGGGAACATGATTCCGAAGGGAAGAGAGAAGCAACTTAGAGTTAATATTTGGTATGGGACACAAGGAGTCTTGGAACCAAGAAGATCTAGGTTCGAGTCCTATAATTGTCCCTTATTAGCAGTGTCACCTTAGGTGACCTCAATTTCCCCAGTTCTAAAAGTGAGAATGAGAAAATTAATGTACATTATAATACACCATAAAATATTTTATGGTTTTGCCTTTGTTTTCTTGTATTATTCTCCCCAGAAGATGGTTGAAGAGTGAAAGAGGATATAATACATGGCATGAAAAATGCATTGTAAACTAAAATGATATATAATTCTAATTGGTTCTTAATCATTTTCAGTAAATTAACAAACATTTCCAAAAATAAAATAACCCTTGCCCTCAAGATGCTTACAACTAATTATGCCAAAACAACACATATCTATAAGTAAATATAGAACATACGCAAAATAATTTCAAGGAGAGGAGAGGAAAGGTTCTTGAGTTAAGATTTGAAGGGAATTAGAACTTTAAAGAAGTTTTTAAGAAGGAATACATTCCAGGTATGGGGAACATGGAGACAGGAAATGAAATAATTTGTATGCAGTCAATTTGGCTTGTACATAAAGTGTGGAAAGGGGAATAATGTATAATAAGCCTGAAAAGATAGGTTGGGTCCAGATTGTGAAGGATTTTGAATGCCTAATAGAGAAATATGTACTTAATCCTTGAGGCTAAAGGGACTTAAAAAAAAGGATAATAACATGGTAAGATTCATGCTTTAGGAAAATCCATTTGGCAGTCAGAATGATGAACTGAAGAAGGAAGATACTGGATAAAAGGGCTGATTAACAGGCTATTGTGATAATATAGGAAAGTATCTTGAATTAGGGCAGTGGCTACGTAAATCAAATGAAGGGGATGAATGGGAGAGATGTGTACAAAAGTTGGCAATTTGGATATGGACCATAAAGGAGAACAAAGAGTTTATGATGACCCCAAGGTTATGAGTTTAGGTGACTGCAAGTTTATTAGTGCCCCAGCCAATAATAGAGAAGTTAGGAAAAAAAAAAAAAAAAAAAGATGGGTTTGGATAAAAGATAATTACTATTTTGGACATGGTAGATTTGAAATGTCTACAAGACATTCATTTGGATATGTCCAATGGGCAGCTGATGATGGGGAGCTGGAACTTGGAAGAGAAATGAGGGCAGAATATAGAGATAAGGAAGTCATCTGTAAGAGATGATAATTTAACCCTTCTTCCCTTTTTTCATTCCTCTCCCCATTTGTTAATTGCCTTTATTCTATACTCTCCCCTTCCCCTGTTTCATGGAAGAGTTAGAATTTGAACTTGGACTTGAGGGATAGCTAGGAATTTATAGATAATATTGGAGGAGACATTCCAGGTAGAAGGATGGGAATAAATTAAAGTATAGAGATTAATATGATATGTTTAGGGAAAAATTAATAATCAAGTTTTGTTAGCATATAAGGTATGTGCTAAATTGTTGAAATTTCTATATATATGTGTGTGTGTGTATATATATATATATATATGGAAAATGTTTTGAATGATTTCACATGTACAATTGATATATTGCCTACTATTTCAATGGGGTTGAGGAGCGGGAGGGAGGGAGAGAATTTGGAACTCAAAATGTAAAAATAAAAGAATGCAAAAACAAATAAATAAATAATCCATTGAAAATTTCAATGGAAAACAAACATTTTTAAAGAAACACTGAGGTCCTTGAATGTCAAGTGAAAGACTATGGATTTTATTTAGTGGTTAAAAAAAAAGGAATCACTGATATTTTTGTTTGAAGGTTTGGAAAGAAGGGAAATAAGAACATAAGTGTTTACTATATGCCAGGCACTATACTAAGAACTTTACAGTTATCTCATTTAATCCTCCCAACAATTATTATTAACCTCATTTTATAGATGAGGAAACTGAGGCAGAATGAAGCTAAGTGATGTGCTCAGTCTTATAGCTATATAAATGTCAGGGACTGGATTCTAACTCAGATGGAACGCTAAGGCTGTGAAATGGCTACAAGGCCAATTTGGTTGATATATGATAGAATTTGTGAGTATGTCCAGAAGGAAAAATTAGCCAAATTTAAAGTCTAGACCTAGTGGTGGGTTGGCGTTTGGGATTGTATTTTAATTTAGAGATAATAAGTCACTAAATGTTTTTGAGCAATAGAGTTTTTTTGAATTTGGAAGAATTTTGGCAGTTGTCTAGAGAATATAATGGAGAGACTAGAAGCAGAAAAAAAATTTTAAGAAGCTAGTGGAAAAAGGTGATGAAGATCTAAATTAGTCTTCTGACTGTATGAGTGGAGAGAAGAGTGCAGATGTGAAAATTTTTAAGGAGGTAGAATTCACAAGATCTGACAACTCATTGATATGTCAAATGGATAAATAATGGTCAAGGAGGATTTTGAAGTTGGGAATTTGGATGTCTGAAAGAATGGTGGCAACTTTACTAGAAAAAAGGAAGGAGGAAAGAAGGAGAAGAGGAGAAAATAAGGAATGACATTTTGGATATGTTGCATTTGAAGTGCTAGTGGGTATCTCTAGGAGATGTCCAGGAGACTACTGGTGATATAGAACTAATGTTCAGAAGGGAAAGTAATACTAAATGTACAAGTTTATTAAATGTACATCTATATAGAGATGGCAATTGAACTCAAGGGAGGTGATGGAAGAAAGGAGAGGAGAGGAAAGAAGAGAGGAAGAGAAATCCCAGGTGTCAGATGCAGCAGGCCAATTCAGGAGAAGGAAGACTGAGAAACAGCAATTGGTTTGTTGTTTAGGAATTATTGTCTACATTATCCATACACTAGCCATTATTTTATAAACTTCTTCATATGTTTTCTTAGTCTTCAGACAACAGTCCCAACTATTTTGATTCTCATAATACTTTCCTAATCAACTTCATTTCTCATTTCTAAAATTCCATCATATATTTGAGAACACTAATTATGATGGAGGGATCAGAGGATCCTAGATGTGGATGTTGTATATGTGTGTGTGCATGTGCATGTGCTTGTGTGTGTGTGTGTGTATATATTCTTGGCCAGTAGACCATTTCTATAATTTTGTTCACACCATCCTGAATGCCTGGAATAGATTGCCCTCCATCTCCATCTGTTTCATTCCAGTCCTCCTTCCATTAATGCCCAAGTCAGACGCTGCCTTTATAAAGCATCTCCTAAACTTTCTCTCTGCTTCCTAAGTAACAGTGATCTCTCCTTTCTCAAATTTCTTATAGCACTCTGTCTGAATCTACTGAACCACTATTATATTCCACCTGGTTTCAGAAATAGGATACATGTTGTATCTGCGACATTGTGTCATTTTTCATCTTTGTAGCCCCTATCCCTAGCATACAGTGTGCCTTCTACATGACAGGTAAGCATTTCATAAATATTTATTGAAGTTAATTGATCAAGATTTCCATATTATTTACAAGATGGGAAATATCACTGTACTCCATTGAGATCATTTATAAAGAAATATTAAGAGTAATTCCTAGGGTAGTCTACATCTAATTCTGAGAGAAGTATCTGTTTATCCTTACTCTTTGTTTCTTATCTCTAGAAAAGTTGCCTATCTATAATTAAATACTACCTTTCATTCCTCATGATGACATGCTGTTTTAAAAATAGCTCTTGGTATTCACTCTCCTGTTTTATCTCTATGATTATAAAAGATTTTGGCATGATAACACGTGGCATAATAATAGCATAGAATAATAACAGTAAGAGCTGATGCTGAGTAGTGGGACCATGAAGAAACATTAAGTCATTTCTCTCCATCCCTTCTTTCACCTGCTTTAAAATCCAGCGAACTACATAGTCGGATGTGACTTTTAGACAATTGCTATTGGTGTGTTAGAACTGGAAAGTGGTATGTGTAGGGGATAGTCTATCTAGAAAGGGATTGCCAGTGTGAACAGGGAAACACATGATTAACATGGCTATGATAATAAACTGCTAGTAACTGCTAATATTGAGATGTTGACTCAGATTTCTTGCCCTCTCGCCTTTTAAAAAATATTTTTTCATAATTATACATATAGAGCTCAGTTCTCTGGCTCTTACTTGGCATTGATTTCGGTGGGAATTAGGCCAAAATAAGGACTGCAGGATTGGCCCCATAGTGGCTAACATACAATTGCTTAGTCAGTTCCATCCTGCTGACTCAATCCTCTCCTAGAGCTGCAGGACTTATGTAACTAAGTAGTCGGGGGACAATCTTGCTACTGCCAGGAGGAGGAAAAAGCTCATTAAATAAGCAACACAGTAGATGATGTCAAAAGGAAGGGGAAATGGGATATTTGAGGAACAGATGTCTGTGTGCCTGAAAATGAAAGTTCACAAGCAAAGCAGCTTCTTAAACTCAGAGGCATAGAGTTGGGGGGATGGACCTCAGAGGTCAGCTAATCTATTCTTTCATTTCATTGCTGAAGAAACTGAAACTGAGAGTTAACCAACTTGCTAAAAAGAAGCTGGGATTTGAATCCAGGGTCTCTGGTGCTAAGACCTCCAAACTTTCCACTGCATATCGATCTTCTCAGAAAGCAAAAATTAGAGGAAATTATCATAGTCTCCTTTCTTTGCTCCTTGACTAATCTGATTAGAGTTAGACCTTAGAAGCCTTTAATATTGCAGGTTATTTCTAGTTTCCCAGATGGGGATCCATTGGAGAGTATACCTGATGGCTATACTCTCCAAAGGATCCCAATCTGGGATCCTGGGAACTACCTGATGGCTAGTTCAATCCAAATGCCTCTCCTTTGGATCAGATTTGGAACTGCCTTTCCCCATCCCCCATCCAAGCACCTCAGTGCCTCACATCCAGGAATTATATACTTTCAGAGTTGAGCAGGACCCTAGAGATCATGTAGTGTACCTTCTCGTTTTATAGATGAAGAAATGGAGGCCCCAAGAGTTGAAGGGATTTGTCCATATTCATTTAGTTGCTAATGTCTTTTCTTTACTGATTGTCTTCAATTTATCCTCATTTATATAAATATATAAATGTATCAATATAGATATCTATCTATGTTTAAATTAGAGAAGTCACCCCAAATGTTCATAGGGACTACTTGTGCCCGACCTGTGGCAGAGCATTCTGATCAGCCACTGTTAGACATACTGTAACTCAACTCAAACATAGTGATATCATTTTGGTCCTCTTGGAGTACAAAGGACAACAACCATATGTCTTTTTTTTTAATAACTTTTTTATTGACAGAACCCATGCCAGGGTAATTTTTTACAACATTATTCCTTGCACTCATTTCTGTTCTGATTTTTCCCCTCCCTCCCTCCACCCCCTCCCCCAGATGGCAAGCAGTCCTTTACATGTTAAATATGTCACAGTATTTCCTAGATACAATATATGTGTGCAGAACCAAACAGTTCTCTTGTTGCACAGGGAGAATTGGATTCAGAAGGTATAAATAATCTGGGAAGAAAAACAAAAATGCAAGCAGTTTATATTCATCTCTCAGTGTTCTTTCTTTGGGTGTAGCTGCTTCTGCCCATCTTTGATCAATTGAAACTGAATTAGCTCTCTTTATCGAAGAGATCCACTTCCATCAGAATACATCCTCAAACAGTATCGTTGTTGAGGTATATAATGATCTCCTGGTTCTGCTCATTTCACTTAGCATCAGTTCATGTAAGTCTCGCCAGTCCTCTCTGTATTCATCCTGCTGGTCATTTCTTACAGAATAATAATATTCCATAACATTCATATACCACAATTTACCCAGCCATTCTCCAATTGATGGGCATCCTTTCATTTTCCAGCTTCTAGCCACTACAAACAGGCTGCCACAAACATTTTGGCACATACAGGTCCCTTTCCTTTCTTTAGTATCTCTTTGGGGTATAAGCCCAGAAACTGAATTAGCTCTCTTTATCGAAGAGATCCACTTCCATCAGAATACATCCTCAAACAGTATCGTTGTTGAGGTATATAATGATCTCCTGGTTCTGCTCATTTCACTTAGCATCAGTTCATGTAAGTCTCGCCAGTCCTCTCTGTATTCATCCTGCTGGTCATTTCTTACAGAATAATAATATTCCATAACATTCATATACCACAATTTACCCAGCCATTCTCCAATTGATGGGCATCCTTTCATTTTCCAGCTTCTAGCCACTACAAACAGGGCTGCCACAAACATTTTGGCACATACAGGTCCCTTTCCTTTCTTTAGTATCTCTTTGGGGTATAAGCCCAGGAGAAACACTGCTGGATCAAAGGGTATGCACAGTTTGATACCTTTTTGAGCATAGTTCCAAATTGCTCTCCAGAATGGCTGGATGTGTTCACAATTCCACCAACAATGTATCAGTGTCCCTGTTTTCCCACATCCCCTCCAACATTCCACATTATCTTTCCCTGTCACTCTAGCCAATCTGACAGGTGTGTTGTGGTATCTCAGAGTTGTCTTAATTTGCATTTCTCTGATTAATAATGATTTGGAGCATATTTTCATATGGCTATAAATAGTTTTAATTTCTTCGTCTGAGAATTGTCTGTTCATATCCTTTGACCATTTATCAATTGGGAGAATGGCTTAATAACCACATATCTTGCTTGTATATAATTGTCTGTATGTTGTCTTCCTCAGTAGATTGTGAGCTCCTTGAGAACAAGGATTGTCTTTTGCTTTTCTTTGTATCCCAGATGGGCACAGTGCCTGGCACATAATAAGTGCTCGGTAAATGTTTATTGACTGACTGACCTAGTTTGTGGGTGGCAAAGCTGGAAGTAGAAACAATTCAGGAGCCCTGACTCACAGGTTCTCCTGTCAGTATGTCACCCTGCCTTAACTCTCTGGCCTAGAGGGTAACTCCAAGAACTAATTCAGAAAGAAACTTCTTAAGGGATTGGGAGAACAGGGGTACTTATGGGGTCATCCTTCTGTCTGTGACATTTGGCCCTTTGATGGCATGATGTCTGAAAATTCAGTCTAGCCACTATCTATGATGGATAAAAATAAGCAAAAAACCTGACTCAAACCAAACAGAGTGAGCCAAGGAGTACATTTTAAATGTATTAATTCACTGGCACTCTCTGCTAAGTACCTGAGAAAACAAGGCACGCCATAATTAAGGCTCTCTAAGACTTTTAGTGGGAGCTGGGAAAATGTGGAAAATCTGTTCAGCGTTCTGCACATCTTTCAAAAATAAATATTTGTTTTCCATCAGGAGCTGGCATAGGGTACAGACATAATCTTGCTAAGTGCACGGTGATCTCGAGTCCACGTGTCCAGGAGAGTGCCCTTGGGTGAATCAGAATTTCTCTCCCCTTAGCCATCCTTCTAATTAACACCTCGCAACAACAGGACTGCCAGGTAGGGTGAACAAACAGGTCGAGTCCTTCCTGGTGTTTCACTGAGGTTGTGCTACTTATTAATGCACCCAGGATACCTTTGTCCCTCAAGCTTCCAGTGGCCCAACACCACCTACTGGAGGGAAGTGTGTATGTTGGGGTTTGGGGGGAAGGGTGGCGAAGGGGAACTGTTCCTGAAGAGCTGTATTTGTAAGACTGGCAAATTATGATTAGGATGGAAAAATTAGCCGTCAGTTTCAAGGGGAGACAGGTAAGCTCTTCTCCTTCCAAAAGTCCCTCTTCCTTTGATGAATGCACAACACAAATGGTGATGTCATGTTTTGTTTTCAGCTCCTCCTTATGCCCTCCCCTTCTCCCCCAGTGAAAAGGAAATCCAGTTTGCCGGCTAGGGGAATTATGAAACCTCATGCAACCTGGGTGGCTGCAACATCATCAAACTAAAGCACTGGCTGGAGGGCAGGTGAGCAGCTCACCCCGCCCTCCTTACCTGCCATGTGCCATTACTTACCTTATGCGTCATATCAACAGCACCCAACTTCTTTGTGTTCCCACACGTTGCTGGTGATCTTGGCCTGGCCAGGACCAAGGGCAGAGCCCGTCTCATCGGATGGAATGCAAACAAACAGAGCATGGAGAGCTCAGTCAGGACCATAATAGTTCCTACTTCTCCAAGGCTGGCACCAGGCTCCATCTGTGCAGGGCTAAGAATTAGAAAGGCTAGTATTTTGACAACTGGGTCTTCTCATTCCAGAGAAAAAGGGTTAGGATCTGCTTAGTCAATAATAACCCAGTGAAGTAAAAATCAGAATAATATGGGTATTTATTTTTTTTTAAGGGCTAGTCAGATTATCTACAAAGATATAGGAATACGCCCATCTACACTTTTCAGATTTTTTTACCAAGAAAAATCAAAAAACAAAATTAGAAAGCAATTAACTAGGGTTGATCTTAGGTATGTATTTCACGCTTCTTCCTTCCACTCACTCTTTCCCAAATACTTACTAACTTGTGCTTGAAATTATAATTTTAAAAAATAGCTTTTTATTTTTCAAAGATAGTTTATAACATTCACCCTTGCAAAATTTTATGTTCCAGATTTTTCCCCCTCCTTCCCCATTCTCCTCTCCCGTAGACAGCAAATAATCCAATATAGATTAAACATATGTAATTCTTCTAAAAATATTTCCACATTTATCATGCTGTACAAGAAAAATCAGATTAAAAGAGGAAAAAATGAGAAAGAAAAAACAAGCAAGGTGACAATGCTTGAAATTATCTTAAGAGAATATACAACTTTATTCCACAATTAGAGACAATATGTAAACTTGAACAAATCATGTAACTTCCCTGAGCTTCTGTTTCCTAATTAGTAAAATAAGAGCAGCAGAAGGTGCTGGACTAGATGGCCTTGTCATTTTTTTTGTTGTTGTTGTTGCTCTATGGTCTAACAAACCTGAGGCTTAAGTGCAAATACCTCATGAATGGGAACACATTGACTAAATGTACACCAAAAAGTAAATGATCGGTATTAAGAAATAAGTTACTCCTACCAGATCCTCTCCAGAAGGAAGGTTTAGATTGGAATTCTGAATGCTTAAAGCAGAAGACAAGCATTCTTGAAGGAGTACAGAAAGAAGAGCTGTATTCATTAGAATGCATTCTGGGCTTGGCAATGAGGACCTGGATTCAAATCCCAACTTGGTTCCTTACTATACATGTAACCATTTAATTTAATGTAATAATTTAATGTCCCCAAAACTCATTTTCCTCAGCAGTAAAATGAAGAGGTTGTAATAGAATATTTCAAAGTCATCTTCCAGCTTCCAATCTGTAAAGTTTAGTTTGTTCTGCCTCTGTCATTTTTCATTTTACCTTGTGACCTTGGGCAAGCTACTAATAACCTCTCTGGGACTTATTTTCCTATAAAACGAAGGGGTAGAAATGGATAGCCTTTCCAGGTCTACATCTATTATCACATACATCTAGCCACTAAACAAAGACCACCATGTCTTTATTTAAAATCTCTTTCAGATCTTTTCATTGGTTGTCAAGTTTTTCCTTCTAATCTTCTATAAAGTGAGTCAGCCAAACTATGGGATTTTAGAAAGCTTCTTCCCTCAATTTTTAGTGGGGGATTTAGGATGATTTTTTCTTGCACTTTCTTCTGTATCATCTAGATTTCTTGGTAATCTGAGAAACTAGCCCACTACTAAGATTTACTACTCTCTTATTCTGGCCATGTCTAAATTTGGCCAAATGTCTAAATTCAGAATTTTTCCCTGCAGAGTTTTTGAACTAAAAAATTCCACTTCATCATCTGGAAAATCTTATCCATTATCAGCCACCCCTTGGAGTTTGTGAATCTTTGATACTTGCCTATTTAAACATGGGTACATTTCCTCTTGCAAAGGAGGAGAATTGGACTGATATATAAGATACTGTAAGGGTTGTGGCCTAGCATGTTAATAAACGTCACCTTTTAGTACATCCTGAAAAGATAAAGTCCAAGCCAAGAGATCTAAATTTAGACCTTCTCCCTTTGTTTCAGTGCCCTGGCCAAAGCTCATGACCTAGGCGTAGGCCCTTGGCATGAATTTGGCTCCTTTGCTTTGCCTCAATGCCCTGCACCCACGAGTGGGCAAGGTTTACTCAGGGAAGTTCAATTTCTGAGTTTCTGCTCCAAGTAGCAGAGGAGGAAGGCAGAGCAAAGGGATGGTACCACATCCAAGTCTGCGGTTGCCATGGACCCCAGTGTTTGTTCTGACTGGTTTGCTCAGCTGAATTTTTGGCAGGGTTGTAAAATTGTGTTGGGAGGGTGGGAGGTGGAAAGAACAAATGGATTTCTCAGATTCAGGAAAAGTTTTGTAAAGAGAAGCCAGTGAAGGAAGAGGAAAAGGGGTGTACGTGTGTGTGTGTTTATTTGTATGTATATATTTTAAGTATAGCCTAATTTCATCTATTAACCTCAATGCATTGCTTTAGCCATGCTGTTTCTCAATTCACAAAGCCTGAAATAAATCTAATACCAGTTCTGTGAGGCACACCCTGAGTTAAGTGACTATGTTGTAACCTTTTGTTTATAACACATGTTCTGAATACATGAAGACTGAGTGTCCTGAGTTCAGACCTGAGTGAATATCTCTGACCTGAGAGTCATTGCAATATCAAAAAAATACTGTAGGAAAAGCTAGCATACCCTTTATTCTTTAGGGGTGGACATAACTCCTTGGAACTTTTCTGCTAAGATGATTTACTTATGATCCATGGATAGCATGAGGCATTCAAACAGCAAGAAAACCAGGAAGTTAAACTGGAAAAAAAAATTGCTTTTTTAAAAGGTCAGCCATATTCCTCAGATTCCAAAGGATTACCATATAGCACATGGAATTTTTAGCATCTTGACTGCAGGCAAGTCCATGTTGACTTATCTGATATCTATGATTCTATGAATGCTGTGCATTCAACATAAAGATCTCAGAATTACAAATGTGGGGTATGTGAGGCAGGATTAAGTCTCATTACTCAATTTCTGAACAAATTTTACAAGATAAAAGTATTTTATTGTGAAATGAAATTCGCAAAATTGGGTAGAGGAGATTGAAGACCATGGAGAGAAATAGTCACCTCCAGGCTGCTTGCCTCAGGCAAGTAAGAAGTAACCACTGGATTAAGCATGTCTTACATAGAGTGGAGATGATGATGTATCTGAAGCAAAGGATGGAGGAAGCAGGGCCATTGTTTAAGTATGTATGGTACAGGGCATCCATTAAATGGAAAACCAAGAGTAAGCATTGCACTACCTGAGAGAATGGGAGCTGGAGCACTGAGAAAGTAGATCACACCAATGTCCAGGAACAGGAGCCAAGAAATAAAGCCCAGCAGTCAAGGAAAAACAAGGATGCAGCAAACAAGCAGAGAGCAGACTGACAATGGAGTGATAACTTGATTTACTCAGAGCAGGGAAAGCTCTTTAAGGCAGAGTTGGTATGAGTTGCTCACAAATCTTTTTTCATTCTTCAAGAGGAAATGTTATCAATTGATGGGATTTACACAGAAATGTCCTAGGAGTTTCTAAAGGAGATTATTCTATGGTATTCTATGGTATTTTGTGGCTGTTCAGTCATTTTAGTTGTGATCCAATTTTTTGTGACTCTATTTGGAATTTTTAAAATAAAATAATTTCTTTTTTAAACACTTCCTCTCCTTTTTTACATTGGGAAAGAGAAAATAAAAAACTGAAGTGATTTGCCATTTCCTTTTCTAGCTCATTTTATAGATGAGGAAACTGAGACCGGCAGGGTTAAGTGATTGTTCCAGGGTCCCATAGTTTCTGAGAACAGATTTTAATGTGGGTCTTCCTGTTTCCAGGCCAGAGAGATGTCTATCTCCTGTATTACTTAGCCACTCAACATCTATGGTACTCTACAGCGATTGATATTATCTCATGTAATGTTAGGATATCCATCCTTTACATGCTTGCCAGACTAATCTTCTTTATGAATAGATTAGATGACATGATTTCTTTTGTTACAGCCTATCATATGAAATCACACTGCCCCAGGCTACAAATCCACTTGTAACCTCATCTTCTTCTCCACCTCCCCCACACCCAACCACCACCATGTTGTTTCTTCAAAGGTAAAAACAATAGGGAATTGAAAAATTGGCCATTTGCCTATGTTCTACAATATGGGGTCTGACTGGGAGTCATGGCCATTGCTAACCAGCACTGCTATGACTGGATAAGGGGGCACCAGGATATACAATACAACCCAATCCCATTCATATTTGGAGAGAGTTATTAACTCTAGCCATAATACACAAATTTATGGGGTTTCAAACTTCCAACATTCCCTTCCGCCTCTACCACTTCTCTTAAGTAAACCCTGCTTCTTTTGAACCCACTTTAGTCTGCCCTGAATTCCACTGGTAACCTTCTTATCAATAACCTGCCATTAAACTTCCTTCTGCACCAGGTGGGACTAGTTTCTGCCAAAGTTTTATTGTGGTTATATCTCAATGACTCATATATAGATAAGCTTTCAAAATCAAACCTGGAATCCCCAGATTCTTTCACCTCAACTCAAAATTCTTGAGTAGCTCTCTACTCTGTACAAGTAAACTTCACATTCATTTGAAATCAAAGCCAACAATCAAGACCCTTCACAATGGGGCATCACCTTACCTTACCTTGTTCCTTCAAACAGAAATACTTACCACCCCTTTTATGAGCTCTGCTCCTGAATACTTCTTTGCCTCATTGCAAACTACTCATAATACTTGGAATGTCTTTCCTCAATCTGTTGAATTCCTACCTGTTTTTTAAGAAGATCTAACTTGAATACCAGCTTTTCCACAAAGCCTTTCTCTATTCTCCCAATTGATAATAAATTTTTCTTTTTTGTTGTTGTTGCTGCATTTGTAAATATATGGGAATAAAGAGATATGTGGATATATTGCTGGACTTGTGTCCAGATTTGGCTTCAGATACTAAGCAAGTCAGTTAACCTCTGTTTGCCTCAATTCCCTCACCTGTAAAATGGAAATCATAATATCACCTACCTCTCAAAGTTATTATGAAGACAAAATGAGATATATTTACAATGACTAGCATAGTCTTTTTTCATGAATATGTGTTATAATGATCTGTATAGATATTGCATCTCTTTCCCAAGCCTGTAAATTCTATTACGATATCTCATCTGAATTTTGTAGCTGAGATAAGCATCAAGCACAGAAGTGTGTACAGAGTAGGCAGGGAATTCATGTATGCTAAATTGAATCAATTAGAATATAGTTTTAAAATTTTAAAATAAAATCATTTCTTTTTCTTTTAATACTCCCTCTCCTTTTTAGGTTGGGAGAGAGAAAATAATAAGATCAACAATGGGCTGCTGTTAGTCATCCCAAAGAGTTTGAGAATCACTGAGTTAGATTTTTCAACTTATCATTTTCTTCCATTGAACTATTCTAAATTTGCCACAAAGCTCCAGATGTTCAGGACAGGAGTAGCTGTCTTTCATGCAGATTATAGATATTAGGTTCCCTCCGAAGTTCCATTAAACTGGGTCACTTTTTACAAAGTACAAAAATGAATGATCTCATTTAGTTTAATCATCATCATAACACCATTTGGATCTTGAATTAAATTTCGTTTACCCAAACATTCCAAAATGCTTTAAAAATGGCATGTAGGTTGTTAAAACAGAAAGTGGGGAAAGAAGCCAGTTACTGGCACTTGTGAGTTTAACATTGTCTCAGTTTTTGCCTTCGAGAAATGAGAATAATACTTAGTTCCCACCTAGCAGAGTGACTGTGAGAATTAGTTGAGAGTGAAAAGTGCTAAGGACTGCAAAATCCCTGCTTGGTAGGTGAGGAGACTGTGACAAATTCAAGGTACCAGCAGATGAGAGGCAAGGGATAGAATCCAAACATGAGGAAAAAACATTGGAAGATTTCTGGGAAAAATCCCTGGATTCTAGCCCCACAATTCCATTCCATTTATAAAAGGAAATCATCAACAAATGTTATTTCTTGAATTTTTTTTTCCAAAAGAGAGCTGACTGGAAATAACCATTCTACATTTGCAAAGCTTCTTTTTCTTACCTGGAGTGATCAGAAAGAATGGAGTTTCTACCTGACTACCTACCAGGTGCTGTTTCAGGAGCTAGAGAGACAAAAACTATTAGGCAAACAAGGGGTGAATTTGAACTCTCCTTTCCTTATTGGCCATCTCCTTTCTGTTCAATAATAGTCTCTCAAATGTTTCCAGCACCATTTCACTCAAGTCAAGTAGGCCACCACAAGAAGGATAGAGTGCTGCTTCCCTGGTCCATTGCCCTATTTAAACTTACCTTTAGAAACAAGGTTTTGGAAATCATCAACAGAAGACATCATATTTACACTGGACTTCCATGGTGAGGGAAGGAGATGGGATAATACAGGGAAGAAAGATATAGTAAATGGTCCCTTATTTGGGACTCCCCTTAAGCTGGGTACTTTTGATTTCTTCCCCACCTTTTCTTCTTTTCAGCTTCCTTTTCATGTTGTCTTTCAAAAATACCAGTCACCACACCCTACTTAGCCCAGTGCTGGCACATAGTAAGTTCTTTCCCCTTCCCCCAATTTTCACATTAGTCACATTCTGAAAGAAACAGAACAAAAGGAAGAAAAACATACAAAAAAGAAAAATCGCAAAAATAGTATACTTCATTCTGCATTCAGACTCAATAATTCTTTCTCTGGATGTAGATAGCATTTTCTTTCCATCATGAGTTTTTTGAAATTGGCTTTGATTATTGCATTGCTGAAAAAAGCTAATTCTATTATAGTACACAGTAAGATCTTAATAAATGCTTATTGATTGACTATTGCTGTTCTTTATGATTTTTCCAACTTCTAATTCTGAAACCTAGTGTCCTGAAGTTAACTCATTCATACAACAACATTCATGAGGTCTCTACCATATAGAGCATGGGGTAAGATAAATAATTTATTTAGGATATTGTCCCTGACTATGGAATTTACAGTACAGGAGGGGAATAAGATATAAAAGCATATAAATATAGGATACAATATTAGAAGATAATAATATTAGAGACCGAGCAGGTCCTGCTCCCTCAAGTGGGTATGCTCTTGATTGAGGACTACATCCCAAAGGGAAGGTTATTCCCAATCAGAAAAAACAGGGAAACTTTCATGGGAGTTCAAATTCTAATTCTTCCACGTCCTAATTGTTTGATGCTGGGCAAGTTACTTAACCTTAGTTTCCCCATCTGTAAATTGAGGGGTCTAAGTATAAGTACATATTTCCAGCCTAGCTCGAAAGCTAAGATCCAATGATCACAATGAAATGGTCCTTGAATCTAACTTTAAAGGATGGGCAAGAATTCATCAGATACAGAAAGAAAAGAACATTTCCTATATGGTGAACAATGAGATCAGAGCTCCAGAGATAGGGGACTTTCGTCTATGTTCTAAAGGCTGAGTAATTTTATTGAAGTATGGGGTGCATGGAAGGGAATTATATGAGATAAACCTGGAAAGTTAGGCTGGTGACAGATCATAGATAGCCTTGAATATCAAATAAAGGTTGAACTTTAATTAATAGTCAGGTAGACCATGCTTCCTGTCATCTCTGTACTTGTTCTTCCTTGCCATGAACTGCTACCACTTCAATTCTCTCATGTGCCGGGGACAGCTATTATCCGAGTTAAGAGAATGAAATGAAGGTAATTTGCTCTAAGCATCAAATGTAGGCACAGTGTGCTCTTCCCTAGAATCTGGGTCACAGTGTAACACTTACCCCAAAGAGTGACTATCAATCCTACCCATCCCCCTGTTCTGGGTCAGAAACTCGTCACCATATCGTCATTCCTCCTTCCTCCTGGAATCTATCATTTCCATTTCACAAAATGTACAAATCCCATCTGAGAGGAGACAGGCTAGACTCATTTGTCTAGGCAAAGGTCCAGGGCTTCTACCTTTCTAGAATGCTTTCACTGGGGTCCCACGCACCAGCAGAGGGTGAATATTGAAAAGGGAATATGTAGGCTTCCTCTGTCTGTTCTAAGCCGTGAGATACCATGGTGATGGGAAATCTGGAAACCACGCAAATATATCTCTGCATTTCTACAGAAACTGATGCTGGCATAAGAGCACAGATTCAGGACTAGAAGGGGCCTCCCCTAGTCTCACCCCCTCCCCTTATTTTAAAGAAAAAACTGAGACAAAGAGAAATTGCCTTCTCATTCTGGAATTTTCATCAGGAAGAGGGGTCTTCTCAATCTGGGTCATCCTGCCATACCAGACCTCTTTTCTCATTGAAGAGTTCTTTTCATTTTGGGAATAGACCCAGGCTGGTCCTGCTTCATTCATAATTCTCCAAATTTCTTATGCCATCCATATATGTACCTATCCCCTCCCCACCTCAGACTAATTCAGCTCCTTTTTTGTGAGTTGTGTTTTGTCTGACTCTACACATCCCCATGGATGTGGGGTTTTCCTGGCATTTTGTGGGCAGGCAGCTGGAGGGTTCAATAGATAGATGCCAGACCCAGAGTCAAAAAGACTCATCTCCCTGAATTCAAATATGGCTTCAGACACTTACTAGTCTTGTGATCCTGGGCAAGCCTTTTACCCCTATTTGCCTCAGTTTCCTTATTTGTCAAAGGAGCTGGAAAAGAAAAGGGCAAACCACTCTAGTATCTGCCCTTCTTTTTTAGGGGGGAGTGCACTCAAGTATTTTTTTCAAGAAACCAAAAACAATCAGAGAATCAGACATGACTGAAATGACTAAACAGCAATATTTCTGGAGGCAAAGCTTTCTTCTGGTTTGTATTTGTTTCCTAAGGACTTGGCACACAGTATGTTTTCCAGTCATGTCTGAGTTTTCATGACCCCCATTTGAGATTTTCTTAGCAAGAATTCTAGAGAATACTAGAAAAAAGAGGGGGAGGGAAACTGGAGTGGTTTGCCATTTCCTTCTCCTGCTCATTTTACAGATGAGTAAACTGAGGCAAACAGGATTAAGGGACTTGCCCAGGATCGTAGGGCTAGTAAATGTCTGAAGTCAGATTTGAACTCAGAAGATGCTTGTGACTCTAGGCTCAATGCTCTATCATTACTCCTCCCTACTTGCCCATGGCATTAAGTAATCCCCTAATGAATGTTTATTGCCAAAGTGACTTACAGGGATTTCAGCCAGTCCTAACCCCACATCCAGTGCTCTTTAACTGCACGATCACGCCTTTGAATAAGCGTTCAGAGAAGTCTATCAGAGGAGAAGAAAGACTGCACAATAGCACAGTAAGCTGTGATGACACCTGGGGACTAGTTAATTCTACAGGAAGCAGGTCTAAGCAAAGATTATAGGAAAACAGCCTCTGATTCTGTTTCTAGCTCCTGACTCCCGATGTGACCTTAGACAAGTCCCGGTTTCTCCGGACTCAGTTTCTCTCTCAGGCTGTCATGATGATATTTGGTGCTTCTCTCTCTCTCCCTGGAGAACTGAGCTGATTAACGTTCTCAGGGTGCTTTGAACTCCTCTGATCAAAGGTGCAACATGAGTATAAAGTATTGTTACTATATGACACAATGTGGCTAAATATAGGACTGCAGCAGCCTGCTGGGGAACAGACCGTCAGTTCAGCATTTGCTGGGAGAGGAACTCCTGCACAGCAAGCTGAAAGTCCTACAGGGAAAGGGAAGAGAAAGAAAAGTCCTTCCCGGGGACACCGAGGGGCTCAGTGACAGGGAACCTGGGCGCTGTGGGCAGCCAGGTGATGTCACAGCGCACAGAGCTCTGGGCATGTAGTCAGGAAGACCTGAATTCAAATGAAGCACAGATGCTAGCTGTCTGACGCTGAACAAGTCACTGTTTGCCTCAGTTTACTTATCTGTTAAATGGGGATGAAAGCGCCTACCATGTAGAGTTGTTAGGAAATCAAATATGATAATATTTGTAAAGTGTGTGTACATAGTAACTGCCACATAAATGTTAGATAATAATAATTATTATTATTATTAGTAGTAGTAGTAATAATAATAATAATAATTGTTGTATTGCTAGGGAAATTAAGATCTGAGATCAGAGTCTTGATGAGAAGGCTTAGACTCCCCTTGATCAAGCTAAGCCAAAGGAAAACCCTTGAGGCTAGACAAAGGATTTGCATGGCATACTTGCCATACTTGGCACTCACTTGCTAAGAGTGCCAAGAGCTTGGGGCTATTATTAATTATTATTATATAAAATTATGTTAAATAATAGTAAATGTTATTATATTAAGTTGTAGGCACCCCCTATTAAAAACTAGCTCCAAAGTAGTGTACTGGGTCTGCAGTCAGGAAGATCTGAGTTCAAATCCAGCCTCAGACATTTAATAGCTATGTGGCTCTGGGCAAGTCACTTAACCCCTATTTGCCTCAGTTTCTCTTCTGTAAAATGGGTATGCACTGGAGAAGGAAATGGCAAAACACTCCATATATTTGCTAGGAAAACCACACATCCATGGGTGGTACAGAGCCAGGCACAACTAAACAACAACAAAGTAAAAGACTTGGGAGCAGCTTACTTATAGCTCTGAGTGAGAGGAAAGGAATTTTTGCTATTTTGAATGTTGCACATTGGCTTGTCAGTCATGTATTAAAATAATGTTAGGGTTCTGTGCTTTCTTTTGTTACTTTCCAGTAATTTTGTCTCTGATTGCCACCCATCCTCCCCTTGGACTCCTTAATGCACAAAGGTCCAGCTAAGACTGATAGAACTGCTTCCACAGAGCAACCCTGGCCCCAGATGATCTTCCTAGCTTGTTGATCATCATTGTCCTAAAGACAAACTATGGCTCTATTCTTCATTTGTAGTGTCTGCCTTGACTGTCTCCCACATCTGGAAGGCAATTTTTTCTGACCACTGCTTCTTAGAAGTCTTAGTTTCCTTCGAAATTCTGTCCCTTTCTATATGCAGCCTTTCTTGTTACCCCCTTGCTCCATCTGCTTCCCCTTCCAATATAATCCTGTATTTATTTCACATATATTTCATATGAGAGGCAGAGGTCTGGGTTCAAATCTCACCTCTGACAAATGCTAGATATATGCTTCTAGACAAATTGCTTTATCTCTCAGTGCCCTGGGGAACTTGAAGTCCATAAGGTTCATGTGTGGTGAACTATATTGGCTTCCTTACCAGGAACTTCTTATTTGTATGGATAAAATGATAGATTACTTTAACCTATATCTATTATATATTTATAGTTACACTTTTTCCCAATCTGACAGAACCCAAAGTTTCTTAGCATTAGGGACTACTTCATTTTGTCTTTATATCTTCAGGGGCACAATACTTAGAACACAGTAGACACTTAATAAATGCTTATTGATTGTCTAAACTTCACATGACCCATAGGGCCTAATATATCCCTAAGTATATAGTCAGTACTTAAGAAAGATTTTATTAAAGGAGGACCTGAGTTCAAATTTACCCTCCAATACTTGACATGAGCTATGTGACCCTGAGTAAGTCACTTACCTCCAGTTGCCTCTAAAAAAAAGAAAAAAAGAAATGTTTATTAAATGAATGACTGAATGAATTTCACTGGAGGGGGATTATACTAAAAGCACCCAGATGGCAGGAGAAACTCAGACAAGAAGAAAATCATAGATTCATAAACCTTTAGACATGGATTCCATACACAAATTCCAGAGGATTTGGAACTGATTTGCCCCAATTCATTTGCTAGTTTTCGCATCTGAGCCAGGACTAAATTCCAAGTCTCTTCATTTCCGGGGAGTCTGAAACAGAGCTTGTATCCAAATCGAGCACTTCCCCTGTCCTACACATCTAAGAGGCACTTAGTAGAAAACTAAAAATTCCCCAAGGAGAGTTATCCAGGGACATCTCCAGTCGTCTTAATCTATATATTGCCATTGGACCCAAATGGCTCTAGAGGGGAAAGTGAGGCAGGTGACCTTGCACAGCCCTCCTTCATTTAAATCCAATTCAGTTACATGTCTCAGCATCAACCTCCTTGACAGTCATGGTCCTCTTCAAGAAGGACAAACAACAGTATTTTTTCTCTTAAGGTAAATGCATGTAAGTTACTAGTTCAAATGTAAATGTGCAATCAGCTTACTGGCTGCTGATTCCATAGGTGCTGGAAGGTGTGTTTCTATCAGCCCCCAAAATAAAATTGTGCCCTACAGAATCAAAGAGCTGATTATCATGTTTTCCAAATGATTCCTGTTGCAGTTTATAAACAATTGGCTAAAAAGCTCTAATTTGTGCAATTCTGCTGGACCTTTGGACAGCAGGAACAGATGCCTACTGCTTAAATGCCCATTTGGGCATCTCTGTCAAGGGCTCCCTAAATAGGGAAGCCCCAGGTTAGGGAATGCAAATGCAAAGGGCAGATGGGGAACACTGTCTGGAACAGAAAGCTTCCAGCCTTGAGGCTGGCCAGAGAGCAGGGTCTGGCTGGGTTGGCAGACACATGGTGTGTGAGGAGCATCAATTGGCAGTCTTTTTCCTCTTGAACAGATGTGAATCAGTCTCCTGGGTCTCAGGCTGAGTACTCGCTAGGCAGGTGTCTGGCTAAGTATGGAGAATTCTTCTATAACATGTTTGGGGGGGAAAGCTTGAAAAATTCCTGCAGCCTCCTTGCCCAAAGTAAAAGATTCCCACTGATAGTATGAGAAGCCCTGGCTGTGAATACCACATTCAGAAAGCACCCATGAGCAAATGTTTCTGTATTCTCCCCCCTACTCCCACGCTGCAGATCTGGACTCTGGATATTAAAGTAAAATTTTCAGAAATGAATCTTCTGTCCTTAGCCATTTGCAGAACTAACAGGAGAAAGAGGTCATCTCTTGTGGAACACCTGTTAATTATTTCATCCCTCTGGGTTTCAATTTCATCTATAAAATGGGGAGAGAGATTAGATTAGAAAGATGACCTCTGGGATTTCTTTCAGCTATTCATTCGCAAATTCTATTCATAATCACTTACAATCTGATTTCATTCAGGTGGCATTTGATCTCATTTAGGATCTGGGTAGTGGATCCATTTTAATTGACAAAGTTGAAAGATCCTCTATAATATAATTTCAACTTACTTCCAAACATCTTCCATTCCTCAACTTGACATATTCCATGCTTCTGCCAAAATGGATCATTCACCCAATTTGTCTCTCCCTGGCCCACCTCCATGACTTTTCTCCCACAGGCTTTCTGATGACTGAAATGTACTTCCTCCCCTTCCCATCTTGAATTCCAATCCAGCCTCTTTCAGGATAACTTGTCCAATATCTGGAGCCAGAAGCTATCTCTCCCTCCCTAAAGTTCTCATAACAATTTCTATCTCTCTAGCACACTTAGTTCCTTGAAGGGAGGGTCCTTAGTTTATCTTTATACTTCTCTGAATTAAAAATGACACTTTGCATAATGAATACTAAATAACTGATGATTGAAATTTTGTTCTTATTTGTTATAGTTATCTTATTATCTTGCCTAATAAATGGCTATATTTTATAGATTTTGTATAGGGAATTCAAAGGTCATTTGTCCCACTGCCTCATTTTACAAGTATGCAAACTGAGGACCTGGCTTCTTTTCAGTTCCAACTAAAATCTCACCTTCTACTGGAAGCCTTCCCTAACCCCTCTTAATTCCTTTGCTTTTCCTCTTTTGTTTAGTCGTTTTTCAATCAAGCCCAACTCTTCATTAGCATTTTTTGAAGTGCCATTTCCTTCTCCAGTTCATTTTCAGATGAGGAAACTGAGGTACACAGGATCATATAGCTAGTAAGAATCTGAGACTGAATTTGAACTCAGGTCTTCTTGATTCCAGACTGGTACTCTTTTCACTCTATCTAGCTGACCCTTTTAAAATTATTTCTTATTTATTCTACATATAACTTGCTTTGTATATATTTGTGTATATACTGTCTCTTTCACTAGATTTTTGGCTTCTTGAGGTATTTAATAATCTCCATCCTCAAAAAGTCAGTATTTAATAAATGTTTATTGAATGCAGTGACTTGCCTAAGGTCACATAGGTAATAAGCATTCAGATGGGATTTAAATCCCCTGATTACCTTGCCAGACCTCTTTCCACTATTCTCACCTATAAGGGCAGGAACTAATATCTTAATGGTGCTTTGTACTAATAAATACATGCATGTAATAAGTGTGTATTGAATTGAAAAATGAGAGGAAGAATTCAAGTCAGTTCAAAAGGAAGGTATCTGCAGGTAACTTCTGCTACCATCCTGTTTCACCATCCCATGTGACTCTGAACTCTCCCTGACCTTCTGTACCTGCTGTTTGCTTCCAGAATGGAGCCCCAGGGAATGGATGGGGAGCAGCTGCAAACTCGGCCTGGGCAGCCAGTTCCATGCTGAGCAGAGCAGGGAGCCTTTTACCTGGTTGGGCAAGTGATACCTAGTGGAAAGTTGATTGCTATCACTGCTTCTTTTCAGAGACTGTGTCACATTTTAGTCTCCTCTGACTGGCTGCCCATGTCAAATTTCATCCTCACTATCTGTTCTTCATCAGAATTTTGCCTCTTACCTGTGCTCCAATTTACTTACTATGCCTTTTATCTCCTCCATTCCAGCCTCTCTTTCTCTCCTTTTCTCAATATAGTTGCTGTTGTTCTGTCCCTCTCACAGTGAACAAACAAGCAAATTACAATATGAGAATGTGCTTTAAAGCAGGGCTTTAACTCTTTTTGGTATTGGCAAAGAATTGAACAAATTATGGTATATGAAAGTAAGAAATATGAACTGACAAAGAGGATGAGTTCAGAGAAATCTAAGAAGACTCATATGATCTGATGCAGAGTGAAGTAATCAGAACCAGGAGAACAATTTATACAGAAACAATATTATAAAGACAAGCAACTTTGAATGACTTCAGAATTCTGATCCACACATGACCAAGCATAATTTCAAAGTGTTGATGAAGAATTAAAGTTACTCCTTTCCTAACTGAGAGTCACTAGACTCAAAATTGAGATTAAGAGATAACTTTTTTTTTTTTGCATGGTCAATATGGGAATTTATTTTTGCTTGACAATGAAAATTTGCTACAAGGATTTTTTTCCCCCTTTAAATTGAGAGTGGAGGGAAAGGAAAGAAAATAAACATCTACTAATTGAAGATTTGAAATGAAAAAAAATTGGGGATATGACGATATAATCCCACCCTTTCCCTTCCTTTTATTTTTATTTTTGGAAGATAACCCAAAGTTGGGCTATCTCATTTATATTACTTAAGTGAAATTGTGAATTCCTTGAAGGTGGGGACCATACTTTGGCTGAATTTTATACATGTAACACCTAGATAATGCCATATTCAGATTGTACCATTTCAATTTGGATACCTCTTTGTGATGTGAAGATGAGCTTGAATTGTCAAAGGCCAGACCAGTGGAGCACAGGCTCTGGCAGTTCCTATATAGCTAGAAAGACATCAGGATTGGTCTATGTAACCGACTGTGTATCTGTCCTCTGAGGACAAACTAAAGAAGGGGAAAGAGGCTCATTGCCATCTGTCTCCTGAGAACAAACTAAAGAAGAGAAGAGAGGCTCATTGCCAGGGGACATCAAAGTCAGGCTCTGTAACTCTGAAAGGTCTTCCTGGGTAGAGAGGCTTTCACTTGCTGGTGGTTACAGAACACAAAATAGTGGGAAGAGTGGCCGATTCATTTTATATTCCTTATAAGTAGGTATGGTAATGTCCTTTGGAAAGATCTTCAATCACATTTCTTTTTTCCTCTGGCCATTTATCTAAAATGGCCTTCTACATAAAATGCTAACAAGTGATGATTTAAAAAAAACAATTTGTTTTGAAGGAAGAGAAAGGAGGAAACAAATATTTATTAAGTATGAGGGGAAGGAGGAGCTAGGTAGTACACTGAATAGAATATTGAAGTTAGAATTAGGAAGACCCATCTTCATGAGTTCAAATCTGGCCTCAGACACTTACTGGCTGTGTGACCCTGGGCAAAGTCATCTAATCCTGTTTGCCTCAGTAAGGAATGGCAAACTATTTCAGTATCTCTGTGAAGACCCCAAATGGTCACAAAGATTCAGATAAAATGAAACAACTTAGGACAACAACAACAAATGTGCCAGGTCCTTTACAAATATTATCTCTCATTTGATCTAATATTTTTTATCTCACTGTGCTGTGTTTTACTAATATCTCAGTATCTCTCTCTCTCTCTCTCTCTTTTTTTTTGCTATAAGGACTCATTAAAATGATCTATTAAAGATCACATCTGTAAATAAAGTCCAACCTCCTTTCCCCCTGCAAATGAAATTATAGCTCTCTAATGAGTACAAGAGGAAGACTAAGAGATAAAACAAATCTCCTTTTTTTTGTCTTTTGAATGATTTTGGAAAAAATATTTTTCCTCTCTGGATTTCAGTTTCCTCATCTGTAAAATTCAGGAGTTAAATTGGTTGATCTCTGAATTCTCTTTTATTTCCCTTATTATCCTTTCTTCTTGGGCTGAAAAATCCAATGATCATGGGAATCAAAGATTTAGCACTAGAAAGGACCTTAGGAGTCAGCCAGTTGAACTCCCCCTTTTTGCAGAGGAGGAAACTATGAGCCTAAGAAGTGAAGGATTTGTCTGAAGTCAATAAGTAAAAAGTTACAGAGCCTAGATTTGAACCAGTTCCCTTGACTCCAGATCCAGCACTTTTTCTCCCACATCATATTGTTTTCTTTTTCTCAGAGATATTAGATATTTTAGATATTTTTAAAATATAGATTTTTTTAAAAAATGATTTTTATTTCTCCCAGTTATATGTAAAAATAATTTTAGCATTCTTTTTTCAAATTTTGAGTTCCAAATTCTCTCCCTTCCTTCCTTATCCCTGCCCCTATTTCATTGAGAAGGCAAGCAATTTGACAAAATTATACATGTGTGGTCATGCTGTGAAAGAAAACACAAACAAAAAAGTCTAAGAAAAATAAAGTAAAGAAAAAGTATCTTCAATCTGAATTCAGGCTCCACCAGCTCTCTCTCTCTGGAGATGGACAGCACCTTTCATCATAAGATGGACATTTCTTTGTAACTTTCTATTGAACTATACTTCAAAGTATTTGCCTTAATGTTTTGCACTATCAAAACATCTTCCTGGTGAGGGAAGCATTACAAATATTGATAGTGTTAGTGAACCAGCTTCTCTTCTATAAGCTGTCTCTATACTGGGATAATCATGAAAAAGTAGAACTAACCAGGTGCCAGTAACAATTTCCATTAAACATATCCCAACTAGAATTGACCTACTCATATTTGTCATTGAGAGTTCCAGAATCCTTGAACTGTGGATTTCATACAATATTCAAGCCTGAGACATATAGAATTTAAGAGATTTGGCCCAACGCCACTAGCCATAGCTAGTAAGGATCAGAAATGAGATGATAGTATCATGAGATCAAAAATTTAATGTTGGAATGTAGCTTAAAGACTATCAAATCCACTCACTTCATTACACATAAGAGTAAACTGAGGCACAAAGAGGTTGTGATTTAGTCACAATCATTCAGCTAGTAAGTATCTGAGGTGGTCTTGGAACTCGGGTCTTCCTTACTTCAAACCCAGCACTCCAGCCAGCATGACACACCACCTCTAACAGAGAATATACCTTCAGTCCTACGGACACCTTTGAACCTTTTTGTTCTCTTAAGCTCAAAACAAATGCTTCCACTTCCTGATCTCTGTACTGAAAATGTTTGCTGAATTCCTTTGGAGTTCAATGTATATACTCTCCTGCCAGGCCTGTCAGCAGGAACCTGGGTGTTTGATGCTCAGTCTTCTTAAGCAAAAACTGCACAATCCAAACAGCCAGCTCTCAACACAGATGGCATTCCACTGTTTTCTGAATTCCTCTCTGTACAATAAGCACATCTGTCAATTGGTCTCCAGTATTAGTCTCCTCTTTTCTTTCTTTCCACTTGGCACCAGGGCCTTAATTATCTGCCATTGCCAGCTGAAGGAACATTTCCCAGTCCCCTCTCACTGTGTCAGAGAGAAAGAGAGAGAGGGAGAGGGAGAGGGGGAGAGAGAGAGAGAGAGAGAGAGAGAGAGAGAGAGAGAGAGAGAGAGAGAGAGAGAGAGAAAGGGAGGGAAGGAAGGAGGGAGGGGAAGAGGGGGAGACAGAGACAGAGAGAGAGATGGGGGAGGGAGGGAGAGAGAAAAAGAAAGAGAGAGGGAGCAAGAGAGAAATAAAGACAGAGAGACAGTGACAGAGACAGAGAGACAAAGACAGAGATAGAGACAGAGAGACAAAGGAAGAAAGAGACAAATTCAGATATAGAGAGAACAGAGAGTCAGAGAGAGACAGAGACAGAGAGTCAGAGAGAAACAGAGAGACAAAGACAGACAGAAAGATAGAGAGACATACAAAGAGAGAGAAACAAAGACAGAGATAGAGAGACAAAGAAAGAAAGAGACAGTGGGGTAAGGGGGAAGAGGGGACAGAGAATGCATTTGAAAGAGAGGCACATCAGTCTGTCATAAGGTTTGCCCTAAGTAAAATCAGAAGAAAGGCAAAATTAGTCTCCTGTCACCCTCTCCTTTGAAAGACTGGCCATGTGGAATGACTGACAGAGTCTTCTAGCAGGTTTGGAAAAAGCTAGATTCAAATCCTGCTTGTTTGCTCTTGGAAGAATCATTGTACTAAAGTCCTTGGCTAGAGAAGAGCCTGAAATCAAATCTTGGCTCTGACACTCATTGTGTGACCACAGACATGTCACCCAGCATTGCAAACCTGTTTCCCCACCTATAAATATGAATAATAATGCCTGTAGTATCCATCACAGAGAATCATGGTGAGTCAAATGAAATAATGTATGTAAATCTATACATTAATGCCATCTATTTTTAAGCTCCCTCGTTCCTATTTAATGTCTTAGTCAAGAATTCTAAAATTTCTTACCATATGTAGTGCAGGGTTGCCAAATATGGCAACCTCTCCAAGGTCAGGATGTATCATTTGTTTGGAGTGTTTTCTCTCTTTTCAAGAAGAGGGGTCCCATTCCCTCTGGGTAATGGTCTTTGCTAAGTGCAACTGAGTAGCAAGAAATTGGTTACTAGTCAGACCAATTATTCCTGACTAATAAATTACCTGACTAATTTGTTCACTTTGACATTGAGAGGACTAGACAGAAATCTCATCATCTCAACACCCATCAAACAAGGGTGGTAGATGCTTGGAAATAAGCAGGACTAAGCCCTATTCATCATTATTTTGGTACCTTCTTGTTAATTATATTACAGAAAGCAAATTGTCTAAAATGAAATGGACACAATTCAAATATATGATCTTAGATTTAATCATCTTTCAGGGCTCAGATTTAACAATAACAATAACAATTTAACAACCAACAATAATGACAATAGATTTATATAGTAATTTAAGTTTTGCAAAATGCTTTACAAATTTCATTTTATTCTCACAATAACTGTGGGAGATAGATGCTATTCTCCCATTTTAGAGATGAGGAAACTGAGGCAAACAGAAGCTAAGTGACTAGCTTAGTGTCATAGCTGGTAAGTGTTTGAGGGATCTAGTCTATATATACTATGCTACCTACTGCCTCAGAAATAAAGCATTCTCTCCTCCATCCAGAAATGAAACTTCCTTCACCCAAATTTAAATAGTATTTTGCACTCATCATGTTCTATTATGATTTATCACAGCGTATAGTAGTCAATAATGTAACCTATTGCATGTTTGAATATATGTTATGGTTTATTAATTCTGCTTAATATTAGATTAGTGATAGTAGAGAGTATATCTTAATTATCTTTTTCTTCTACCACTCCACCTTCTCTGACCCATATATGTCATGTGCTGCTGTCTCTTTGTTTCTGGAGCCTGGATTTCGAATCTTTCTTGGGCTACTTTTCTTCCTGAATGGGCTTTATCCAGGGTATGATGACTATTAAAAGATGTGGAGGATGGATGAGAACTTATCAACCCATCCATCTCCAGCCTAAGATTCTTATCTAGAAAAAAATCAAATTTTCCTTAATCACATTCCAGTATTCAGATTTTTCAGCCTGATGTCATTGATAGTATTTCCTTTCAGGCTTAATACATCTGGTTGGTATCCTATTTATTCCCTGTGTCATCAGACACTCTGTAGAATCATTAACCTCAGGAAATACGTTTGCAATTCAGTCATCCTCATTAATAAATGTTATGAAACTCCTACTCACATTACATTGAATCTTCCTGTTTCCATCTTTAATCCAAATTGACATTGTTCCTTTGGTCATGATGGTGGTGGGGTGTTGAGGAATCAATCAACAAAAATTTACTAAACATCTGTGTTGTATGGTACCTCTGATGAGAGGACTTGCTAAGTAAGCTCTTTTATTATATCTATTTTTTCAGGGCTGCTTGCCCACCTTTGGAGTCTATCATCAAATTCTCACTTTTAAATAGCTATAACATGCACATATATAGTGGCCACATTCTGGTAAATTGTCCTGGTGCACAGTATAAATCAAAACTTCTTAAACTGTGGGCTGCAACTCCATATGGGGTCATATAACTCCATAGGGGGAGGTCGTGAAATTAAGATTTATTATCAGTAAATGTTTCATTTGTATATCTATTTTATATACCTGTATGCCCAGGGTTATGAAAAAATTCTCAGGCAAAAAGGGGTCATAAGTGGAAAAGGTTTAGGACTAAACCACATTGATGGTAACCAACAGATCACACTCATTGATAAGTTGGGGGATGTCTACCCCAACATGAGAAGACTTCTCCTGGTGCAATGGGCATATGAGAACAATTTGGCCATGAGGGCTGATGAAGCAGGCATTGTGAAGTGCTAGATCTTGATCAATCACTTAAGATGTCAAGGTCATACACTGAATCCCAGGGCATTACCAATCTTGATGACTTTTGTCTCGCCACTGGACTTCAATAACTCTGAAGGAGAGAGTGAAGTTACCTTACTAAATTCTAATTTATTCAAGAGGCAAGACATTTCTCCATGTGATCTCTTTGGTCCTCTTCAGAAATAAAGCACCATTACCACCAAAAGTAAAAGGAACTAAAAATGACTCTTTTATGTGTTAGCCTCTGGAATATAGTGATAAGAAAATATTAGCAAGCTTATATTCTGGGGGTTGAGAGGTGGGGAAGAAGAGAAGATAGCATGTAATATGTAAATGTATATGCAAGATATATGCAAAATAAAATGAGGAAATTGGTAGAGGGAAGCCCTCCCTAGCAGTTCAAGAAAGAAAATGTGGCCCTAGAACTGAAATTTATAGAAAAATAGGGGTTTTTAGAGAGGAAGGAGAGACTGTAGAGGGGGAGCAGACTGTGCAAGGGGACAGAGCTGGAGAGATGGGTTTTTTGTCTTCACAACAGTAAGAAGACCTTTTTGATTACACCATGAGCATGTGAAAGAGAATAACATGGAATAAGGTGCAAAAGTCATTTGGAGATAAACTGTGAATGCATTCAAGTGGGTAAATGTTAGGGGACCAGGCAATGGCCATCCTTCTGCTGTTAAAACTGGACTCTCCTACTGGTCAAGTGGTTCAAAGGAAAAAATAAGGTCTGGGAGTTAGGAAACTTGAATTCTTGTCCCAGCTCTATAATGAGTTCTTTGACCCTAAGTCACTCAAATCTTTACTCCCACATCTATAAAATGAGAATAATTCTTGCACATTCTATTCCATGAGGTGATGATAGTTTATGGGATTTAGAGCTGCTAAGATTTAGAGACCTTAGACATCAATCACCTGAGACAAAGAGAGGAGACATGCATGAGGTCAGACAGGTATTAAGCATCAGATCCTAAGTTCAAATCCATATTTTTCTGGTTTCAAATACGGTGTTCTTTCTACTACAATATATCCCAGTGGAAAGTTGGTACAAGGGAGGAAAAAATAAAATATGTGGAAAATAGGTTTCTACTTTTCCTTGAATGAAATTCCTTAGGAAGACTTCTTTTCAATACTTCCTTACTTCCCATTTAAAAACAGCTTTTTTTTCTTCCATGAAGAAAAACTATGTAGTACTTCAATTTCAATCATTCCTAGTTGAAGAAAAAAAATGCAGAAATTTATGTTCTGAATTCCTTAGCAATTATTCCTATAAATTCTATAGATACTTCTCAGCTCCATTTCAGGTGTTTAAACTCAGTTCACTTAATAAGACTTTACTTAAAAATGTTACCTATTAACTCCTTAGATGTAAAATTCCCTTTTCATTTCTTTCCTCATGTTGTCATAAGCCTCAAAGTACATCTTTCAGCAACTCCTCCCAGCTGTGAGCTGCTCAAAGTCATTCTGATTTCCTTCATTTAATTAACACCGTGGCAGATTCCTAACTAGGATGGGATAAATTGAGACAACCAACTTTTCACTAGGGAAGGAAGAATAGAAATTTTTATTCAATTAAAAAGGAAGGAAGGAAAAAGGAACAGAGAGTGTGAAGAATCACGCTGTTCTTAAACCATCCACAAACATTAAATTGTTGGTATTTTTAGTATTCCATATACTTTCCTTGTGCTTTTGTACAAGCTATCCTCCTATGCGTGAAATGAAGCCCCTTCTTCATCTCTGCCTCTCCCCCCCTCCATACTTATTTTCATGGTTCAGCTTAAATATTCCCTCACCTCCAACAAGAAGCTTTTCCTAATTCCCTGAGCTCAGCATTACATATGTATATGTGTGTTATATAATATATTACATATGTATATGTGTGTTATATAATATATTACATATTACAATGTATAATATAGAAAATTACATATCACATACATAATTTTTACAATACATATACATGTTTATATATACACATACAATATAATACATATGTAAATTGTATATGTACTATATGTACTACATTGCAATATAATATAATATGGAAAATTATGCATGATATATAATTTTCACAATACATATATGAATGGGTATATATATAAATTGTGTTTACATTATATGTAATGCATTACATTATGACATAGAAAACTATATAATATATTGCATGATATATAATTGATAAATGACATATATGTGAACCTATATGCTCATGTGTACATATACACATGTAAATTTTGGGCATCATATACATTACATTATACTATAGGATGTAGAAATTTATCTATTGCATGATACATATTTTCACATATGTGTGTTTGCACATATACATGTATGTGTAAGTTGTGCATCATATGATATACTACAGCATTGGAATATAGAAAATTATACATTATATGATATATAATTTTCACAATACATATATACACAAGTATACATAGTACACATACAGATACATATATAAATTGTATGTATGTATATATAATACATCAAAATATTTTTAATATAGCTCATAAAAATTATGTAATATATCACATGTATGGCGTATATTTTCACACACATACATATATATTTCTTATTTGTATCCTTGGAGCCTTCCCCGATGGAACACTAAACTGTGTAGAGTCAAACACTACTTTTTTGGCCTGGTACAGAATAGCATATAATAAAATCTTGATTGACTATTGTGAAATTTTGGTCAAATGACCAATAAATTCACTACTGTGGGAACTGAACTATATCCACATATTCACAGCTTTGCTATAAATGAAATCAGAAGACATAAAAAACAAAACAAAAAAAATATGCAACTAAATTGCAGAATGGCTCACTGATTCTCATTATTCTTAGAAAGAAGGCAAGGGAAATGAGTGATCCCAAAGAAGACATTGTTTTATGAGATGTAAGCAACAAATATTTATTAAGTATGTACTATGTGCTGAGCACTGTAAGAAGTATTGATAAGGCAATACAAGCGTTGAGAGAGAGAGGTTTCTTGCTTTCAGAAGCTGACATTCTAATGAGAGAAGATGGCACAGAAAAGACATCTTCCTGAAAAGCTGGGAGAACTCAGGAGGAGGAAAGTGAGCATGGTGACAAAGTCTGGGGAGAGTTAGAAGCACAGCTAGGACAGAATGAAACGGGGCTGCTGGAACCCGGAACCCAAATGGAAGCCTCAGAAGGGAAACATCCCTTTGCCAACATCTTGCTCCTATTACTGGACCAAGCAAAACGGACATATTTGTTTCCTGTTGCTTCTGGGCCCTCTCTGCTGCCATCATTCACAGCTTCCCTTGGGAGATTCATGTTATCAGATTATATTACCCTGGACAAATTCCTGGTACTGTCATTTACTCTTCCTTAGGTGCTTTCTTCAATGAGTTCAGTGCTTGACTCACAGTCTTTCTCCTCCACTCCAACCCCAGTTCTCATTCTTAGATAATCCAATTAATTAACTTAATCCAATCAAATCACACCAATAACTTCCTATTAAAATATCCTGGACTCCCAGTTAATCCTCAGTTTACATGACCTATATTTCTACTCTCCTCACAGTGGTGATGAGACCACAGACATTTTCTACTTCCAAGACTTTGAACTTTGAAATTTTTCCTCACTGGATCACAATTTCTGGTACTTTTGTTGAAGTTATGGGGTGCAGACAATTTCTCTCCATACCAGGGCCCCGAAAATGATGGGGTACAGAGTGATATCCTAAAAGCATATTGGGGTTTCAGGCCAGTATCACAAATCATCTCAAGAGAATTATGTAGGCTTTAGATATCCTCCAAATCAAAGGGCAAAGGTTTTATTATGCTGCTAAGAACAGGCTAAATTCATAAGGGTTTTTTAGCAAGAAAAAAGGGCTTTACCAATGCACAAGGGGGAAGACAAGTTCTTTAGCAATACCCGGGAGTAAGGCAGGGCAAGTGGGGGATTACACCATTGACTGGCTGGGTAAATTAGTAGAGAAGTTAGCAGACTAACCCCAAAAGGAGTTAGCAATAACAAGGAGTATGTCATTAACTGGCGGCTAATGCATTGAAAAGTTAGCTACTGTGACACTTGACAAGTAGACTAACCTCAAAAAGGAGTTAGCTATATTTAGGAAAAAGATGCCAAAAAGCAAGATTATGGTCCAGGGCTAATCCTAAAAAGAGCTATTGAAGATCATCAGAGACTTCTACCTGGGGCTAAGCTTTAATCAAAAGTCTTCTAGAATAAAAGGCCCACTGGAGGCTGAGGTGATCCCTTCAGTGCTCTTCCCTGAGGGCCTCTGGGCTTCTAGAAGGTTTGCAGTAATTCAGGTTTTCTTGGCTAATACCCACCTGCTACTCCCCCCTCCCCCCTTCACTTTCACTCTGTTGGGTATCTCACGCCTAAATCTTTTCATCCTCACTGTAAACTCCAGTCTTTCTATTCCTTCCCCAGTTTATCATCTCTGCTACTTGGTCTTACTTCTTTTCCTCCACTCTCAGAAGGTTTCCTTGACTCCTTTGCCCTCTTTCCCCCTTGCCCTGCTAATCTGTATTATTTAGTTCCAACTAGGCAGCTAGGAAGTGCAGTGATAGGATACTGGGCCTGGAGTCAGAAAGAACTGAGTTCAGTTACAGCTTCAGCCACTGCTAGTTGTAAGAATCCGGGAAAGTCATTTAATCCCTATTTGCCTCAGTTTCCTTACCCATAAAATGAGGATAACAGTACCTACCTCATAGGGCTGATGTGAGAATCAAATGAGATAATACTTGTAAAGCACTTAGCACAGGGCCTAGTAAACAGTAGGTACAATATGAATGCTTAGTTCATTTTCTTTTCTCTCAACTGGGCATTATTACTGCATTCCTCCCCTCTATGCACAGAGGATCTTGATACTTAGAGAAAATAGAGACAATTTACTATAATATCATCCTCAGTGTTGCCTCAAAATCCCTTGTCATTATATTCCTTCTTTTTTACCTGCCCTGAAGAAAAAAACTCTCTCTCTCTCTTTCTCTCTCTCTCTCTCTCTCTCTCTCTTCTCTCTCTCTCTCTCTCTCTCTCTCTCTCTCTCTGTCTCTACCTCTATTTGTCTCTCTCCCTCCCTTCCTCTCTTTCCATTTTCCCTCCCTCCCCTCTCTCCCTCTTTCTCTCTCTCCTCTCTCTCTCTCTCTCTCTCTCTCTCTCTCTCTCTCTCTGTCTCTCTGTCTGTCTGTCTCTGCCTCTGTCTATTTGTCTCTCTCCCTCCCTTCCTCTCTTTCCCTTTTCCCTCCCTCCCCTCTCTCCCTCCCCTCTCCCTCCTTCTCTCTCTCTCTCTCTCTCTCTCTCTCTCTCTCTCTCTCTCTCTCTCTCTCTCTCTCTTTCTTTCACCAAAGCTAAACTCTTTATTTGTCCTTTCTATTCACCAATATGATGAGCCATTGGAAGTAAGAAGCCATTTGGCTGCCTAAGGAGGGTAAAGGTTAAAGTTTCTGTGCTGATCAGCAATGAGGTTTGTACCCATGAGTGCTTGTTGTACTTCCTCCTTAGACAAGATAGGGAGTCCTAGTTAAATTAAAAAAAAAAAAAAAAACTAAAAAAACAACTCAGCTATTTCTTCTCTCTGTTCTGGTGGTCTCTAGTAAACTTAAATGACAAAATCACTTCAGTATCATTGATACTTCCCTCCATTGATCTTTACCCAAATATTCTCTGGTTCTTGGAATTTCTGACATGAGGATACCTTTTTAATATACAATGTTACCTACTCCATCTCTCCATTTTTCTATCCCATTTCTTTTGAATGAAGTATATCTATCTAGGAAGAGCAGGTTAGTGGTGCAGCAAATAGAGCTCCATGTCTTAGAAGACTCATTTTCCTGAGTTCAAATCTGACCTCAGATACTTACTAGCTGTGTGACCTTAGGCAAGTTACTTGACACTATTAGCCTCAGTTTCCTCATCTGTAAAATGAATTGGAGAAAGAAATGGCAAGCCATTCCAGTATCTTTGCCAAGGAAACCCCAAATTGGGGGCAGCTGGATAGTTCGGGCCTAGAGTTCTGGCGTCAGGAGGACTTGAGCTCAAATACAGAGACTTAATACTCACGAGCTGTGTGATCCAGGGCTAGTCAGTTGCCCAAACTGCCTCACACAAGCACACACACACAGATACACAAACACAGACATACACACACACACACACACACACACCCCAAATGGGGTCATGAACAATAAAATGGCTCTCTGCGGTCATTTAGCTTTTTACTTCCTTTTGTCTGTTATCTCAACTTTAAGTTTTGTTATGTATAAATAACAAAGATCATGGATTTTACTACTGACTTAAAATTTTTTTTTTCTCCTGTGAATTTCTGGATGTCTCAGCCTTTATTCTTCCTTATTTGTATTTACTTGCCAAAGTATCTAACTGGGGATATACAGTGACCTTTTCCCTCTCCCATGATCATTAGTTTAAAGATCTTTTGATTAGATTCATTCTATCTCTGGTTAGGTATATGCCACCTTTGGTCAGCAATTTGTTAACCCTATGTGGTAATTTCTGAGCCAGAAATCAAAAGTTCATTCTCAGAGACCTTCTTAGTCAGCCATTCAGTTCCCAAATTCATTTTCCCCCTGTGTATTGGGGAGGAAAAAACAACTTGTGCCCATCAGTTTCTTGTTCAATACTTCATAATCACTGGAAATATATTTAGGTTTCTTTTGAAAATTTAACATACACACACACACACACACACACATATATATATATGCAAATAAGTGGGTGATTGATACCAGATTTGAAAGTTTTGGAAGGTTCTTTTATATTTTTTAAATAAAACAGTATATTATACTATAGTTGCTATCAAGTTGAGAAATACTTTGCTTGGTACTTCTCAGAAGCTGCCAATTACCACTAACTTTTTTTTTGTTCTTCTGATACCTTCTGTGACTCTACTGTATCATTCCCAAGAAGTCAAGAAATTTCTTTATCCTTAAAACATCCAATTTTCTCTTCTTCAGGAAATGCCTTAAATCTGTTTTTAAATTCTAATTTTACAAATCCTTCCCTTTCTCCTGTGACTTCCACTCTTCTACTCTCCATCATCTTGATAAGGGTCTAGTCTCTCTTCCTTCATCTTGGTCTTTTTATTTCCTTTCACTGAAGCCTTGATTCTCCTTCCTTTAGGAATCCTTTATTCTCCCTAACAACCCACAGTGGGGAGATACATTCTTTAAGTCTCTTCCCCTTTTCCTCCAGAAAGAAGAGAAGTCTACATTGAGAATTCAGACAACAATCACTGGGCTGTGGCAGAAATACAAAGATCTGTAAATAGTGTTTCTCTTATTATTAGTAATCTGGAGACTTTCACAGGGCATTTAGTACACCAAACTATACTTTCCTGGGGAAAAAAGAACTATCACAGAATTTGAATTTAGTATCACTGAATGCAAAAGTCAATTCTGTTTTACTTACTGTAAAAGACAACAGATAGCTTACCAAGATCTCTATTGACTCACCAATGAATCCAGAAAAGATTTTATTTTACATTTTTGCAAGAACAAGTGTCCAGCTAGTAGGCATACCCTTGAAGCACAAAAGCACAGCCTTTTATTCCAGGTCCCTAAAATTCAAATCCCTCTTCTATTATCCCCATTGGCTGGGCACTACAGAGGTTATAACCTATTTGAAGCACCTAATTTCCCACTGAACATAAATCCTTACCCTTGATTATATCTCCCATTGGCATTCATCTTAATTTGGTCATATTTCCATGTAAGTCCTTCTATAAGTTTTGCGTCCTTTATTCTACATCAATCTACTATTTAGGTTTCATTTCTTAGGTTTCAGTTTCATTTCTCCCATTTAAATTTCATTTCTCTTCGTTTTTATTTTTTTTCCCACATATTTCTGTGGAAATTAAACCCTACCAATTCTCACATAACTGCATGACCATATGAAAAAATCACTTTAATCTCTCTAAACTCAGTTTCCTCATTTCTAAATTAAAAGATTGGACTCAATGACTTCTATGGTTACATCCAGTTCTACATCTATGATATTGTATTGGCAAACATTGGTAAGTAACACTTATTGGTAAATAACCAATAAATTTTGCTGTTCTACAAGTGGCTGAGAAATGTAGGGATTTTAAGAACTTTCTTTATCAACTACAGAATTTTTTAAAGTATTTGATCAATAGGATAAAATATTTTCTTAATGATTCTTTTCAAACAAGATAGCTTTTGTGTATGCATTAAAATTATACTGAGTTCTATAGAAGATGTGACCATAGAGGAAAATTTGTTCAAGAGTCTACTATATTAAAATCAAGTGAGCCATAGGAGATATGCCTGTGTTTACCAGTGTCATGGACAATATCTGTGCTCATTTACATTTTTAAATTTTTTTTATTATAGCTTTTTATTTACAAGTTATATGCACAGGTAATTTTTACAGCATTGACAATTGTCAAACCTTTTGTTCCAATTTTTCCCCTCCTTCCCCTCATCCCCTCCTCTCCCATGGCAGGTTGACCAATACATGTTAAATACCTTAAAGTATAAATTAAATACAACATAAGCATATATGTCCTAATAGTTATTTTGCTGTACAAAAAGAATCAGAGTTTGAAATAGTATACCATTAGCTTGTGAAGGAAATAAAATATGCAGGCGGGCAAAAATAGAGGGATTGGGAATTCTATGTAATGGTTCATAGTCATCTCCCAAAGTCCTTTCGCTGGGTGTAGCTGGTTCAGTTCATTGCTGCTCTATTGGAACTGATTTGGTTCATCTCATTGCTGAAGATAGCCACGTCCATCAGAATTGATCATCATATAGTATTGTTGTTGAAGTATATAATTATCTCCTGGTCCTGCTCATTTCACTCAGCATCAGTTCATGTAGATCCCTCCAGGCCTTTCTGAAATCATTCTGCTGGTCATTTCTTACAGAACAATAATATTCCATAATATTCATATACCACAATTTACCCAGCCATTCTCCAATTGATGGGCATCCATTTCAGTTTCCAGTTTCTGGCCACTACAAAGAGACCTGCCACAAGCATTCTTGCACATACAGGTCCCTTTCCCTCCTTTAAGATTTTTTTGGAATATAAGCCCAGTAGAAACACTGTTGGATCAAAGGGTATTGTGTTCATTTACATTTGAGAAATTATACAACTTATTCCTAAATGATTCCTAAATTTCTCAGTGCCATCATTTTGAATCCAATATTCTCCCAGAGATAATATATAACTAGAATTTCAGAAAAAACCCAAATGTGTAGCAGGTGTGTGTAGAAGTGCTTTGCAAACCTTAAGTCTCTATTTAAATGTCAATAATTATTATCATCATTATTATCAGATTCTTATAAGGTATAGATAGAAATAATCCCAGTCACCATCCTGAATATTCAGTGTTCTACAATTAATATTATACAAATGAATAATCTGCTTTTGAGAGCTAAATAAAAATATTGAGATGTAAGCTCTTCTTCTCTAAACTCATAGAAAGCACACTTGGTCCTATTCTAATAGCAGAAAGGATGACAGAATTTCATCATCTCTTCTATCTGATTTTGATTTCTTATACAAAGTCTCTGTATTTTAAAAAATCTCTTGATTGACATGACTTGAAGGTGGTGAATATTTTGGTATAGTGACACTATTAAAAACACTGTTCTTAAATATTTTTGAATCAGTGGTATTACTGGGTAATTGTGGCCAATAATTTGCTCTGTGAAAATGGTCGTTCATTTATATCTTATTTGTTGAATTCTCAAGGATATGTTGAAGTTTGTTTGTTACTATGGGACTTTACTATCTGTTGTTTATGAGAGTTGGTTTCTGATATATAATTATAGTCATTAATTCATAGCTGTTAGGTGTTTGGTAGTGGATTTTTTAATAACAATATTTTAGAAGCCTGCAGCTTCTATTGTTGCCTTATACAATTTATGTTGATCAATATGTTGGAACTCTTGAAGAATAATTTTTCTTTAATTTTTGGTGGCCTAATATGACCTAATCCAGAATTATTATCTTAAACCCTTGCATTTCTAGAAGTGCATCTTCCCAATGGTCATTTTTAAAAAATGTCTTTGTTGACATAGTGTTGGTTGCATTCTTGTGGATGACATTAATGGAAGGCCTTTGAATTTCATTCAAAAATCTTAACTGTTTCATGGCTTTATCCAGAAGTAAACTTCTTCCAAGGTTACATTCAACAAATCCAACGGCATATGCCTATTGTTGGCATTTACTATTGCTTGGAGAATCAATCGTCTGCTTGCTCCAAAAGTATTTATCCATGCTTCTGACCTGTTTGTAATATTTTTAAAGAATGTCTCTTAACCCTTTCATTTAATGACAGGGAGGTATTTATATTTCTAGAGTTGTCTTATGATGGGGGGACCTTTTTTTTCAATAAGATTGCTCAAGGTTCCTTTAGGATACCTTCTAGATTGGTTGTGATTCTTTTACAGATCCAAAAGTGTATGTTAAGACCAGTTATTGCTTTTAGCATGTTATTTTCACTGAGCTTTGAGGTAGGTAAGTGGTATAGTAAGTACTTACACAGAATGCTACGCATGAAATCACAATGACTGGAGATTTAATCCACCTCAGGTACTTCCAGACTGTGCAAGCCTGGCCAAGTCACTTAACTTCACCACCTTCTATAAAATAGGACTAATAAGAATAACATATATCTCCTGGGATGGTCAAGGGGATTAAATAAAATAACATATGAAAAGCTTTTTGCAAACCTCAAAGCTCCAAATTAGTTATTGCTATTATTATTATTATTTCAGGATGCCAGTAGATTTCTTGAACATATAGTTTTCACTAGCTTTCACCTAGTTTGTGGAATGCTTCTTGCCTAGAGGAATTTAAGATATATAGGAACATTATTTTCATCCATTGGTTCAATTCTACCTCTAGTTTCAAAATCAAAACCTTTAGTTTTTTAATCTTTACACTAAAAATTGTATATTTATCAAATTCAAAGGACATTTTTATATCATTGGAGAAAGATCATATGAAATGAGAAAACTACTCAATATGTTTTTCAGTGGAAATATAAAACTTGATGTCATCCATGGTCATCAAGTACTTATTAAAAATTTTTGGGATGATTCTCCCTTTGACTTGGAAACTATACCCAGTTATTTTGGCAGATATTAATTGGTTTTTTTTAAGCATTCACTAGTGTTACAGGGTTCCTACTTGGCCTTCAAAGTTACCATAAAGATGCCAAGCAAATTAAAAGTTCCTGCTTAAATCATCTGGGCTGGCATTCCTCTACTTTGCTATTCCCTAACACACCCTATGAATCCCCCATTTTCATTGCTTGAATGATGGTTTGGGATCTGAAGAGGCTATTATAGTATCATTGTTATTATTCAGAACCTATGAGACTGGAGTGAAGAAAAGAACCACCATAGACTAAAAGCACTGAAGATCAGTGGTAGACTTTTGTATAATAATAGCTAACATTTACATAGTACTTGAGGATTGGCAAAAATAATAAATATAGCTATAACACTATGATATATAGATATTATTATATAGATATAGATAGATATTGCATCATTTAATATAAGGAGCCTGGGAGGGCCTTTCATTAGCCCTATTTTACAGATGAGAAAGCTAAGAAAAAGGATTAAGTGATTTGGCAAGAGGCACATAAATAATAAGTGTCCAAGGTTGTCTTTGAACACAGGTCTTTCCTGAATTCATGTCCAGGGCCCTATCTCCTGTAATACCCAATTGTTGGTATTGTATGCAGTGGATATTCAATAATGACTACCTACAGAGTCACAGAAATAGTTTGAAAAGAATTCTTTACAATGAACTATTCTATCCTGCCACCAAGGAAGTTTCATTGTTTTAAAACATTTCAAACAGGTGAGGTTATATTTTTGTTCTTTAAAATATAACAGAAAGGTGATTCTAGCAAGGCCTTCTACAAGTCTTGGGGGGAAAAAAAACCTGCTGTAAATAAGAATGCTGTGACACAATAATTTTTCAAAAGCCTGGGGTTAGAAGAGACAATGAGAAATCATTTAGTTAATGGTTCTGGTTCCAGATAGAGTTTTATTTACTTTAATAAATCAAAAATCTCTAACTTCATCAATGTTTCCCTCTTCCAATTGATGACAACTTTACTATAACTTTGCAGATGTTTTAAGATTCCCTTTAGCCAAACTATTCATCACTCTGGGATAAACTGATGAACCTTTTCAAATTCTTAGTTAGGCTGGTTCTCAGGTTATAATCTTTTTATCCTGGGCCTCTACTGCATTAAAAAGTGCATAAATAAGCATTTATTAAGTACCAACTATATATCAGGCACTGTGCTAAGTGCAAGGGATACAAGGTGATCCTTGCCCTCAAGGAGTTAACAGTCTAATGGGAGAGACAACTGGCAAACAACTGTTTAAATAAGCTGTGTATGGAATAAAGTGGAACTAATCAACAGAGGGAAGGCACTAAAATTAATGGGGATTAGGAAAGACTTCTTATAATAGATGGGATTTTAGCTGGATCTTGAAGGGAAACCAGGAAATGGAAAAGAGAAGAAGAGCTTTCTGTGCATGGGGAACAGAGAAAATGCTAAGGTGAGAGAAGGAATATCTTGAAAAATGATCACGTGTCTCTATTTTATATTTTCTATTAAATATCTGTAATGTGCAAAATGCTGTGCTAGATACAGAGAAGAGTTAGAAAAACATGATAGAGTTCCTGCTCTCAAACAAGGGGAAGGAAAATCGGACAAAATGATCGTGATTTAAGGGAGTCAAAGGTAAGTAAGTGCAAAGGAGAGTCCAGGTAAAGACCCATGAAAAGTTTTAGGGATAGATACTTTTCCCTTGAGGAGAGAAGAAAGGAGGAAGTAAGGTTTTGTAAAATAATAACTAGTTCTTCTCTATTTCTGAGAATTATATTCAGAAAAGCAGTTCCCCTTAATACTTTTGAAGACTGAAATTATCAAGAATTTGTGAGTCATTCTATTTTTTTTTTGACAATGAAAGTACTCTAGCACATGTTCAGACAACTGAAGTTCCCATCCCTATTATACTATCCCTCTGTGCCAGATTTGTGATCTTTTTATTTCCATCAATTTCATCCTTCATTTTAGTTGGTTTGTAGTATACTCTTTTAACACTTTCACTTCTGGTTTTTTCTTCACCAAGTTTCACTCAGATAATCTTTATCTGCCATGTTTGCCTACTTCAGACTCTGAGTTTCCTCACTTGAATATATCTCCAACATAGACATTGCTTTTGGTATACTCTTCAAAGTAATAAAGAAAATACTACCTATAATTCTAAGTTCTTTAGGTTTTTGTCAGTATTTCATAAACTCTACAAATGAATTCTTGGTTCTTTCTTTTCATAATCACAAGAACTTAAGAGTACTTGTTAGATTTGACCAGTTTTGGACATATGCTTTGGAAAGACAGCAGACTTTTCCATTGTCCATATCAAGTCTACTTCTGTTGCTCATTATTCAATATAGGAGTGAGGAATGCCCTGCCCTGAGAAATAATTTGCTAAGGCAACCACAGGCAATGATGAGGTGAAAGCTAGGTACAACAATCTCCTACTACTTGAGTTCTCTAAGTTCAAAATTTTGTACGATACAAAAATTATGTTATAAATGTCCAAATGGCCCTTGGCAAAATATTGATTTCCTATCCCTAGTTTAATTACTAGACACTCTTTCTTTGATGGGTACTGAATTACCTGTTTCATGATGCTATCTGTGGATCTACATTATCATTCCTTGAAACACAAGAAGCTCCTTCTTCTTCAGAAGTTTTTTGGGAAAAGTCTCTTATCTATTAAGGAGACTCAAAGTTTTAGTGATCCTTTTTTCCATTCTTTCTTTATGTCACATTCCTGATACTCTTAAACTGCCTGACAAATGTTAGGCTTCCACTATGTTCCATAAAATTGCATATTTCTCTTTCATTTCCCTTTTGAAGTTATTTCTCTAAACATCAGTTTTGGGGCATACATAGCTGTTGCTTGCCATTAGAAGAAACACGAAGTCTATTCCCACCAGAATCCTGCAGCAATTTCTCTTGCTGAAAACAAGACCCTCAGTTCTTCCTTCTGCTGTACCACCATATCTCATTGCTTTGCTGCCAACATGTACTTCCTCTCCTTCTTCCCCTATTTTGTTAACATACTTTGAAAATCCAATGTCTTCTTCTAGAATTTATTTATAAGAGGAAAAGATGATATGGAAATATTTAAAATAGATTTTCAATCAAAAATATATGCAAAAGAAGTCTATCTAGCACAGGCTTCCCAGTTTAGTGGTTATCTGATTAAATATCCAGACTGAATCTTCAATTTTCCAGCCCTTCAGAGGCTTTGGTTTCCCATTCCAGCATAGCACAAAATAAGACTATTTCTCTAGAACACCCTGATCAGGGATTTCTCATTGACTTGGTCAGGAGCATTAATGGAACTTCTTTGTCTGTTTTATGATTTGAAATTTAGTCTCAGGCAATCTAGAAATGTCCTGAACAAAAATGGGGTTTATGATCTCCATCTGCTAAGGTCACCAATATCTCAAGCTATTTCAGAAGACTTTGTAGGCTGGGGCTCATCTCCAAGTCAAGGGATAAAGTTTATTATAATTGTAATGTCAATCAAAATGGGCTAAATTCCAAACAAAGTTAGCAAAGAACCTGGAGCAAGAAAGTAAATTTATAGGGGAAAGTGAGAAGGACCAGGTGCTTCATAGAATTGATATGCTAATTTTATGACTTAAAGGTGGAGTTTGAGAAGTGGTTTGGTTATGAGTTTGTACACAGGTGCAGTACCCATAATCATCTGGGCAGAGCTGGGATGGGGGGCTGGAGCTGCAGGGTGGGGTGTGTGTGTGGGTGTAACCTTCCAGAGGTATGTTTTTATGCCTGAAATATCACTAGGTCAAGTGGTGGACACCCAATTTTGTTCCATGTCTGCGTCAGTTTTAAGTACCTCATTATTATTGCTCATTAGTCTCAGAGACCCCTTTTCGCAGACTAATAGGCTGATATCTAACAGCCCAAAATATTTGTGGTCTTAGCATTCTGGTCAGATAGAAATAGATCATTTTTAACTAGATCACTCCTGCCAGAGAGTAATTGCTACAATCTCACTATTTTGCTGCACCATATCACATCTACATATTGCTATGAAATCATTTGCTAAGTGGTTATCTTCCTTCCCTTATCTAATAATAATACCTATCATTTAAATAGTGCTTTAAGATCTACAAAGCATTTTTCAAATATCTCAGTTGATCTTCACAGTTACCAGGGGTGGTAGATAGTATTATTATCCCCATTTAACAGATGAGAAAACTAAGGTAGAGATTAAGTGACTTGTCCATGGTCACACAGGTAATAAATGTTTAAATCCTTCCCAGCCGACATATAACTTATCCAAAAGTTCATTAAAGACTACAGCTATAGTAGCTAATATGTATGCTTAATGTTTGCTGGGAGCAGACAACTTTTGCAAAAGAGACCTGAAAAGGGAGGTATGTTGTGGGGCTGTGTAGGAGTATGGAACAGAGAGGTAAAGGAATTGGGGGCTTTTAGAGAAACAGTGAGTCAGAAAGCATGAGGATGCTTTAAAGCAGGAGATGAGTGCTCTGAAGAACAAATGTAAAAGCCTGCAAAGTATTCAGAATACTGTTCTGGAAGGGGAGAGGCAGTTTCAGGGAAATGCTATCAGAGGAGTCCAGGGAAGGAGTCTCTGAGCTGAAATTTAGGTGACTAAAGAAGACAAGTTTTCACTGGGGACTGAGGAGTAAGCAAGTCCGAAGTCCAGAGGAAAATGACTTAATTCACTCAGTGTCTCAGGGACTTGATTGTTCTCAGGGTTTGCTTGGAGTGTTGTAGATGGAAGCAGGAAATTGGGTTGAACTTGGAAGAACTGTAAAAGCCTGACTGAGCTTCATTCTTTCCTTCAATTAAAATTTATTAAACCCCTATCATGTGTGAAGTTTTATGCTGGGTGCTGTGGAGGAATTCAAAGGCTGTACAGAGACTTAATAACTAAGGGAACTTTTAAATTTTTCATAGACATTATTTATCGATATTCAATCACCAGGCTGTATCCCCAAGTTACAACTATAATAATAACTGATATTAACATAGCATTTTAAATTTTGCAAAGAACTTTACATAGCAGTGGGGTGATTCAGTGGACAAAATGCTGTACCTAGAGTCAAGAAGATGTGAGTTCAAATACAACTCCAGACATGTACTAGTTGGACAAGTTACTTACACACTCCTACCTCAGTTTCCTTATCTATAAATGGGAATATAATAGCATTCATCTCCCTGAGTTGTTATGAGGATCAAGTGAAATAATATTTGTAAAGAGCTTTGCAAACCTAAATGCTATTTAAATGTTTATTACTATGATTTTTGTTGTTGTTGCTATTATATCCACTTTTATTTGCTCAAAATATTCCCGTGACATATAGAGTGTAAGCATTATCATTTCCATTTTACAGATGAAGAAACTGGGATTCATAGAGGGATAAGTGACTTGCCAGTTATCACACAGCCAGTGTCAGAGGCAATATAGTTGAGCACTCTCTTTTCTGCCTCTCAAGTAAATGTGCTTCTTTATATAATGCAGTCATCATATCTGAATGTGTAGTATTTAAGATTGACAGAAATTTAAGTGGGCAACTTTTTCTGTAATAAAATATGTTGAAGATATGTTTAAAATTCACCTTAGCTATTGGTTCAGAAGGTAGAAGGCCTTATCATTTAGTAAGCTCTGCAGATGAATTTGTGGCAAGCTAGAATGAGTAGTGAGAGCTTAGTTCTGATTATCTTCCTGGGTGTATTTTATACCTGAGATCTCCACACACCTCAAGAACTGAGATAGCTTTGCCTTTCAACTGATCCAGAGCGTGCATTATTGCAAAGGCTGCAGGGAGGGAGCGGAGGAAGAGAGGGGGAGAAGAGCAATAGAAAGGGGAAAGTCTGAGGTCCCAGGGGCGTAGTCTTTGGAGAAGAAACTGGTCCCCTGAGTAATGACAATGGAAAGTTCCCCAACCAGCAGTGGAAAGAGCTGGGAAGGTTTCTGTGAGAGGGAAATGCTCTGGACCACGTTTCATCCCATACCTTTGCCAGACTATCTCCATGATCGATAACGTGGGCAGGAATCACACAACTATTATTACTTCGTTATTTTCCCTCATCTTTTTTCCCTGTCACACAGGAAACCACTTATTGTATTTCTGATCATTCTCAAGGATTTCATTCTGTTACCCGGCTTTCCCTGCCTTCCTCAGGAAGTTACATGTCAATAGCTTCAGCTGATGGATCCTAGACACACCATGGAGGTCAAAGGGCCGATTTCAGCCAGTGAGTTATGTAAGGGAAAGCAGCCACTCACAGGGGAGTGATGCTCTAATCGGTCACAAAGGAAACCATTTCCCGGGCACCACTCTGCTGCCGGCTGGCTCAGCTCCTTTCTCGATTATATCCAATGCACAGGATATTAAGATAAATGCCAGTTCTTTGCACCATTGAAGAAGAGGCTGACCCACTGATGGAGAAATGCTGATAATTGTTCGCAGCTCTACTGGGGCTCCGAGCTGACTTCCCACGTCAGATTTCTAGAATACAATAAGAGGCTGATGGACTTGAATCAGGTGGGCAGTAGGAGAAAACTCCCAGCAGGTATGCATGATTTGCAGAAGAGATAATCACTCTGCCGATATTCAGGACTTGGCTTTATTTCCAAATCCCATAGACAGAGATAGTGTTTTCAGCCCTCTTTGTAGGAGTAATGAGTTATTCCTTAGTTGTTTAAAAAAAAAAAAAAAAGAGGGTGTCTGTTGATCTCACATCTTTGCAATTAACCATAGACACAGATGTTTTATTCATGTTTTCCTAAAGTGAACTTACATTTCTAGTCATAGATACCAGCATAAAGACATGAAATATCAGTTTTCTTATTTCCCAAATAATAATAGCTAATATTTATCTCATACTATGTGCTAGACGTTGTGCTAAGTATTTTACAATTATTATCTTATTTGATCTTCACAACAACCGTGGGAGGTAGTTATTATAATTCTCATTTTCAGATGAGAAAATTGAAGCAGACAGAAGATTTTTTTATTGAAGTTTTTTTATTTTCAAAACATATGCAAGGATAATTTTTTCAACATTGACCTTTGAAAAACCTTGGGTCCAATTTCCCCCCTTCCTTCAATTCCCTCCCCTATAGATGACAGGTAATTCAATATATGTTAAACAGGGTAAAATATGTTAAATTCAATATAGGTATACATATTTATACAATTATCTTGCTGCACAAGAAAAATCAGATGAAAAAGAAAAAAAAAAAGAGAGAGAGAGAGAAAGAAAATAAAATCCAAGCAAACCACAACAAAAAGGGTGAGAATGATAAGTTGTGATCTACATACTTTCCCACTGTCCTCTCTCTGGGTATAGATGGTTCTCTTCATAACAAGATCATTGGAACTAGCCTGAATCATCTCATTATTGAAGAGAGCCACCACGTCCATCAGAAGTGATCATTGCATAATCTTGCTGTTGCCATGTTTAATAATATCCTGGTTCTGCTCACTTCACTTAGCATCAGTTCATGTAAGTCTCTCCAAGCCTCTCTGTATTCTCTGCTGGTCATTTCTTACAGAACAATAATATTCCATAACATTCACCTACCACAATTTACCCAACCATTCTCCAACTGATGGGCATCCACTCAGTTTCCAGTTTCTTGCCATTACAAAAAGGGCTATTACAAACATTTTGGCACATGTGAGTCCCTTTCCCTCCTTTAAGATCTCTTTGAGATATAAGCCCAGTAGTAGCAGTGTTGGATCAAAGGGTATGTACAGTTTGATAACCTTTTGGGCATAGTTCCAAACTGCTCTCCAGAATGGCTGGATGTGTTCACAATTCCACCAACAATGCATCAGTGTCCCAGTTTTCCCACATCCCCTCCAACATTCATCATTATCATTTTCTGTCATCTTAGCCAATCTGAGAGCTGTGTAACTAAATCTCAGGGTTGTCTTAATTTGCATTTTTCTCATCAATAGTGATTTAGAACACCTTTTCATATGATTAGAAATAGTTTCAATTTCTTCATGTGAAAACTATCTGTTCATATCTTTTGACCACTTATCAATTGGGAATGGCTTGAATTCTTATAAATTTGAGTCAATTCTGTATATATTTTAGAAATAAGGCTTTTATCAGAATCTTTGAATGTAAAAATGTTTTCCCCGTTTATTGCTTCCCTTCTAATCTTGTCTGCATTAGTTTTGTTTGTACAAAACTTTTAAATTTAATATAATCAAAATTATCTGTTTTGTGATCAATAATGGTCTCTAGTTCTTCTTTGGTCACAAATTCCTTCTTTCTCCACAGATCTGAGAGATAAATTATCCTATATTCTTCTCATTTGTTTATGATATTACTCTTTATGTCTAAATCATGAAGCCATTTCGACCTTATCTTGATGACCTGTGTTAGGTGTGGGTCAATGTCTAGATTCTGCTATACTAGTTTCCAGTTTTCCCAGCAGTTTTTGTCAAATAGTGAGCTCTTATCCCAAAAGCTGGGGTCTTTGGGTTTGTCAAATACTAGATTGCTATAGTCAATGACTATTTTATTCTATGAACCTAACCTATTCCACTGATTGACTGTAATGGGCAGAGGCTTGAGTTGATGCACTGAGGTCCCAAGCACATGAGGCTAAATAGTAATTGGACCATACTCTATTAATAGATAAGCTTGGAGAAAGAATGGCCCCCACCCACTCTTTGTGCAAGTCCTGATGTGTTGTATAGGAAATGATGATTCTGGTGGGTGGAGGCAGGGGAGTGGAGAGGGAAGAGGAACAACAGAGACTGCTGGCTGGCCTCTTGACACAGCTGCTCGCATTGCTATCGTGACCTCCCTTCACCTCCGATCCCCGCCTTCACCTGCAATCCCTCTTCACCTCTGCTGGCTGGCTTCCTGTCGCAGCTGCCCATATTGCTATCACAATCCTTCTTCACTTCTACTGAGAATAAAGATTGAAGATTTTCCCCTTAATCTGAATTCCTGACTCCGGCTGATTTTAAATACGCAGTCATCACAATTGACTTCTCTATTTCTTAGCCAGTACTAAATGGTTTTGATGACTGCTGCTTTATAATATAGTTTTAGATCTGGCACAGCTAGGCCACCTTCATTAGTATTTTTTTCATTAATTCCCTTGGAATTCTTCACTTTTTGTTCTTCCAGATGAACTTTGTTGCTATTTTTTGTAGATTACTAAAATAATTTATTGGGAATTTGGTATGGCACTGAATAAGTAGATTAATTTAGGTAGAATTATCATTTTTATTATATTAGCTTGACCTACCCATGAGCACTTGATATTTTTTCTAATTGATTAGATCTGGCTTTATTTGTGTGAAAAGTGTTTCGTAGTTGTGTTCATATATATAGTCCCTGACTTGAGACAGACAGAAGTTGAGGGACCTGTCACAGAGCTTGTAAGAATCTGAGACCATATTTGAACTCAGGTCTTCCTGACTTCAGGGCTGACATTCTATTCTTTGTACTACTCACTGGCAGAGCTATAACTGGGAATGCTGGCACCTATTGTTACAAATGGGCCAGTAAGTTTACATTACATTCCTGTTCATTAGATAGATCAGGAAACTGAACTCATAGGAGCTATAGGAGGATGAGGATCTAGAATGTTCAAAAGTGGAAGAATTTAAGGCAGAGAAGACAGGGAACAAAATGGACACTGAATTTATTAGGAAGGAGAAAGAATGAGTGGAGGTCTGCAAGAAACTGAATCAAGGATTTGGACAGGATGGAATGAAATCACAGAGAGGAGTGGGAGTTGCTGAGTGATGGTGGCTGGCAGAGGATGTGAAAGTGATAGCGAGGGAGGAATACGCCACAGCTGCCACGTTCCCCTGGTCTGGGTGGCAGGGGATGTGAGAGAAGGAGCCATTAGACTGAAAGGAGGTGCCCAGATATATACATCTTCCCTGAACATTAGATTTATTAGAACACAATTGAGAAGGGTTCCAGGCAAGGGTGTGCTGGAGCCAGCTCAAGTGACTTCAGAGAATTGACAATTAAATTTTTAGTGTGAATGTTTGCATCTTGGAACCTGGCATACATCAGGGCTTGATTTATTGCTTTGTTGATTGTCTAGACTTAAGAAAGTAATAGAGGAAATGTTAACTATACAAATTAAACTTACAAGTGTATTACATGTACTTTTTTCTCCTCAGATAGTTGGTTATTATGCATTTACCAGTATATTCCAGGGGCCATATTCAAAGTGAGGGCAGAAAAGGCTAAGGATTGGTTAGAAATCCAACTGTATTTATTTTTGAAAGAAAATCACAGAACATGAGAGTTGGTAAGGGCTTTGGAGGCCATCTTATAGTGAAAAAGGAATCTCACTATAACATAATCATCAAATGGTCATCCAGCCTCTGCAGGAAAACCTCCAAGGAAGGGGAAACTATCCCCTTTTTGAAACAACCCATTTATTTGTGGATATCTCTCATTGTTAGGAAGAAATCACTGATGTCCAGTCTAAAGTGGACTCTGCCTACCACTTCTACTCATTGCTTCGGGGCCAAACAGAATAAATTGAATCTCTTATTCACCCGACAGCTGTTCAGAAACTTGAAGGCAGAATAAAGGGGGATTTGGAGAAGGAGGTAATTACTACTGCCTGCATACATCACTTTGCCAATGATCCCATTCTTTGTGATACCAAGAGTCTTATTTGAATGGTACAAGTTCCCTAACTAGGCAGCACTTTATGGGCAATCGTCTCAGCAGGTAGATAGTTTATGACAGTTAAAGGATTTGGGGAGGTGGCACATAGTAGGAATTGGGGGGGAAGGAATACTGCCCCTCTAGGGGGAACAAATAGTCCTCTTCCAGTACTGATGTTTGGGAACAGCTCTAACTGTGCACTAGTTCTGACTCTTCCCAGAGGCTTGGTGCAATGAGGACTCCAGAGACCTGACCTTGTATTTTAGGTACAATGCAGGCTACCCTGGAAATCCCTTGTTTTCTCAAACTTCTGACCATATATTTATGTGTCAATTGTTGATGTCAATGAACAAATAATAAGTGTAATATATGATCTGTTCAAAGCTAGCTGTCCTTTCTTCATTTATACCACAGAAACTAGCTAGGATGGTCATGGGGGCCAATTTGTTTTGACTTTAATTTGCTTGTGAGGTCCCCTGTTTGAGTGCCTATTGTGTAGAGAAAGAATGCTGACTTTGGAGCTAGAAGACCTGAGTTCAAATCTTTACCACTTGTGGGATTTGGGGCTAGTCTTAATCTCTGGGGTCCTCTGTTTCCTCATCTGTAAATGAAGGAGTAGAATTAGTTGGTGCCTAGGCTTATAGATATAGAAGTATATATAGATATAGATATTGAATTTTATAGATATAGATATAGATATGCTCCTTGATCCCATATCCCATATCTTTAACAAGAGCATGGGATTTAGATGCAAGAGATCTGAATTAGAATTTTGCTCCTGCCAATTTCTATGTGTAACCTTAGGTATGTCCTTGAATTTCTTCATCTGATGATGAAAGGGCTAATAATAATAAAACCCACACTACCTACCTCAAAGAGCTATTGTAGAAAATCAAACAAGATGACAAATATAAATAAAGCACTTGGAAAACCATGAACAACAAAGTGTCAGCTATTATTATTTCCTCACACACCACAAAAAAAGGTTACCCCAACAACACTCTGGGTGCACTGGAAGCTTCACAACTCAATTATGTGCTTGGATTTTAAATGATTTCAGGAGTCATTGTGAACAACCAAGTTATTAACAACCAGGTCACTGAGCTGAGGCCAGAGCATGTTTAATTTCCACATAAACAGCAAGAAAAGACTGTTTCTAGAAGTAAAGGAAGGTCTCAGTCTCTAGGGAACAGGCTTCTTTTTGGAATCTAATAGCTTGTATTTGGGGATTTTTCTGTCTTGACCACTGAGATGAGATGGCCATGAGTCAGAAGAGGGTGATAGAATGTGAGCAGGCAAAGAAAACTAGCTAGAAGGCTCTGAGGAATAGACACTTGGGAGATATAGACTGGAAATGAAGGATATCAGTGTTAACAGTACTGTGGCATGGGATCCAGAACAGGAATAAACAGAAACTACACCAATAAAATGGGTGGCGATACTCGGGAAGTCCAACTGGGGGATGGCAGATAGAGTAAGGAGAAGCAAGCTGAGGCAATTTAAATGAGGATAAAATGCAAATGCATCTCAAACATGTTGAATGGCCCATAGGACCAGCTTGTGAACTCAGTATTTTAATGGATCAATTAGCTTTCCTTCTTGCATCAAACAAGGGTGTACCGTTATGTGTAAAGCTATGATGAATTCCCCATAAGAGTTTCCCAAATAAATCATAGGAGTTAACTCTGGAAAAGAACCAGGAAATGAAAAGAAAACGGGTGAAGAAGAATTCGTTTTGCTGTTATGAAGCGGGAAGCCAAATATTCTATCTTGGCTCCTCATCAAGCCTTATAAATAAATTGACCCAACATTTATTGTTCAGTCGTAGTTGACTCTTCAGTGGCCTCATGTGGGTTGTTGTTGGGGTTTTTTGTTGTTATTTTTGACAAAGATACTGGAGTGATTTACCATTTCCTTCTTCAGTTCATTTTACAGCTGAGGAAACTGAGTCAAAGAAGTTTAAGCTACTTGCCCAACATCACATAGCTAGTAAGTGTCTGAGGCTGGATTTGAATTTGGAAAAAATGAATCTTCCTGACTCTATCTACTGAGTCACCTAGTTGCCCCTTAGGGAAAGCTAGTTTGAGGGAAATATGGCAATGTATACCAAATAAAGTTTTAAAAATTCTTTTAAAAAAAATATCAGATATGAAGAAGGGGGGAGAATGATCTCATTTAGATATTGAAGAAAAACAGCACCTCCCATTTTTTAATCCAAATGAGTATGGTTCCAACTAAAACAGATCCTAACTGCCTGGACTGACATGTGAAGTGCTCTCTTACAGGGAGTGCTCTCCTTGACTGTCTCCCTTTTAAGTCTTGTACAGTTTCTGTAGAAAAGTGATTTCCTCTCGAAGTCTGGTTTGGAGGCAGCTGTGCATCGAAGACTAGAATTTCCATTTTTTTCTTATTCTTTTTCTCCCTACAAGAAGAAAAAGGAGTCCAAGGGAAGAAAGGCACACACAGGCAGATTCTTTGAGACTGTGGTGTCTGTTCTGAGTGCTAGGGAAGTCTGGAGGCTTCCAGTAAATTATGGGTATTATTTCCAGTTGCTGGGTTAGGTGATTAGTGTTATCCTAACTGGTAGTTACCTTGGATACTGCAGTTGCAGCTCTTTGGGATCTGCTCCAGCTGTCTGACCTGCAGATTTCAGGTGATATGACATCTGGTGTTCATTGAGGGGCTGGGGGAAGGAGGAGGGAGGGGGTCTTGAAAGCTAGGAGTCTTCCTTTAGAGGGGATGATAGTAACTAAGCCCTCCACCATGACCTACCCTGTGACTAGCAAATGCCATTTTATTCCCATTTTATTGTGTCCCCTCATGACTAATGGCTTTGGAACCACAAGAGATAGGAATATTTTCAATTCAAAATAAGATGGACCTATTTTTAATACCAAGTATGCTATTGAACCCAACACCTTCATTTTACAAATTAGCAAATTGAGGATCAGAGAAGGCCTACATGTCATAAATACTAGAATGCAGATTTGAACTTCAGTTTTTTTTGACTCCTAATCCAGGGCCTTCCACCTTTCAGCCATGCCTTACTTAAATCCAATTCATGTACAAGTCAAGATATCACCTTAGTGATATCATTGGGCCTCTTGAAAAATTAAGAATGAATAACTAACAATTAACCATGCTGTCTCCAGAATACAGCTTTTAATGAATGAAAATGTTATAATAGATGGTTACTCTTGTCCCATCCTCAATCCCAAATATACACATTCATTCTCTCTTTTTAAAAAATAGAATTTTCCCAGTTAACAAGTACTTAGTTTCTCTCCTTCCATTCCCACTGGAAAAGAAAAATAAAATAAAATAAAACTTCTGTGAAAAAATGCACAGCAAATCCCCACAATAACTATATCCACAAATGGGTCTCTTTTAAAAAATTTCATTCACTACCTCACCATATTTCATCTTCATTCCTCTTCATGTATCAGACTTAAAACCCTAGAATATCTTTCTCAACTCCCATATTTGTGACCCGCTTATTGTGTTGTCCATTCTCTTGATTTTGTTTCTCTTTTTGTTCCCCCTTTGCTTGTATAGCTTTTAGAACTGTCCACTTAAAGCATGACAATGTCTTGATTCTTTCTTGATGTCATTCACTCATGTCCAACTCTTCTGAGCACTGTACCATATCTTGCCAATATTGTCCATGGAATTTTCTTGGCAAATATACTGAAGTGTATTTTTCTTTCTCCAGTGGAGGTTAAATTACATACCCAAAGTCACCTAGTAAATGTCTTAAGGCTAGATTTGAACTCAGATCTTCTTGATTCTGTGATCAATCTACTGTGACCATCTATCTTTTTAACTTTATCCTTTAGTAACTGTCATTCATTTTGTGGATCTACTAAACCTTTCCTATCTCTTTTTACTTCTTCCTGGTTAGATCTACAAGAAGGCAAACAGAGGCAGAATAAGTTATAATTAAAAACCAGTCATTCTTGATACTTGTTAGCAGGTGCTATAAAAATAACAATAATAGCTAATATTTATATAGCACTTTGAGGTTTGCAAAATGCCTTATCTCATTCAAGCCTCACAACAATCCTGGGGAGAAAGTGCTACTATTCCCTTTTTAAAAATTGGGGAAACTGAGTAGAGGTTAAGTAACTTTGAACTCATTTCCTATTGACTACAGGTCTACTACTGTGATCACTGTAACTTCTAAGTGTCCCTCCAAAATTAATGACAAAACAATTAAAGATCAACTGACATCAAGGATTTGTTATCTCAGTAAAATAAGAGGGAGGAATAAATTGAGATCAAATTCTAAGCCAGGTCTTCTGACTCCAGTCCCAGAACTCTATCCACTACACTATTTATCTGCTTTTGTGATATAAAATTTTGCTTGGTAGTTGGAGAGTTTGAGAGTAATAACTCAAATAAGTTTTTGCCTCCTCATTTTCTAGTAATACAGAAAATGGAAAATTGACTCTCTATTACAGGAAGTTAGGTGACAAAATGTATAGAGCACTGGGCCTGGAGTCAGGGAGGCTTGAATTCAAATCTTGCCTTAGACACTTATTAGCAAGTCATTTAATTTATCTGCCTCAGTTCTCTTAACTGTAAAATAAGAATAATAATAGCATCTACCTCCCAAAGTTATTGGAAGATAAAATGGGATAATATTTGTAAAGCACTTAACACATAGTAGGTGCTTAATAAATGCTGATTACCTTCCTTCTTTCCTTCTTCAATTTTTCTAATAGCTTGAGAGCTACAGGCCAGCAAAACCAACAAAGAACCAATATTTATTAATAAACCTATTTGTTTATAAACAATAATAAGGATATCTGTTAGGTGTTATATACACAAAGACAAAAAAGAAAAAATTCCCACCCTCCAAAGAGCTTAGATTCTATAAGAAACAATATGTACAGATTGTATACATAAAATTAGCATATGCAAAATAAACACAAGGTAACTTAGGTAGAACAGGAATGGACTCATGTAGGAAGAGGCGCCTGAGCTGAGTTTTGGCTGGAAATGTAGAGATGAGAAGGAATCCTTTTCACTTTTAAACCATGTCAAGCCAAGCTAAGCCAAGAACATCAATTTTCTCACTTTCTAAAAGTATCTTTATTTAGACAGAGAATCAGTGACTCTTTTCTTCCCAGATAAAGCTGAGCTTTCCTTCCACTACTCAGACAAGTCAATTTATTGGTTTCTACCTGGAAACAAAAGTGTTCTCTTTTTTTTGGGGGAGGGGGGAAGGGAGAAGAGGGGGAAAAGATATATCAGGGAAAACAATTCTGTAGTTTCTGTTACAGTCTAAGGGATGGAGCACATCAGCATAAAGGCTAATCTTTGAAAAGACAGAAGATAGAGTGCTATGTGTGAGGAACAACAGAAGGTAAGTTTGGGTAGATTCAAGAGGGTTTGAAAGAGAAGAGCATGAAATAAGGGCAAAAATTTAGGTGGAGTTGTGAAGGGCTATAAATGCCAAACCTATGTTGGGGCATTTTGCATGCTTCTGCATCTGCAAAGGGAAACAAAACTCCTAGGTGGTAATGCAAGTCTATAAACATGGATTAGAGAGTATAATTGACTAGTCTCCCCTTTGGGAATAAGATAGAAAGACTTTGGAAACTATGGAAATATAGAAGAAACTGGCTCTTCTAAGTAGCTTTTTTTTTCTCTCCCCAACTTGCCAAATCTTCACAACATACAGATCTATAGCATTGTGTCAGCATTCTTTATACAAATTAGGAATCAGTCCTTCCACCAACTAAGCAGGAAAAAAGTCCCAAGCTTGGTTGAAAATTCAGTTATATTGATCCCAGTGGGTAACTTTGTAGTGTATCAAACCATTGTTATTGCCCCATTCTTCTATAGTGCGCATCATACCTGGTACAATGCTGGACATTAGCCAGGAGCTCATTAAATGAGTAGTGATTAATAGACTATGTTTCTCAGAAGCTAAGGTTTCCAGGGCATTTCCTTTTGAGTTGCATTATGTGTTATTAAAAAGTACACAGCATTTCCCTCCAATTTCAGATTCTTCATTATCAAAGTGTTTTGGGTTAGCATGTAGGAAATAGATGATATAACATTGTAGATTTACTGCTAGAAGAAACCTTCAGGGACATTTAGGCCAATTCTTCTATTTCACAGATCAAGAAGTTGAGGCAGAGATTTTAAATCAATTGCCCAAGGCACTCAGTGCCAGAGCCAGTTTCTGAATCCAAGTCCTGTCTCCAAAACTAGTTGAAAATGAATAAAAATTCCAAGGCCCCTCTTCTTTCCTTCAGAGTCAATACATTTAATACAACTGAAACATTTCTACAATGTTCCCAAGATATTGAAGGGTGGAGGGAATGGATGGTAAGTTAGATTTCTATTCAACCAATTGCTTTTGTTTTCATCAGAGACACTGTACCATATTCAATAGTAGCCTTGTTTCGATCTAGCAATTCAATATCTCTCTATGCTGTTTTGAACACCATCCTGAATCCATGGTATAGAAATTCTTCATAGAGTAAGAAATTAAATTTGTATTGTCTATCCCAAGTGACCAAGAGGCTGAGAATTCTCACTTTTTGCCTCACAATGACTTGAACAACTAAAAGAGAGTAAGCTGAAAACTCATTTCCTGTTTACCACACTGATTTCATCTGAAAGCCAAACATGTCAATTTTCTGGCTCTCTAAATGTTTCCTCTTCTTTATATAGCCAGAGAATACCCTATTGCCTTTCTCTACCAGATAAGACAGAGTTCCCTCCAGTACTTGCCCCCACAGAGGAACAAGAATGTTCATTTAGGGGCACAGCAGAGAAATCAACTTTGCAGACCCAGTTATATTATAAAGGAGAGAGCATATGAGCACAAACATTGCTCCACCCAGTAATTACCTGCTTACTCTGGGGTTTTTCGGGTTCAAAGTCATGATTAGCTCCAGCAGACAGACCCCAGGTTGGCCATAAGAAAATAGCTCTGTTCATTATATTTGGCAGTACCAGGGATGGGGTGGTACTATAAGCCACATACTATTATGTTTATGTTTCCTCCAACCTAAAATAAAAAAGTGTTTTGATTTATGTATTTAGCAACAGAAAATCAAGTCTTTTTTCTTTCTTATTTTTCCGGAACAAATATTTGCTGATTCAGATAAGTCATAAGGAAAGCCTCCTTACTCTTGAACAGGACAAATACATTCAAAGAAATGGTTCTTTCCATTTTGATTGTAAATTGTCTGGGCCACAGGCTATCATTATGCTCAGTGTGATTTTCTCTGCATCCTTTTTAACACCAGTTTTCTGGAAGCTGCCCACACCCTCCTATCCTGGGGTGCTTGGAGGGTAGTTCCAGCAGTGAAATTAGAATGATGAGTCTGCAATCATTCACCAGCCTGGCCTTCCAAGAGGGAGGATTCCTACTACCCAATGAGCAGAAAGGGCTCTGAAAAGTAGTTTATTTTTCCATGGTTAGAACAGAATCATAGTATTTTGATGGGGAAAAAGCTAAGGCAACAGGAAACAAAGAATGTTGGGATTTTATTCATCAAACCAATACCTTAAATTGACCTGGGAAACAAATCATTGCAATATTAAAAAAAAAACAAAAAACAAACAAACAAACAAAAAAACACCATTCATTCACTCATTCATTAATTTGGGTAATAACCTAAAGTAAGCATTTATTAGTTATCTACTAAATGCAATACAGTGTTCTAGGAACTAAGGGAGCTATTCAGATGTGCCAGTGGATCTGCAATCTCATCAATGTGGATATCTCTCTTAACAATCCAAATTGCAACTCTTCTTACCTGCCCATATTGTGTGACTTGTGTCCACCTTCTCCCTTATATTTGACAGAGTCCAACCCATTGGTCTGGGGATGGGAGAAGGGGAGAGCGAAGGACAGGGAGCCTCTACTTTCTTTTTCTCTTAACACAATATCAGCAGGATATATATAGACTGTCCATTAATTATCTCTCACTTATCATGTGAACAACCTATTTTCTTTATTTCTTATTCTATTACATTTCTAACTTATAATTCTTTACTTGTAACTACTATGGTTTGTTCACTGCTACTATGTTTTTCTCCATTACCTTTTGGGTGAGCCTCAGTTTCATCTCTTCAGACTCTAGAATGTTCAATGACTTATATAGCATAGTGTTTCATAGGTTTTGTCTAGATAAATAAACCCTGCCTAGAATCTGTATTTTGTTGGCCTAAGTAAGAGTCAAGATCTCCATTTCACTCTTTTTTAAAAAAAAAATTAAAGCTTTGTATTTTCAAAACAGATAATTTCCAACATTCACCCTTGCAAAACATTGTGCTCCAAATTTTTTTCCCTCCCTTTCCCCCAATACCTCCCCTACACAGCAAATACTCTAATATATGTTAAATGTGTGCAATTTTTCTATACATATTTCCACAATTATCATGCTTCACAAGAAAAAAATCAAATCAAAAAGGAAATAAAATGAAAAAGAAAACAAAATGCAAGTAAACAACAACAAAAAAGGTGAAAATACTATATTGTGATGCAAATTCAGTTCCCATAGTCCTCTCTCTAGGTATAGATGGCTCTCTCCATCACAAGACCATTGGAACTGGCCTGAATCACCTCATAGCTGAAAAGAGTCACATCCATCACAGTTGATCATCATCTAATCTTGTTGTTGCCGTGTGCAACGATCTCCTGGTTCTGGCCCATTTCACTTAGCATCATTTCATGTAAGTCTCTCCAGACACTGAGATTCTTTCTTAAATTAAACTGCCAAGCACTCAAACTCTCCTGAAATAGTACAACTCTGAAGGCCTGGCCCCATTGTTCAGATGTCAAATATTTATTTGCTTAAAATGCTTTTTTATAGAAAACTCAGACAAGGCAAGTTCTCACAGGGAGGTAGGAAGAAGCAACACAAGAACACTCTCAAGTTCCTTGGGATTGATTGGAAGACATGAGAAACACTGGTACAGCACTAGCCAACATGGCAAATTCTATCAAATTGTTCTATGAGTGGAGCAGAATTGTAATAACTCAAAAAAAAAAAAAACTGTGAAATGCACAAATTTAGAGACATCTTCACCCCAAATGATCACATGAACTATTTGTGCCTGACCTGTGGCAAAGCCTGCTGAGCTCCTACTGGTCTGATCAGCTACAGTTGGACACACTGTACTTTGACCCCACAGAAATGTCATTTTGATCTTCTTTGAGCACAAAGAACAACCAACCAAGAGAGTCAAGGGTCTTTCTCTAAAGATCTAGACATGAACTGAATAATAATTTCCTAGCAAAAACTTTTGACATTTCTGGGGAAATTCTGGGTGGAGATGCAAGACAGAGAACTACTAGTAAATCAGTCCCACACTGTCAGTTACAGGACATCTGTTACACTACTTTCTCAGTTAATATTCTCAGCAGGAATTTTTAGGGAGATCCAAGGAAAAATTCTGGAAATTTTCAAAGAACAGAAAGAAATGAAAGGAAATTAAAGTCTAGTTCAGTTTCAACTTGGGAAATATTCAGATCTTTTGGTTTTCCTTGAATCTTAACTATGAATAATTCACTTTACATTTTCTGACAGTTTCCTCATTTATAAAATGGGTAATAATAATTTTTGCACTATTGACCTTAGAGGATTGTTATGAGGAAAGAGCTTTGTAAATCTAAAAAGTTGTATAGAAATAGGAATTGTTAGAAGACAGACGTCTAGCCACCTCAGAAGCATTGCTGAGGGATGCTAGGGAGAAAAAAAAAAAAGCCAACTCAAACACTTCAATTCACATTCAATGTGAAAACTAATATTTGGGTTTTATTTATTTGAGGGCTTGATTCAATTTAACTTTTTTCTGGATCACTTACAATATGAAAGACAATGATTAGGAAAATAGTGAAGAAACTTTGTGCTATTTGTTTTAGTATGCTGTCCAAAAATCAGTTAAAGTCCTCCAATAGCAACTGCATTATTTTATTTTAGTTGAGATTTATTATTGCCCTTTGCATTTCCTCCATAGTCCTGAAACTCTCCTTTTCACTCAACTCTTCCTTATAACAAAGAAAAACATTTAAGGAAATGCTCAAGCAAAACTCAACTGATACAAGGATATCTCTGACCAGCATATACCTTTCCCAATCTCCCCTCCTTTTAGACCTTCCATCTGCTGATTAGCTCCAATTTATCCTGTATATATCTTGTTTGTACATAATCATTCACATGTTGCTTCCCCCATTAGACTGTGAGCTCCTCAAAAACAGGGACTGTCTTTGGCCTTTCATGGTATCCCCCCCACTTAGCATACTGCCTACCACAAAGTAGTTGCCTAATAAATGTTTATCAGCAGTATATTAGTATGTTTGTTTTTCCATAGCTATTCTAACATTTGACTTTTAAAAATTATCTTGCAAAATAAAAATTATCAATAAATGTTCGGTGAAAATTCAAAATTGTTTTAATTTGTATTTCAAGCAATCAATAATTATTAAATACCTCCTACATACATTTATTTTATTACTAAATGATTTGGAGCAATCTTTCATATTGTTAATCACTATTTACATTTCTTCATCTGAATATTGTATAATATTCTTTGATCAGTCAATCAATAAACATTTGGTAAACACCTGTTAAGTGCCAAACACTGTGCTACATGCTGGGGATACAAAAAAGAGACAAAGACAATCCCTTGCTTTAAGAATCTCATAATCTAAAGGGAGAGACCACAAACAAATCTATGTAAACAAGTTATATGCAGAATTAAAAGGAAAAGATTAACAGAGAGAAGCTACTAGGATTAGGAGATATTGGGAATAACTTCCAATAGAAGAATGGATTTTAGTGAAGACTGAAAGAGAGCCAGGAAATATTGAAGAATGGTTTTTGTGTCGATTCTTTACATGACAGACTTCTATTAGAGATATTTAATATGAATATATTTTTGGTCAACCATTTCTCTTCTTGTTCTATCTATTAATCGATCAGGATTTATTAAATACCTACTATGTACCAGGCTCTCTATTAGGGACTGCAGCTTCTATCTGTACTAATTTTGTTTTTACAGCAGTTTTTTTTTAATTTTATGTAACCAAAACTGTGTGTTTTAGCTTTTATGATCATTCATCTCTCTTGTTTAGTTAAAAATTATGGTTTCTAGTCATGGTTTCTGAAAGGTATAGCCTGTTGTGTTTTTTTCTTTGTCTGTCTGTCTGTCTGTCTGTCTCTCTCTCTGTCTTTGTCTCTGTCTCTTTCTCTGTCTCTCTATTTCTCTCTTTCTCTCTGTGTGTGTATCTCTCTGTGATTGATTCTCTCTCTCTCTCTCTCTCTCTGTCTCTCTCTGTCTCTCTCTCTGTTTCTCTCTCTCTGTCTCTGTCTCTCTCTGTCTCTCTATCTCTGTCTTTGTGATTGATTCTCCCTCTCTTTCTCTGTGAGTGTGTCTCTCTGTTTCTGTGTCTGTCTCTCTGTCTCTGTGTCTCTCTGTCTCTCTCCTCTTTGTCTCTATCTCAAGCTTTTTTTTAGATTTCATTTAGATAAATTTTGTTAGCATCTTATCTACTTTTCAATCTAAGCAATTCCTTGGTATTTTGTGGCCATATTGTTAATTATCATGTACATAATTTGTACCATTGTAAATTCATATTAACAATATTACATGCATAGTATTACATGTATAAATTGACTTAGAAATATCATTTTTATCATCAAGGTTTGACCTTACCATAAACATGAATTGATTTTCATATTATTTATCTTCCTTCAGTTCTGTAAATAGTACTTTGTAGTTATATTTCCCAAAGTGTCGAGTATGACTTCATTGGCTAATTCTCAGTTATTTTGTGTATTTATTTGGTTATTTTCAATAACGCTTTTCTTTTTATAATTTCCTCTTGGTTTTTGTCAACATACTTCAGCAATACTAATGATTTTTTGTGGATTTATTTTTGTACCTTGATACATTACTGAAGCTATTGTCAATTAACTGCATCATTGACTCTCTGGTCTTTTCTAAGTATGACATAAGATCATTATAGGAATAAGTATGTATCTTATTTACTGATGCTTGTAGCTTTAATTTCTCTTGCTTTAAAAATGTAACTACTATTTCTATCAAATAGGAACAGGGAGAAAAGGCACTCTTGCTTTATCTCTATACTTATTGGAAAAGATTTCAATGTATTGAAATGCAAATATCAGGTCTTGGCTATACATATATACACATACACATTCTTTAGATTTATCATTTCTTATAGAAAAATAATATTTCATTACATTCATAAAACACAATTTGTTCAACCATTCCTAAATCAATGGGTACCCATTTTGTTACATAATCTATATACCAGTATTTATGTCTGTATGTTTATGTATGTATACATATATATGTGGTATGTATCTATATCTAGGGGTGTGTGTGTGTGTGTGTGTGTGTGTGTGTGTAATAAGGGCCCTACTATTTCTTTTTTTTTAAGATAAGTTTTAGTATAAACAAATGCTAAAATTTCTCAGAGACCATTTTTCTCCACTGTTATGTTACAGCAATAGTTTTCACTGGCTTTCTTCTACTTTATCCATGTGACTTACACTTTATCTAGTTAGAGCTATAGCTAATTCCCAGCTATGCATTAAGATTCTTGGTCAACTCTACAAGAACTATTTCAGTGTTTTATTTTCTTGTATCTTCTCCCTCTTATTACTCAGAGGGAAACAGTGAGTTATAAATCAAAATAATTTGTTGCTCCTATTTTTATTTAAGTATATCCATGGTAGGTTTTTATTTTCTTTTGTTTTTAAATCCTAAGGATACCAATCTCAGGACAGAAGGATAAAAAGAGATAGTAGATAAAGAATTGGTTGAACAAACACATATAGGGTTTGTCTAAATCTAAATGTCTTTTTTATAATGTCAAAAAGAAAAATAATTCCAATGTTGAGGCTTTTTTTTTAACTCTCAAATGCCGTTCACACTTGAGCTAACCAAAGCATTCCTTATAAATATAAATTGTTCTCACTATGAAAGTTTGAAACCATCACTCTCTCTACTACCTTTCTATCAGAGATACTGAACAGGTCAGTGAATAAGAGATTTTAAAGGGTCACTGTCACCATACAATTGGAAATTTGACTGCAAATTGGGTTACCTTGTTTCTGAAGGTTTCACATTTTTTCCCTTCTATCTTCCTTCAAGTCACTTCAACAAACTCTATTAGGTGTTCACAATGTGTTAGGAACTGTGCTAGGTTTTAGTGATATAAAAATAAAAAGTTACACAATCCTTGCCCTTGAGGGATGCAAAGATGAAAAAGGAAACAATCCCTGCTTTCAAGGATCTTCCAGTTGAATGGAGGTAATATGACATATACCTAATTATAATGGGAACTAAATTTTAAATATCATTTTAAAGTTTGCAAAGTGATTAGAATGCTCCTCTATTCCTTCTTGCAGAGGTGCAAGACTATAGATGTGAAACATATATACTGTCACATTTGATTGATGTGTCAGTTTATTTTGCTGAACTGCTTTTTAAAAAAAAAATTCTTTGAGATAAGAGGAGGCTTTAGGAGTAGGGGAAGGAGAAGGCTACATTGAGAAATGAAGGTAATATAAAAAAAATCTGTTAAATTTTAAAAAATCTTTTCTGTCAAGTTTATGAAATACTCAACATATATCATTTCAATTAAATTTCACAACCCTCTGAGAGTTATCTGTTATCTTTTCCCAAAAAATCACTATTCCTCCAAATGTCCCTATTTTTTATGAATTACATCACTATGCTTATAGTCTTTCAGGTTCTCATCCTCGACATATTATTATTTCTATTTTATAAGTAAGGAAACTGAGACTGGGAAGTCAAGTGACTGGCACATAGTCTAAATAGCTATAAAGAATGAGAAACAAGATATGAACTGAAGACTTCTTGATGTCAAGTAGAGCACATTATCCACCGCGTCACACAAAATCTTAAAATATAGTAGAATATGAAAGGAAGAGAGGAAACCCGGCAAAATACTCTAAGAAAGTCTATGGAGGGAGATAGGTTGGTCGTGACAAAATAGATACAATTTTTTGCCAAAACAAAATCTTTCTACCTCCCTAGTCTCTCGCATCCATCCCCTTCTTACTAATCACAAGACTACCATCATAATTCAGGCCCTCATCTTGTCTAGACTATTGCAATAGTTTTCTCATTGTTTGTTGTCTGTGCCTCAAGTCTCTCCCCACTCCTACCCATTATTCACATAACTGCCAAAGTGATTTTCCTGAAGAATATGTCTGATCATGTCCCTTTACTACTCAATAAACTCCAGTGGCACTCTATTATTTCCAAGATAAAATACAAATTCCTATGAATTTCTAAAACCTTAATCCCTTGACAGCCACTTACCCTCCCAGCCTCCTTATATATAACTTTTTATTCCCCACACATTTTCCATCCTTGTAGTTTCTCATTGGCTGTTCTCTATGCCTAGCATGTTCTCCCTCCTCATTTTCACCTCATAAAATTTCTTACATTCTTCACTCAACTCAAACACTACCTTCTACAAAACTTTTTTTATATCCTTTAAACCACTTTGTATTTATTCAGTATATATTTATATGTATATATATATACATAAAGACTGTAAGCTTTTTAAGAGAATATTTTATTTTTGTCTTTATATGTCTAGTATATACTACAATGCTCGATACATAGAAGAACCTTTTAAAATGCTTAATTGTTTATTATTTGAAAAGATTAATTGCAGAAGATAAAAAGAGGCAAAAGAAAAAAGACAAGTAACATAAAAATGGCTATATATCTGGTTGAAAAAAAACTGTGAGAAAGGAGAGAAATGGGACTAGGAAAAAAAGAGAGGAATTGAGGAATGAAAAATATTAAGGAGGAGGGAAGTGGTAGCAAATATAGAAGAACAAGAAAAGCTAAGACATGAAGGAGATTTTGGGACTATTACACTGGTAATTCTGGAGCACACAATGCAAAGGAAAGAGAAGACCATGGAGGGGTAGAGCTATGATGAATAGGGAAAACTAGAAAGATTGAAAATTGCAAGGGAAGGAATAAGAGGCAAGTGGAACAAATTCAACAATACAAGGAGGAAATTAAGCCAAGGAGGCCAGGAAGGAAATAAATATGTGAATGAGAAAGGGGAGGAGGTGGTGAGAGGAGGGGAGGAGATGGAAATAAAAAAAAAAAGAAAGAACAGAAGAATTTTTCTGAGCTGGCACATTTTGACTAGAGGCCATGCAAAGATTGACACATCCGTGGTGTTGACTGCAGCCTGTGAATAGGCTGCTCTGAGCAGCAGCAAACACTACTGTCGATTTCCTGCACTTCCCGGAGATGGGCCCGCTGACACTGATGGCAGTGATTGATTGAATGTCAGTGGGCTGCTTGGTACATGTAAGCAGCAATACTGGGCTAGCCTGTCCAAGTGCAAGAGGGAGGGATATAAATAATGCAACAGATGATTGAAATGGATTTAGTGCTTCCAACACATTCAATCTTTCAAGGCTCATTCTGGTGAGACATTTAGAGTTTTCTTTTAAGAAGAAAAAAATTGGAAAAGTAGGACGTTTTAATATCATTTTCTGGTTTTGAATCTATGTGTTTTTTCTTTTTTTTTTAAAGCAAACTCATCAAAGGACTGGATAATGGGGATCACGATGAAGATAAAATGCTGTTGAAATACAAAGAATTTGGAGAATAAAACCCAAACAAGCTCTACCCGCAAAGTTGTTATAAGAGTCCATGGAGAAACTTTGAGTACGCTTATCTTTCTCATCTAAGTATTCTGAGGGCTGATGAGTTCGTGGCAGTAAAATGCTATAAATTTTTTGAGTGATATAAGGAGAAGATTAGTATTCATAATGCTGCATATGCAAATTCTGCATATGACCCACAGTTTAGGTTTCTGTATTTGGAGGGGAAAAAACGATTTCTTCATTACTAACTCCTCCAATGTGAGGATAGGGAAATGGAGCAGAAAAAGCTCAATGAGAATAACTTGACTGCTTTAGTGAAAATTGCAAGAAAGGAGCATGAATCTATGGATGAATGAATTGATGGTTGCTCTGTCCAGTGAGGACCGTATAAGACAATGAACCAAATCTTCATTAAGCCTCAACTCCCTACTAAGCAAGCTATGTTGTTTTTCAGAAGTTTTCAATTTTGTCTGATTCTTCATGATCCCATTTGTGGTTTTCTTGGCAAAGAAACTGTAATGGTTTGCCATTTCCTTCTCCAACTCATTTTATAGATGAGGAAACTGAGATAAACATTTGCCTAAAGTCACACAGTCAGTATCTCAGGTCAGATTTGAACTTGGGAAGATGAGTCTTCCTGACTTCAGGCCTGGTGTTCTATCCATTGCCCCATTTAGTTGCCCAAGTAAGACATAACCAAGCCAGAAAATAAATAAATAAATAAGCATGAGAAAACAACCAAGATCAAGTGATATCGAAGGATCTCGCCTCAGGGAAATAACAGAGAGAAAGAAATTTATCAAGACTGATTTCAATCCTATATATTCCTTGGAAGGACTAATATATGATCTTTTTGAAAAAGGCAAGAATATTACAGAGCTGATGCATGTTGTGTCAAATAGACATTTAGTTGGATATGACTTTCTCTTTCACTATAAAATTATTAGCAAGAATATCAATTCATGTGAAAGAGTTTCCCCACGCCTTAATGGCCCCACAACTGCCCTAAGAATGAGTCTACAATCACACTAATTACAGAATTACTGATGTCTGTACTAATTTGGCAGCATAACCCTGGAAAGTATCCATATGGTCATATATTCTCCCTATTACCTGCTACTGTATTCCTCCCAGTCCTTTCAACCCTTTTCTGCAGGATTAGGAAAAATGATAAGATAGTCTCGGGGTCACTTCCAGCTTGGACTTGTTCAAAGTTTTAAATAAACAAGCTAGTTCAAATGGAGATTGGGGTGGGGGAGAGGAGGGAATTTTAAAAGAGTATATAATAGGTGTGGGTGACTTCTGCCTTTCACATGGGGGTGGGTGATAGTGGAGTATATAACATGCCATTAAAGTATGGAAGGGAGAAGTAGTTACCATATGTTTTACAGCCCTTGGTAGAATGGTGTTATATAAATCCATGGTACTACTAAATCCTGTCATAAGATTTGCACTGGGGGACATGATAATGGTTGCTCCACAGGCTTTGCTGAGTGACAGTTTGCAAGACTATATACACCAGAGACATGATTTGACTCGCAGCTCAAACAATCTATGTTCAAGCATAGCATTTTATCACTGAGTTTTACCATAATCATAACAAACAGGAATGCCATTAAAGGACAGATGGTGATGGGGGTGGAGCAGTTAGGGGAGGGTATGCTAGAAGTTAATAAGGTTTAGCTAAAGAACAACTATTAATTTTTCCAGTCTAGGAATGTTCACTATTAGAAGGATAGACCTAATTGGTTTTCAAGAAAGAAGAGGTCAGAAATAGCAGAACATCACAAAGAAAGAAGCATGGACTGGTAAGCTCAGGACACATACATAAAAAATAGAGAGAGAAGCTGGGTATTTGGGACTCTGGAATTTCTTTATGTGTTGACATTCACTGAGCCAAATTAAGATGGCCTGAAGTCCATATGGGTAATTATGCCTATTCTGCTCCGTTTTGCCATTTAACCAGACAATGAATGTAATATTTTCTGAATTGGAGGAAAAGAGGATTTTATTTTTGGCTCTGATACTTTTCTATATGTTTCTGAGAATTTGACAAAAAAGCAGCATCATTCCAGTTCATTAATTTGAACAATTACTTTCTAAGTGTCTTTAACATAGAACTATAGAGTTTATCATGGGGAAAGTTGATAAAATCCTTACCTCACAAGTACTAGTTGAACTCAATCCAACCTATTTGGTAATCAGGTAAAAAGAATTAGAACTGGGTAAATGGGGAAGAATCAGGCTTATGGAATTTGTCTCTAATAGCTCAGGAAAAGTATTATAACATCAATTGAGTAGATGTCAACAACAAATTCAGAATTTCACCTTTCCTTCCTCCCATCTCCAAAAAAACACCAATTAATATTAAAGAGATTTTGAGAGGCACTAAATCTCTTATTTCGATTAAAGGGAGAGTCTAAGTAAAACTGTAAAAGTGATGGAAAGAAAGGATCAATGTGTTTATTTTTTAATATTTTATTTTCTCCCAATTACATATTAAGATAGTTTTTAACATTCAATTTTTTTTTTTTTGGATTATACCAATGGTTCTTCTTTTTTTTTTTATTATAGCTTTTTATTTACAAAACATTTGCATAGGTAATTTTTTCAACACTGATCCTTGCAGAACCTTCTGTTCCAACTTTTCCCCTTCTTCCCCCCACCCCTTCCCCTAGATAGCAGGTAGTCCAATACATGTTAAATATGTTAAAGTATATGTTAAATACAATATATGTATACATATTTACACAATTATCTTGACACGCAAGAAAAATAGGATTTAAAAAGAAGGTAAAAATAACCTGGGAAGAAAAACAAAAATGCAAACAGACAATAACAGAAGGAGTGGAAATGATATGTTGTGGTCCACACTCATTTCCCATAGTTCTTTCGCTGACTGTAGCTGGTTCTCTTCATTACTGAACAATAGGAACTGATTTGGATCATCTCATTGTTTAACATTCAATTTTTAAAAATTCTGAGTTCTAAATGTTCTCTCTCTCTCTCTCTCTCTCTCTCTCTCTCTCTCTCTCTCTCTCTCTCTTTCTCTTTCTCTCTCTTTCTCTCTCTCCCCCTTGCCTTTGTCTCTTTCTCTGTCTCTCTCTCTCTGTGTCTCTGTCTGTCTCTGTCTCTCTCTGTCTTTCTGTCTCTGTCAATCTCTGTCTCTGTCTCTCTCTCTCTTTCATCTCTCCCCTCCCTAAGATAGTAAGCAATTTGATATAGGTTATATATGTTCAACAATGTAAAACATATTTGCATAGTGGTCATATTGTAAAAGAAGAAACATACCAAAAGAAAAAAAGCATGTAAAATTAGGTAACATGAAAAATAATGTTTTCCTTTGCATTCAAATTCTATCAGTACTTTGTATATAAATAGCATTTTTCATCTTGAGTACTTTGGGATTTTCTTAGATCACTATATTATTGAAAAAAGCTAAGCCTTCACAGTTGATCGTTTAACAAATATTATTGTGAACAATGTTCTGGTTCTGCTCCCTTCACTTTGCATCAGTTTATTTAAATCTTTCCAATTTTTTTTCTGAAATCAGCATGCTTGTATTTTATTAATTATCATATACCCCAACTTGTTCAGCCATTCACCATGGATGGGACTTCCCTCAATTTCTAATTCTTTGCCACCACAAAAACACCTCCTATAAATATTTTTATACAAATAAGCATTTTTCCTTAAAAAAATCTTTGGGGGTATAGACTTATTGCTGAATCAAAGAGTATTGCTGGATCAAAGGGCATACACAACTTTATTTCCCTCTGGGTACACAAACTGCTTCCCTGAATGGTTTGATCAGTTCAAAACTCCACCAATAGTGCATTTGTGTTCCAATTTTCCTATATTCCTTGTAACATTTATCATTTTTCTTTTCTGTCATATTAGCCAATCTGATAGGTGTGAGATGGTATCTTAAAATTATTTTAATTTGCATTTCTTTAATCAAAAGTGATTTAGAACATTTTTTCATGTGACTATAGATAGTTTTGATTTTTTCATCTGAAAACTGCCTGTTCATTTCCTTTGATTATTTATCAATTGGGCAATGACTTGTATTCTTATAAATTTGATTCAGTTTTCTATATATTTGAGAAATGAGGCTGTTATCAAAGAAATTTAATGTAAAATATTTTCCCAGTTTTCTACTTTCCTTCTAATTTTGGTTGTAATAATTTTGTTTGTGCAAAATGTTTTTAATTTAATGTAATGAAAATTATCTGTTTTACATCTTATAAAAATCTCTATTTCTTGTTTATTCATAAATTCTTTCCTTCTCTAGAGATCTGATTGCTCTCTCACTTTACTTAGGTATTATCCTTTATATCTAAATTACATACTTATTTTTACTTTTCTTGGTTTAAATTTAAGATATTGGTCTATCTAATGATAGTTTCTAATTATCTAATAATAATTTCTATCATACCATTTTCCAGTTTTCCCAATAGTTTTTGTCAAATAGTGAGTTGTTGCCCCAAACCCTGGGTCTTGGGTTTTTATCAACTAGCAAATCATTAAGATCATTTACTATTGTATCTGGTGTACCTAATCTATTCCACTGATCCACCATTCTCTCTTAGCCATCACCAGATAGTTTTAGATTACAGCTTTAGAATATAATTTGAGATTTGGTATGGCCATATTTCATCTCATGTTTTTTTTCATTAATTCCCTTCATATTCTTGATCTTTTGTTCTTCCAGATTAATTTCATTATTTCTTATAACTCTACAAAATAATTTTTTGGTAATTCATATGGTATAGCACTGAGTAAATAATTTAGGTGGAGTTTCCATTTTTATTATATTGGCTCGGCTTTCCCATAAGCAATTGATATTTTCCAAGTTATTTAGATCTGAATTAATATAGTTCTTGGATTTGTCTTGGCAGATAGATTCCCAAATATTTTATACTGTCCATAGTTATTTTAATTAGAATTTTTCTTTTTATTCTTTGCTGCTGGATTTTATTGATAATATATAGAAATGTAAGAATTTATGTTTATTTGTTTAATATTCTGCAACTTTGACAAAGTTATTAATTATTTCAACTAGTTATTTAATTGGTTCTCTACAATTTTTCTACAAATATCATCATATAATCTGCAAATCATTTTATTTCCTTATTACCTATTCGAATTCCTTTAATTTCTTGTTCTCTTATTGCTATAGTTAATATTTCCAGTACAATAATGAATAATGGTGGTACTAATGAGTATTCTTGCTTCACCCTTGATCTTACTGGGAAGGCTTCTCATTTATCCCCATTACAGATAATGCTTGCTGATAGTTTTAGATAGATACTACTTATCATTTTAAGGAAAACTATTTGTTACTATGCTCTCTGCTGTTTTTAATAAGAATGTATTCTGTATTTTGTCAAAAGCTTTTTCAGCATCTATTGAGATAATCATGTGATTTCTATTAGTTTTGTTATTGATATGATCACTCATGCTGATGTTTTACTAACATTGAGCCAGCCCTGCATTCTTAGTGACTGATTATAGTGTATAAAGGATCCATACATTTAGAGTTAGGGATGGCTTCAATTCTATTCTGTCTAGGATCCAAAGAGGCTAGATGGTTCTGTAGTTAGAGTGCCAGACCTAGAGTCAGAAAGATCTAAGTTCAATGCCTGTCACCTACTATCATATCAGATGTGTGACCCTGGTTGGCAAATCACTTTTAAAAATATCTGTTTGCCTCAATTTCCCCAACTGTAAAATGAAGATAATAACAATGCCTCCCTCCCATGGTTGTTTTGAGGATCAAATATGATAATATTTGTAAACCACTTAGCATAATGCCTGCACATATTAGACACCTAATAAATGCTTATAACTGTCAATTGACTTCTTTACTCAATATGACTATAAACAACAATTTTACCTTTCTGGTCTTCAAGTTCCTCAATTATAATATCGTATCTTTAAAAGTCCTTCTTCCTCTTATAATATGATTCTATAACTATATTAAGATTTGACTTATGATCAGAGTAAAGTGCTATAGTAGAAGCAAAAAGTCCTGGACAAGAAAGCAACTATTTTTCTTGGTACACAATTGCAGTTCCCTAAGATCATTTTCTTTCCTGAAGGGAGGGTGGGGCAAAGGAGGAGGTTTCTGTTGAAAGTATAACATATCTTCTCAAGTAGAAATGCCTTAGAAAATACTTTCACTTTTTTCAGGCTGACTTGTGCTTTCCCAACTCAGCAGGAACTAACACAGCTGATCAAAGAGATTTTTTTTTTTCCCTAAGAGATGGAATTTCCAAGCTGACTCTTTAAAAAGTCCATCCTAATCACCTGGTCCTTGTTTTAATAGATTAGCAATTAAGTCTGGAGTTGTATGCTGACACAACAAATGGAAAGTAGTCATGAATCTTATCCTCCAAAAACACCCTGAATTTCTCCCTGTTTTCCTATAATCCTGTAGTTATTGGATCAGAAACTCTTAGTGTGAACATAAGAATCAAAAAAGTATTCCTGCTGAAAGAGATCATCTAGTCCAGGGGTTCTGAACCTTAAGTCCATGGACCCCAAAAAAGGATCTATGGATGGGTTTCACGGGGATTCATGAAAATGGATGGGGCAAAAATTAATATTAATTTTCATTCATCTCTACTTGAAATTTAGCATGACCTTTTATCATGAATTTAAAAATATAATTCTAAGAAGAGCTTAAAGGATTCACTAGATTGCCAAAGTGACCCATGTAGGGATGTGTTGGTAAATGTTGAACAATCAGCTCTCAGAAGGAGAAAATGTATGCAGGATACAATTTTAAGTTTCATCTGCAGCATTGATATTTTCTCTATCACTTTCTTAAGTCTAGGCAATCAACAACAACAAAAAAATCAAGCCACAATTTGCAGTTTGTTGATTTCCAAGGTGTAAATGCTTAAACTAATAATTTGACAAATAGGCTCTTAATGACTCCTGCACATCATGATACAAAAAAAGATTAAGAACCTTCCCTCCCTCCCCCATCATCTACTCCAACCTCATTTTACAGAGGAAGATACTGGACCCAGGACAGAGGTGACTTCCTTAAGGTCATATTTTTATTGAAAGCCTGAACTAGGATTAAGGTCCATCAAAACATTTAACAAATATTTCCTGAGAGCTCACTACATACTAACCATTTTGCTAAGCACAAATTCCTAATGTTTTGCTCTTTCCAAATACCATGATATCTTCTTTAGTTAGTAAATTAACAAATTATTAACTTGATATTATTAAAGAAGCTATCCAATCCAAGGGCAATTCAGGTCGTGCCCACAGTTTGAATGGCTATGGCTTCAATGATTCCAGGGAGTACCTCATGGATGAGGCTATAGATATCCATCCAAGTTTCAAAATCTGGCTATGTTCTTGAGGTTTTTAGTCATGTCTAACTCTCCTAACTGTTCATGACCGCATCTGGGGTTTTCTTAGCAAAGATATTAGAGTGGTTTACTATTTCCTTCTCCAATTCATTTTACAGATGAGGAAACTGAGGCAAACAGGATTAAGTGACTTGCCCAGAGTCACATAGCTGATTACTGTTTGAGATAAAATTTGAACTCAGGTTCTCCTGCTTCCAGCACCAGTACTCTATCCATTGTGCCACTTGGGTACTTATACCTAAAGCTGGCCTATTTGCAGATCATAAGCACAGGAAAATTTAGTGATTTTTCCAGAATAACACAGTCAGAGACAATATTTGAATCCAGATATTCCTGACAATCAAGTCCAATGTCTTATCCACTGCCTCTTGTTCTTTTAGCTTCCTTTTCTTTGCTTAAACCTCAGGAAACCTCCCATGTCTTCTCCCCCACAACAAATCCTATCAATCCTTCAATGCCCACTTGAAATACTATATTGTCTCCTTGCCTTCTGTCCTTTATTTTAGGGCCTAACTCATTGTCCCTTCACAACATTTTCCCTGATCTCTTCCATCCACAATGCTATCTTTCTCTTAGAGTCCTAGAATATTAAAGCTGAAGATCAGTTAAACCAGAGATCAGCTCATCTCTCACCCCATGAAATTTTGAAGTGTTTCTGATCTATCCTTATTATTAACTTGCTTTCTTAATTCAATTTAACAGAATTTAACAGAATAATTGAAGACTTATTATGCACAGGACAGGCACTAGGTGATACAGTGGCTAGAGCATGTGCCTGGAGTCAGGAAGAGCTGAGTTCAAATCCAGCCTCAGATATTTATGAGCTGGGTGATACTGGGCAAGTCCCTTACCCCTGATTATCTCAGTTTCCTCATCTGTAAAACAAGCTAGAAAAGGAAAGGACAAACCACTCCATTATCTTTGTCAAGAAAACCCCAAATGAGGTCACAAAGATTCAGACATGACTGAAACTTGAATTGATATGATATTGAATAATTGAATAATTGAGTTGAATAATAACAGCATGTAGGTCACTGCCCTAAGAGCTAGAGATACAGACAAAGAGAGTAAGAGAGAGAGAGAGAGAGAGAGAGAGAGAGAGAATTGTTTTGTCCTTCAAATAGTTTATGTTCTATTTACAAAGCAAATGTAAAATTAGTAAAAAGTAATTTCAAGAGGTCAAGGATACTAACAATGGGGATGCTCGGGACAAGCTTCCCAAATGAAATGGTACTCAGTCCTTGCTTTGATACTAGAGTTGGCCAAGTTGACTGCATTGAAAGTTGTGTAAGAAGAGGAGTATGAAATAGGATTGGAAATGTAAGTGGAGCTCAAATTGTGGAAACATTTAGGAAGTCCAGGCCATCTTTAAATAACTCTAGTTGTGAGGAAATTATTTTTCATCTTGTACCAGAATTTGCTCCTCCTCCCTGTAACTTTTCTCCATTGGCTTGAGTTCTCACTCCTAATTCCTTTTCCATGTGACAAGTCTTCAACTATTTGGAGACAGTTATTTCATTCCCTTTTAAGTTTTCTCTTTTCCAGGTTTAATGACTCTGATTGCTTTGACCAATTCCCATGGAATATAACATCAGGTCCCCTCACCATTCTAGTGACTTTGGATGTCGCACTGATTGTCGAGACCCTTTTTAAAATATGGTTCTCAGAACTGAGCATCAGGCTTCAGGTTTATACTGAACAGAACACAATGAGAATATTGCTTTCTTTGCTCTGGAAATTCTCTATCGTAGTTATATCACATTGTTATTTCACATTGGACTTACAGGACACCAAATCTTCAGTCTATTTTCACAGAAATGCTATAACCACATCTCTACCATCTTATATATAGGCAAGGTTTTTTTTTTTTTTTAAATCCAAATATAGGACTTAACATTTGTTGTACAAATAACATATATACATATACATACATATATATATATAATGTGTATCATATATAATATATACATATAATATGTGTGTGTATATATATACATATATATACATATAGCAAAGGTAGTATGGACAAGTATATCGCGCATCAGGATTTCATTCAGGAAGAAATAGTTCAAATCAAATATTACTTCTGGCAATTACCAGTGAACAATTCATATAAGTTGTCTATACTCCAAACAACTAACTCCTTAGGACTTTTTAAAATCATGCCCCATTTAGAATTCCTTCTGCTAATAAAATCATAAATCATTCTAAGGCACATGGGTAGCATAATGGATAGAGTATTATATTTGGTATTAGAAAAATCCAGGACTCTGCTGGGGCCAAATTGTATCAAGTCCCAAGAACCAATTGTACAATTATTCTGTGTGGGAATTTATAACTAAGAAATTGGTAAATGCTACAAACCAGGGCTTCATTTCTTATTTTCTGGATTGAGTAGACCAGTGATATCAAATTCAATAGAAACAAATTTATCCTGATGGAATATTGGCTTAGAAAACAACAAATTAATTTTATGATGCATTATAATTTATTTTGTTGGATATTTCTCAACTATATCTAAATGTAGATAGGGCCCACTTGGTAATTTTGCAGCTACAAATTAACACCTCTGGTTTAGAAGATGATAGAGAAAATGTTAAAATTAAAAGTGAGTCTTGCCTAACTTTCCCCCCAAACATCTAGTTGTTAAACATTTACCAGCATACCACTAGGAAGACCCAAGTTTGAATTTTGCTTCACACTAGCTACTAATGTGACTCGGGCCAAATTATTTCATCTCTTTTAGCCTTATTTTCCTCTTTGTAAAATGGAAATAAAAATAGTACCTATCTCCCAGGTTGTTTGTAAGAATCAAATAAAAATGTAAAGCACTTACTGTACAAAATAAATGCTATTATTAATAATAACATTATTGTATATTTCATTTTATTATATTCAGCTTATCACCTCAGCCCTTCTTGAGCTCTTTTTGGATGCTAATTCTCTTTCACAATATTTCAAGCTATTTCAACTTTGTGTCATCTGCAGTTTTGATAAGTATGCTATTTATATATTCATATATGACCCTCTCTCTTCTGCTCTTGATTTTCCCATTCATTATCTCCCATCCCTGAAATGTAGAAGCTCTCCACTTCTGCCTCACAGTATCTTTCTCTTCCTCTGTTGTTTTTATTGTTTGTCCTTCAGGTTCAAAAAGGACCATGGCAATAGGGAGGGGGTGCCATGACATACAAGTGAATTGGATTTGAGTGCAGAAAAGCTGTGCAAAGTCATTAGCATCACTTTTCCCTCCAGAGCCACCTGGGTCTAATGGCACGATATAGATGAAGATGACTGGAAATGGCCCTTGATGCAATGGGAGATCTTGACATTTTTCTTTCTTCCTCTAATAAACAGCTCAAGCACTGTCTTCTTCATGAAGTTTTTCTTAATCCCCTCTAAATGCTGCTCTTCTACATCCCCGACTATTTTATATTTAACCCACTTTCCATATATTTCTATTAATTCTGCATGTAATTACATGTGTCATTGTTCCCTTTGTTGAATATAAGTTTCTTGGCAATACGAATTGTTGAATTCAATTGTATTAGTTTCCCCAGTATCTAGCACAATCCCTGTCAAAGAAGAGCTATTTAGTTTCTTGACTGATTAATTCATTCATATAAGTTATGGATTAAAATGTTTTAAAAAGTGATCATAACAACAGTCACCAACCTAACACTAAGTGCTTTAATCTTTGGAAAGAACTTTACAATAACCCTAGGCAGTAAATATTCATGCATTCATTTATTAATTTTTAATCAAAAAATTTTAAATATACATTGTTTTATTAATTATGCTGGGAGAAAAAAATCAGAGCAAATAGGAAAAACCATGGGAGAGATAAAAAAAAAAAAAAAAGAACAGAAAAAAGAAATGAACATAGCATGTGCTGATTTACACTCAGTCTCCTTAATTCTTTCTCTGGTTGCAGATAGCATTTTCTGTCTAAAGTCTATTGGGATTGCTTTGGATCACTGAACTATTGAGAAGAAACAAGCCTTTCATAGTTGATCATTGCACATTCTTGCTGTTATTGTGTACAATATATTCTTGGTTTTACTTGTTTTGCTCAGCATCAGTTCATGTAAATCATTCTCGGTCTTTCTATAATCAGTTTATTCCATCAATTTTTATAGAAAAATAATATTCCACTAGGTGCTAAATACTTATTACTGTTGTTCAGTTGCCTCCAAATCTCCATGACCCCATTGGGGTTTTTCTTGGCAGAGATATTAGAATGGTTTGCCATTTCCTTGTCTACATGAGAAAACTGAGGCAAGCAGGATTAAGTGACTTGCTCAAAGTCATTTAACTAGTAAGTATCTAAGGCCATATTTGAACTCAGGTCAGGAAGATTCCAGTGCTATGTAACTTCCCCTACCCCAAAGTAAATCCTACTTACTAATAACAAATGTGAGTAAAGGACAAAGCCCTGTGACAGAACAGAGGCCTGCAGGAAGCCAAGAGAAGTCTCTCTAAAGATTAATCTTGATTTGTTCTTCAGCATTCTTTGAGCCTCATTATAAATCCAAGGCATTCCACTATCAGTCAGCTTTTATGCAGGAAACCAACAGTACTTTGGTGATTTGCTAATTTAGTAACTTTGTCAAAAAGGAAATGAAATTTCCTATGATCTGCTCTATGCCTGAAGAACCCATATTGGTTCATACTGATCACCATTCCCCTTTCTAAATGCACAAAACTCATTAATATTATAACTATTCTACAATTTTGGCAGGAATTAATGTCAAGCTTGTTGCCTTTTGGTTTCCAGAGCCTACTTTGTACCATTACAAAAACTATTAGGGTATTGTTCATTTTCTGCCTTCTAGCACCTTTTTCCTTCTCCCCACAACTCCCTCTCCGGCCATTGTCATTTAGAAATCATCACCAACAAATCAGTCATCATATATGCAAGTTTTTCAATACCCTGGGGCATAGTTAGTCTGTACCAAGAGATGGGAATGTATTTAGAGCAGGTAAGTGCTTTCTTCTACTAGCTCCCTTCTTCATTCCCCTTAATGTTTTCTTTCAGGAGTTCAGAATAGTTGGTCAATAAACATTTATTAAGCAGCTGTTATGTGTAGACACTACACTAAATCCTAGAACACATTTGGAAGAAAACTAGAATCTGAAGTCATAGTGGACCATGGCCTTAACTTCAATTATCAACATAGAACATGGAATTAATGAAGCCCCGATCCCTAAGCAAATGCACTAGAAGGTATAGACAAAAACTACAAAAAGGCATTAGAGGGGGCAAATGTTAGTCAATAAATCATCAGACTGGAAACCTGAGGAACTTGGTATGGTCTTATCTCTGCTATTTATCCAGTAGGTAACATTAGAGAAGTCACCCTTCTAGGTTTATCACATGTCAACTGCACTAGCTAACGTTTAAAGTTCCTTTCACTTCTAACATTTTATGTTTCTACACCTACTTCCCAGACTAATCCTAATTAGCTACCCATGAATAAATATTACAAGGGTCAAGGAAGGCTGGTGGATAGTTGAGATTTACTGTATCTCAATTGTATACAGAGATTTATTTCTGTATTTCTTTTAAATGGGGAGAAGAAAAAAGAGTTCCTTTTAGAGCATAAAGTCTGGGATGGGTCTCTAAGAGTCCTGCCATTTAAATCTCTACTTCCATGATACATTTTAAACAATTCACCAAGATGATAATAATAATAGTCTTAACAACTCACATGTTATGAAACACTTTCTCCCCATGAAACTGTGAAATAAGCAATTAGTAACTTTTTTTTATAGAACACATGCACTAGGAAGGAACTTAACAGTTATCAGCATTAGAGGTCTTGAAAGTGGGAACCCTCATTTTTGTCTGTTGTTCCATGGCTTAGCACAGTGCCTGACATATATGGCAGATGCTCGATACACATTTGATGAACTGAAATGAATATAGTCTAACTCCTTTTTATAAGTGAGAAAACTGAGATTGAGAAATTAGATAATTTGTCTATTGATATTGAGTAACAAAGGCTGAGACTAGAAGTCAGAGTTCTAAAGGGAGTCCACTCTCTTTTGAATCCCAAGAGCCTCATCCCACTTAAATGCTCAAGAGCAGACAAAATCAGAGGAAGTTCAAGTGTTAAATAATCACTCAGCCATTTCTGATGTTGCTTTCTAACAAACAGGCCACATTTGATTTGATGGCAAGAATAAAGAGTTGGAAACAGAAAATAGCAGCCATTACAAATCATGTGTCAGGTCCTTCAGGAAATTGGAGGGCCATAAATATGCAACAGCAAGCAATACTGAAACCCAAAAGTGCAACAGCAATCTGAAGAATGGCTACTTTAAAATGACCCCTTTTCCCTCTAGATGCCAACTTAGTGTGAGACTAGAAATCTGACCTTTTCTGATAACAGGATGTTTTTATCAGCATTTGCAATTTCAGAGACAAATGTGACAGGGGATGCCAGTCAAAGGCTCTTTAGACTTCTGTCACATGTCCCAGGTGAATGGTACAGGTTTCAGATTGGGATCCTTATTCCTGGTGACGAATGGGGGAAGAAGGCTGGAAAGTGCTCCTCATGGTTCAAGTCAGCTCATACTGAGTTTTTCCACATTAACAACTGGAAAGGTCATTGACTCATTAATAGAAGAAAATTATCAGAATAAAAATCATCTAGAGGAATTAGTAATCTAGAATTGAGTAATTTCAGGATCCTACACACTTTCTGACAGGGAGATAATGGATTCAAGGCACAGAATGAAACCCATATTATGAGACACAGCTGAAATAGGAAATAGTTTTGCTTGATTATGAATATGTAACAAAGATTTTGCTTTTCTTTCTTTATTTTTTATTAGGAAAGAGAAAGGGGAAGGAAATAGGGGGTTTGCAATAAAGTGGCCTAAAAAAGGAAGAAAATGAAAGAAAAGAAACAGACTTTTTAGAGAAAATGCTCAGAAACACAAATAATCAAGTCAGTTTTGAAAGTTATATGTTGAATTTCTTATAAATTCTTATAAAATTAAAAGGAAAGGTAAACTGTACACAAGGGATTCACAATTTTGTGTCCAATTCCCTTTTTCTATTATATATTGTAATATATATAATAGAAAAAGGGAATTGGACACAATATATATACACATATAGGTATATATATAGATATCTATTTTTATAGATATCTATCTCATACACCTTTGTGTATGCATATATGTGTTAAATATTTTCCTAAGTTAGGATCCTGACATCTGTTTCCTACCCAAAAGATATTTCCCTTGTCACATCCAGATAAGGGATGCTCTGGTCACTGACTGGTCTCTATCAGCAAGTTAGGAACATAAGTATAGATAGATTGCTCAAACACTCTACCTCTCCTCCTGCTCCATTCCTGTTATTTCAAAAAAAAAAAAAAACTTTATAAAATAATTTACTTGTATTCATAGAAGCAAAAAGAATTATTTGAACAATGTGTTTAAACAATAACAAGAGCTAGTATTTATATAATGCTTTAGGCTAATAAAGCCCTTTATAAATATCATCTCATTTGATTCTTATAATAACCTTGGGAAATGTTACTTTTAGCCCCATTTTATAGATGAAGAAATGGAGACAGACAGAAGATGTTACTTGCCCAGGGTCACATTAAGTGTCTGAGGTTGGATTTGAATTCAGATCTTCCTTCCTCCAGGCACTGCACCCTATTCACTGTGCCGCCTTGCTGACGGTTATTTCATGGGTTATGTGTCTGTAACTTCTTTCAAGTCTCAGCAGAGGAAAGAGATAGGGGGAAGGACAAGTATTTCTTAAGAGGCTACTGTGTAGCACTTTGCTAAATGCTTTACGAATATCTGATTCTCACAACAGCAAGGGGAGATAATTTGTTACTATTATCTTTATTTTATAATTGAGGATACTATAACCCTAGAGTTAAGTAACTTGTCCAATCACACAGTTACTCCAAGTCTAAAGTCAAATTAAAATTCAGATCTTCCTGTGGTATGTCTTTATGTAACAAAGTTAACAAATTACTCAATGTAGATGTGTGTCACCTGTAATTTTGATGATCATGTTGTCTATTCCTGTTGACTATATCATCAGTTCCCTGATTTTCTTGTCTTCAAAACTCTTTTTTCTACTGCTGGCTTATGTTGAAATTTTTGTTGGTGCCTGAAAACCTTCTTGTTCTGGAACAGATTACTATTTCCATAGTTTACTCAGCCTGACTATTCCTCTGTAAGGTCTCCCCCTAGTTATCCCCTGGTTAATTCCTCCTGGAGCCTTCATCTTACTGAAGGGACCGGCCCTTCAGCTTTCATTCTCCTCCCAATTTCATTCCTGATTTTTACATACTTTAAAACCATTCTCCTGCACCCAGTTACATTCTGCTTCTCTCCTCTGTCCCACCATTTCTGCTTCCTATTTCATGTTATCTTTTCTCCTTTAGAATATAAGCTTCTTGAGACTTACATGAACTTATGCTAAATGAAGTGAGTAGAACCAAGAGAATATTACACACAACAACAAACAGATTATGTGATGACCAATTATGATGGACGTGGCTCTTTTCCACAATGAGATGATTTGAAAGACTTGAAAATTCGGATCAAATCACTGACCAACTATGACTCCAAAGAACTAATTATGATATATGCTACATACTTTCTGACAGGGAGATGATGGACTCAAAGGCACAAAACAAAACCCATATTATCAGACACAGCTGGGATAGGAAATAGTTTTGCTTGACTATGAATATGTAACAAAGATTTTGCTTTTCTTTATTTTTTATTAGGAAAGAGAAGGGGATAGGAAATGCGAACTTGTAATAAAGTGGCCTAAAAAGGGAAGAAAATGAAAGAAAAGAGGCCCTTAGACTTTTTAAAGAAAATGCTCAGAAGAGAATAGAAGGAAACACAAATAAGTCAGCTTTGAAAGTTACATATTAAATTTCTTAAAAAATTAAAAGGAAAGGCAAACTGTACAAAAGGAATTCACAATTTTGTGTCCAATATTTTCTATTATATATATCTATATCTATATGTATCTTTTTATAGATATCTGTCTCACACACTTTTGTGTGTGTGTATTAAATATTTCCCAAAAAAACTTCATTTCAAATTGACAGCAAACCATTAATAACTATTCTTTGTGTCTAGTCATTTGGCTATTTATAAATCCACTTAGCTATACTATTATTCAGCTCAAATAGCTTCATCTTCTATATAAGAATATTACAATAGACATTGTCTTACTAAGGAAGGGATTTGATCCTTATTAAAATAATTTGTGTCTTGGAGATTTCATGCTTAAGTATTTCCCATCTTCCTTGGAACAACTTTCTCTATAAAATATTAGGACATTGGATCCTACCAGTCATTACTCTGAAACTGTTAAAAAAAAAAAAAAAAAACTATTCTTGTCTGGTTTTAGAGAGAAAATCCTAAGGGAATGGTGTAAAAGTGTCTAAGAGTGGAGCAGAAAGAAAATGGGGACTAGAAGAGGAGAAAGGCAATGAAGATAACTTAAACAAGATTATAATTGGCTTTATTCTCTTTATCATGAACCCAATGAGAGAGTTGTTAGTTATCTCCAAGTTTTCATCATTTCCACTTAGTAACCTCTTCTTTTTATTAGTCAGAATTAGGTCTACAATAGCAATTTTTCTTGTTGCTTCTGTCACTTTCTAAAGGATGAAATCATACTTACAGTGCACAAATTTATCAGCTGAACTGTTGGCAGAGGGAGAGCTATTATATAACTGATATTTGGATAACTGATGTACCCCTGTCATTATATCTTGCTATGATTTGTAATGGGTTATCCGAACTTCTCATTTAATTACTCATTTTTGTGCCCTCTAATATAGACTTATTACAATAATGCTTCTTTTTTTCTTCATGCTGACCTTGACCCCAATGTTCTCTATCATCTTTCCCATTTAATTTTCTGAATTTCCTCAGATAAGTTTATATTTATGTTCTAAATATTAAACATTTCTCTGCCACTCTTCTTATTTATTTTTCCCATTTAAACAATTTGATCTTTCCATAATTATTTTCAAATGGTGAGGCCTATAACCCATCAAGTCTCAATATAATCTACAGATAATTTTCTTCCTTGATTTAGGATCTCTGATTCAGTTGATTGCTATATTTTGTGCATCTGTATATAAAAATCTGAAGCCAAGGGTTTTATTTCTGGCTCTCTTCTTGGAAATTATTTCCTTGGAATAACTGGTTTTTCTTCTATTTTATACTGGGCCTACTATTCTCTAAGGCATTAGTTTTCAAACTTTTTGATTCCAAGATCTCTTCATAAATCTTATTATTGAAGATCCAATCCCACCCACAATGAACACCAAAAATTGGTCACTATTTACCATATTCAAAATTTAAAATTCATTATAATTATTATGAAAATAATTTTGATCTTTCAGACCCCTTGAGAGGGTATAGAGGACCCATAGGGATCTCCAGACCATACTTCAAGAACTGTTACTCTGAGTCAGTGGTTCTCAAACTTTTGTTTTCAGTATCTTTATCCTATTAAAAATTATTGAGAATCTCTCCAAAGCGTTTTTGTTTATCTGGATTATAGACACTTACCATATTGGAAATAAAAACTATTTTTGAATTTGTAGATCCTCTAAAAGAGTTTCAGAGATCCCCAGGATTCTCTAGACCATACTTTGAGAACCACTGTGAATCTAAGTTATCAAACTCAACAGCTATGTATGGGGTGTTTCCTCTCTTTCCCTCCCTTTGCAGTATAAGACACTATGGATTACATTTCTAAAACTCCAAGCATTTATTATGTATACTCCATCCTTAACCAATATCCCTGTTCTTGCTGTATTTTCAGCTATTAAAATCTAAGTTATTTTTTTAAACATCATCTTCTTACATAATTTTTCACTTTTCAAATTTTCTTTCTCTTCTGAAACCACTAACTTTAAGCAATGGTAAAAATGGGGGGAAAAAAAACGAACTATGCCATTAATTTTTTCAGTATTTTGTCTAGCTCTTCACTGTCCTTAGCAATGCTTTCATATAATATCATTGAATCCTGAATAAGTCACCAGAAATAGTTGTCAGATCTGAAGAGCATCAAGAGACACTCCATCACCTCTGGGAACATACATATCTTGGGAAGACAACAGATTGCTGAGAAATAGCTGCCTCAGAAATGCCCATCACGAGGTTACTAACCACCATTATTTGTTTCTTAATAATCACATTAACAGTAGTTTAGGTTTACATACTGCTTTAATATTTAAGTGCTTTAAAGAATCATCTTATTTGAGCCTCACAACAACCTTTTTTTGAGATAGGAAAGGAAGTATTTATATTATGAGGCACTATGCTTGGCATTTTATGATTGTTATCTCATTTGAGACAACAATCCTGGGAACTAAATGCTGTTATGATTTCCATTTTACAGATGTGGAAACTGAGACAGTCTATTGGAGAAGGAATCAGATGGGTGTCAACAAGCTGTATTTACCTTGACCATCAGAAAGAGATGGAGAAGACCCTTGAAATGAAGAAGACCCAAGAAACATCAGATGGTTCCATCGCTGACTGAGCCACAGATAACCCTAGAGAACTTTTAAATTTAGCTCTTTACACTATTAATTTTTTGATTTTTGATAAAGATGCACTGGCATTGAGTACTTAGGCTTTTCAGATAGGGCTGTTGTTGAACACCTGTCAACACTCTCACCTGTTCCCATTCAATGGAAAACTGATGCACCAGTGTGGATAGAATAGTAACCCTTAACAAGTGATAAAATTCAGGCCTTATTAGATATAGTATAAGAGCAACTTGACCAAGGACACTTCTAAACTTCTCTAAGTCCTTGGAATTCCCCTGTATTTGTTGTAAAAAAGAAATCTGGATAATGGAGGATATTGAGTGATTTAAGAAAAGTAAATGAACAGATGGAAACATGGGAATTTTTCAGCCTGGACTTCCATCTCCTACTCATAGAGAAAGGCCTCTTGGGGTTATAAACATTAAGGATTGTTTCTATTCCATCCGTCTAGATAAGGAGGATATGAAAAGATTTGCTTTTTGAGTGCCCAGCCTTAATTTAGCTGAGCCTTATAAAAGATATGAATGGACAGTTTTGCCACAGGGAATGACTATATGTCAAATGAATGTTGCTGATGCTCTTACTCCAGTAAGAAAAGCATTTCCAAAAGTTATGTTGTTATCTTATATGAATGATATCTTGGGGTGTGCACCTGAGGAGGGAATGTTAGAAGCAGGTCTATAAAAGACCATAGAAACTCTAAGGAACTACAAATTGTAGATAGCTCCAGAAAAAATTCAAAGACACTTCTTTTCATATCCTAAATATGAAGTATATCCTAAGGTGCTTACAGTACAAAAACTTTCTTTAAGAACAGAGAAGGTGAATACCTTAAATGACTTTCAGAAATTGATAGGAGATATCCAATGGATGCATCCAGTGTTAGGCTTAACTACCTATCAATTGCAACCGTTATATGACATTTTAAGGGGAGACATTGCTTTAAATTCATCATGTTTACAAAAACTTACAAAAGAATCTAAAAAAAACCAAAACTTTTTTTGAGAAAAGTTGAACTGGCTTTATCCAATGTGGTTGAGTCACTCAGAAACCCTTGGAAATATCAGTTTTTTGCTACAAAAGAGGCATCCACAACAGTCCTTCATCAAGGAAATAGTGTGATAGAGTGGGTGAACCTCCCAGCACAACCAGAATAAAGCCTTACTCCTAACCCAGTGCTTGTGGCTAGAATTTTATTAAAAGCTATTAAGTGAGCAGTATAATTATCTGGGATAAGTCCTGACAAGATATACACCTTTTATACCAATGCTGTGTTGTTAATGTATGCTGTGAAACCATCCCAGAGTGGCAAATTTTATTGGCCATGGCTCCAAATTTTACACGCAAGTCTCCATTAAAAATAATCTGGCTATTACATAATTGGCAATGGATTCTTGAAGAAAAGATTTCTAAGATTCCTCTTAAAGGACCAACTATCTTTACAGATGCATCCAAACATAACATTTGCGCTGTATACTCTCATGACTTAACTAGAAAGAGAGTAGTCAGAACTCCTTTTCAGTCCACTCAGCAGAATGAATTGTATGCGATCATTCGAGCTCTTACTTATTATCCAGGAGACATAAATATAATATCTGATTCAGCCTATTCAGTAGATGTGGTACAAAGAATTGCCACAGTCCAAATAAAATTTGCGGCCTCTAATATATATCAGCTCTTTAAGGAACTTCAAGAGCAAGTGAGAAAGCATCCAGCTAAGATTTATATTTTGCATGTCCACTATCATAGTGGACTTCCAGGTCCTATTTTTTTATGGAAATTCAAAGGCAGATAGTCTTCTAACCATGTTAGCCAATACTCCTTTATTTCAGGCAGCCCAAGAATCTCATTCTAAATATCATCAGGCTGCTCAAGCTTTATATTTGCAATTTCAGATAACAAAAGAGGAAGCTAGAAGCATAGTAAAAGGCCTTCCTTTCCACACTCCTTTGCTCCCTCCAGGGAAGAACCCTCATGATTTGAGACCCAGTGAAATTTGGCAAATGGGTCCATTATGAATCTTTTGTTTGTCTGTCTTTTATCCATGTTGTGGTAAACACCTTTTCAGGATTCACTTTTGCCATACCAGCAGCAAAAGAGACAGTCCGAGTGGTCACTGAATTTCTCATCCAAGCATTTGCAGTTATGGGTGTGCCACAAGCAATAAAAACAGATAATGGACCTGCATATACTTCTAAACATTTTGCACACTTTTATGTACAGTATCAGATTTTACACACCACTAGCATACCTTTTAATCCTCAAGGACAGGCAATAGTAGAGAGGAGAAACAGAGACATTAAGATGCTCCTCCAAAAACAAAAGAAAGGGGGAGCCACAGGTAACCCTAGAGAACTTCTAAATCTAGCCCTTTATACTATTAACTTCTTGATTTTTGACAAAGATGCACTGGCTCCAGCAGACAGGTTTTATAACTCACCAGAAGGGCAGTGTCCAGTGAGAGCAGATCCATTATCTTCAGATAATCACAGTTGATGTGGAGAGATCCAGAAAGTGATAAACAGAAGGGTCCAGATAGGTTAACTGTTTGGGGAAGAGGGTTTGCTTGTATCTCTATAGATGGAGAAGGAATCAGATGGGTGCCAAGAAGCCCTATTCGCCTTGTCCATTAGAGAGAGATGGAGTAAACCCTTGAAACAAAGAAGACCCAAGAAACATCAAGTGGTTCCATCACTGATTGTGCCCACCACTGAAAAAGCATGGCAGTTATGGCAATTGACTCATGGATATCAAAAATTATTGAACTTCAAAACTCTCAGAAATCATTGGAATTTCTGAGACATGATAAGATTCCTGAAAACCCTCAGGAATCATTGGATTCCCTGACATATGATGAGTCTATTGCAGGGCTTCAAAACTTGCAGGGATCATTGGATTCTCTGACACATGAAGTAATGGACAGTAGATTGATTTTGAACTATCTCTTGGCTGCTGAAGGAGGCATATGTGTGATTGTTATTTACATACCCTCCTTCTAGGTCTTCTGGAAATCTTACAAAACTGTGTTGATTCATATTGTTTGTTATATCACTACTTACATGTACAATTCATGTTTGTTACACCACATTGAGCCTGCACCGGCTGTGGGGAGAGTCATCACTATTAGCCTGTGTTATATTACTATGTGCTTGTGTAATACCTCCCATGCTGATGGATTTATGTATACTCTTTCAAGTACCCTTCAGCCCGGAGGAACCCAGCTAATATCTGGTTTGACTTCCCTTTTCTTTTTGGTGTTTTCACCTCCTTTCCTGAGAAGTCAGGGAGGGCGTGACCACCTGTGTTACAAAACAAAAGAAAGTGGGACATGTAGGGGGCCAGAATTCTGAAAGGGTGTACTTGAATCTAGGACAGCAGGGTGCTTGTAGTTAAGTACCCAGTGTGAGATGGTGGTTCTTTAAGCACATACTTGATGTCATGTAATGATGCGGCCAATCTAGTTGGCGTATACTCAGGGTAATGTGGTGATGTGATGTTCTACAGCTGTGTATGCCCAGTATAGTGCGATGATGTAGTCGTGCTGGGGGATTTCAGGGAGTCTCAGAGACTGAGGGCACTCTTAGCCACAGCGATTTCAGCCACAGAGAAGACTTCAGGCTCCAGACTCCAGAGACCAGACTCCATCTTTGACCAGCCACGTGGCTGCTCCCCTAATTCCTTCACTTCACTCTTCCATGAAGCCCAAGGCCTCTGGTTGATCCTGAGGCCCACCAGAGAGCTAGCCCAGACATTATAGTCTATACTTGGTTAAGTGACTTACCTAGGGTCACACAGAAAATAGGCATTTGAGGCAAGATTCAAGTTCAGATTTTCCTATTTGTAACTTCAAGATTTTTATCCACTGACTTACTCCATTGCCTCTTCTGATCAATCTTTTTTTTTCCCCTGAGGCAATTGGGGTTAAGTGGCCTTGACCAGAGTCACACAGGAAGTGTTAAATGTCTGAGACCAGTTTTGAACTCAGGTCCTCCTGACTTCAGGACTGGGGCTCTATCTATTGCGCTGCCTAGCTGCCCCCTCTTCTGCTCATTCTTGATGGCATTTGTGGATCTCTATCATTCCTTAGACCAGTGGTTCTCAAAGTGTGGTCCAGAGTATCCTGGGAGTCTCTGAAATCCTTCCAGAGGATCTACAAATTCAAAATTATCCTTTATTTCTAATGTGGTAAATATCTATAAATATAACCCACATAGATTAGACAGATCTTCAATTGATTATTGAGAACAAAAATTTGAGAACCACTGCCTTAGAGTATAAGAAGCTGCTTCCTTTATAGAGGATCCAGTTTCTTCAGGAAAAAAAAAAAAAGCTCTAGTTACTTAGGTCCAAATATTCCATGTTCCTTCTTCTTCTTCCCTTTGTCACAATCTCCACTCCTCCCTCCTTCTGACAGTTCTTCAGACTTTTGTTCTTTATTTTCCTACCAGTCAGTGGGACCAAACCAGCTTCTAATCTGTGGGTGGCTGGAGCTAACAAAGCAGGCTAGAGAGAGGAGGGTCAGCAATCAAATAGAACTTCAGTTTCAAATTGAGGAAAACAGCTTGCAAGCAAGGAGACAGAGTAGACACACGTGCCAGGGACCAGAGACAGTGAAGGGAGATCTCAATACTTAGACCAGTGGTTGCCCAGTGAACTGTAGCCCTGATAATGAGAGGTAACTACAACAATGAGACAGGTCTGATTCATAGCAGGGCTTCATGACCAGAACATGTCTGAGCTTGTCCAGTGCTTGTCCGAGAACACCTGGTGCTAGTCAAAGCAATTCAACAATTATGTTATTTTGTCAGAGGGTGAGAGCGCTCAGAGGATGAGAGCAAAGGATTGTTGTTATGCCAAGCTCAGGGCACAGCTTCCTTGCTGGGACTTAGTTCTAGAAAATAGGGTGTGTCCTAGTATCCTGAAAAACATTTCCTCCTCTGTGAGCCCCCCTTTTTCTTTCAAGAAAAACCTCATTCTCCCTGACAATAATTCCCGAAAGAGAATTATTTCCTATATCTCTAATCCTGTCACTATGGTCTCTGAGAGGATGACCAGCTTAGAATTTATTCTTGCTACTTAGCACTAGCAGAAGCACTACATGACTAATTTCCTTCCCAAATCTTACTCTGGTTTCAAGGCTCAGAACTCTTCCCAACTGGATAATCTAGCACAGATCTTCTCAACCTCAATATCAGTCTCTGTCTGGAGTTCAATTCAGAGTTTAAACATTTATTATCTTATAATGTTATGAGCTTTCAAAAGCCTTATTGACTGATGCCTTTTGATTGTGTTTCACAGTTATATAATCCCTCCTCCCCCTTTTCCCTAACTTCTTCCCTCAAGAAGCCTTTTATAACGAAAGGATTGAATCAAGCAAAACCAAACTACACATTGAACACTTCGGACTGTGCATATAACAGTTCACACCATAGTTTCATACCTCTTAAGTGAAAAGAGAGATGTGCATTTCCTCATATTTTCTTTCTGGTCAATATTGATCTTTTATAATGGTTTTCTAATTGTTTCATGTTTCTATATCTTATTTCTGCCAGTGAGATTCTAAGCTTCTGAAGGTAAGAGCCACGAAGTAAATTTCTTTTATGGTCTCCACACCTCCTAGCACAGTATAGGTACATGGGGACTTCCTGATAGTGTTCACTTGACTTGATTCAATTTGTTGACCAGCAAGGCAAATACTAGCCTTTGGCAAATAAGACAAGTAGTAGTGATACAAAAAGACATGACATACACATAAGAAAACACTGTTCTTAATACTCTCAGAAAGGAAGGAATTAACATGTATGTAGGACATTGTGATTTAGGCACTATGCTAAGTACTTTACCAATATTATCTCAGGTGATAAACATAACAATTATGGCAGGTAGGTGCTTTTATTTTTTTTTTTTTATTTTGAAGAGAGATGGTAATTAGGGTTAAGTGGCACATTAACCTTGGTGATAAATACTTGTTGCTCAGTCCTGTCTTACTCTCCATCACCCCATTTGAGGTTTTCTTGGCAGAGATCCTGGAATGGTTAGCCATTTCCTTCTCCAGATGAAGAAACTGAGGCAAGCAGGATAAGTGACTTGCGTAGAGCCACACACTAATAAGTATTTGAAGCTAGATTTGAACTCAGTTCTTCTTGACTCCAGGGCTGATGCTCTATCCACTGCACTACCTAATAGCTTTTATTATCCCCATTTTACAGATGAGGAAACTGAGGTAAACAGAGTTTCAGTGATTTGTTCAGAGTCACACAGCTGGTAAGTGTCTGAAGCTAGATTTGAACTGAGGTCTTCTTGATCCCAGAACCAGCATTTTATTCCCTATTCCACCTGGGAATATCTTATATTACTGTCAAGTGTTTTGATTTCACTTCTAAGCATCTGAATTTCAGAAAGCACAAAGCTATCATTGGAAGATCATAACTGCAACCAGACAAATTCAAGGACATATTTATTTTACAACTCTGTTGTCTTCATGATTACCTACAGAGTACAGGCTAATTTTTCGTTGGTCAAGACCACCTTTTACCAGATTAGATTTCTTTAGTTTATTAAAAACACACACTGTGAAAATGCTATCCTTGAAGTACAGACCTGCATATCTCTCTGGATGGGAAGCAGCTCTGTTGGCTTTGGTTCAACTTTTGGAGGAATTTCCAAATGCAAACACTTCCTGGAATAGTAAGGCCATCTGGGACTTCACTTAGCCCATTATTCCCAAACCCTTCAATCCTGAGCCATAAACTGACCCATCATTAGGACAATGTGTACTTCCTGGCCTACCAAAAGCTGTAGATGCCTCTTTGCTTGAGTCCTTGAATCTCTTGGTCCCAGGAAGCCCTAATCTGCCAAGATTCAGAGCACAACTCAAGGCCAGTATTTATCTCAGTCCCTGATGTGAACATGGCCCATGAACAAAGCTGAATGTTCCCCATCAAATCACGAATCTTCATGGCACTGAGGAAAATTGGTTTCACTGTCCATGTGCTTGCTGAGAAGTAGGGGCTTGTGACAACACTGAATTCAAATGTGGAAAAATATGATGGTCTAAAGTCATTCGATATGCTGGAATGTTACTGTGTCCAGTTAAGTTTGACATAAGTGGGCCATTGGCTTGGGTATCCTTCTCCCCTAACTTTGACATTCTGTTATAATAGTATTTGTGACAAATTGGTGATAAGATTGATTTGCTTAAAGAACTGAAGTTAGAAGAAACCTCAAAGAGCATCTAATTAATCTCTTTTTCTCCCTCTCCCCTGCCCCCAACAGTTTTAGCAATGGCCAGGGAGACTTGCCCAAAATCATACAATAAAAGATATGTCAGAGACAGAATCTGAGTCAAAAACCTGGAGTCTAGAGACTTCAAAATCAGTTCTTTCATCCCTAATTGATATTGCCTTTAGCATCTATCTCCTGGCTTCCTTTGAATCTCAATTAGTGTCACCTTTTTTTTTTTTCATAAAGACAGGATTAAATATAAAACAATATATTTCCATTTCAAACTGTTTATATTTTTTTGAAAACCTATATGAAAAACATTACATGTTTTCAAAGCTACCCAGTTTTTTTGTGCTCCCTTCAAAGCTTTCTTTTGTTCTCTGCTATGCATTTTATTATCATTTTTCCCTATCCCATACAATTAAACAAAATGAGTGTGTGTGTGTGTGTGTGTGTGTGTGTGTGTGTGTGTGTGTGTGTGTGTGTGTGTAGTAAGACAGATATTTCTTTTTGTCATTTCTTTTTCTGGAGGTAGATAGAACCTTCTTTCATAGGTCAAACTCTTCCCATGCTTTTTAAAAATCAATGAGTTTGTCATTTCTTCTATCACTGCAGTATCTAGAATCCAGCTTTCTATAAGAAGTCTTGCCCTGTCCTCTTTCTCTTAGTGTTTTTCTTCTGAGACTACCTTCAGTATTTATCTCTATCCCTGATGTGAACATGGCCCATGAACAAAGCTGAACGTTCCCCACCAAATCACAAATTTTCATAGCAGCGAGGAAAATAGGTTGCATCCATGTGCCTGATTCAACAAATTGAATCAAATCAAGTGAATGCTATGGGGCAATTCCCACTGTCACAAGCTAGGGGCTTGTGACAGCATTATATTCAAATGTGGAGAGAGAGATCCAATTTATCACACATATATCTTGTCTCACATAGATGTTTATATGGTTTTCCCTTGAGAATAGTGGCTATTTTTTGTCTTTCTTAGTACCTCCAGAACTTAATCTAGGACCTAGCAAGAGTAAGTAGGATTAATAAATGCTAGTTGAATGACTGACTGACCATAGTGTTATCAGTGTCCTGGAATTAGAAAACAACTCCTCAAAGCAATAGTCTCTGTCAGGATTTCCCAAGGGCCATAATGAAATCTATGAATTAATTCTGAAGACCACAAGACTATTTGATTATGCCTACATAAGTCATATAGTCTATTCAAAATATTTCTATTATATTAGACACTTATTTGTCTCTATTTATCTCTTTTGTATTTGTCTCTAATATCTATTTATCTCTAATAGTAATCATCTCTAGGATGGGATAAAAGGAAAAAAGTTAAACTTTATTATATATTAAAAGAATAGCAAGTTGTATGTAATAGATTTGCAGTTTCATGGGCAATCATCTTTTTAAAAAATTCTATCATGTTATAGAAATTCTTGTTTTAGTCCATACATTTAAAAAGTAAGTAATTTCAAGTTTACATTTTATTATTGCTTGTTATTGTTGTTATTCAGTTGACATTTCAAGACTCCATTTGGGTTTTTGTGGCAAAGACACTGGAACTGTTTGCCATTTCTTTCTGTTCATTTGACATTTTACAGATGAGGAAACTAAGGCAAACAGGGTAAAGTGATTTGTCCAGGATCATATATCTAATAATTATTTGAAGTTAGATTTGAACTCAGGAAGCTGAATCTTCCTGACTGCAGACTCAGCACTCTATTCACCATGCTATTTAGCTTTTCTTTATTTATACTATTGCGACTTCATCTTCATTCTTTTCCCTATTCCTCCTAGCTCTCATTGGCCCATATTTTCTGTCTCAGAAGTGTACCTCTAACAAGAGGAGGGATATATAAGGAACTGAAGAAAGAGGAATAGGAATGAAAAGAGCCATTTAAAAACTTTGCAAATAGCAGCTTCTAGGGATGCATCCGTAACAAGCTTTGACCCAGGATTCTAGCATATGTATATGGTTCCTTCCTAGAAGATCCCACTTGAGTCTGTGCTTTTTCATTCATTCATTCACTCACTCATTCATCAAATATGGTAGATGGAGCTTGTCCACCCCTCATGGTGACCTCAGGCCCTAAGCCTCAGATCATTGAACCCAAAGGCCATTTATTTACTCCAACCCCTTCATTTTAACTTCTGAAGCCCATTCCAGCTATTTTTCTATGAGTTAGTAGAGATAGTATAGGGTAGCCAAGATAGTCTAGGAAGGACTATCTGGCTGCTGATGAGTTGGGTAGCACCAAGTTAGAATTGAATTAATAACAGGAAAATTATATTATTTAATTCTCACAAGAAGCCTGGAGATAGATACTCATTATTTCCATTTTATAGTTGAGGAAACTGAGGCAGATGGAGGTTAAGTGACTCTCCCACTATCACATATCTAGTGAGTATCTAGGGTTAGATTAAAACTGAGATTTTCTAGACTCCAGGCCTGGGGCTCCCTCCCCCTAAATGCCCAAATCAGGATATATTTAATGCCTCCCTCAGGATTTCCTTTGACATGACTGCCCAACAGGAAGGATTAAAGAGGGCATCATCCCTGGCCCAGGATCAGAGGCTCTCTGTGCCCAAATTAGCCACAGATTGAAACTTTTAGTTCCAGATCTTATCTTAACATAGAAGCAATCCTCTAAGCCTCACTCAGTAGGGAAATTTCTTACATGCTCTGTGGATGGGATGGGAAGAAGTGGGGGGAATTATAAACATAAGATTCTTTGGGTATTGAGGAGTATTCTTGGTTTGTTTTCAACCTTGCCTAGTCACCCAGGACACTAGGATAAGAGATTATTGTCTCCTGGATAATAGTAAGGGGCTATCATGTGGGAATCATTTTAGTAACAGAGAAAAGGTCGCCTTTGCAAATTACTGACTCACTGATCTAGGTTTCTAGTGCTGGACAAATCCATGCTTTCTTGAAAACTAAGCCAGCTAAGCACAACCCTTGGTAATTCCTACGAAGCTGGAAGATTCTTCATATGAATCAACAATGGACTGTATGCCCATTGTCTGATAATCAGTGCTAGCTAAAGCAGGAGAGCTTTTTTACCTGATTATCTGCAACTGGGCTTGATTGAGAAAATAATACCTGAACCAAAGAAATTATAGTAGAACACTTTTCACTTCCCTTCCCATTTATGATTTGTTTGCAAATAATCTAAACAAAACAGGTTTAGGGCTTTCACCAGGCTTTCTGTTTTTCAAAATTCTAATTCTTCACTTCCTGTAAACATCTTTCTCCCCTCTCATGCTCTTATTCTCCTATTGACTCTCAAAGTTGGCATCTTTATTGTTTATTGTATTGGCATGTTTATTGTAAAAGTAATTTGTACAGAGCCCTGGGCTCTTTGGAGAAGAAGGTGCTGAAGAAATCTAACTGATAATTAAATATAGTAATTGTGTGAACTAAAGTTCTGGAAAGAAGCTGCTTCTATGTAGGGGAATCACAGATACATTGGCTGAAACTCCATGGCTGGGCTGAACAAGAAAGATGAATGTTTTATGATTGGAAACAAAAATAAATTTTCCTCTGTGAATTCTAGCAAGAATTCTCTAAGCAAGGGAATGAGTAGAAATGCTAGACGAAAAACAAACCAGCCAAATTATCTCCCTGTTTGCAGGGGGCTGGGTTGTTGTAGACATATCAGGTGGGAATATTTATCCTTGTACCCACCCTTTTAGACAAGGTATTCATCTGGGATGTCTCTCTACCACCTGTGCCACCTGGTGGTTTCTTTGTGATGGAATCAACCAAAGAGAATTTGATCTAAGAGGGGCCATGAACATTAATGCTGAGAAGTAATGCTACTGCATGGTGAGCAGAATGTCTTAGTATCATTGAAAGCTCTCGTGTTGTCAAGGAGGAGGGGAAAAAACACAGACCTTTCAAAAAGCAGAACTGCTGTATTAGCAACATCCCAAACGGCCTTGGGCTTTTCCTACCCAAATATAGGCTTTGAATTCTTCTACTTGTATTGTCCTTTAGCTCATATCTCTGCATCTTGTAGGGAAAAAATAGCACGGAAGAATTTATTAAAGGCTTAGCTAAAAGCTAGCTAAAATATAATTCCAACATTTCCCAGTTATATTAATCTAATACCCTTTCAAAAAAAGAAAATAAAGACTAACTATAACCTGTTCTTAATGAAGCCATATTGGTTCTCTATGAACATAGTTTATTTTTCTAAATGTGCAATAACTATTCCTTTAACAGTTCATTCTAGGATACTGCCAGGAATTGAAATAGTAAGTTCACTAATCTCTCATTTTCAGACTTAAATTCTTTTTTTTTTTAAACAGATAGTTTCACCCATTTCCAATCTCGAGGTGCTTCTTTCAGCCTTCATGATCTTTCAGAGATTGCTGACAGTAATTCAACAACTTCTTCAGCTAGTTCTTTCATTAGTCCAGAATGTAGGTCATTTGGACTTTGGAGATGATTGGGATTGTAGAGAAATTGATGGATTAAGCAAATAATAAATCAGCTTGATCATGCAATCCATCTTGGGTATATAGCAATACTCCTAGATTGTAACTTACCCTAGACTTTACATCCTCCTGGGTAGCAATGCTGTTAACAAAGAATGTTTTCTTATTTTGTGAGTAATTGGCACGTAAGATAAGTGGCTGGGAAGTACACATGGAAGGGTACTGGCTAACCCAGAAACTGCTCATAGAAGGCGTCACATCTGGAATATTATAAAACAAATACAGTCAGTAAGTTTCCATAAGACTTTAAGAATTATACAAGGAATAAATGGACTGGAGCCATTTAGATTTATGGGCATGATGATCAAGAACTACTTACTACTTTCAGTGCCCACCTCTTAGAATTTTCTTCAATTAGAACCATAGTTCTAATATGAACAATGTGCCCTGCTATGATTGGATGCTTACTATTATAATTACTCTACATTAAGGTTTATAGTTGAACAGAAAAACACCTAGAAATAAAATTTTGGGACAGCTTCCAAACAGATTTCTCTTCTGGCCCTCCCCATTCATCCTTTCCCAAGCTCCAAAAGCTCCATAGTGCTTATCAAGTGTTACAAGCTCAGCTGGGAATGAGATTTTAGGCAAAACTTGAATTATCCAACTTCTTTACTCAAAACCCAGAAACCCTGCAATTATTATCAAGAAGTAAATGAACTACTGGGGGTAAGTTTTTATGTAAGCATATTTCAAAAGAGCAATATTATCCATGCCATCTTCGAGTTCAGGACTAATCCTCCAAGTTCTATTGATAAAGAATTCCAATTGACCTCCTATCATTTTGGTTCTCCAATCAATTTTATACAGTCTCATGGCTTTATATACTCCAGTATCTCTTCCCCAACCTCCATCCCCATTTTTATTAGCTTTCCTCCTTCCCATCCTACTCAAACACAGTTCTTCTATATCTTAGCTCATTCCACTGTGCCCTTTGGAATTAAAATTTGACTCTCAATAAACTCTTTTTTCTTCTCAAGTTTTCCACCAGAAATCCCTCTCCTTACTTACTTGAACCTAAACTTGACTCTCCCTGAAGATAGTAGATCCACTATTACAATTCTATTGTATGCTATTTGTAGTTTCTTTCATTCCCTATTTCTTATATGGTCAGGACAAGGAAGGATATGCTTATATCCAGCTACTGCTTCCAGCTCACTTCTTTCCTGCCATGTCTTAACAACTTTTCCTCTTTTGAAGTTCACAGAGCTTGTGTATATATACTATCCTCACCCTATTTTTGTTGCTGTTTTCTGCCAACCTCTTAATCACTCTCCACACTTTCTCAATAACTTCGTTATTTCTTTCATAGTATTCTTCTCAACTCATCCATGGTCATCATCTTTGAAGGGGAGTTCTATTTTCTTTCTTGAAGAACCCTCTAACAACCTGACTACACAATCCTCAACTCCAACAAGCTTCATTCTCTACCTCTATTCCACTGACAAACTGATGAGGTCATATCTTAGACCTTCATTTTTCTTAAGATTGCCTTACAAGATCTTGAAATCTGACATTCCATTCTCCAACTATTTCTTCCATTTTCTCAATCACATAAATTTACTCTTTGCCCTTCCTATGACTTTTGTTCCTTATCCAAGCCCTATTGTCCTATTCCACTTTCATTTCCTTCAATACCCAGTTTAGAACCCAAGCTGTCACTTTAATGATGCACTAACTTAGAATCTCTTCCTCCTTCCTTTTAATGTCCCCCATTCCCTTCATGGGGTGACATTCATCTACTTAAGCTTCTGAACTGATGAGTTTCACTGGGTAAAGTCCCAAAATTTATCTGATTTTACCCAGGATAAATTTGTTAAATAACTTAAACTGAGTCTTAGTATCGTTCAATAGATCTTTTTCTCTATTCACCGAATTATTTTATCATCCCCACAGTGACTGTTCCAAACCTTTCCCTCTCTCCCCAAATGTTCTCTACCCTACATAGCAGATAACTGTACTTCCTATCTCAAGAAGACTGAGACTATGTAATTTTAACTCCCTCAACTTCTTTTCATTCATGTTTTCAACATCATCTAATCTTTTCTTCCCTCTAATCATTGAGACATCACTACTCATTATAAGAGCTAAGCCCACTACCTGTACCCTTGATCCCATTTGAGATAGTAATTCATTCACTTTTCTATGATGCTGTAATAATTATAAATCACTTCCCCCCTGGCAGTCCTGTGAAGCAGGCAGGTGAAAATAAAAAAGTCTGCCCAAGACCAACCAGTTGGGGGGTATTAGAACTCTGCGTCTAATGCTTTTTCTACTCTGCTACACTGCCCTCCAGTCAATCCAAATAATAGAGATGAACAAGCTGGAGAAGTGAAAATTTAGAAAGAACATGAGAGCAATCTCAAAAACTGAAACTGAAAAGAAGGTGGGCCAATGATGGCCAGTGAGTGAACCTTAGAGAAGCTATATACTTCTATCACTTGATATTTACATAGCGCTTTAGGATTTAAAAAGCACCTTGCATACACTGTTTTATTTGGTTCTTAGAACAATCTTGGGAAGTAAGTACTATAAGTATTATAAACTGAGATTCAGAGAAATTAAGTGAATTTCCCTCTCTTTGAATAGGAAGGCGCCTTCTGCCTGCACACCTGATACAAAGGGAAATGCCTTTCATGAAGCTTTAGTCAGTCAGCTTTGGGTTTCTCCCAAATGGGCTGGCAGCTTTGTCATGACAGAACATTCATTCCAGACTAGAATAGATATTAAGGGAAATAAAGAAAGGGGATGACTAATGGGAAGTGAGGGGTCTTGTATCAGGACTTTGTTTCGTGCTGATTTTTTTGGGGATTAACTCACTACTTCATGCTATTTCACAACCCGCCCACCTCCTAATCAACTTTAATGTTTTCTTTGGAAAAAGGAGGAGAGGGGAAACTTTTGAACAAAACCATAAGAAATAGGCATTGCAGGTGCTGGGAGCACAGGCTGAAAGATAAGCAGGTTGTTTTTATCTTGCTGTGTTTTGTGAGTAACTTTTAATCTTCAGTTTGGGGAGTGAAGCTCAAGAGTCAAAGGAAGATAATGATGTTTCCATAAGCATATCAATCAATCAAGAACACGGTGAAAAGAGAACCCAGTGGCCAAGTTACATGTCACCATCAAGTACAATGCATTAGTAGTCAGTCAACAATATTTAATAGGTGCCTAGGATTGCTAACCCTTTAAAAAAAAGAGAGAGAACATTTCCATGGCATAGAGGTCATGTTGGGTTCTCAGAGACCACGTAGATAAAATATTACTATGAAATTTTCAATAAGCACCACTTGATATAATCATCATAGCTGAGAGATAATCCCAAACTTAAAGATTCACCTACAAATTAAGTACAGTATCATATCAATCACTTTTGGACCTGGTCAAGCAATTGTCTAGAATTTGTCTACAACTGTCTATAAATTGTCATTTATAGATTGATTTCTATCCAAATTTTCAAGATTTTTTTCCCCAAGATTTATTCTTATAGCTTCAAGAAACTTAAAGATGCAGATTCATTTTAAGGCAAGAATTTTTAATTTGAGAACTTTTGGAAAAGCATTTTTGTATCACTACACACCTCTCAAATTGGCTAAGATGACAGGAAATGATCATAAAAAATGTTGGAGGGGATGTGGGAAAACTGGGACACTGATATATTGTTGGTGGAGTTGTGAACAGATCCAGCCATTTTGGAGAGCAATTTGGAACCCGCGCCTAAAGGATTATCAAACTGTGCATACCCTTTGATCCAGCAGTGTTACTACTGGGCTTATATCCCAAAGAGATCTTAAAGAAGGGAAAGAATGTTTGTGGCAGGCCTCTTTGTAGTGGCAAGGAACTGGAAAATGAGTGATGCCCATCAATTGGAGAATAGCTGAATAAGTTATGGATATTATTGTTCTATAAGAAATAATCAATAGGATGATTTCAGAGAGGCTGGGAGAGACTTAGATGAACTGATGCTAAGTGAAATGAGCAGAACCAAGAGACCATTGTACACAGCAAGAAGATTATGTGATGATCAACTCTGATGGACTTGATTCTTTTCAACAATGAGGTGATTCAGATCACTTTCCAATAGAGTTGTGATGGAGAGAGCCATCTGTATCCAGAGAGGGGACTGTGGAGAGTGAATGTGGATCATAATGTAGTCTTTTCACCTTTTTTGTTGTTGTTTGCTTCTTTTTTGTTTTTTTTTTGTTATTTTTCCCCTTTTTGATCTGATTTTTCTTTTTATGCAGCATGATAAATGTGGAAATATGTATAGAAGCATTGTTCGCGCTTAACATATATTGAATTACTTGCTGTCTAAGGGAAGTGTGAAGGGAAGGGAGGGAGAAAAATTAGGAACACAAGGTTTTGCCTATTATTAAATAAAAAGAATCTTTGATAACAATGTTTCAACATCATTTTTCTTATTTTGTAATCCAAAACCTTTTTCTGTGGAGTCCTTGGATTTTACTACACTATCAAAGAGGTCCATTACACTAAAAAAGCTAAGAATCCTTACCTGAAGGAATTTGTGGTAAATTTTACCCCCTGGATAGATTTCAAGGACATTTTCACCCATACATTTTCACCTAAGGATTGGCCATTCTCCAGGCAAGATGATTTATTTCTAACTTCTAGGTTACTAGTTTATAAATTTTTGGTCATAGCAGGATGAATACAGAGAGGCTTGGAGAGACCTACATGGACTGATGCTAAGTGAGATGAGCAGAACCAGGAGATCATTATACACTTCGACAACGATATTGTATGAGGATGTATTCTGATGGAAGTGGATTTCTCTGACAAAGAGACTTAACTGAGTTTCATTGGATAAATGATGGACAGAAACAGCTACACCCAAAGAAGGAATACTGGGAAATGAATGTGAACTATTTGATTTTTGATTTTCTTCCCGAGTTATTTTTACCTTCTGAATCCAATTCTCCCTGTGCAGCGGGAGAACTGTTCGGTTCTGCAAATATGTATTGTATCTAGGATATGCTGCAACATATTTAACATATATAGGACTGCTTGCCATCTTGGGGGGGGGAGGGAGGGAGGGGAAAAAACGAAACATAAATGATTGCAAGGGATAATGATGTGTAAAAATTATCCTGGCATGGATTCTGTCAATACAAAGTTATTATTAAATAAAATTAAATTTAAAAAATAAATAAATAAATAAATAAATTTTTGATCATGATGAATCATGAAATGGATATAAGTAAAAAATAGTCCTTAGGGCTAGGCAGCCCCCTTTCCCTGCCATAGTGACAATATTGGAGTGGTAAGACAAAGGATAGAAGGAGCTAAAAGCCACACCAGTTTTTGGCTGTCCATGAACATTTGTTTAATTGCTGATATTTAAAATGTTGTATCTTTGTTCAACCATCACCAACTCAACATACCCCTGGAAGAGTGCATCGATATTGACAATCTCACTAGACATGAAGCTGAAATTCAAAGAAGTTGCTATTAAGTGAAATGAAATTTTTATCCGTACAGAAGTGAATAATGGAATGAGTATAGTATACTTAAAGGCAACAAGAAACATTATTTAATTCCACGTTTGAACAACTTGCCTTCATGTGCCTATAATAAGAATAAGCCAAAAGAATACAATGAAGATAAATTACAGTTTTTATGTAGGTAGAAATTATCCATTTTTTAATTAAAAGAGCTATTAAGAGGTCACTTAATCTATATGACAAATAAGGAATCAAGGTCCACAGAAATTATGTTATTTGATAAAGTTCACATATACTAGTATAAAAATTTGAATCGAGATCCACTGACTCCAAGTTCAGAAATATTTCTAGTATACTGTACTGCTGCAGAAAATTTTTTTTTAAATTTCTTCAAAAAAGAAAAACTATACAGAATCTTCCAGCCAAGTTAATATATGAAATGATACTTGATCACTTCAATATTTATGTTGGACACAAGGGAGAATGGTGAAAAATATGAGAAATTAAAAGAGATCAAAAGCATGTAGAATACTTAGAAACTTCACAGCTGTAGAGCATGTATACTTGCCAATTAGCTGTGTGATACAGTGAATAGAGTACTGGAATCCTGTCTTAGATATTTATTAGTGAATGACCCTAAGCAAACCGCTTACCTTGTTTGCCTCAGTTTTTTCAACTGCAGATAACAACAAAACCTAGTTTGCAAGGTTTCTGAGGATCAAATCAGTTAACATATATAATGCATTAACATATAATTTGCACTGTATAAATGGTAGCTGTTATTCATGATACTTTCTTCAGGAAGAGAATTGGAAAATGCTAGACAGAGAGGATGAAATAACAAAATGCTACTGAAAAAAATACCCAAAAAAAAAAAAAAAAAAGACTACTTCATAACAGACAGCAACATATGGTAATGTAGGAGTCATTTCAAAGTCAGCTGTCTTTATGCATTTCAGTATATCAACCAACTAAAGCAAAATCAACATCAATATCAAATTAAGAATGCCTGTACATATGTGGGAAAGACCCTATATGTCATGAGAGCAGCTTTGACTTGACTTATTCAATTAAGTTTTTTATTTACAAAAGTGGGAAATGGATAAAGGCAAAGGTATTGACTATGATTATAATAATTTCCTAGAGAAGTTAAACCAATGTAAAATAGTCTGAAGAGACCAAAAGGCCAGAACTTAACTCAGCCAGAAAATATGCAAGAACCCTTTGCCAAGTAGATAGATATGCAGCCAGTAACAATACCAATTCAAATTCTAAGCTAATTTGTAAAATATTATGGAAGAGTGTAATGAAATATTACCAGTACTTTTACTTCAGAGAATAGCAAAAATCAGTAAAAGCTAAAAGTTTTCAGAGAATTGAACATGAGACCAAACTAAACCAGATTACTGGAAAGCATTTATAGATGAAATTTAAAGGATTGGGCAATCCCTCTTCTACTACCATAGTGATTATATTAAAGAAGGAAGAAAAGGGTACTAACAGTTACACTGTCTTTAGACTGTCTCTGAATATTTATTTGTTCATGAACATCAAATATATGTAGAATAAAATAGATTTTCCTGCATTTCTATTATTTTTCCTTTAACAAGCATTTATTAGTATACTAAGGATTAGGCCCTAGAAATAGAATATAAAACAAAACTATCTCTGGCTTTAAGGATTTTACATCCTCTTTGGTAAATACACACATACACACATGTTAAATAAATATAAAATTTACACAATGGAATTTTAGATATTAGAAGCTATGGGAAAAGTTCATAAGTGAAGACACCTGAGCTGACCTGTGAAGTAAACTAGAAATTCTGATAGCAGAGATAGAAATGAATAAATTCCAGAGGTGAGTGTGAATTCTTCTACAAAGTATAGAAATAAGAAACAGAATTTCAATATAAAGAACAACAACAAAAAATAGCAAGAACAATATAAAGAAGGGGAAAAATAAGCATTCAAAATTATGTTGGAACCTGATTTTGAAAGTTTTTAAGTGTCAAAAAGAGGGAGTTGCATTTTATCCTAGAAATAATAGGGAGTCACTGGAGGCTCTTGAGTAGTAGCATGCCATGGTCAAAGGTGTATTTTAAGAATATCAATTTAGTAGCTATATGGAGAATGTATGGGAGAGAAGGTAAGTTAGAGGGGGACCATTGGTGAGATTATTTTAACAGTCCAGGCAAGAGATGATGAGTATCCAAGTGAGGGGAAAGAAGATACAGATGTGAAAGAAGTTAGAGGTAGAATCAAAAAGACTTAGTAATTGATTGGATATGAGGGGTGGAGTAAGGAATCAAAGATGATATTGAAAATGTGAACACAGTTCACTGGTCTCTGCAGGCAGGAAGAAAGGATAAACAAGACTTGGCAACTAATTAGATTCTGGGGATGCATCACTTTTTATTTATTCAAACCACAACATTTGGACACTAACAGTTCAGTTCTTTTTTTAAATATGTACAATTCTTTTAAATATATTTTCACATTTTTCATGTTGCATGAGAAAAATCAAACCAAAAGGAAAAAACTATGAGAAAGAAAAAACAAAGAAAAAAAGTGAAAATACTATTCTTTGATCCATAGTTCTCTCTCTGGATGTGGATGACATTTTCCATTCCAGGTCTAATGGAATTGCCTCAAATCACTGTATTGTTGAGAAGAGTCAAGACCATCAGAGTTGATCATTACACAATTTTGTTGCTGCTGTGTACAATGTTCTGTTGGTTCTGCTCATTTCACTTAGCATCAGTTCATGTCTTTCCAGGTCTTTCTGAAATCAGCCTGCTTATCATTTTTTATGGAACAATAATATTCCATAACATTCATATACCATAATTTATTCAGCCATTCCCCAATTGAGAGACATCCACTCAATTTCCATTTCCTTGCCACTACACAAAGGGCTGCTATAAACATTTTTGCACATATGGATCCTTTTCCCTCCTTTATGTTCTCTTTAGGATATAGATCTAGTAGAGACACTGCTGGATTAAAAGATATGCACAGTTTTATAGACTTTTGACATGGTTCCTAATGCTCTCCAAAAGGATTGGATCATTTCACAATTCCACCAACAATGCATTAGTGTTCCAAGTTTTCGCACCTCCCCTCTGATATTTATCATTTTCTTTCCTATCATCTTAGCTAATTTGAGATGCATGAAGTGGTACTTCAGAATTGTCTTAATTTGTATTTTTCTAATCAATAGTGATTTAGAACATTTTTTTCATATGACTAGAAATGACTAATTCTTCATCTGAAAATTGTCTAAGAGCTCAATTCTTGATATGAGCATGTGAGAAAGTGAAGTTAAGGGGGGGAAAAACATGGAATTGAACCAAACAGGCGTTTGGATAATGAAGAGCAGCACAATTTTTAGGAAGGTGTTTATGCTAGGAAAACCCAATTACAAAGATATTTCGGGATCAGTTTTAAGGTAACTCAGACAGAAAATTCCAGAAGAAAAGAGATCACAGACAATACTACTAGACTGACAAACTCCCTTCAACCCCCAAGCAAAGGAGACAGTGATGCACATGTCTACATTGTCATCTCTACAAACTCTTTATGAGAATTGTCTATATACATATTAAGAGTACTCTTGATAAAAAATACAAAATAACAGGTAAATCATCTTGACCAACTTCTCATAATAGAACAAATGTTCACAGTCACAGCTTATTAAGAGATATAAAGAATATATGATACCATGGTGTCTATTATTTGTCAAGTAAAAAATAAATTTGCCTCCATAGAACAAAATGCAATGTTTAAAGTACAACCAGGTGCTTTCTATGCATATGCTGAGATTATAAGAGAATACTTTGTAAACAAATCAGAGGTAATTCTGTTTAATAATTTTCAATGATCAAACTCCAAGAAGGCATTAAAATAAGGAGATATAGATTCCATAAAGGTATTTACCCGTGTGCTAAAAGATAATCTATCCAGAGTCCAAATGAGAAAGATGTTTCCCATAGAAGGGGAGGTTCTCTAACTGTTCCTTTTGGAGGGTAACATTGTGCTGATTGGATCAAACCCTGGAACACTATAGATTCTTCTTCATAAAATACTTGGCCATTCATAAGAGATTCTGAATAGCATTTTATCTTCCTCTCTACGCCTAAGTGGATTAGGAATCCACACAGGATAAATTAAATAGATGAAGAATTAATATTCACAGATTATGACATGGGCTGTCCTTCAGCTAGTTCATCAATAAGTCTAGCTTGGATAGATGCTGGAGATGGATGATATGCTGGACCCAGAATTGAAAAGGAGGTTTGGATTATATGTTAGCATCTTTGTAGAAATCTTAATGATTCTCAATTACTCTCTGACTCTACAACAATCAAGATTGTATTGACCCAAATATTAATAGTGAAATGGATGGTGGCTATCAAGTAAACTGCAGTATATTGCTAATAATAGATTCTTTCTGAAAATGATATTAAAGAAATGTGTGCCAAGAAATGGAAGTGAGACAGACAGGTAGGAAGAATGATGGATGGATACTGTATTGATAGTTCAAATATAAAATTGGTATATGGAATATCAAAGTTCTATAAAGAAGGCCCCCAATTTATAGGATATCTTTATTACTCTCCCATGGAAGATTTATAAAAGAATTTGATAGTTTATTACCCAGAAAGAGAAGAGGGGGATGGGTTGAAATTTGTACCAAAATAGATGAGATCTCATCAGATCATGGGAGGCGAGAAATGTAGGATTCTGGTGAAAAAAAAGAAAAGAAAAAGCAGACTTTAACTTTATTTTCAAGCAGCTCAAGATCTAAGTGAGGAGACAAAATATAAACAAAATCAATAAAGAACACTTTTCCAATAACTTATTGTCAAATGTGAACATTGTTGGCCAATCAATGAGCAATTATTAAGCATCTCCTATGTATTAGTCTTTGTGCTAAGCACTGGGTGTACAAAGAGTCAAAAAAGACTATTTCTGCCTTTGAGGAGTTTACCATCTAATGGTAAACAGCATGAAAAAACAGCAAACAAAAAATATGTACAAACAAGCATACAGAAAATAATTGACAGTTAGGCACAGAAATTACTGGAGTCAGAAGACATGGCCAAACAAAGTTTTGAAACCAGAGTGAGGCACATCAGAAGCACAGGACCCAAGTTCTTAGAACTCCCAAATTTCTAGCTCTAACCTTGCTGAAAAATCCCTGGGGTTTAAAATTCTGATCTGAATTATATCCTGAAGTTTGAAAATTCATTTCACAGCCTGTGAACCTTCCAGTTTATACTTCAGATTTCTCTAGGTAATAGCTGGGAATTCTTTAACCAAGATCGAAGGTTAAGCCCTTAGCTGTTTGGTATTCTCAAAGTCCTTAAGGCTCTAACAAGCACTGAATTATTAAGGAATAATTAATAAAGCAAGTATATGTGGACCCAATCACTAGCTTTCGAGACAAAGACAGAAGTTACATTTTCCTTCATTATAGATGCTTATTCTATTTCCCAAGTTGGCTAATAAAATTTAAAATTCAGCCTCACCAATGGACCAAGGCTTGTTGAACAGCATTCTGTTTATAATTGTGTAACTATGGACAATCACAACTTCTATGAGCTTCAGTTTGCTTTGCACTGTAAACAGAGGATAATTATACTTACATCTATCTACCCACTGGTTTGTTGTGACTAAAATGCTTTGTAAATTTTAAAGTCCTACATATAATATAAGTTGTTATTATAATCATCTGTAATGATGTCATAGTTGAATTTTGGATCTTAAGCCTAGCATCATATGCTTAAATTGTAGTGTCTCAAAATAGTTTTGGCAGTAACCAGATAATTAAATACACCGAAATAAGGAAGGTGAGGCAGTTCTACTACAATTCTAATAAATCAATTTGGCCAGTGAAGCAGTCAATGACTAGCCTCAAACTACTTCCCTACAACAGCCAGCATCTGCTTTCTAAGAAATTCAGTGAATCACAAAACTGGAAAGGCCCTCAGAATCTGTGATTAATTGTCTCCATCTTTATTCTTTTCCTTTCCTTTGCTTTAGAACCCTAAATTCCATCAGCTGTGGATCATCTTAACCTTTTTTGACACTTCCAAGCACTATTGAGGAGAAACAAATCACTTTTGGCATGTCCCCTGCTTCCTACCTGACACAGGTTAGAGCAGACTTGATTCCCTTCATTCCTGCTTTGCCTCTTCTATCTAAGGACAAATGAACAGAAACAGCAAAATCGACTGGTAAAGTCACAAAGGAAATGTACTAAAGCATAAGTGTATTGGAGTCAGGCTTTGTTTTTATGATTGATATAATAATACATATGGGGATTTTGTGTCCTATATCTGTTCTCTCTTTCTCTCTCTCTCTCTCTCTCTCTTTTCTTTCTTTCTTTCTTTCTTTCTTTCTTTCTTTCTTTCTTTCTTTCTTTCTTTCTTTCTTTCTTTCTTTTTTCTTTCTTTCTTTCTTTCTTTTTCTCTCTTTCTCTCTCTTTTCTCCTCTCTCTCTCTCTCTCTCTCTCTCTCTCTTTTTCTCTCTCTCCCCATTTAAAAAATGTACCCACACATCCTATTTACTCCTGAGTATAAACCTTAGGTGCACAGTCACCAGAATTCAGTTGAATATTATAGTGAGTCTATAATCCAGGGGTGAAAGCTCCATGATTCTTGGGATGGGTATGAGTTGTGATATATTCCAAGATCAGGACCAAGTATGGTACTCAAGGTGCCTATACTTCTAATATATATATATATATATTCACTAATATATAATATATGTTCTATCTATCTATCTGTCTATCATCTGTATTTGTGCTCTCTCCGGCTATCGGTCTATTCTCATATCAGTTCATTGTAGTGAGAGATAATTTCACTGAACATAAAGCAGTGTCTTGATTTTAGCCAAATTGGACCATCACTCCAATTTACTCCTAGGACTTGTTGGCCCTCTTGTGACACTTTGTTTTTTCTAGTTGATAGTTATCTTTTCAGTAACTGGGGCTCTCCACCTCTTAATAGGTCCCATAAGTCTATATGTCTTCTTTCGTGTGTTAATCAGACATCATTAAGTGCCTACTGGGTGCTGTAGAACACTAAATTCATTCACAAATATCTTCTGGTATTTGGAGCTTATTAGAACCCTCAATTTTTATTCTTTCTCTTTTCATTTAGTTTAAAGATTCTAATTATGGGCTTCCTCCTATTTCTTGGACCTGAGGGCTCATGTGTTCCTTTCACATCCAGTTGCGACTGTCTCCTTCACATACACAATTACCCTCTATTTTGTATATACTTATATGTGTACAACTGGTCTTCTCCATTAGAATATAAGTTCTTTGGAGCCTTCCCCTTTTGTCTGTGTATTTCTAGTCCCTAGCATAGTGTCTGGAACACTTAATAAATATCTATTCATTATTGAATGAAGCAATGTCTCCCTCTTTCAAATGAGCAACATATAACAGAATGTTTTTGAAAAAAAAAAAAAAATCTACTCCCCCAGCGGTGATAGTAAGAACTAAGGTTGGTTCTGGGTGAACTCTAGACTGTGGGTCTGGGCTAGGTCCGGTCTAGGATGGTTCCTTTGATTATGAACTCTTTAAGGGCAGGGATTGCCATTTGCCTCTTTTTGTCTCCCTAGAGCTTAGCACAGTGCCTTGCACATAATAAGCACTTGATATATGTTTCTTGACTCATTGACTGAGAGATCTGGGAGGAGAAGCTTGATCCAAAACAATGTCCTGGGCCCTGCCCTCAGAAAATCGAATTAATTTCAAAGTTGCCAGAATTTAGGGAAGTTCTGATAAAACATAACCCCTCCACATCCCCAGTTTCTCTGAGTTCACACAATATTCAACCTCTTGCTCTCCAGGAGAACTGCAGTATAATTTCTGTCTCTTCAGGGATAGTCTAAACCTATCCAGCACCTAAGACTCTTCTGCCTTTAATAAGTACTTAATAAATGCTTGTTGATGCATTGAATTGTCAATCATAATGCAATTTTTGATCCTAACTAAAATGAATCCTCTGGATTCAAAGAAAGATGACTCTGATCCTTAAAGATTATTTGAAACCAGTGTGGCTTCCAGGAGAAGAGAGTCAGCAAATAAGCATCTTCTGGGTCTGAATCAGTGTCTCTTATTTTCTGTTTCTCTTCTGAATGCTCTGTGTACTTACATTTTAATACTCTATTCAGGCAAAAATTCTACCAAGTTTGTTATGCCAGTGACATCATCATCATGGCCACATGTCTAGTCCATTCCAAGTATTTCTGGAAATGTCCTCTTTCTTTTCATGAGTCCAGCCAGGTTTTGTTTCTCTATTTGAGCTACTTAAGGATCATTTTCTAAGTGTAGTACTAAGAGAATGCTGGGAGTTGGAAGTTTGGGGGAAGGGAGGAACAGAGGGTCTATTACCCATCAAATGGAATCAAAAGGCCTTGTTAGTAGGTTAGCTAATCTCTTCCTAAGGATTTCACTGCCATCCTAAAGGCAAACTCTAAGATTTGAACATCATGAAAACCTCCTCTCTAGGCTTAATGTGATAGTTGTCCCTTTGTAATGGATTCTCTCCTGCTGTTTCTTTGCTGTCATCAATAGCCTGGGGATGCTGTGTCTGAGGGTGCTCATGACTCTTTGGGTATAGCCTCGTGCTGGTTTGCAGGATTGAGGGAAGGGCCCCAAGCAATTAAGTGTGGGATTATTAGCATCCTGATTGCTTCTTGCAAGCCAGCAAAAAGTCTGAAGGCCTTGTTAACAGGGTTGTTTTTATGAACAGGCACAGGCTCTGAAATAAAGGCCCTGTGTGCTCCTTCTGTTTTTCTGAAATCTGGAAGATGAACAAAGTTTGTGTACTCTGAAGTCAAACTCACAGCCAGTCAAGGAATATGAGCAGCCTTAACTGAGGCTTGGGGCTTGGGGGGTGAGTGGGGGGATGTTGACATACAGGAAGGCTTTGTAAACAGGGTGGATTTGATCTTGTTGAGACAGATCCTTCTTTCATCAGCTAATTGTCCATCTTGGAAGAGAAAAGATGGTCCTTGGTACCAGAATAGCTCATTTGATGTGGCCATAATCTCCACTCTCCTCAAATACTTATGGGAGCTGGAAAGCCCCAAATCATTACTAGCTGCAGCACTGGGCTAGCAGTTTATAGGACTGCTGACTGACAGCCGGAGGAGCCATAATTCAGTGCCATAGTCACAGATCACCATAGCAACCCCTCACACTAAAATAAAGACATTTGCAAATATGTATTCTGCAAGGCTTTTTTTTTTTTTTTTTTTTTTGGTAGTTGGGTTCAAAATAATAACTATGGCAGAATCACTGGCTTTAGGGGCACTATCAGGAAACTAAAAGAGGCAAAAGAACAAGGACTTCACATTTCTCCCTGAGCTCTGAACTCACTTCCTTCTACTACATCTGGAACAGTTATTCAGTTCCTACTATCTGCAAGGTACTGTGAGTGATAGTGAAGTGGAAAATATAATCCTTGTACTCACGTAGCTTATAGTCTAGTTGGGAAGTTAAAATATTTGAAAAACTGCATGAAAAGCAGTTTTCAACTGCAATACAATACAACACCAAAGAGGGGTACAGACAATAGATCTTTTAGGAATTGGCTATGGCAAAGGTATTGGCAAATCATGGATACCATTCTTCTGGCATCTGTCCACAGGGATTTGACCTCTCCAACCATCTTGCTAGATTTGCTTCCCTTAGATTCTTCTTTTGGTCTGGGAATTGAGAGACTTGGGTTCTACTACCATTAGTATACTTATAGAAAAGTCACTTAATTTCTGTGTCTCAATTTTTCTCAAATAATCAGAGTTGTAAATCAGAGTTTTGGCAATTTTTTAGCAATGTCATTAATTAAATGTCACAAGTGATTGGGCTTTTACTATCAACATTCACTAAGTAATGATTTATGGCTACAAATCATAGAGTACCCTTGTTTCAGAAGCACCAAAATTTCAAGTGACCCAAAGAACATGATAGATATAAATGGGCTATGGTATATGAACAGCAAAGATTTGCATAAAAAACAGTGAATGATCTCAACAATGAAAAGTAGGATTGGAAATAGAAAAGACCTGAACTACTGCATTAGTCTTCTGGTAGATCTCCGTGACTCAATTTCTTCCTTACTCCAATCCATTCTCCATTCAGTAGTCAAAGTGATCTTCCTAGTGCCATCTACATCCAGAGAGAGAACTATGGAAACTGAATGTGGATCAAAGCATAGTAGTTTCACCTTTGTTGTTGTTTGTTTGCTTTTTTTTTCTTTCTCATTTTTTTTTCACTTTTGGTCTGATTTTTCTTGCACAGCATGATGAATATGAAAATATGTTTAGAAGAATTATATATATTTAACCTGTATCTGATTGCTTTCTGCCTTAGGGATGGGGAAGTGAGAGAAAGGAAGAAAAATTTAGAACACAAGGTTTTGCAAAAGTGAATGCTGAAAACTATCTTTGCACATATTTGGAAAAGTAAAATACTATTTTAAAAAAGAAAAAAGAAAGGAAAAAAATGATCTTCCTAAACATGGATCTGATAAATTCCTATGGCTCCCAATTACTTCCACTTTTAAAACCCTTCACAATCTGGCCTTTGATTATCTTTTCAATCTTCATTCTCCTGCAGGTACATTACAACCCAGAAATATCTGCTTTGTGCTAGTCCTTGAACAGAACACTCAGCCTCTCAATTCTGTCTTCAAACTGGCTGTCCTGTATATCTAGAGTGCTTTCCCTCCTCACCTATGTCTTCTGGCTTCTTTAACTGCTTTCAAAACTTAAATCTCATCTTATTTAAGCCTTTCTCATTCCTCCTCCTCCCTCATTGCTAGTACTCCCTCAAAAATCTTTCATTTGCACTGTACATATCTCCTATGTGTTGTTATTTGTATGCTGTTTCCCCCATTAGAATGTGACTCCTTAAAGACTGGGATGGCCTTTTATCTTTTTTTTTATAAACTTAGGATTTAGCACAGTGTCCAGCACAAAGTAAGTGATTAATAATTAATTGTTGACTCACTGACAAAATGAATATGGAACCAGTGCCTACAAAATGCTCAAAGACAAGTGGGTCTGGGGCATATTGGGTAGATCTATTGTGGAAGATTTTTTTTAGAAGAATATAGATAAGAGTCAGATAAAATAAGAGTATCAGTAGGGTAATCTGACTCAGCGGAGGAAATATCCATTATCAGGGAGCTCTCAAATTCAGTGACATATCAAAAAATTGCTTTGCTGTCTAATGTATATAGTGGAGGAGATGAGAAAGCAATAAGCATTAATTTGACACTGTGCCGAGCACTATTACAAATATTATCTTTTTTGATACTTACAACAATCCTGAAAGGTAGGTAATATTATTATTCCCAGTTTACAGGTGAGGAAACTGAGGCAAACAGGATTAAATGACTTGTTCAAGATAGTGTCTGAAGTTTGATTTGAACTCAGGGCTTCCTAACTCCAGATCAAGTACTCTATCCACTCACTGTACCACCTAAATCTCTGGAGGATAGCATTGGATTTAGAATCAGAAGTTTACTTAAAAGCCTGACCTTGAGAATTAGCTTTGCCTCTGGGGCCTCAATTTCCTTATCTTTAAAATAAAGGTGTTGAAATGGATGGTTTCTAAGGTTTCCTTCATCTTTAAATCCCATTCTTGATATTTTCACAACATAGTATTTTTCACCTTCTTTATTGTTGTTACTGTTTTCATGTTTTTCTCTCTCTTTTTTTCCTTTTTGTTCTGATTTTTCTTGTGCAGCATATTAAATGTGGAAATATGTTTAGAGAAATGCACATGTTTAACCTATACTGGATTATTTGCTGTCTAGGGAGGAGGAAAGTGGGGAAGAAGGGAGAAAAATATCGAACACAAAGTTTTGCAAGGGTGAATGTTGAAAACTATCTTTGCATGTATTTTGAAAAATAAAAAGCTATTTAAAAAAAGAGGTAAAAATGGGGGGAAAATAAAACTATTAGCCACTTTAAAAAAAAAAAATGAGAGGCAGCTAGTTGGTGCAGTGAATAGAACACTAGCCCTGAAGTCAGGAGGACCTGAGTTCAAATCTAGCCTCAGAAGCTTAACACTTCCTAGCTATGTGATCCTGGGCAAGTCACTTAACCCTGATTAACTCAGCAAAGGAAAAAAAAAAAAAAAAAGAATGATCCATTTTTATTGAAAAATCTTGCTTAATGGGCTAACTCAATAAAGAGGTGCTATATTGTTATCCTAATTTAAGTGTAATCTAATTACTTCTTCATTCACTCATATCTCTGCTTTACAAATGTGGAAGAGTAAAATTTACTCTGAGTTCATTATTCCCATCTCTTAAGGAATTTGAAGAGGTAAAGAGAAAGAGAGCCTTTACCAAAGTCCAACACAAGCCAAGATGGCCAGAGCCATTCTAATATTAAACAAACAATTTGTGCTTGTTATGTCGCTCTTTATTTTAACCTAATAAATTCTTTGGGTTTGGTTTGTTTCATATATATATATATATATATATATATTCTTCTGGATTTAAATAGAGTTATGGGAGACAATTAATCATTAAACATTTATTAAGTGTTTACTGTGTGCCAGGAATTGTCCAAGGACTTAAAGATGCAAAAAAGAAGACCAAGGTTCAACTCCTGACTTTCCTATAGCTATCTGTATCATCTTGGCCAAGTCTCTCTGGGCCTCAGGAGCCTCATCTTTAAAATGAGTGGGCTGAACAATATGAACTCCAAGATCATTTCCAGCTCTAAATCTAGAATCCTAGAATCTAATGATTATGACTATCTGTCACAATTTTAGCTGAAAATTTCAATTTGTTTTTCCCTAGGACATTTCTTTACAGATACAAATATAATTTTCTACTAGGTGAATTTAAAAAAAAAAAAAAAGTCCTATTGTTGTCACGATTTTCTTCTAATAACTCTGTGACTTGTCTTTTAAATGGCCACAGTTATTAAATTGTCTTCACACTGAATGGCTAATACTTAGGAATAATCTGGAGAGTTTTGAATCTGGCAGGTAGGGTTGGTAAAGATAGAAACAGAGAACAGGTCCTGTTGTACCACTGTTATAAGCACATGCCATGGTCCAGAAAAATACCTGGTGGTGTTGAGGTATCAGCCATGTGTTTCAGTGTCATCTTTGAAAGAATTCAGACTCAGTCTCCAATTCAAACAAAGACATTTATTTGGGGGGTAATGTACCCAAAAGGCTTTTCTCCTTAAGGCAAAGAGGCAGTCCAACAAAGTAAGGCAAAGGTTTATATAGAGAAGGGAGAGTAAGAAAGAACAGGAGAACTGGGCAAAACAGAAAAATTGGACAATCTCAAACACATTTGGACAATCTCAGATATAAGATGGGTATGGGAAAAATCTCTGTGATTAGATATAATGGATATGCTTGGGAAAAATCCTTGTTCTAGTGAGGATGGAGAGACAGAAAGACAAAGAAACAGAGACACAAAAAGAGAGAGAGAGGGAGGGAAAGGAGAAAAACAGACAAAGACAGAAAGGGAAAGGAGAAAGACAGAGACAGAGACAGAGAGAATGAATATGAATATTGGGACGGGACAGCAGCTAAGATTCCATCAATGGTATTATGCTACCAACCCTTTCCTGGTATTCTAGAGATATATGGAAGATGTATCTATTCATGGAGAAGTTTGGAACATGAAGAAATTGCTGCAATACCTAGCACTGACCTGATCTGACTTGGGATCTGAAGGACCAATACAGAAACGACGTTTGTCTAAATTGTTTGAGGAAAACTAGAAGGACATGGATGCAGCAGCCCATTCAGTTCAACTCCAGTTATTCAAGTATGGCCCACAAGGAATGTTATAGTTTTTTCCATAATATAGGATTTATAATCTATAACCAATCAATCCATCAATAAACATTTATTAAGTGCCTAGTATGTGCCAGGAATTGTGCTAAGCACTGGGGATACAAAAAGGCAAAAGACAGTCTCTGACATTCAGGAAATCACAACTCACATTCAAGCAAATTGTTAACTGATGGCTAAAAGCAAACTGGAAGAAACCAGGTTGGTCAGGAAGTACACCATTTCCTACAAACACATCTAAAAGAAGACAGAAGTAAGAATCAGTTTCTTTACCACTTTAAAAAAGAACAGATTAAAGTATTCTTTTGAAAATGTTTTTTAAAAAATTCTCCTTATTTTTCTTGTTGTTGTTCATCCTTTGTTCTCAAAGAGGATCAATGACATCAAGAAGGTGATGTCTTGACTTTCATATGAATTGAATAGAATAGGGCAGTGCTGTGTAAAGTTATCAGCCTCACTATCTTCCAGTCATCAGAGTCCAGTGGCAACTGGTGTTGGCCCTGGACGCAGTGAGTGACCTTTGCCTTTCTAAATTAAGGTCTTTCCTAAGTCTCAGTCTGAAGCAATCCCATTCAATAACCAAGGATTTTTTTTCCTCTTATTCTTAAAGTGACCAAATAATCTGATCCAAGATGAGCTAGTTAATTTCTCCTTTGTCAAGCATCCAAAGTAATGCTTTGTACCAATAGATATTTAAACTAAAGGATTATAAATTCATAGGGCCATAGTATCACAGATTCAGAATTAGAAGGGACAATAAGAATCCCTTTTTTTGAGTCTAAATTTCAGCCTAACCCCTAATTTACAAATGAAGAAACTGAGGTATTTATCCACTATTCCATAACTAGTAAATAAAATTTTCACTCAAAAAATTAATTCAGTAGAAAGTACAGTGGGGGAAATTATTGGATTTGGACTTAGAAGGTTTGGGTCTGGATCTTGGCTCTGACATTTACCATCTGAATAATCATAGAGAAGGCACTTGATTTCTCAGTAAGAATGGAGTTGGAGCCCAGGAATGTCAAATTCTCTACCTGCAGAACTCCTGAGTGCTGCTGAAATCCATTAAAATGTTATTGGGAAATGTTTAACAAGATAAATAATATTAAGTTATGGCTTTCTAAGTCCATATGTGACTTGCATGGGCAAGGATCTGTTTATCCCTTTCTATTAGAGATTGACACCATCAGACTAGATGATCTCTAAAGTTCTTTCTGGTTCCAATATTCTGTGGTTACATAAATAAATGAATCTTCTTTCCCTCACAGGCTTCTTTGGTACTTAGAGTTGAGCAAAAGGGTGACCTTTCAATTCTTCAAAGTAAACTGCAGCTTTCAAGACAGAATTTCCCTTTTAGGAAAGACAGAAGGGGACATCGCTGCCATATGCAGATCCATTTGAAAAAGATATTCTCCTACAGAGCTTTCAAGATACTACTGCCATGCAATGAAAGCTTTGTTCTAGGATTGATCTTGCTTTATCTGGTCCCTTGAGCCATAACTAGGGTTGAGAAAATGAGGCTTTGTCCTAGTGTCCTGGAAAGCAGAAGTCAGAGGGATGTTCTAACAATCACCATTTCTTCCTCAAGGAAAAGACCCCACTTTTAGCTGAGTCACAATAAGGTCAGATTTGCTGCTCTTTTGGCTTTCAATGTCAAAATACTATGGAATCACCTTTCTATACATGAGCCAGAGTAACTCTTTGTGGTATTTAGAGTGTTGCTCTTATCCCCAAAAGTCTGTAGCTTCCCTTTTACCATAATCAGGATCATTCTCTTTCCCTGCTGTCATTGCATTCTGCTGCACACTGAGCAAGCCTGCTTTTCTCTGTTAAGTGTCAAGAGAGTTTAGATTTTAAAACTAAAAGAGGAATTAGAAATTATCTAGTGTCTCTTACTAGGCTTATACCCCAAGGAAGACATTGATAGGAAGAAAATCCCCATACACACCAAAATATTTATAGCAGTGCTTTTTATGATAGCAAAGAATTGGAAACAAAGTAGATGCCCATCATTTGGGGAATTGGGGAAACAAAATGTGGGACATGAATGTAATGGAATATTATTGTGCACTAAGAAATGATGAATGTGATGAATACTGAGTAGCAAGGATAGATCTACATGAACTGATGCAGAGTGAAGTAAGCAGAGCAGAGAAATCAATATACAAAATGACAACAAATAAAATGGAAAGAATTAACACACATATACAAATTAGGGTAGCTGACTAATGTGGAAATATGTTTAGGATGATTGTACATATATAATCTATATCAGATTCCTCTTGGGGAGGAGGGAGGAAAGGGAGAAAAAGTTGGAACTCAAAATTTTATAAAAATGAATGTTATTAAGTATCTTTACAAGTAATTAGAAAAATAAAATACCATTAAGTGGCAAAAAAAAAAAGTGAATGTAGCAAAATTATAAAGATCAAGAATGACTTGAATGAAGAGATATGAGTGGATACTCCCAATTGAATCCTTCCTGGAAGTGGGAGGATAAAAGGTACTGCCCTCACATGTTTTGGGATTTTTCAATTTATTGATCAATTTTTTTTTCTTTTTGAAAATACTATTTATTGCATGAGATAACCTTCTAGGAGGTTAGGCATGGGGTAATTATAATAATATAAAAAACAAATAACATCAATAAAAACTTACTTTTTACATATGATTTAGTCCAACCTACTTACTTTATGGATGAGACTCAGTGAGATGAAGGCATCTGTCTAAAGATATACATCTAGAAAGTGGTAGAAGGAGGATTCAGATTCACTAAGTTCTAATCTAATGCTCCACCTTCTATACCATGGACAAGTCTTGAGTAAAAGTTTTCAGTTCCAAAAGGAGTTATTGTGGCAAGATTATCAGGTAACTATTCTCTATTACAGTTAGTGCTCAATAAATGCTTTGTGATTGACAAATCAAGAGGAAATATGTTTAAATGGAAAATGACTCATATGTACAAAAAAACATTTATAACAGCTCTTTTTGTGGTAGCAGAGAATTGTTAACTGAGGATGCCCAAGGGGGGAATGGCTGAACAAGTTAGGATATGCAAATGTAATAAAATAATATGGTTCCATAAGAAACAACAAAGAAAATGGTTTCAGAGAAACTTGGCAAGACTTGAATGAATTTATGCAGAATGAAGTATATAGAACTATGACAACAATTTATACAATGACAACATTAGCAAAACAAATAATTTCAAAATATTTAAGGACTTCGATAAATTCAGTGATCAACCATTCCAGGGAACTAATTGTGAATAATATTTCCTACTTCTTGAGAAAGAAGTGATCAAATAAATATTTAGAATGAGTTTTATTTTTGGACTTGTCCAATATGAGGCTATGTTTTTTCCTTGACTATAAGTATATTACATAACTTTTCTTTATTGGGGAAAATAGATGGGAAAGAGAAAATAAAGGCTTCCTAAAATTTAAAATTCTTTTTTTTAATTTAAAATTCTTTAAATTTAAAAATGAAGGGAAAAATAAGTGATGCCTATCGATTTGAGAATGGCTATGCAAATTATGATATAGAGATGTGTGTGTTCTTTTCTCAAATATAATCATTCTTTGGGAGCAGATTTCTGGAGGATGGGGGGATGGGGGGGTAGGTGGTGGTGGGGAGTTCTGGAGGCAGCCTTAGTTTCAGTTCAGATCAATAATCACCTTAAATGCAGCCAGATGTTAAAGTAGTTCTTTATTGTCTCTTCCAAAATAGCCGGGTTAGTTTTCTTAGAGGTCTATCTCCCTCCTTGGTTCCAAGAGCTCTTGCAGCTTGCCTGCCAGCTTCAGCCTCCAGCTCCCTCTGAATCTTGGTTCTCCTCCTCTGAATCTCCAGTTCTGCCCAACTGCAGTCTCTAGCTTGTCAATCTCCTCAACTGACTTACTTCACTTCTCAATCTCTTCAAATCTCTTGACTGAAGCTCCAAGAGCTTCTTATATATGATCTCTTAAAGGTGTGAACTCAAAGATTGACTCCTCCTCTGAGAGAGTGGGATTGTGGGAGATGAAAACTTGTGAATCTCATACTGAATCCTGAAATCTCCCAAACTTGTGAACTAATGTGTGAGCTAATGTGTGAACTCTCAAAGGAGTAAACAAAAGCATTGTTTCTACCAATTCTAGTGACTTAACACCTTGTAAGGATTCTAACAGAGATGTAATGGAATAATATTGTGAGATGAGAAAAAATCAAGTCAGTAAACCTTTATTACACACTGTTCTGTGCCAGGCACTGTGCTAAGCACTGAAGATACAAAGAAAGATAAAAGACAATTCAGTTCCTATCTTCATGGAGTTCACAATCTAGTGAGGAAGACAAAATGAAGACAACTGTGTACCAAAAATATATGTATAAGATAAATTGAATATTTAGCTTGGACTTGAAGGCTACATATGGTTATTAACTGGTATTTTCATCTGACTATGAGGGTTTGGGTGTGAAAGCAAGAAGAGAAGCTAACTTGGTTAAAACACATACATTAAGCACTAGCTACAAATTTGAGCTCTTCCAATTAGATGTACATGGAAATTTTAATTTCTTTTACATATCATTTCTTCCCCTTGCTTTGGTTTAGAATTCTCATACTCATGGGCAGGTATGCTTGTCTTGAAGCTGTATGTATACGTAGCCATTAATATCCATTAGTTAAATCATTTAGAAAGGGGAAGAAGACTAGAGAAGTTATTTATGTGGATTTAAATAGGCCAAAAATAAATATATTGAATTTATTTAGCATTTTAAGATTTGCAAAGCATTTAACATGTATCATTTCATTGTTTCTTTTTAGAATTCCTGTGAGATATTTGCAGCTACATAGCAGAATGGATAGAATTCTGGATCTGGAATCAGAAAATATCTTTGTGAATTTAAATCTAAGTTCAGACATGTACTAATTGTGTGACATTGGGCAAGTCACTTAACTGTGTTTGCCTCAGTTTCCTTATCTGTAAAATGAGCTGGAGAAGGAAATGACAAACAATTCTTGTATCCTGCCCAAGAAAACCCCAAATAGGGTCATGAAAAGTCAAACACGACTAGAAAATGACTCAATAACAAATGAGGTATTTGCCATTTTTATTCTCATTTTACAAGTATGAAAATTCGAGGCCTAGAGAGATAAAGTGATTTGCTAATGTAGTAAGGGTCTGTTGTGGAATTTGAATCCAGGTTCTTCTGATTTCTATTTTATTGTACTATCGACTACACCAAGCTGCTACTATGAGAAATCCTTACTTGTCTAAAAGTTTTATTTTTCAACAAGGATGGTATAAACATAGAATACATTCACTGCAAATTTATGCTTGCTTTCTCACAAGTTTGTGACAGAGAGAGTAGGAAAAAAGAGAAAGGGAGATAGAAAGAAGAGCTTCAATTACTGAGAAGTCCAATGAAAGAAGGCATTTGATTAAGCCAAAGAAGAAATAGCTTACACCCAGCAAAAGAACTCTGGGAAATGAGTATGAACCACTACATAGAATTCCCAATCCCTCTATCTGGGTCTGCCTGCATTTTTGATTTCCTTCACAGGCTACACTATTTCAAAGTCTGATTCTTTTTGAACACCAAAAATAACTGTTTGGACATGTATACTAATATTGTATTTAATTTATACTTTAACATATTTAACATGTATTGGTCAACCTGCCATCTGGGGGAGGAGATGAGGGGAAGGAGGGGAAAAATTGGAACAAAAGGTTTAGCAATTGTTAATGCTGTAAAATTATCCATGCATATATCTTGTAAATAAAAAGCTATAATAATAATAATAATAAAGAAAACATAGTATAGATAAGTGAATTGGGATTAAATTGGAACTTTTTCCCTTCTTCATGAGTTTTTTATTATTTGTTCAATTTCTTTTTTTTTAAGTTTATCTTGTACCATTTATATACATTTTATATTTTTGTCAGTGTTTGCCCATCTCCTAAGAACTAAATAATATAGATGCATAATCTTATATATTTATGTAAATATATATCAAAATATTAAAAAAAAGAAAGAAAGAAAGAGCTTCAGGGGTAGCTAGGAAGTACAGTTGATAGACTCAGGAGCACAAGTTTAAATCCAGCCTCAGATATTTGACACTTACTATATATATGATCTCAGACAAATGCTTTAATCCCGATGGTCTTAAAAACAAAAAGGAAGAAGAAAAAGAAGGAGCTTTGGATTATAATAATGGTTCAGGCTTCTAAAGGATGTTGTATTTATTCTATCCTGGGATATTTTGCAGATAAGAAGAGATAATCAATAGACCCTCCCACTGTCCATATAGAAGTGCTTGAAGCACCTGCCTCATTCCTTCCAGTTTTACAATATTGTGATTTTTTTCAGCTGACAACTCCATATTAATAAGAAAAAAGAAAAGTAAATAATGAAACTAGGGACCCCATTGTGGCAGTCCAGGTGTGTGTGCCTTTATTTTCCTTAGTACCCAGAATAAAGCAATGATTCTGAGGTTTAGAGATGAGATGCTATAGTCAATAGCTGATCTTAACTATGGCTAATAAATAACAGCAAGAAAAAATCCTTTTATGTTTCTGGCCAAATTCCACACCCACACATCACAGCAGGATATGAATGCCTCCATCACTACATCACTGGAGGCCCAGCGATCCCCAATCAGCAGGTGGTAGCTAGCTGGCTTCCTGTTTTATAAGGTGGCACTTTGCACTGACCCTTGGGCTTTGCTTGCCTTTAATTAGGAGGCACTCTCCTGGCATAATGATACTTTTTTATTTTTTTCATTAAAGCTTTTTATTTACAAAGCATATACCTGGGTAATTTTTCTAACATTGACCCTTGCAAAACTTTCTGTTCCAAATATTCCCCTCCTTCCCCCACTCCCTCCCCTAGATGGCAGGTAGTCCAATACATGTTAACTATGTTAAAATACATGTTAGATCCAATATATGTATACATATTTATATAGTTATCTTTCGGCACAAAAAAAATCTGATTAAGAAGGAAAAGAAAAACTGAGAAAGAAAATAAAATGCAAGCAAAAAAGAACAGAGAGAGTGAGAATGCTATGTTGTGGTCCACACTCAGCTCCCACAGTCCTCCTCTGGGTATAGATGGCTCTCTTCACTGAACATTTGGAACTGGTTTGAATCTTCTCATTGTTGAAGAGATTCACGTCATCCGAATTGATCATCGTATAGTCTTGTTGTTGTGTACAATGATCTCCTAATTCTGCTCCCTTCACTCAGCATCAGTTCATGTATGTCTCTCCAGACCTTTCTGAAATCATCCTGCTGGTCAGCTTGGGTCTCTAAGAGGAGCTCCTCAAAATATCAGAGTTCCTGCCATGATCCAATCCTATGGACTGAAATTTACAGCTTCTTGACTTCTTTCCATAGGAAGACTTCCCATGGTCATATAGGCTGGCATCTCATAGTCATCCAGACCAAATGAAAGCCCTATGATACTCTGGGGACACTGCACAAGAGTCCCTACACTGGCACTTACTGCCTGCTGGTAAAAAGCGATTATTTCTGTTCTGGCCAGAAACTCTACTGGTCTTCCCTTTCCAGTCTGATTCTTTCGAGAAGCCAAACTAGGCCATTTTTTACCTCAGTTCTTAACTAGCTTTAATTACTGAATGGATGTTGCCTCAGATAAATTGAGATCTATGAAAGATCTTAGCTAAAAAGGGCAAGGTCTCCAATTGCAGCCTAGGCCATCTCCAGTCATCCCGACCTATATCTTGCCACTCTATCTGGATGTCTCAGAAGGAGAGAATGAGGCAGTGACTTTGCACAGTTCTCCTTCACTCAAATCCAATTCATTTGTAAATCTAGACATCACCCTCCTGATGTTATTGGTCCAATAAAATCACCAAACTGTTTGTCTCTCTTAAATTAATGAACTTCCAGTTCCCAATTCTATAATGAAATAGATGGAGCAGATGACATCTGAAGTCCCTTTCAATACTATATTTATTTTTTATATTATCTTTTCATCTTTTAATTCTTTTTTTGGATTTTTTTTATTAAAGCTTTTTTATTTTCAATACATATGGATGGATAATTTTTCAACATTGACCCTTGCATAGCCTTGTGTTCCAAAATTTCCCCTCCTTCCCCCCACTCCCTCCCCTGGATGGCAAGCAATCCAATATATGTTATACATGTTATCTTAAATCCATATATGTAAACATACTCGTAAAACTATCTTGCTGCATAAGGAAAATCAGATCAAAAAGGAAAGAAAATAAGAAAACAAAATGCAAGCAAACAAAAAAAGTGAGAATGCCATGTTATGATCCACACTCAGTTCCCGCAGTCCTCTCTTTGGATGTAGATGGAACTGGCCTCAATCATCTCATTATTGGAAAGAGTCATGTCCATCAGATTTGATTGTTGTATAATATTGCTATTGCTGTGTACAATGATCTCCTAGTTCTGCTCAATTCACTTTGTACAATGCTATATTTATGATTCTATAATCAGTTCGGGAACTCCCAGACCAAAACAGGTTTTTTTAAATTTTTAAAATATATTTCCCCTAATTATATCTTGAAAGAATTTTAAAACATTTTTTAAAGTTTTGAGTTCCAGATTCTATCCCTTTTCCCCTTCTTGCCCTTCCTATTACCTAAAATAGTAAGCAATCAGATATAGATTATCCATATGCAATATGTAAAACATTTTGCACAAGAAGACTTGAATAAAAGAAAAAAGAATGAAATAAAATTAAAAATATCATGTTTCAGTTTGTGTTCAAACAATATCAGTTCTTTCTCTAGAGGTTGGTAGTATGTTTCATCATTAGTATTTTGGGATCGTCTTGGATCATTGTACTGTTGAGAATATCGAAGCCATTCACAATTCTTCGTTGTACAACATTGCTGTTGCTGTATACAATATTCTCTTGGTTCTGTAAACTTAATTTACATCTATCTGTTCATGTAAGTTTTTTCAGGTTTTTTTAAAAACATCCTGCTTGTCGTTTTTTATAGCACAATAATATTCTATCAAAATCATTTTTTAAAAGAACAATCAATAAATAATTGCTAATCACTTTGCTATGTATTAGGCACTGTGATAAACTATGGGTATACAAAGTTCAAAATGAAATAGTGCCTGTGCTCAAGGAACTAGTATTCTATATTAGGGGGAGAGACATGAAAGAGACAAATATAAACACAATTCTTTTATGGAGTTTATTTTCAATTCAGATATAATTTCCTTAGCACTGGGAATTCCCAGTGAAGAAACTTCCTTTCCCAACATAGGTTAGTATTGCTCTGAATTTAAGGTCCAGAATTGCTTGGAGCACTGAGAGTAAGTGACTTGCCTAAGATCGATCACCCAGCCAATGAGATTCAGAGACAGAACTTGAAGCCCAATTTTCTTTATTCAGAGGCCAGATCTCTATCCATTATGCCATGTTATCTACATATCTCCAGGTAGATTACAAAATAATTAAAAGTTCATTGTAGGAGAAGACTAGCAACTTAGGGGATCAAGGAAATCTTCACATAGAAGCCAGTAACTGAGCCAAGCTATTAAGGAATCTGGAGATTCTAAGAGGTGAGGTTGGGGGGGAAGCATTTCTGGTGTGGGAAACAGTTCAAGCAAAGGCATAGTGTTTGGAGATAGTATATCATGTATAAGGAAAAGTCAGAAAACCATTTGACTGGACGAGACTGGAAAGATAGGTTGAAACCAGAGGCTTTAAAGGGCTTTAAATGTCAAGTTGTTGTCATTTTGTTTTCAGTCTTATCCAACTCTTCCTGACCCTATTTGGGGTTTTCCTGGCTTGCCATTTCATTTTACAAGTGAGAAAACTGAGTCAAACAGGATTAAGTAGTTCACCCAGGATCACACAGCTAAGTAAATGTCTGAGGCTGGATTTGAAGTCAGGTCTTCCTAAATCCAGATCTCCTATACTCTATCCATCATGTCCCCTACTCACCAAATGCCAAGTAGAGAAGTTTAAATTTGATCCTACATCTACTGAGTAGGTGGGATGACAAGGTCAGATTGTACTTTAAGAAAATCTCATCAGTTATTTTGAGGAGATTAGATTGGATAAGGGAGAAACATCAGGCCAGGATTCCAATTATTTCATTAGTATGAGCCAAAATACTTTGTACTTTGTACTTACAGATTGCAGGGTTTTTTACTCTTTACTTAGCAATTTAATGAGTATCTGTGGCTAAAAGCATTCGTCACTTGGGGACTGATCTTCAAAAGGTGAGTTTCTACATTTTTAGCAAGATTAGGTCTCAGGAAATAGATGGAATTTCTCTGGGCCTGTACCCCATCCCTTTCACTGTATAGGATCTACCAGAGTTCTCCCCATCATTTTATCTGAGCCCACTTCATTAGGATGCCCCTCACAGGATGCAAGCAGAAGAACATTGATTCCCTTTTCTTTTGTCATGGAGCTGGTGGATGCATTTTCAATTCAAGCATCCTCTGTTCCACTAAACTGTTCCACACATTAGGAAGTTTTCTAAAAAAAAATTTGGAAAAAAAGATGGAACTTTTGGAATGTTACAGTGGAATTCACTTTATTTGTCATGAGTAGCACACATTTGTGTCAGATAAAATGAGTTTTGGGGTCACAGCATCTCAGGGACAGACAGAACCTCAGAGGTCACCAGACTGGTCTTCTTGCTGTCCCTTATTACACAACACTCCAAGTTTGATCTCTACGTCCTTGCCATGGCTTTTTTCCAAGGTTAGAATGCCCTTCCTCCTCACCTCTTAGAATCTGTATATTCTTTCAAAGTCTAGCTCCAGCATCAGTATCTACATAAGAATTCCCTGGTTTCTTCCATGGCTGGTGCTCCTTCAATTAAGTTTTATTTATTTTGTACCATTTATTGTAGCATTTATTTTGACAGAATGACTCAGAAGATTTTAATTTCTCCCTGGGGGCATCTTTGTTCAATGGGTAAGGGGAAAAGGGGAAGACTGGCAGGATCCTTGGTTTTAGTCTTGAAGGCTTCTTCCACAATTTCAATAATCATCTCTAAGCTGATGATTTTCAAATCCACTTATTCAATCCTAATCTCCCTTTTGGTCTCCAGTCTTGCATTTTCAGTTGCCTTTTGGACTTCTCAAACTTAGATATCTTAATTTGACATATCCAAAACTGAACTTATTATCTACACCTCTAAATCCTTCTCTCTTCTAAACTGCCCTGTTGCTGTTCTTAGACCATATACAATCTATGAGGATTTTTCTCTTGGACCATCTCTCCTCTGACACCATCATCACTCTGTTATAAGACATATCACCTTTCTCTTGGACTATTATTATAGCAAGATGGTGGGATTCCTTGCCACAAGTTTTTCCCCATTCCAGTACATGCTCCACCCAGCTGCCAGAGCTATCTTCCTAAGCATCAGATGTGACAATCTTACCCCGCCCCCCCCCCCCCACACACATATCAAGTCTTACCATACCAGCAGTTCCTTATTACAAGGATCAATTAGAAAATCCTGTAACATTCAAAGCCCTTTATAACCTGGCTTCTTCCTAACTTTCCAGTCTTTCCCCCTCCTCTTAATTGTTTTATTTTTTCCAATTACATCTAAAGATGGTTTTCAACATTTATTTTTATAACATTTTGATTTTCTTTTTTTCTCCTTCTCTCTCCCTTTTCCTCTCCAAGACATCAAGCAATCTGACATGGGTTATACATGTACAATCATATTAAATATATTTCCATATTAGTCATGTTATGAAAGAAGAATTAGAACAAAAGGGCAAAATCATGAGGAAGAAGAAAGAAGAAAGAAGAAAGAAGAAGAAGAAGAAGAAGAAGAAGAAGAAGAAGAAGAAGAAGAAGAAGAAGAAGAAGAAGAGAAGAAGAAGAAGAAGAAGAAGAAGAAGAAGAAGAAGAAGAAGAAGAAGAAGAAATGCTTTGATCTGCATTCAGACTCCATAGTTCTTTCTCTGGATGTGGATAGCATTTTCCATCATGAATCTTGGAATCATCTTGGATTAATTGTCTTGTATTGCTGAGAAGAGCTAAGTCTATCAGAGTTGTTCATTGAACAATGTGCTTTCCAGTCTTCTTACATCTTACCCCACTCACTCACCTCCCCATATATTGCCAGGCAGTGACTCTAGTCTCCTTACTACTATTCACACAAGATACTCCATTGTCAGATTCCAGCATTTTTACGGGTTATTGCCTATGACTGTAATGCTTTCCCTCCTCATTTTTGTCTACTGGCTTCCTTCAGCTAAAATCCCACTGACTATAAAAAACTAATCTAGATCCCACTTACTGCTAATATCATTCCTCTGTCGATTATCTCCAATTTATCCTACATATGCTTATTGATGCATTATTGTTTTCATGTTGTGCCTCCAGTAGATTGAGTTCATTGAGAGCAAAGACTGGGAGGGGGGTGAAGGGGAGGGAAAGGAGGGAAGGGGGTTGCCTTTATTTATACTCCTAGAACTTAGCACAGTGCCTGGAATACAGTAAGTGCTTAATATGTGCTTGTTGACTGAGTGACTTACAGGAATTTGGCCATCCAGTCATTGTAAAGACCCCATGGATAAAAAATGTCTTACTGCTCAGATTTCAACATTAATTTGAATGGACAGTAAAGAAAAGCAGTCAAGGTAGAATAGAAATAGTGCAAGTCTACTGGGGCCTGGGTAGAATTGATTTTGGCACCCAAACCAATGAAGTCTGGTAAGTTTTTATAGGGTTCTTATCTAGGATAGACAGAATCAAAGCATGGGTAAGGATCTAGGAATCTGGACCTGGAGAATGGTGCTGATTCTTGCCAGTAGGAGATTCCTAGGGCTAATTATAGAGTTCTTGGCCTGGAATCAGGAAGACTCATCTTCATGAGTTCAAATACAGCAGCAGATACTATTATTCTGGGTAAGTCACTTAATCCTTTTTGCCTTGATTTCTCCATCTGTAAAATGGGTTAGAGAAGAAAATGGCAAACCATTTTAGTATCTTTGCCAAGAAAATCCCAAATAGGATCACAAACAGTCCAATATGATTTAAATCACTTAATAATGACCACAAGGTGGGGAAAGCCTTTCTGTTGTTTCTGCCCATCCTATTTTAATAGAGTGACTCAGGAGATTTGAACTTCTCCCATGAGGCTTCTTTGTTTAAGAGGGTGGATCCCTATACCTAATCTCCAAAGGACCTTCCAACTCTGGGTCTCTATTCCATGTGGGGTCACAGTGAACACTACCTCCCTTTCCACATGCTCAGAAACTATTCTTTTCATAACATGTACAATTAGGACAGGATTTAAAGCTGAGTTCCGGCTTTTAAAGGACTCATGCTCTTCTGCTTCCTTTAAAAGTTCTGATCTCCAAGATTTTTCTGAGATCACATGACAGTGCCTAGTTGTTGTGGTATAATAATGGCATACATTTACATGGTGCTTTGAGGATTGCAAAGAGCTTTCAAATATATATCAATTGGTCTTCACAACTCTTGGGAAAAGATGCTATTATTCCCATTTTATGGTTGAAGAAATAGACAAATAAGCCAAAGTAATTTGCCCAGAGTCACACAGCTGGTAAATATCTAAAGGTAGCAATCAATCAAGTTTATTAAGTGCCTGTGCCAAGCAGGATGGGAAAAGGGGAAGTACTACAGAAAGGGGCCCAGTCCTCAAGGAACTTACAATCCAACATCCTAAAAAACATGCAAAATAAGCAATATACATGATAAATAAGAAATTATTAACTGAGGGAAAGGTGCTGGAATTAAGAGGGATGAAGAAAGGCTTCCCATAGAAAGCACGATTTTAATTGGAACCTAAAGAAAAGCAGATTAGAAGTAAGAGAGAAGGGAGAGGGATTCTAGGCATCGGGGATTTGAATTCAGGCCTTCCTGATTGCAGACCCAGTATTCTATCCAGGACACCAGCTGACTGCCTCTACTTCATGATTACATATTTTTCCATATAAGCCTCTGTTTCCCTTATTCAGACTGAGACTTTATGTTCCCAATTTTATCCTTATACCTGATGATGATTTAACTTTAATGCTTGAGGATTAAGGAATAGTAAACTGTCAAAAATGATAATCATTTTAATTTCCCCCTGCAGTGTAGTTTAGGCAACTTATTTATTGTTGTGATACAATTATCAGTAACTGCCCATTATGCTGTGTGTGTATGATGGCATGGCAAATCTCTCCTATGGCTAGGACATTCTTTCCCAATGCTGTCTTTGTTATATCTATAATTTTCCTTTTAAATTTACCTTATGTACTCTACATATCTAAGTACCAAAGTACCAATGTGTTTTCTATAATCCCTTCTCCCCCTCCCAATTTCCCCTCTTCCAATAAATCCTTTTTGACTAATCCAGGCCAAGGGCAGTTATTCTCAACAAGAGCAATATTATTTTCTTTTCTCAAACACATTTTTCAAAGTCTCTCATTCCAAGAAAAATCATTGACAGCAGTTGAATAGCCATACAATGCAGGCTGGTGACAAAGATGTACAAAGCAAGCATTTTGAATTGATAGTAGTGTGGGGAATAAGAGTAGGAGAAATTCAAAAAGTCACAGAAATTGTCAAGGTAATACAGTGATGGAAACATTTCTCAACCACTTTTATTAAAGAAAAGGGGAAAAAACAATAAGGAGGAAACAAGGACAAAATCCAACCTCTAGTTCCTTTCTGTTATGGTTTATTTTGTAACCCCCAAGCTAGGTTTCCAAATGGCATATAGCTGTCAAGAGACAAAAAGATTCTTTCATTCATTCATTCATTCGAGTTGGAATCATACTTTTTCTTATTCTTAACCTCATCTATCTTTACTTTCAACATTTACTGAGGCCTATTTTACATAAAAATGCAATGCTAGGTGCCAGGGATACAAAAACAAACAATATTCAAACAGTCCCTGATGTCAAGCTCACATTCTCCTGAGAGGAAACATGTGCACATATAATTAAGTATAAAATAGCCTCAAAGTAATGCAAATTTCAAGAAGGACATACTATTAAAAACTATGGGGAATTAGGAGAAACTTTCCATAGGGATTGGCGAGTTATGCTTTGTGAAAACGGATGAGGATTAATTAATTCATGGGGAAAAGGTGAGGAAAACGAATACATTCCAGCCCTTAAAGGCTACTTGTGCCGAGTGAGGGATCTGGGAGATGGAACATTGTTTATGGATAACAACTAGCAGGCCAATTTGACTAGAGTGAAGGGAACGAATCTGAAATGTATAGAAGCCAGAATGTGGAGGGCTCATACAGACCATCTGAAAATAGCACCTCACTTAAGCAGGTCTTATCATTCATATATGGCATCTGAAAATGGAATCTTACCAAAAGCCAAAAGCAGGTTTTATCTGACCCAGAAAAGACTAATTTGGAAAGGAATGGGACAGGAAAATGTCCCTTTCATAAAGAGACTTCTAAGACTTTTTTTTCCTCTTGGTACTGCTTATCAGGAGCTAGGGAGAAGTAAAGACCAAGTCCCATTGCAATGAACAACAGACTGTTATATAACATGTTTACATACCACATTTTTGCCATAGTATGGTTTTCTTTTGATGTTAAAATTTGTTTTGAGTGCATGGCATTTTTAATTAGACCCACCCACCTGGTCCTACAACCACTGTGGGCACGGGGAGATGAGGGCACAGTGAGGGCAGAGTGCAGCAGTGTCTCCTATCCAGCAAAGGAGATGGAATTAAGAGGAAGGGATGTCCAGATGTGGAGGAGCCTGACTTGGAAGAATTGGGAAATTCTTCTGAAAAGGCGCTGACTGAAGAAGAATGCAGATGTGAGTTCACCTTCAGCCAAAAAAAAAAAAAAAAAAGAAGAAGAAAGAAAAGAAAAGAAAAAGAAAGAAATCTGAAAGAGGAACAAAAGGTCACAGCAGAATTTATTTTTAAGAGAATATTTATATGCCCTTGGAAACATTATAATTTGGAGAGGATAAGATCTCAAAGTGAACCTTCTATTTGCCTGGCATGTAAAGAAGCATAATACATAACTTTTCATATCTAGGGGGGAAATGAACATGTTTTCCCATTTGTTCTTCAATTATATTGAATTTTTTTTTTTACAAAAGTTGTTTTAAAACATACACATATTTTATTATATTCCAAAAGTCTTAGTATTCTTCCTATCAAAATTTAAAACTATTAAACTATTCAAGTAATTAATGCTTAAAGAGCAATAAATAGAGCACTGAGCCTGGAGTCAGAAAGACCTGAATTCAAATTGCTATTTAGATACCCACTAGTCACTTACTGGGCAAGTCACAACTTCTGTTTCTCTCAACTCAAGGGAGAAGGAAATGATAAACCACTCCAGTGTCTTTGTAAAGAAAGCCTCCATTTAAGTTCAAAAAGAGTTAGAACAACAATAATTAATGCTTAAAGCTACACTAAGACTTTAGGGACATTGTCTATTATACACATATATGCAACTGTAATGATATAAAAGGTGCTATGATATTGAAATCCTGTGGTTTCCAAAGTTGCTTCCGATAAGTAGGAATTTGAACATTTGTTGTGATTCCACCTGAGGTCCTGCTATTTGTAAAGAGACATGATTGAGCTGAAAGTAGAGATAAAGACAAAACAGAAGTTTGTAGAAAGATCTAACTACCAGAGTGAAAGAGGTTGGGGAAGAAAAAAAGAGTTTAGGTCTATAAGATGTTAAAAAAAAAAAAATAAAAAAAAAAAAGATTGTTTTAAGTGTAAAGAAATTGGATTGTTTTAGTTCTTCCCTCTGTTTTCAAGTAAATGCAAATCATTCCAGGGCTTGAGTCTTCATGGATCTGTTAGCACTAACTAGCTGGGTACCTTTAAACTGGTAATCTTAACCCCTGGGCTTCGTTATTTGTAGAATGGGGTTAAAACATATAGTACTTACCTCTTGGTAGTGGTGGTGAGGCTCAAATGAGATATATAAAGCACTTTGCTTGCTTTAAATGTCAACTATTATTATTCACATGTTCTCTTTCCCTGCTTTTTTCTTTTCTATTCTTTCCTAATTTTCTTCCTCAAAAAGTTTTAAAGCACTAGAAATAGGAGGTGGAGATAGAGAGGAGAAAGGTCTTCCCAGCTCAAATTGCTGCAGGGGGATATAGCTGAAGCTTAGTTTAAGAGAAAGATGCTCAGACTGACAGTAATGGAAAGGGCCTCTAGGCCTGGCTTTGCTAGTGGGATTTAGGGGACCACCTCATCTAACCTCTGGACTTCTGTTTCTTCTTCTGTAATACCCAAAGTGATTGTCCAGCCATATCCAACTCTTTGTGATTCCATTTGGGGTTTTCTTGGCAAAGATACCACAGTGGCTTGCTATTTCCTTCTCCAGCTCCTTTTACAAATTAGGAAACTGAGGCCAATAAAATTGAGTGACTTGGCCAGGATCACACAGCTAGTAAGTGTCTGAGACTAAATTTGAACTCAAGAAGATGAGTCTTACTGATTCCAGGAGGATTATTCTATCAACTGTACCACCTACCTGCCCTATAGGATAACACCAATAGTAGATAGCATTTACATAGTATTTTAATCTACAGTGTTATTTACAATTATTATTTCACTTTATTCTTATAGGCAGTAGCAAAGTGGATCAAATGCCAAGCCTGGAGTCAGAAAGACTCATCTTCCTAAGTTCAAATCTGGTCATCAGACACTTATAATTATGTAAATTTGACCAAGTCACTAAACTCTGTTGCCTCAGTTTCCTCACCTATAAAGTGAGCTGGAAAAGGAAATGGCAAATCACTTTAGTGTTGAAAAGGTTTGAGGTTCCTGGAGGTCAGGGAGCCAAATGAAGAGGTTCATGGTTGTGTCCCCAAATGATGAGGTTTGGTGCAGGGTCGCCTCGATTCCCCTAGGATTCAGTGCAGGGCAAGGAGTTGTGGTCAGCGCAGAGATCCTTCATAAAGGAATTCACAAACCCCGAAAGCTAGACTGGCAAAAAGAAGTTTATTATTGGCATTGGGAAGTCAGCCTTTGCTAGAAAGACTGAATTCCTTGGTGGCAGGTCCTGACAGAGGTATATGAAGTTTCTAGTGGAGGAATCCTGGCAGAAAGAGTTTCTAACAGAGAAATCCTGTAGCAGAGAAATCTCGATAAAGAGGTGAATAACACCTTGTAAGGGAAATAGGTGAGAAAGATAACTAAGGGGTAATGCTGAAAGAGAATATCATTTCAGCAGGCAGAGGGTTGCAGCTGAGCAAGCTATTTTAGGCCTTCTGCAAGAAGTGAGCCCCAAGTTGCCTCTTTTTATAATTGAAACTTCTGCTAGAAGCTGGGGGCCCGCTCTTGATAGGGGCTGGGAGCTGTGTCAGCTGGAATCAGAATAGAAAATCTTGGAATTGAATGAGAGTCTCTGCACTAATCTCCAATTCAAGAGTCCTGGACTCAACTAGTCCCACCCAGATAACAGAATCACTTTATCTTGATTCCCTGGGGTGAGTCTTTCAGGGGAGAGCTTAGGGTTCCCTCCTCCCCCCACCCCAAGTCAGAGAGAAAGAGTTTCCACACTCCCCTCATCAGTAGCTTTGCCAAGAAAACCCAAAATAGGGTCATGAAGAATTGGACATGATTGAAATGACTAAACAACAAATTATCTTCACAACCCTGAAAATTAGGTGCTATTATTATTTCCATTTTACAGATAAGTAAATTGAGGCAGGTAGGAGTTAAATGACTTGCCCGGGATTGCATAACTAGTACAGTAGAGTTTGAATTCAGGTGGTCTTGACTCCAAGTCCAGTGTTTTATTCCTATGCTTTTGTAAATGTGAAGGCCGGCACAATAGGATTTCTAAGCTTTCTTCCCCAAACAAGACCTCACGCAAAAAACAGCTTCACAGGAGGACATATTTCTTAATGGAAGTAGACATTTAATACATAATGTCTGCTGACATAATTTCCCAAACTCTTGTCTAATAAAGACTCGTTTGCTTTTTTAAGAGTGGAGCTAGAGTCCATTAAGACACTCTTTAAATGCCTGGGCAGTCTAGCAATCACTGGATTTACTCTCCTGCAGCTGGTCCCACCTTAGGTTGTGTTTTTGAAAAGGCTCTTATCTCCTTCTGGTTTGTTTATGTGAGCGTTATTATTGTTATTGTTGTTTCAATCAGCTTGGGAAGACCTTACCTGCCCTTTGTTAGGCATCTGTTGTTTGTTGAAACACCTGGAGTCCCTTATCTGCAATTTTCAGTACTGGTTTGTTGACATTTAAAGGGCAGGCAGATCTGCGGATTCTTCTTCTTCTTTTTTTTTTTTTTTTAAACAGAAGCCCCAGCTTGGATCTGAAGAGCTGAAAGAAGGGGGCAAAAATGGAAGAAGCAGCTTCTGCTGTTAGAAGTTAAAAGATGGTCTAAAGAATGAATTGGAGGTGTTTGGCTCAGATGTCAACTTACCTCAAGGAACCATGGCCCTACTTCATCCCTGAATGATTGCTAATCAAAACATTTCCTGCTTTCTGGGAGGAAGGAAAAAGAGGCTTCACCTGTGCCTTCTTGATGCTGATAAACCATTGAATCAATGGGACTTGGAAAAGAAGCTTGTTGAAGGAATCTTGGAACTATTGGTTATGATATATATATATATATATATATATATATATATATATATATATATATATATATATAAAATAATTCCATAGTTGGGGAAACAAATCCAATCTGCTGACTCCAATTCCACCTTGCTGCCCACCACACCATACTATTTTCTCTATTAAAAGAATTATAGTATTAAGAATGGAAAGGGAATCTAGACCCCATTGAGTTCAACACCCTCATTGGATGTCAATTGTTAAATTTCACCGTAAACATTTACACAAATGAAATTGGATTTACTGTTTTGTCTAGGCTTAAGTGATGAAGAGAATGTTAATGATTCAGATTAAACTAAAATGTGTGTTTTGCTTACATTCCCCACCCACTTACCCAAAGCCACTAAATTAAACATTAACAGTACACACCTATTAGGCTGAGGACTCATCCAAGATCACACAGAAGCCGGGAGACAAACCCAATTTCCTTCATTTTAGATTGAGAGAAAATTATTCGTATCATTGTTAATGTAATGCCAGAAAAACTGAGCAAGATAGAGATTAGAGAGTATTTAATAGTTTATTAAATGGAGAGATATATACTGAAACCAATTGGATCCACAGTTTGGTCCCAGGGCTGAAATGAGACTATCGTCTCCAAGAATCCAGCAATCAGAATTCTCAATGACATATATACATGTGGCTCAGACGAAGGGGGTACACTGAGGCAGGGGCAGAGTCAGGGTACTGAGAGCGGGAACAGGACTTTGACAGGGTGGGGTGAGCCACCGGAGATAAGATGACTTAATCTGGGGGAGGCACGCCAGATATGGGGAGAGGCATCTTGATAAGACAGTATCTGACATTCTGATAGCTTGGGAAGGGGAAAGGCATTCTGATATTCTAAAACATAAGATCTTTTATCCTTATCAAATATTCTGATAAAGAGGAGGGGAGGTTTTGCAGAACTGAGAAGCAGGGAAACTGAGGCAGGACTGAGTCAGGATAATTAGGGAAACTGAATCAGGACAACAAACGAGAACTGTGGCATAACATTAATATAATGACAAAAATTGTTAATACCAAATGTAATATGGATTGTCACTCTCTTAAATGACCTTTGTAATGTCAGAATTCCATTAATGTCCTTACATTCCTACTCTTAAGATATTTCCTCATGATTAGGTAGAGATGAACCATAACCTAGATCCCCCCAAACCATGGATGTGACCAGTTCAAGCCAGATTTCAGCTTCTAGTGTATTTGTCCCCTTTTTTGGGGATTCTTGGCAAGAAGGACAAAAAAGTCAGTATAAAGTACATTTTTGCCTGGATGACCAGTGGCCATTAGGTCTCATGACTAGCCCTTGCTACCTCATACTGCTTCCTCCTCTCCCCTTAAAACTATAAAAACTTTTCCATGTGGGCATCCCCCAGGGTGACAGGTTTGCTACTCTCAATTAAAGACACTTTATTTTTCAATTCATGGCTTTGATTTATTTCAGGACCTGACAAGATCCATTATGTTACATGCTTCTATAGAGGGACTTTTCCATATTTCTTATTCCAGGGATATTAAAAATGGCAGCATTTTTTCTTACAATTTGGCTTTATGATATTACATATATAATTGATATCATATTGCTTGCCTTCTCAAAGGGTAGGGGAGAGACGGGAGGACAGGAGAGAATTTAGAACTCAAAATTAAAAAAAAACAATAAATTTATTTATTCTTTAAAAACTGATTTTATAATGATCTTTTTTTTCTAACTTCACATAATGCTGTTCTGTCCACTACATTTCTACCGAGTGCATTGTAATTAAATTTTTCTAATTTCCTCACTCCATTGAGGATTTTCTCCAGTTCTAATTCAAGAGAAATCTCACTTAGTTGAGGAAACTATGTTGAATTGTAAACTAAAAGCAAAGGATGTATACAAGTAAGCAAGTAAAAAAAGAAGTAAAGGAGGTGGTCTGGCAAGCAAGACTAGAACATCAGGGTTTAACCTTAGGGTGGAAAATTTAAAGGATCCTAAAAGCCCTAAGAGTACTTTCTCCACCCCATCCCTATCTCAGCCCTGCTAACCTGGACCCTAGTAGTGATCATGGGGTGGGATAGTCTCATCCAAGAGAACTTCCTCCTATTAGAGCAGTTTTAAAACCTCATGGTGTTCCTGGGTATATTTCTTCCACCTAGGCGTCATACTCTAGGTGATCTTCCCTAGTGCTTCTTTCTATCTCCAACTCCTACCATCACCTTAGGAGAAGAAATTGTTAGTTACAGTTTTAAAGCATCATTGGTCTTACCTCTCTAAGCAATGCCCATTAAATCTTTTTTGAAGTGATTGTGAAATTACCTCTGTACATTTGGAGCAAGGAGTAGAATTTACCAGCAGGTAAATTTAACACAGGTGCTAGAAGAAAAAATTTTAGCACTGGAATTGTTACCATATCCAAATTCTGTTTCTAGGGAAGGTTGTAATTATTATTATTATCCCTGCAATTGATTATTAATATATTATTTATATTATATTTATAGAATAATAATAATTAATAGTATTTATATGGTGTTTTTAAGATTCGTAAAGCATGTTGCCAATATTATTTTATTTGATTCTCACAACAGTCCTAGAAGGTAAGTGCTATTATTATCTCCATTTTATAGATGAAGAAACCAAAGCAAACAAATGTGAGGTGACTTGCAGAAGATTCCACAGCTAAATTTGTAGTAGGATTTGAAGTCAGCTCTTCCTGATTCCAGGTCTACATTGTATCATTGTTCCACCAACCTGCCCCTTTGCTACATGTTATTCACAGAATCAGAGATTTAGAGGCATCAAAGATAATAGAAAGCTAGCAGTTATGGAGCCTTTCATTTAATGTATTCAAATTCTGAACCAGACACTTAGTAGCTTTGTGATCCTGGATAAGTCACTCAACCTCTGTTTGCCTAAGTTTCCTCATCTGTAAAATGAAGGTAATAATAACACCTGCTTCCCAAAGTTGTTAGCTCCTTTCCCCCAAAAAAAGATCAAATGAGATTGTTTGTAAAGCTCTTTGAAAACCTTAACCCACTATATAAATGCTAGTTATAATGATGTTGATGAAGAAGAACCTTAATAACCAGCTAGCCCACCTCCTCACTTAATATAGAACCATACTTCCCCACCCATCCTGGTATGATATCCCTGACAGATGATTATCTATTCTCTTCTTGAACACTTCTCGTGATGGGGGACTCCTTAAGTTCATCTAGTCCATCTGGAAACCATTCTAATTACTAAAAGGTTCTTTCTCCTTATCCTTCAGTGGATCTGCTGTCTCATCAGTATGGCAATGTCTGTGCTCTGACATCTCTTATTTAAGTTGTCCCATAAATCCTACTTAAGACATTCTCTACATCTTCTAGATGTGGTCCACTGGAGTAACCCATCAGCCATTCCACCCATCATTTCTTCCTCTTACCACATGACAGTCTTTCCTCCTTCTCCAGTAATACAACATTCTTTTTTTTTTAATCAAATGAGATAAGATTTGTAAATATTTAGCACAGTAGCTGTAGCATGTAGCAAGCACTACATAACTGCTTTCCTCGCTCCCCCAGTGTGGACTTATGATGTCATTGGTGAAGAGAACTCCTATTGTGCAAATTCCTTCCACTGATAGAGGCTGTCAGCTACTCTGTAATTTATAATCTTATAGAGCTGCTTGGGGCACTAAGGTTAAGTGGTCTGTCCCTGGTCACATAGCTAGTAAATGTGAGAGATTTTTATATAAATTAGATTATCAAGGGGAAAGCAGATTCTAACACGACAAGCTAATGAGTTAGAGCTCCTGCTCCTGGGACCTGATGGGCATTTCTCCTTTCCTTGATCCCCACTCCAAGGCCAGACCTCTATCCATTGTGCCATATTGCCTCATCTCTTTTATCATGTCTCTTATACTGCTTCTTATGGGCAATTTGTCATTGGTAATATGCTATGAGCTATTTATGTTCATCATCAATCTCTCCATTGCTCTTTGCATGACCTGCAATCTTACTTCTTTAGAAATTGTGGTTATTACATGATTCACAGCCCTATGGCATCACTGGGAGAAATTGGTGTTTTGTTTTTTAAGGTTTTTGTCTCAGAGAAAATTTGGGGGCTCTGAAGGATGTTGTACAATTTCCCAAATGCAATCCTCTCTTTTTTCTTTTAAGTTCTATGTTTAGCTCCTTGTTCATTTGCAGTACCTATCCAAAATATATGAGAAATGGACCAGAACAATGGACTATTTGTGCAACTGTACATCAAGGTCTAGACAATAGGCATTTTTAATGGATTTGGTTTTTCTTGTGTGGAAAGATCTTATTTTGCTACATTTTCCAACATATTTTTGCTATTCTGCCTTACACATTTAGTGTTGACATCACCAAATATTAAAATATATATTGATTTGATGTGAAAGGTCTTGTCATGTTCTTTGTAGAACTCTACTTCTTCATCCCTTGAAACAGATATGAATACATGTGCTTCAGTCTTCAGAGTGGTCTTGTTCATAATGGTCAGCATGATGAGAAATCACAGCTAGAATGTGATTTTTTCTTTTGGCCAGATTACACATTAATGAGATGAGGGATCCATGTATTGAAATAAAGTTTTATGTTGTTATTTTGTATCTCAATAGATTTTTCTTGGTTCCCCAATTAGATTTACTCATGTACTCATTCCACATACATTTATTGAACATGGGAAGGGAAAAAGGAATCCCTGTTGCATATTAAAGAAATACAAAGATAACAAAGGCATGGTTCTTACCTTCAGGGAATTTAGTATTTCACTGAGCAGACAAGATATCTATAAAAATTACCATAATACAAAATTTTTAAATCAGTCAATGAATAAGATCTACTATTTATCAGGTCTTATGTCAAGTATTAGTGATACAAAGAAAGGAAAAATAGAGTCCCTATTTGAGGATCTCACAACAAGAACAGAACAAGGCTCTATTTTTAATGCCATTATTTGTATATATGTGATATTCCCCCGATAGATTGGTGCTAGATAAAGTTACATAAGGATAAAACCCTCAAATGTTTCTTCTCTCATGGACTAGCTTCCTTCTCCTCGAATTTAAATTACATACTTACAGGTTTTAGGCAAAAATCACTGTTAATGGCTGTATAATTTACAAGCACTATCAACTAATAAGGAAACACAGATAAACTTTCAAATAAGGCATAGAAAGCTTTGATGAGGTTTGCAGCAGGGTCACCTATTTCTTCCTTTTTTATCCTCTGAGACCCAGCTGGTGAAGGGAGTAGGTAGGAGTGGGGGGTTGTTGCTGAATTAATTAATTAAGATTTAAGTGTTAAGTGGAAATTTCCCTAGTGCTAAGCTCTGGGGAAAAAAGAAAAAGAAAGAAGCCATTATCTGGGCTTCACCCTTACAAGTCAGCATGCTCTTATTTCTATTACATTCTTGCCACATACTGATCTTCTCTCCACTCACTTTTCACTTTGCAAGATCTGGATTCTTCTTTTACATCTCTGCCTATCCACAAGATAAACTTGGGTGGAAGTCCCTTTCTCAAGGCCACTGGATAGTTTTTGAGAAAATAAGTCATTTTCTGAGGTTTACACAGACAATATCTGTGAGGCAATACTTGGAGATCTTTTTTGACTTCAAGGTCTGATATCTAAATGAATGAATAATAAAAATATTGATTAAGCACTTACACTATGCTAAGCAGAGGTAGGTTGCATCCATGGATTTATTCCTCTAAAATTGGTAGATGTATGCATGGGAGCACAATTAGAATTGAACTTAGGGTGAGCTTAGGCAGCAGGGGTTATAATGACAAAAATCACAAGGTGAGTGTGTGGGGTGGGAGGCGGGGGGAGTTAACTGCATAGTGGTCTTCTCAGGTTATCCCTGCATTGGGTTGTTTTTCAGAAAGCACATAGTGGCCATTTCAGATTTGGTTATTGGATTGGGGGTGTGCATGAGCCAGTCTAAGTTGGTTCTGGGGAGTTCTAGGTTCAGCATGGAAATATTACAAGCAATTTCTGATGTGCCCATCTTAAGAAATGCTCAGTTTGTCTCCTGCTTGTCTGATTCTGATTCCTAGGTCAGTCCGGCTCCCTCTGGGTAGTGGGGGAGCTTGAGCAACTCAAACTGGTTAGTAAAAATAATTAACTGCCTCAGTTTCACAAGCCCTAAGAGTGCAAACATAAGCAAGCAAGATAGTCCCTGGGAGTGTACAGAGCTTACAGTCTAAAAGAGGCTGGCAAAACATAAAATATAACTAGAAAAGTGGAAGAGAATGGCTTCTGCAGCAGTTTGGTTTGGAAATGGCCCTAGAGTGATGAGGAGGCTTGTTCCTAAGAAAATTAAAGTGAAGGTTTGCCTATCAAGGGAAAAGTCCAAGTAGGCAGGAGAGGTGGATATAATGGTCTGAGTGTCAGCAGCACAACATTCAGATAACTGGGAAGCATGGAGGCTTGGAGGAATAATGAAGAGGAAGAATATGGCTAGAATATAAATGGCATGGATTGCAAATGGCCATGCTGATACATACATATGTACACCATACAAATATAACAAATTTTATGTGTATATGCATGTGTATGTGTATATATATATACTTGTATTCTATTTTAATATATGTATGTATATGTAAGTGTAAATATATGTACATACTTATTTTTATACATATATATTAAATAAGAGAATAATGTGTGACATATACATAGATTAACATGTAATTATATATGTGGGGAGCAGTTAGGTAGCACAGTGAATAGAGTACTGGGCCTAGAGTCAGGAAGACTTATCTTCCCGAGTTCAACTCCACTTCAGATACTTACTATGTGACTTTGAGCAAATCACTTAATTCTGCTTGCCTCAGTTTCTTCACCTATAAAATGAACTGGAGAAGGAAATGTCAAACCATTCTAGTACCTTTGCCAAAAAAAAAAAAAAAAAAAAAAAAAATCCCAAACTGGGTCAGGGAGAGTTGGACAAGACTGGAAATGATTGAACGACAAAATTATTTTTATAGACCATAAAAATAATTAGTCAAATTTAGTAGTTCCTCACTCTTATGGCACTTTAAAAATTTATTTAAGGATCTCAACCATTTAAGCAATATTCATTGGTTATACCAGGATACACTGGGATAATTACCATTATCCTGTCCATGTAGAAATTGAGCTGGACTCTTACTTCCACCTAAGTGATTCAGTGGCAGAAGGGAAGGGAGACTAAGTGTTTCCCAGCTTCTTATCCCGCTGTCCTGCCTCCCTCACAGATGGTTAAGCTCTCCTTTCTTTCAGAAATCTACCCTTGTTGCCCTTTAAGGTTATTCAGGATAATTAATTATCTCAATGACCCATGGGATTTCCAGGATTCTTGGCATGAAAAGAGTGTTATCAATCAATTGAAACCTCCCCCTCTTCCTATTGTATGGGCACCCAATTAGGAGACCCATTACTCATTTCACATCCAAATGACTTGCAATCCCACTGAAACCTACTGTGAGTTCACTGTTCCTCAGCTTCTATACTTTAAATTAAGGACCAGATGTAACACATACTGTCCAGTCTGGGAAATGCAACACTTGTGACTTTTCAATTCCTAAAAAAAAAAAAAAAAAAAAAAAAAAAGAATCAGAATTCTCGGGAGAGATTAGCCCTTTAAAGAAGTACAGAAGGAGGCTGCAGCCAGTATGTGGTGATCCTTAGAATTGGAAAGGAGGATTCTTCTGGAGAACTTGCTAGGTAAAGCAAAACTGTGGTTTAGTGGAAACTCTGTTCCAGGACTGATCTTGGTTTTATTCAGCTCCTAGAATTCTAATTAAAATGGGGTGATGGAGCTCTTTTCCAGAGCACTGAAACTTAGAACCCACTAATAGGACTTAGCCTATCTGCCTCAGTTTCTTCAGCTGTAAAAAAAAAAAGGTGGGGGGGAGATAATAATAGCATCTATCTCCCAGAGTTATTGTGAGGACCAAATGAGATAATATTTTTAAAGTGCTTGGCACAGTGCCTTGCACATAGTAAATACTCAATAAATCCTTGTATCCTTCTTTCTCCCTCCCTCTTTCCCTTCCTCCTTTCCTTCCTTCCTTCCTTCTTTCTTCTCTTCCTTCTTTCCTTCCTTCATCTCTCCCTTATTACTTCCTTCCTTTTTTCCTTCTTCCCTCCCTCTTTTCCTTCCTTCCCTGTAGCAATATGACTAAGAACATAGAGTATGAGTTTTAGAGTCAGCAAAAACTGAGTTTGCATCCTGCCTCAGATACTTACTAGCTTAGGTAAATCACTTTATTTCTTGGATCCAAGATTTCTCACTGTAAAATGAGAGTGTTTCTAGATTGTTTCTAGCTCTAAATCTAGATTCTCCCATACATGTCCACCCATCCTGTGTGACTTGTCCACATCCTCCCATAATTTCTCCGTAGGAGATCCACCGAATATGTTGGAGAAATTGTCCTCATGTTCTCTGATATGCAGAGGATAACAATTGAGCACACAGACTGCCATCCATTTGTCATTTCTCAGTATTGCCATATGACCAGTATATATTTCTTACTGATCACACATTAATTTGTTGACATCCTCTACACAGTTCTTGGAAGTTCCTTACATAGTGTGAGTTGCAGCTTACTCACACTGAAGAGGCCCCTCTTTACTGCCCTTGAAATATTCTTTGTCAATTCTTCAAGATGGTTGTGTTCCATTGCTCACAGGCTGATTTCAAAATACGTTCCTTTATTTCAAGGAGAAGTCTTGGGTCATCAAAGATATTTACAATTTCCCAAAGGCAACACAGGGTATCTAGGTGGCCCTGTGGCTACCTAGTGGTGGTCAAAAAGATCTAAATTCAACTCTGGCTTCAGACGTTTATTATCAGCATGACCCTAAGCAAGTTCCTTAACTTCATTTACCTTAGTTTCCTCATCTGTAAAATGAGCTGGAGAAAAAAATGGCAAATCATCTAGCATCTGTGCCAAGAAAACCCCAAATGGAATCATAAAGTCTGAAATGACAACAGCAAATAGTTGAAATAATTTATACATTTGCAATAAAAAGTAATAAGTAATCTAAATATAGAGATAATAAGTTTATATTTATATAGACATTAAAATTTATAAAATACTTTACAGATATTGCTTTATTTTTTATGTGAAAGCAAATTTAAAACTTAATTTACAGTAAAACTGAAAATATTAAGAAGTGATTTTTTTTTAAGTCCTTTCCAGATTCCTGGAAAAAGCTCTTTGAAAAGATGGGTGACAGGTTAGGACAAAAGGAAAAGAAATCTTTTCATTTAGGTGGATGAATTAAGGGTGGTAGGTCAGGTCAAAAGGGAAAAACAATTTCATTTAGGTGGATGGATCAAAGGTAGTACCTTTTAACAAAGAATAACTCAATCTTGTTTACATCATTCCCTCTCCACCCCAGATGTGATTTGGTTATTGACCCATGTAAGGCCAGTGTCTCTTTTTTGTCCACCTGAAATGAAGGACTAAACTCTACGCTTCTCCACCAAGATAGGATTAAAATATCAACGGAAATGATTGTATTTAACCCCAGGATAGAGAGGAGTGGGATGGTGACTTGGTTGTTTAGTTTTAGAATACTAACCCAGATTAATATCTTTCTCTTTGTTTAAGATTCCTATAAATGTTACCTAGAATCACTGGGGGGGAGGGAAGAGGGGAGGGGCAGAGAGTCATGTTGACAGTTTGGACAACTCTCTCTCCAAGCCAGAAATGGCTTGGATATAGATTAAGGAAAAATATTAATAAAATTATCTCTGACAGACTTGAGCCTGAATCACAGAGTACGCTATTAGTATTAATTTTTTCTTCAACATTTGGAATGGTGCAGCTTTAAAATTCTTTTAATTCATAAACATTTTCTGACCTAGGTTTGAGTCAAAATGCTTCCCACATGATAAGAGCAGAGCTACAAATTGCAGTTTCAGTTGTTTGGGGTTTTCTTGGCAGATATGAGAGTGGTTTGCCATTTCCTTCTACAACTCATTTTACAGATGAGGAAATTGAGGCAAACAGGGTGAGGTAAATTGCCTAGTGGTCAAATAGCTATTAAATGTCTAAAGCAAGGTTTGAATTCATGATTCTAAGCCCAGTGCTCTATCTACTGCACCTCCTAGTTGGCCCAAAGCTAGATAAGAGGATGGAAATAGAGAAAGGAAAGTTCAGATGAATGGTATAGAAAGGGACAAAAAAAAACTCCGTTGAAAGGGTTATTTGTGGAGACAGGGGTAATGATTCAGGAACTTCATCTTTTCCCTGTTTAATGAAATTGCCTTTAAAAAATAAAAAAGGTCCAACTAATCAAGTTTGCTTAAGGAAGCAGCTGGTGCAGTGACAATATTTACTTTTAGAGATCCTGGGATCAGATCTTACTTTTAATATTCCTTGGGTAAATCACCTGTAAAGTGAAAGCATTGAACTTGATGAGCTTTGAACTTCAGCTTTATAAACCCAGGAGAAGAAGTTATAACAAAAAAAATAAATAAATAAATTTGGATCCTAGTACTGGGAAGAAGAATACTTGTGATTTGTACAGCTCTGGCTGGTAGTGGTGGTGCTGGGGGAGGCCGGGAAGGGGCACTTCATATCTCAGTAAAACCTCTTCAGATACCAAGCAAGAACTAACCCCCTTTGTCATCCAGCTCTGATGTGGTCTTTTTTTTAAGACTTTAAAATACTATTTTTACCTCTGGCAATTTTCCCCCCTAAGAGAACAAAAGGATCACAACCCACATGTTTCTCCGACTGGCAGCCAGGAGAAAAGCCCTGGCTGGGATTTTTATATACAGAGGCTAGAGACTCTAGTGCTATACTCTCACCCCATCCTGACAAAAAGCCAAACCAAGCAGACCCTGTCACTACCTACTGGGTAATAATTCTGCTGCTGCCGAATACAAGTGCCAATGGATGAATGACAGAGTAGGCTTCAAAGCTAATGGGGATGTAATTAGTGGTTATAGGTCATTAACAATTCACTGGGTTAGTCAGAAGGAAGGAGAAAAGGGTAGGACCTCCTTTCTCTATGGTATATAAGCCACTGAGTGGCTTATTCCACCAGAGGGAAAATCTCTGCTAATCATGCCATTTATCCAATGCCCTTGGAAACTGGGTGCTTTTCATGGATTTAATAAATACATTTAAAAAATTCCTAAGCTGCTAATTAAATATGATGGGAGTTGTTAGTTGGTACAAGAAGGAACAGAACTTCCCACTCATAGCCTCCTATCTTCCACCTCCCCACCCAACTTCCATCACCCTCAGTCTTCCTCTTTTTTTCTCTCAACAACATGAGCTTGAAAGTCTTGCTCACCAGTGGGATATTTGTGTTTGTGCCCCACTTGATTGACTAGGTTAGGGCTGAACAGTGACAGTAATTATCTGTTAGTGTTTGGTTCTGTTTAGGTCAGACCTAATGAAAGCTGCAAAACTGTTTTAACTTTCAGTGCTTCTTTTCAAATGGAAAATATTAAGTGTCTTCCTTACTCATATGTTTATTTTTAAAGATGGAAGGAAAGTGGAAGAGGGGGAAGGGTTGTGATTCATCTCTTAGATGAGAGACAAATAGCAAACCTGCCATCAGAATCCTTCCTTCTCCCAGAGAGAGCTTTGGAAGAAATTTGTTTCTAATAAAGAATTTGCCACAATCAGCCCTCTTTGTAGTGGCCAGAATCTGGAAACTAAGTGGATGCCCATCAATTGGAGAATGGTTGAATAAATTATGGGATATGAATATTGTGGAATATTACTGTTTGGTAAGAAATGACCAGCAGGATGATTTCAGAAAGGCCTGGAGAGACTTACATGAACTGATGTTGAGTGAAATGAGCAGAACCAGGAGATCATTATATACTTCAACAACAATACTATATGATGATCAGTTCTGATGGACCTGGCCATCTTCAGCAATGAGATGAACCAAATCAGTTCCAAGAGAGCAGTAAAAATTGAACCAGTTACACCCAGCAAAAGAACTCTGGGAGATGACTATGACCCATTACATAGAATTCCCAATCCCTCTATTTTTGTCTATCTGCATGTTTTATTTCCTTCACAGGCTAATTATACACTATTTCAAAGTCCAATTCTTTTTGTACAACAAAATAATTGTTTGGACATGTATACATATATTGTATTTAACTTATATTTTAATATATTTAACATGTATTGGTCAACCTGCCATCTGGGGGAAGAGATGGGAGGAAGGAAGGGAAAAATTGGAACAAAAGGTTTGGCAATTGTCAATGCTGTAAAATTACCCATGCATATAACTTGTAAATAAAAAGCTATAATAAAATATAAATAAATAAAAAAGAACTTGCCACAATGATGAAAAACTGGAATAAGTTAGGGGCTCAAGAAGGTTGGGAATGGATGAAATTTGTGCTTATACTCAGGGAGAATTGTCTCTTCTTGTGTGTAAGTCCCTTGAAGGCAGAGATTTTTCACATTGTCTATATGTCTGCAACTTCTGGCACAAAGTGTGTTGATTAACTGAGACATGGTAAAGTTCTTCTCCCCAGTCATCTGAGCCCTTGAATTCTTTCTTTATCCACCTCCATCAACCTTGATTCTAGTTCCTCTCTACCTCCAAATTGTTCTGAGCTTGAACAGGACCTATCACACTCTCTCATCAGTACTGCTTTGGCTATTTTTTCCCAACCCCCAAATTGTTCTGTTCTTGGACAACATTTATCCTCTACAACACTAACAGAACATAGACCTTGCACAATGCACCCCAGAAATATCCCAACCATAAGGGTGGGCTTAGGAAAAGGGCAACAGGAGCCCAGAAGGACAAAAGAAACTCACCTCATTTGATGAAAGGTCACCACTATCATTACTGCAGTGCATTTTGGAAGCTAACCCCTCACATAGAAAGCTGTGATAAATAGGAACATTGCCATGGAAATGATCTCCTCTCACAACCCTGACAATCACTTCTCATCCTCATCATCATTTTCATCCCTATTGACATCAAATATTCATCTGACAAACACTTGTTTAAAGCTCTTATTCCAAGGGTTTTTAACTTGGAGTCTATGGACTTTAAAAAATACAAATCTTTAACTATTTTTATAATTGCATTTCAACCTAATTATTCTCATTTGTAATATTATGTATTTTGTTTTATGCTTTTTAAAAACATTATTTTGAGAAGGACACCCTAGAAAGCTTCAGTAGACTGTCAAAAAGGTCCATGAAATACACACAAAATATTTTACCATATTCAGAGGAATATAAACAGACTTGGTCCTACTCTTTAAAGAGATTGGAATTTCAGAGCTCCCAGTGGCCAGGTAGACTAAATAAATACACAAATAGGATTGAGTAGAGGTATTGCTGAAAAGAAATTCACTATAAAACAATCCCACTAGAGAACAATAACTAAAGGGAATTACCCTTTGAATAGACACCTGATATCCCGTTACTAAAAAAAATAATAATAATAATAAGCTTAGAGGAAGTGAGAGGGAGACAATGAAGATTTAAAAATAAAATAAAATTGAATTTAAGAATAAAAGATAATCATGCTATTAAAAATTATTAGGCAGACAAGATTAAAAGGGAAGCAATAAACTGGGAAAACATTTTTACATTCAAAGGCTTTGATAAAGGTCTCATTTCTAAAATATATAGAGAATTGACTCAAATTTATAAAAATTCAAACCATTCTCCAATTGATAAATGGTCAAAGGATATGAACAGAAAATTTTCAGATGAAGAAATTGAAACTATTTCTAGTCATATGAAAAGGTGCTCCAAATCCCTATGGATCAGAGAAATGTAAATTAAGATAATTTTGAGATACCACTACACACCTGTCAGATTGGCTAAGATGACAAGAAAAGATAATGATGAATGTTAGAGGGGATGTGGGAAAACTGGGACACTGATATATTGTTGGTGGAACTGTGAACGGATCCAACTATTATAGAGAACAATTTGGAACTAAGCAGTGTTAACACTGGGCTTATATCCCAAAGAGATCTTAAAGGAGGGAAAGGGACCCACATGTGCAAAAAATGTTTGTGGCAGCCCTTTTTGTAGTAGCTAGAAACTGGAAACTGAATGGATGCCCATAGGTAGGAAATTGGCTGAATAAATTGTGGTATATGAATGTTATGGAATATCATTTTTCTGTAAGAACAGACCAGCAGAATGATTTTAGAGAGGCCTGGAGAGACTTACATGAACTGATGCTGAGTGAAATGAACAGAACCAGGAGATTACTGTACACAGCAATAACAAGATTATATGATGATCAATTCTGATGGACATGGCTCTCTTCAACAATGAGATGATTCAAACCAGTTCTAGTTGTTTAGTGATGAAGAGAACCATATATACTCAGAGAGAGAACTATGGGAACAGAGTATGAACCACAACCTAGCATTTTCGCTCTTTCTGTTGTTGTTTGTTTGCATTTTATTCTGCTTCTTTTTTTTCACTGGTTTGATTTGATTTTTCTTGTGCAGCATGATAATTGTATAAATATGGATACACATATTGAATTTAACATATATTTCTTTTTTTCCTTTTTTTTTCTTTTTCTTTTTTAATAACTTTTTATTGACAGAACCCATGCCAGGGTAATTTTTTTACATAATCCCTTGCACTCACTTCTGTTCCGACTTTTCCCCTCCCTCCCTTCACCCCCTCCCCCAGATGGCAAGTAGTCCTATACATGTTAAATATGTCACATTATATCCTCGATACAATATATGTGTGCAGAACCGAACAGTTCTCGTGTTGCACAGGAAGAATTGGATTCAGAAGGTAAAAATAACCTGGGGAGAAAAACAAAAATGCAAACAATTTACATTCATTTCCCAGTGTTCTTTCTTTGGGTGTAGCTGCTTCTGTCCATCCTTGATCAATAGAAACTGAGTTAGCTCTCTTTGTCAAAGAAATCCACTTCTGTCAGAATATATCCTCATACAGTATCATTGTTGAGGTATATAATAATCTCCTGATTCTGCTCATTTCACTCAGCATCAGTTCATGTAAGTTTCTCCAAGCCTCTCTGTATTCATCCTGCTGGTCATTTCTTACAGAAAAAATAATATTCCATAACATTCATATTCACAATTTACCAACCATTCTCCAATTGATGGGCATCCATTCATTTTCCAGTTTCTAGCCACTATAAACAGGGCTGCCACAAACATTTTGGCACATACAGGTCCCTTTCCCTTCTTTAGTATCTCTTTGGGGTATAAGCCCAGTAGAAACACTGTTGGATCAAAGGGTATATACAGTTTGATAACTTTTTGAGCATAGTTCCAAATTGCTCTCCAGGATGGCTGGATGTGTTCATAATTCCACCAACAATGTATCAGTGTCCCTGTTTTCCCACATCCCCTCCAACATTCCGCATTATCTTTCCCTGTCATTCTAGCCAATCTGACAGGTGTGTAGTGATATCTCAGAGTTGTCTTAATTTGCATTTCTCTGATCAATAGTGATTTGGAGCACTCTTTCATATAAGTGGAAATATTAACATATATTTCTATCATGTTTAATATATATTGGACTACTTGCCATCTAGGGGAAGGCATGGGAGAAGGGAGGGAAAATTGGAACACAAGGTTTTGCAAGGGTTAATGTTAGAGAATTGTTCATGCATATGTTTTGAAAAATAAAAAGCGTTAATAAAAAAGAGAAAAAATTCTTAGGCTAGTGGCAAAAAGGGGATAAATAACCAATAATTAGCTGAAAGCTGGAAGGTAAGCCCAATCTTGGTTTATTTTTGGTGGTAAAACATAGGCTTTTAGCAAAACCACCTGATTAATGGAGACATTTTCACTTTCCCCAAATGCACCAGTGACTGAATCTTGAAATATGGATATTGGGGACTGTTTTTAGAGAATCTTAGAAGGAAAGATAGAAAAGGATCAAGAGTGAAAGAGGTCAGAATTTTGTCTTCCATTTTAGCAACTTGAGGACTTTTTATATAGTAGGGCATTTAGGCAATCAATGGTTTGTATTCTTCTGGACTTCTCTACACAGACTGAAGGGGAGATGCTGCTGCTGCCACTATTACCACTGGTTATGCCTTGAAGGAAACTCTATGTGCTGATGAGACCAGGTTTGGTAAGAGAATCGGTTGTTCCTTAGAGACAATATCCTTCTCTAAGTACTCCAGAGTTAAAGAAGGAAGCTGTTGTCTCAACCTCTCTTCAGAAAAGGAAAGAATTAGAACAACCAGTTCTTTGCTGCAGTTGGCAAGAGTTGAACATAGATTTCAAATCCTAATAGCTAACAGCTATTAATAAAAACTAATAGTTTTATTCCATTCCCCCTTTCTCTGTTCTATGATTTCTTTTCTGTTTATTACCCGTTACATAAAGAAATTGGTAGAAAAAGAAAAACAGCCACTGAATCTTGTGTATCTAGTGTTATCCAAAGCAATGGCAAATAAGAAGAAGAGGGAATCTGAGAAGTAGAAGGTACATACAGTACCTAGTATAAGGCACAGAATAGATGGAGTCAGAGTAATGATTTCTTCCCCGGGAGATCACAAACCTTTATAGTTATTCTGCTATGGTATTTCTTATGCAGGCTCAAGGTGATAAGCAGAAGTAGTAAGCAGAGAGATATTTCTAAGCTGAAGAGAATCAAAATCCCTTAAACCAGAGATATTTTGCAAGTGTGCAAGGAAGATGAGTGCCTGCCTGGAATCCTTTAATAGCACACACCTGGGTTCTTCTTAGCTATATGCTTTCTGTTTGAGCAGCAGTTCACTCAAATGATGGGTGAAGCTAGTATCATCCTTCCTTCTTTACCTCCTTCCTTCTTCTCCCTCCCTTCCTTTTTTCCTCCTTCCCTTTTTCCCTTTTCTTCACTTTATACAACAGGTAAAGGCTACCTCCCACAGATTTTTATTATTATTAATCTCTCCCAAGTAGAAGAGTCTATATAAAATTTATATGCCAGAGAGGAAGGATGAGCTTAATTTCCCCTAACCCCTTCACATGTGAAAAGCACACTATTAATAGTTTTATTGTCTTTACAAAATAGAATATTTAGCTTGAAAGAAAGATAGAGTTTAATAGAACAGTAATATCTAAATTGCCTATTATGGAATGCCTATAGATATACAAAGCATGGGCAGTTGGGTCATAGTTAATCATCCTGGGGAAAATTTCAATATTGAAGTAGTTTTTTGATTTTGTAATAGATGTTTGTTGAAAAATATTATTTGCTTTATAATAATTTGTTTATAGTCAAATTTTTAGGAACATATATTTCATAAACTGAGGTAAGCCTGTATTTATATTATGAATTTTAGAAGTATGACAGAACATTGAATGATAAAACAGTAAAATACAAATAGCATGGAATCAATAAAGTTGAATCTGGAATAAGAAAACCTAGGTTCTAGTTTCTGCTATCCAATTCCTTAGCTATAAAATGAAAATAATCATGATTGTCCCCCCCTATTTCAGAGAATAATTGTTGTGAAGATGAAAGAAAATAATGTAAGCATGTGAAGTACTTTGTAATTGTTTAAATAAAAGATTTTGCCTAAATCTCTGGCCAGTAATGTATAAAACTATAAACATTTCACAAGGTTTCTCCAGTTTGTAACTTTCCAAATCTTATATTTCCTCCCAGGTAGAAACAGTATTCCTTCCTTATTCAGAACCAAGGACAGGGAGTTACTCCACAATGGAATCTGGGTCAATTCTCCTGAGAACTCATCTCTATCTTTTTCTATTGCTGAGTCTAAGCCTCATGCTTTCCTCAGTGCTACAATCTATTAATGAAAGGATTCTCTCTGAGCACAAAATTATCAATTGACTTCACAGTCTGTCTAGAATTTTCTCCATGACAAATCCTGGGCTGGAGCCTTTGCTGCAAGTAGACAGAGAAGGGACTGACTTGTTTCACCACTGCCCCATTGCCTCCTCCATTACTATATTACAGATGTCTTGAGGACAGATTAAAGAGTGTCTTTTTTTTTTAACCCATAGTATCTGACATATATTTCAGTACTTCAAAGATTCGTGTGTATTTTTTCTATCAGTGTAGATTCCCAACCCCCATTATGCCTTCTTTGAAGGTTGTTGTATCCCCTCAAGATTGTCAACTTGTTTGTAATTTGACTAGTTTCAAATGAGACATATAGCCCATCACTAAGACCCCCACTGGAACTTTATACTAAGATATTTATTTCGATTTCTCAAGGATCTGTACTTTCATCTGTATTGGTAACTTCTTCTAACAGTGCAGACTGAAACCCCTTTCTACTGTAAACTTAGAAACTCTTTGAGAGTTGCTGAGACTGAAAGAATTTTTTGATAAATGGTTAATAAATATTCATGGAATGAAAGATGAATAAAGAATGAATGAATGAAAACTGAAAGCAGGAATCTGTCAACAGAGATTCAGAATCATTCTATTCACCTTTTCAATTCAGAGGCATAGGTCAAGGATTCACTCTTCCTGCCCCTGGAATTTCTTTTGTAAGGTGGGAGGGAATTAACTTGCCTTGATTTCTCCATCAACTGCACACTCTACACAATGATAGGAAGTGCTTAGAATTGACTGGATTGGGAGTATAGCCTCTTGGTAGTTATTCTTTATCTCTTTCAGAGCATCCTAAGAATTGGAGCCAGGAGGTATCCAATATATTATTATTATAATCCAATAGATTATTATATGTTTTTTTTCCTATGAAGAAATTGAGGCTCATGGATAATATGGTTTACAGGGAGGTGAAAAATCAGATATGATTGAACAACAAGGCCCATTTCCTATAATATTTCAATAATTGCACCATTTCAGTGTAAAACTGCACAGTGAAATAGCAAAGTGATTTCTTTACTCCAAATCCAAAATCATTTAGAGCCAGCTCCATAGAAGGAAGCCTAGTCTGTTCCATTCAACTTAAGGAGTCTTTGCTAAGGCCCTATTATATTGAGGCACTGTCCATAGTATTGCTTCACAGCACTACTATTGAGATAATATCACCCAAATATCTGCCATCAGCCTTTGAGAATACTGCAGAACAGGGTCATGTAAACACAAAATATGATCACTTTTCTTTCAAAGGAATGTAGGTGATTAACTATAGCTTCTCAGTGAAGGCACACTTTCTTATTATGATTAGAAAAACTCCTATATGCCATAAGTCCATTAGAATAGATATCTAATGGATAAATGGCATCAAAACAGCACTGATTGGATCATTTAAGTACCTAGCAATCCGGGAACAACCATCTTTCTAGTCTGACCTCCCTTTCTCAAACAAAAGGCAGTTTCCTTAAATGCTTAAAGATCAACTCAAAAAAGAGCTTAAGTATACCCCAAGTGATTAATGTAGAATATTTCATATTCTACTGCTTGTTTAAATGGACTTTCCTCTCCTAGGAGCAGCAGTTCAGATTTCACATTCAGTTTCTACCAGTGCCATTTGAACCCTTTTTAAAAATCTCTCCTCATTATAATGTATGCTTCTTTGTGAGAGGAAATGGCACAGACGTTCTGAAGAATATACAGATAAAAGAAAATTTGCTCTAGTCTGAGCAGAAATGATGTAGCTTCATTATGAAGGGTGGGGAGGGAGGGTGGTGGAGAAACAGCCTGATCTCTAGTTATCCATATAGGCTTCATTCTCCCTGGGGTGACAGTAAGCAAGGGGCTGGCCTCTGTCCTCTTGTGTAATTCTCATTCAATTCCCCAGCCCAGTTAACCATGAATATCTGAAGTGAAACTTGGCATGGTCTCCTGTGAAAAGAACCCAGAATAGATGCCCTGCTAACCTTTATAGCCATGAAGAGCCAAGATTCATTGTGTTGCAGACATCTGTTCCCCTATCCCTCCCTCCACCTCAGAAATGAGCTTTGTATAGTGAAGTGGGTTCCTAGGAAGAATTCAGCTTCAGGTTAGCTGAGTAAGAAGAGCAGGAAGATCTCTGGATTTAGTATTTTTCTTGATGGGCATCAGAGAATCAGGAGGAAGCACAAAAGATTAAAAACACTAGCATGGGGGATAGGGCAGAAGATGTGGGGTAAATCACATGCATCCTTCCAAATCTACTCTGGAACAATTTTGCATTGGACAGACCCCCACCTCCCAGCCCCTCAGGGAAGCTGCTTTGGAAAGGAGGGGCTCTGCTCAATGGAGGTCTCCGTGGAAAGACCAGGTGACCACTTGTCAGGTATTGTGTAAAGTGGATTAATTTGGTCAAGGAGGTCTCTGAGGTCCTGTCCAACGCTAAGATTTTGCGAAGCCTAAAACCAAATTCAGAGAAAATTCTCTCTTCACTACACTTAATAGGGAAGGCCTGTAGAGGCCCAGGAAAATCATGAGATATATTAGAGAGCAAGTCTGGGAGTTTAGATTAATCAGAATCCCAACCCTACCCAAGACCAGTCATATAACCAGGATCTTCCTTAGGACAGCAGAAGCCTGAGGTAAATTACATTGTACTCTGCTGCTGCCCCAATATGTTGAATAAAATCTGGCTAAACTGGACATCAGGACAGGTGTGAAGTGAAAAAGAACAAGATAGCTCATGAGAATTAGTTTAAATGTTATGCATATTAATTAGGAGGGGCAGTTTTACCTGGGTACATTGGTTAGAACTTTGTGGTTGGTATATATATATATTTGTGTGTGTGTATGTATATATGTATGTGTATGTATGTTTATGTATACAGAGATGGGTAAAAATGTGTGTATGTGTGTGTAAATATAGTTGTTTATATTGTGTATAACTATAGTAATTGTATATAATATAGTTTACATATACAATATATAGTTATATTTGATATATGTGTGTATGTATGTATGTATATTACATTATAGAATATAATATAAATATATAAATAAATGTGTCTATGTATGTAGATGTGGATGTAGTTTTTACATGTGTGAATATAGTTAATTGTATATATAATTTCTTATATATTATATATAAAATAATATAATATACAATATATACAATTGTATATAAACAATAGTTACATATGGTGTATGTAACTGTTTATTATGTAACACTATATATACATTAATATCTATAAAATCAGTATATGGCAAATGCCAAATGAATATATAGACAACATATATTGTGAGATAAGTGGGTGTTGATAACAGCAAAAGTTTAGAAATCTGCGGTTCATCCTTTGCCTCTGAATCCCTGGTGCCCTGTTGTTCTCCATGTCTGACTACACGTGCATACACCCGCCCCATATCACTCCTGCTACACATCTGGATCAAGTGAGGTGAGAGGGATTGGTAGTGGCCGGTGACAGATGTGCTGAGAGCTGCAGTTATCTGTCTCCCTGCCTGCCTATGTCTCAGCCTGCATGCCCTCTGTTTCAACAACATTATGCTCCAGACATCTGTTCCCCTGCTCCTCTTTCCACTTCAGAAATGAGCTTTGGACAGTGGAGTGTGTTCCTAGGAAGAACTCAGCTCAGAACTCGTATGCATATATGTATGTTTGTGTGTGTGTGTGTGTGTGTGTGTGTGTGTGTGTTTAAGAACTGAGCCTTTTTAGATCTGTTGACTAAACTCCTTTTAGCATATTAGGACACCTATTCTGATTTGTCACATCCTAGAGACAGCTCCACCCACAAGGGACCCAAAAACTTAAATTAGAACTTTTCCATCCTTTTAGGAATCCTACAGTATAGTTCAACAAGGGATTTCTTAAGCACTTACTACACGCTAAACACCTGGGAATAATACAAAGAAAAAAATGAAAAGTCCTTGCCTGCAAAAAAGCTTACATTCAACTGAAAACCACTTCATTTGCCCCAGAGTGGACATTCTGGAACACATTAGGTACTCTTTATCTAGACTAAGACCAGAACCCTTGGAAGTCAACCCACATCTGACTCCTTCAGAAAGCTCAGGGAGATGAGAAGAGAGCAGGCAAGGAGATGAGGGATGTTTGTAGCAGTAACTTGGCTACATTGTTAACTCAGGGCTCAAACAGGAAGGGAGAGAATTACAACTAAGCAGATAACAGTCCATAGCAATATTCTCTACAGCACCTCTGTCATCCGCCCTTCATCTCCTCCCCCGCCCCATCCTATTTTCAAAAAAAAAAAACTTTAATAGAATCAGAAAGCTTTTATATCAGGAGTTTTCCACTTAAGACTCCAGAGCCGATAACCCATAGGACAGGGCCATGTACACAGAGGGGCTAGGATAAATAAGATTTGGTGCTGATAATGAGGTTTTCTGCCTTCAGCACAGTCCTGCCAATGACCTGAATAGATTGGCAGCGGTTGGAGATTCTCTTCTTTCTCCTTCAACTATAGTTTTTATTTGATTCCCAAATCTCTGAAAAGGCACCTTTAAAACTCATGTATATTGGTGGGGGAAGGGGTAGAAAAGAGGAAGAAGAACTGGACAAATGCCTAAATAGGCTTATGATTTAGTGTATGGTTGATTGACATAATGTCTAGAAACTAAAGCAAGTTCTTAGCTGTTAAGGAGCTTAATTATTTAATATTTATAGTGGAAATTGAAGATGAAAACTACCATATTTTGTGTGAATATTATTACTGCTACCAGTAACTCAATGATTTTTTTTATTATGCAAGAAGACTTATTCTTTAGGTATGTTATTGATTTTTATAGTAAAAATGGAAAGAAGTGGGGAAAAATAGAGTGAGCACACACATGGGAATAAGTACCCACTTTTTAAAGGTTGCAATGAATATTTTAAAGGGATTTCTACAGGCAGAAGAAGACTTTCATAGTTTTTCTTTTTGCTTTTATGTAAGGAATTTTCTGTTTAAGACTCTAGAGCTAATAACTTCATAGGACAGACCTGTGTACACAGATGACCTAGGACCAAAAACTTTGGCACTGGTGGTAGAGTGTATTGTCTATACATTTAGTATTTACTGTATACTGACTTAACTATAATCTCTGCATGTATATACGGTCCTCTTCTTGGATTGTCAATTTCTGTAGGTCAGGGACTTTTCCTTATTCTGAACCCTCAATAGGAGACATTAACATTTTGATTTATAGTCAGACAAGTCATGGGGTCAAATTCAACTTTTGACAAAAACTAGCTGAATGACTATAAACAAATTATTTAATTTCTCTTAGCTTCATTTCTGTCATCTTTAAAAAGATGATGGGGATAGAATATTTATCTCACAGAGATATTATAAGAAATCAGTGAGACAATAAAGGTACAGTGTTTTGTAAATCTCAAAAGGCTATATACATTTTAATTCATACCTCTTTGTAGCTTCAGCCCCTGCCCTACCAGCACACAGTAGTTTTTGTTGCTTATGATGGAGAACTTCTATAACAGATCATTCTGACCCTGATTTAACTCATCTCAAATTTATGAGGTAGTTATCACTTTCCATTTCCTTTTGGCATTAGTAGTCTGTGTTCTCCTTCATAAATGACAATGCCTCATCAGCCCACAGTCAGTAGGAGTTGAATTGTTTTTCTGACAGTGGTGAAAGGGCTCACTGACTCATTCACACTCTTTTCTCTTGAGACCAATGGTGCACATTTGTGAGATGACTCATTTTAAGCAAGACATTCTCTGTGACCAGACAATAGATTTTTCCCAAGGTGAGATTAACAGGCCAGTTGTTATTAACCAACAGGGGTAGCTTCACTCAGCCACAGAGCTAGCATGATATTGATGTTTCACATAGTCAAGATGAAGTCCTCTGTATTATAATCCAAAAATAAAGGTTCTAAAACCTATCAAAGAAGAGGAAAGGGAACATCCTTCAAATTGTCATTTAAAATAAGTTGAACAACATGGACATCATTAGTGACGTCCAAAAGCAACAATGCAACCAGTTAGTGTTAGTGCCAGAGTTTTCCGTTAAATAATACAATTCTGAAAGAATGGTTGCATAAAAATATCCTTAGGCTTCCTGGTCAGTGATAGCTATCTGTAAAAAAAAAAAAAAAATTACTTTGTAAAAGAAATTTCTATCTTTTGCTAGGTGAATGGTATAGATGATAGAGCAAAAAAGCCGATTCAGGAAGACCTGAGTTCAAATGTGACCTCAGATACACTCCCTGCCTGTGTGACTCTGGGCAAATCCCTCTAACCAGCCTCACTTTTCTCATCTGTAAAATAGAGACAATAATAACATCTAACAGGCAGCTAGATGTCACAGTGGAAAAAAAAAAAAAAAACTGGACCTGGAATTAAGACTCATCTTTCTGAGTTCAAATCTAGCCTCAGATACTTACTAACTGTGTCACTTCACCCTCCTGGGATTGTTGTAAGGATCAAATAAGATACTATATATGATGCTTTGAAATCTTAAACATAGTCTAAATCTGTATGAACTGAGAAATAACTGGACATAGCTTCACTTTTTTACTTTTGCTTCACAATTAATGAAAAGATATCTAGTTCCATTCACTCATGCTCTCAAGCTCAATTCCACAACCTAACCCAGATGCCTCTCCTTTCCCAAGAGAAGACACTTGGGACCTGAGAATCATGTCAATCAAATATCTACATCTTCCAACTCCTGTTTGTCTCAGTCCCCAATGCCACCACTGCTTCATGGGAACTGCCATTAGGGTTCAGTAAACCTCTAAACTCACCAGTTGGTCTTAAGATAGGCTCCTACCTTTGTGAAATACAGTATTCCTCAGTCACCTTCTCCCTAAGAAGAAGTTCTTATAAAGGTAGAGGAGGGAAGACAACCTGAACTCTTCAAGGATCTACATTCAAAGGCCCAGAATTCACTCTCATATCTTTTATGAGTCAACACTAAAAATATCCCGACTCACGATCATTGATTCATTCTCCATCAACAAAGTACTCTCAGGCCTGCTATTTGAGTACACTCAAGTTAACTAAATAATCACACTCTGTTTCCCCACTTGCTGTTCTTCCCAGACTAAAAATTTATTAAGGATGCATTCTGTCCCAAATATAGAGACTGGTTTCCCACTGCATCTATTCCACACATAAATGTCAGGAGAATGTTATATAACTTTATTGCCCAAAAGGTAGCTAGCAGTTCTGATTAACTATACATTTCCTTCACCTTCCAAGTATAATTCCCCACCTTCCAGGTAAAGCATCCCAAAGTCAGAGATAGCCACAGAGGCAGAAAGACAAAGGCAGAGAGATGAAGAAAAACAGACAGAAACACACACACACACACACACACACACACACAGAAAGCTACAGAGAGACGGAGAGAAGGGAGGGAGAAGGAGAGAGAGACAGAGAGACAGAGACAGCGATAGAGAAAGAGAGAGAGAGAAGAGAAAAAGAAAGAGACAGAGACAGAGACAGAGACAGAGACAGAGACAGAGAGATAGAGAGAGACAGAGAGACAGAGAAAGAGAGAGAGGGAGAAAGAAAAAGAGAGAGGGAGAAAGAGAGGGAGAGAGAGAGATTTGCTTTATAAATATTATTGCATTTGTTCCTCACAACGAGAGAGAGAGAGAGAGAGAGAGAGAGAGAGAGAGAGAGAGAGAGAGAGAGAGAGAGAGAAGAAAGAGAAGGAGAAAAAGAGAAGAAGAAGGAGGAGGAGGAGACGAGGAGTGAGAAAGTAACCTACAGTCTGTGATGGGAAAAAAAGTGAAATTCTGACTTTCATTGCATATCAAATAATTAGATAGCATTCATAGGTGTGCACAGAACATGGGTTAGGTGCAGCCTTTCCCCCAATGGAGTACTTGACCCAGGGTATGCTGGCACACCTGGATACACTTTGTTTATGCTCTATGAAAACCAATGGTGATATTGTTTAGGACTATTGAACTGCTGCCCAAAGAGAGGGCAGATCTTTAAACGGAACGAAATACCCTTATCAAAGAATATGTCTTACATTATGGTCTTTTAATATCTTGAATTATATGTTTATCTAGTTGTCTCTACAAGTTTTCCAAGATTGACCTTGACAGATCCTTGATACAAGATTTTAAGTTCTTAAAGAGCAAAAATCATATCTGTATTTCTCTTTGCCCTAGAATCAAGTATGAATGAATGGAGAGATGAATGAGAAAGTTAAAAGAGATTTCCATATCTGAAATGAATGACTATAGAGAAGCATTAAGATTTAAAAGACCTTGGAGAGTATCTACGCAATCTGTTTTCTGATGTCAAAGCTCGGAATTGGGAGGATAAGTACAGCATGCTTTGTAACTTCCCTAATAAAGATGAGTTCCTTAGTATGAGTGTCTCCAAAATGAAGACTGAAGAGCCTCTGAGGCTCTAGCCTAATTCCAAAATGTATGTGATTAAACAATCATTTTCTGAGATAGCCACTTGCAGAGCTTGCCTGCAATGCAACCATACATACCCTAATCTCCCAAAGATTTCCCATTCGGCCCCTTACTCTATTGTCTAATCTCCCATCTCCCTTCTTTTTATTTATGACCAAACCAACTTCTACCTACACTATTTGGGCAGGTGTCTTTTGGAAAATTTTTCTACCACCTGTCCTTCTGAGGACCTGCTCAGGTTTTGGAGTTATTTTGACAGAGGTGATAATAATAACTAGCATTTGGATAGTGTTTTAGCATTTGCAAAGTGATTTACAAATATTATTGCATTTGTTCCTCACAACAACCTTACTTCCAAGTATTCTCATTTTGCAGATGAAGAAACTAAGACAGACAGAGGTTAACTGACTTGCTCAGGATCATACCACCAGTAAATGTTTGCAGTTCCATCTTTGCCTCTTTTTATTTTGGGTATGATGAAAGGAATTGTACAGGATGGCATGAATGGATTGTGATCTGTATCAAAGGTATCATTTCATTATCGCTCCCCTAATCCCATCTAACAAGCTTCCTTATAACTAGCTGGGGTACCACCATATGTCCAATCACCTAAAATTTTCACAATCCTAGTTAAATCAATTCCTCTCCTTCCTGCCACCCACATCTACATATCTATTTTTGCTTCTCTTTCCACATTTTTCACATACATCCCTTTCTCTCTATTTACACAAAGACTATTTTAGTTTAAAACCTCTATCACCTCTAGAATCTGGAGTATTCCAATAGTTATCTATTTGTTTTACCTGCCTCATGATTTTCTCTATTCCAGCCCATCCTTCCCAGAGCTGCCATAATAGTTTTCCTAAAGCTCAAGGGATATTCAACAACACATTTTCGAGATCCCTGCCTTAATGCCCTGAATGACTGGACAATAAGCATAGCAATAAAAACAATAATGATGATATAACAATAAATACAATTATTATCACAATAAGTATACGTAATAAAATGTACATATAAGTATAGACTACTTATACTTCAGGTACAGTGCTCTGCCCATCTAGGAAATCTTTCACTCTTGCAGGGACCTTCTCTTCCCATCCTCTACAGATTTTATTCAGTTTACTACAGGTCTCACATTACACACACACACACACACACACACACACACACACACACCCCTCATATACACATTGTTTGGTCCACTTTACCTCAGAATTCCAGCCCTGGAACTCCTGTGTTTTACATTAAATGTAAATTACATTTACATTTACATTATTGCACTTCATGTTAATGCAGCTCCATAAACAATAAATGTTTATTACAGTAAACTTGACTGTCAAAATGAACTGTTTTATTTGGATAGTTCCTTCTTGGTCACCTGCCATCCCTCTCATTATTCAATCAATCATCATGGGTAGTTGGACTAACAACAGCCCTGAAATATGAGAAATTTTCAGGAATCCCATTTATGGAGATTCTGTGGGCCTTGAGATATATCCTTTCAGGCTTCTCTCATCTCTTACCCTCAAGCAAAATCACAGTTAAATTATAACAGACAAATGAGAATCTATCCCATTTTAGAAGACCTCAGTGAAGGAAATTCCAATTTCACTGATTAATGAACATCAACTGAATGTTCTTCACAGTTGGGGAACATGCATATTTAGTTATTTTTGTGAGGCAATTAGGGTTAATGATTTGCCCAAAATCATATAGCTAATAAGTTTCAAGTGGTGGGGGCTGTATTTGAACTCAGGCCCTCCTAACTCTAGAATCAGATTCACAACTGGGCCACCTAGCTGTCCCTGAAAACTGTATGAAAACAATTAAAATTGTTATATCTAATTTCAGTCCTCCTTTTGTGTTTTTAACATTTTTCCTCATTCTGTCCACAGTGGAAACAGTGAGTAGTGGGTAACCAATTTTCATGTGCTACAGTCCTTCCTAATATAATGATCAGGGAAGGCACCTTTTTCCATTTTAGGCTGAAAGGCCCAATTTCAACACAGAGGAGTAGAAAGAATGCTAACCTTATTGTCAAGAGCAATGTGGGTTTGAACCATCATTCTGACATTTCCTTCTTATGTAACAATGGGTAAGTAATTTAACATTTCTGGGCCTTAGTTTTCTCATCTGTAAAATGATGATAATAATGGTTGTGGTACAGCAATTATCTCACAGGTATGAAGCACAAATGTCACAATATGTGAATGATTTAGGAAACTTTAAACTCTTATATAAATGTCAGAAATTGCCTAGGGTCATCGTGTCCTATTGGGTCAAGAATGTAAAATGTGGCTTTGTTAAAATTTCACAGGAAACAGGGAGATACTGTGGAAAGAGGGCTACATTTGCAGTCAGGGGAGCTGAGTTTTGAATTTCATCTCTGCCATTTTCTACTTATATAATCTTAGGCAAATCACTCTAGTTCTGTGCACCTCAGTTTCCTCATCTGTAAAATGAGAAGCCCCTTCTTACTCTTAATCTATGATTTTATATTACAATTCAATATTTTTTTCCTTGAGCACAAAGTAGCACTTGTAGTGGATGGAATATTGAGTTTGAAGTCAGAAGACCTGGGTTTTGACACTATTATTTGACTCTTTAAGGTCTTTCTTTAACCTCTGTGTTCCTCAACCAATTCTCTAGGATTTATTATTAAATCATAGACAATTTATACACTGGTCAACCAAATTAACAAGAATTTATTATATGCCAGGCATTTTGAAGAATAAAAGACAAAAATGAAAACAGATCTTGCTTAAAAGGAGCTTACACTCATGGAAGGAATGCCCAAATAGGGAACTCTCCATGACAAAAAAAAAAAAAAAAAATCACAGATCTTTCTGATACATTTACCTAGTTAGTCATTGTACAATTTCTTTCTTTTCTTTTGTAGTTAAACTCCTTGAAAAGACCTCTACAATAGGTATTTCCATCTCCTTTCTTCTTAATTTCTTCTTAACTCTTCACAATCTAGCTCCCAACCTCATTATTCAAACAAAACTTTTCTCACCGATGTTATAGTCAGTTTCTTAATTTCCAAAATTAATCAGTTTTTCTAGTCCTCATCCCTTTTGACCTCTATAGCTTTGATCACCCTCTTTTCCTTGATACTCTTTTTTTTCCCCTCTAAGTTTTCTTGACACTATTCTCTCTTTATATATCTCCTATATATCCTCATTCAACTTTGCTGAATATATTTATCCAGAAAATGTCTGCTAACTATAGGCATTCCACAGAGCTCTGTCTTGGGACTTCTATTCTTTATACTATTTTACTTGGTTGTTTCATGAGTTTCCATGGGATTCAATTATCTCTATGTAGATGATTCTCTTTGTGTGTGTGTGTGTGTGTGTGTATCTGAAATATATCTCATTGTTTAATTGTACACTATTACTTCTTTACTTCTCTTGGGGGTGGAATGATGATCATACTTCATCATTAATCTTTTGAAGTTGTATACCATTGATAAATCATTATTATTAATTTGGAACATTTTTTCATATTTTGGACAACTAACTTTTCTTTTTTTTTTAATATGGGATTTAATAATGTTTATTTGTTTATCTTCCTACATAGGAGGAGATTACTTGTTCTTTTTTTTTTTTAATAACTTTTTATTGACAGAACCCATGCCAGGGTAATTTTTTACAGCATTATCCCTTGCACTCACTTCTGTTCCGATTTCCTCCCCCCCTCCCTTCACCCCCCAGATGGCAAGCAGTCCTTTACATGTTGAATAGGTTACAGTATATCCTAGATACAATATATGTGTGCAGAACCGAACAGTTTTCTTGTTGCACAGGGAGAATTGGATTCAGAAGGTATAAATAACCCGGGAAGAAAAACAAAAATGCAAGCAGTTTATATTTATTTCCCAGTGTTCTTTCTTTGGGTGTAGCTGCTTCTGTCCATCCTTGATCAATTGAAACTGAGTTAGATCTCTTTATCGAAGAGATCCACTTCCATCAGAATACATCCTCAAACAGTATCATTGTTGAGGTATATAATGATCTCTTGGTTCTGCTCATTTCACTCAGCATCAGTTCATGTAAGTCTCACCAGTCCTCTCTGTATTCATCCTGCTGGTCATTCCTTACAGAACAATAATATTCCATAATGTTCATATACCACAATTTATTCAACCATTCTCCAATTGATGGGCATCCATTCATTTTCCAGCTTCTAGCCACTATGTAGATGATTCTCAAATCCACTTACCCAGAATTAAACTTTTTCCTGACTTTCAGACTTGAACTTTCAACTACTTCATCTCAAACTGGATGTCCCATAAGCGTTTTAAAACCAAAATATAAAAATGGAACTCATTATCTTTCCCCCAAAACCATCATCTCTTTCTAATTCCTATTACCTCTGAAGGTACCATTATAATTATTTAAGACTACAACACAGATGTCATCTTCCACTCTTCAACTCTCTCACCTCCCATCTCCAATCTGTTGTCTAGGACTGTCCATTTTACCTTTGTAACATGTCTAACATCCCTTCTGTCCTCTGACAATGTTACCACCCTTGTGTAGTCCCTCATCATCTCTTTCCTGGACCACTACAATAACTTTCTGGTTGATCTTCCTTCTCATCTCTCCCCACTTCAGTTCATGCTCTACTCAGCTGCTGGTGATCTTCCAGAAGAGCAGATCTGAAAATGTGACCGACTTGCACTCAAGCACACATATTCAAAGGCTTTCTGTCATCTCCAATCCCAAATATACAACCCTCTGATTTTCAAAGCCCTCCTCATCTCTTCTTTCTGGTTTCCTTCAAATCCCAAATAAAATTCTACTTTCTTTATGAAGCTTTCCTCAATCTTCATTAATTTTTCCATTGGTTATCTCCAAATTATCATGTATCCAGCTTCTTTGCACATGGTTGTTTCTTCTCAAGCTTCTTGAACACAGGAGCTATCTTTTGCCTTTCTTCATAGTCCTAGTACTTCATAGCCAAGTACATAATAGATATTTAATAAATATTTATCCACTAACTAATATAAAATTGGGCTTATATAATATCTGTCATTTCCTTTTGGAGGGAGATAATTTACTTCCAATGTAATCATCTCAACAGGAAAGATTAATGAAAGAGCACTAAGATATTACTAAAAGTGCCTTCTTCCCTTCTCTACATATCAAAGCCTTTTGGAATCATCCCCTAACCCTCTCTCTTACTCTAGTCTCTAAAGATAAGATGACTGATGTTGCCAAGGAAAGAGCATAGAAAAAACTGAATTTTCACACTGACTCAGTCATAATTTATGGAGCTATCTTGGGCAGGTTACTTTCTCTCTTTGGGAAGCTCTTTTAAAAGATCTTGTACCTGTTGGATTCTATGACTTCGGATCTTCCATTTTGAAACAAATTTCTGCCTCTGCTTCTACTGCTAGCCCCAAAAGAATGTTTGTCTTTGCCTTTCAGTGTTACAGGTCACTACTTTGGAATGGTACTTAATGTGAGAGGTGAACCAACCAATTAAGGAGGGATGGAAACTTATTAGTGACCAGGGACTGGACAACTGGAGGGATAAAAATCTGCTCAAATTGGGTTGGTGCTTTGTAACAAATGGGAATCTGTGCTCATTAAATTAGAAGCCTGGGTTAAGGTACAAAAGTTCTTTGCAGACACTTAGTCTGGGGTCTCTGTGAATAGAGACTTTGAGTTAATTCTAAATCGAAGTAATTATATGGTAAGTGGGTTAATAGTGAGTGAGCCTCAGAGGTTTGATAAATTCTGATCCTTACATAATTGCCTAGGGCATGTTTACCTTCTGAATTTGTATAAACCTGAAGGCATACTATGTAAACACAATTGTGAGAAAGTGAACCATTAATGCTTGAGTTTGGGACTCCTTTTATTTTCAGGATTACTACTCCAAAGCTCTTGCCAGAGGGATCCCCAGATGGTGTCCCTTAACTCAGTCTCAACTCTAAGGATTAGGGTCCAGGATCTATTTTTCTTCTAATCTCAAAAGTCCTCGAGGGAGTTTAGGAGCCTGCCACAAAGTAGGCAGATAGACTTCCAGTTTCACTGCAAGTGGGGATAGATTCACCAGTTCTCAGAAACCCAAAGATAGCAGACTCAGAAACTTAACTAGAAATTCTTAAACCTGTGGCTAACTCAGTTTGAGGAATGGGACAACAAGGTATAACCAGACCTACAGGGTCTATGCTTACATGTCACAGACCCTGGGGTCCATTTCTAAAGTCTATGTCAATGATAGAATGTGGAAGCTAGGAAAAGAGAACCCATGATGTTGGAGCAGTTAAAGAAAGAAAGTCAGGGAGGAACTGGAGGGAGAGTCAAAGATGGCAACCCAGAAGTTTGCTAGGAGGAGAAACTATGCTTCCCTGTTCTGGGTCAGGTTTAATTCAGTCCTGGGTAATGGTTCTGGTTTAGGACTAGAATAAGTCATTCCAAGGCCATCAACCAATCAATCAATCAATCAACATGCATTAATTAAACTGTATTGTGTTGGGGATAAAATAAATGAAATAATCCCTACTTTTCATTCTAACACGGCATGGATTTTGAGAACTATTAATTCTGTTAGATGGCACAGTGGATAGAGTGCTAAACCTGGAGTTAGGAAGGCCTGAGTTCAAATCCTGCTTAGACACTTATTAACTGTATAACCCTGAGCAAGGCACTTAATCTCTGCCTCAGTTTCCTCACCTGCAAAATGGGGATAATAAAAGCATCTTCCTCCCAGGGTTGTTGTGAGAATCAAATGAGATAATAATTGTAAAGTGTTTGGCACAGTGCCTGGCACTCAGTAAGCACTATATCAATGTTAGTTATTATTATAATTTTTATTAGTTGCTGAATGCACACTGTTTTCATTTCCCTTATCTTGGGGATCTGGCTTTCCTAGAATCATTAACTTGTGATTGCCCCTGGCACTATTTTTATCCTTCATTTCAACTTCCTTTAGTACCCATCAGGTCAGTGAAAATCATTGTACCAATGAGAAGATTTACCTCTAATGCAGCCAAAAACACAGCAGCCACAGGCTGCCATACTGCTGAATCTGACTATCCAATCATCCCTGTATTGCTTTTTTCACAGTTCAACAACAAGGTTAGCCACAAGGTCATTCCAATCCAATATTGCTAACCATTCCAAATATTCTGAGGAAGACTTAAGCAGGTCTGATGGTTCAAGCTCAGAACTGGAACAAAACGAGAAGGTATTATATTATATTACATTTTACATTTAACATATATCTTACATTGAACAAAAAGGACATTTACTTAACATTATTAACATGAAAAGGATGTTCACTGAAGATACAGAAGTGATTTGGGGTAGTGCAGCCCCCTCCTTCATCTCCAAATGGAAGTGTGTCTACTCAGAAAAAATGTATGTTGGCTCCCATGACATCTAGACATATATCAAATGGTTATATCTGGGGGACAATAAATCCACATGAATCCAGCTTTTTATATTCTAGGCAATCTTGAAACCTGGTCAATACCCTGCCTCTTCTCAATTCTCCCCTCCCTACTCAACTAATCAAACCTTAGGGGTATCTCTTTTACTTTTGGGGGAAAACTAGCCCAACCTACATGACAGGGATCTAATTAATTATTGCTTCTATCTTTCCAGTCTTTAGTACTCTGAGACAAAATCCCAGCTGCCCCACCCTAGTAATAGGGTTTGACTTCCTGCTTCTACTCTCACCATCAAGAATCTTGGCTCTGTCCTTCCCATAACACTACAGAGATCAGCTTTATTTGTTTCCAAAACATATGATGATATTTTAGGCATTTTTGAAATCCCATTAGTTTTCACTCACGTTGCTAAACTTTCATACGTAATGGTTTATGGGGTTCTGCTTTTGGAGTTTCTTTTTTTTTTTCCCCTTTTCATCACACTGAAGTTCCAGGGAATTTCTCAAATAATAGCAACCAGTTCTAAGTTTTGGAATACTATGCTTCTAAATTGAATTTTTCAATGGTGAAATAACATTGGTTAGCCTTAAAAATTTTTAGATCTATTTTTAGCTTATGTGCTTACTTAAGATACAACCATTATAATATCTGAGTGCTTTTATGTAATTTGTCATTATTTCTGCAATTATTGTTGAAATCAGTTAGTGTTTTCCCTTTGGGGGCTTGCCATCTCAGTCTTTATAAAATTGTTTTTTCTAAATGAAAAATATCATATTCATATGTAATATACAAGAAAAATAGTCTGCATTTAGAGCCCAGTTGTATTCCACAATCTATATGGAATAAGTTGTGTGATACTGGGCCAGTCACAATCTCTTTGAGTCTTATTTTTTTTAATTTACAGAAAGAGAAATTTGAACAAAATGATCTAGTACTAATATTTTAATTTATTTTTAATAAATTTTTAATTAACATTTCCTGTTTCTTATCTCATCATAGTATCCCATATATTCTTCCTTCTTCCTCTCTCAGAGAAATATTCCAAATAGCAAATAGTATATTTTGGAGAGAAAAAAAGTCATCACAACTGATAGACAGTTTGAAAACATGTCTGGCACTAATATTTTATGATACAATGGAATTTATATTGAAATCAGTAGGGTTGCTTTTAGCCTCAATCTTTGATTTACTGTATTTATTGCAAACTCCACTTTGATAAGAGAGTCAGATCACAAATAAACAAGTAATTATGAAATCAGTCATTGAAAAACCAGGTTATACCTTGGGCTGAATACATCTTTTTCTCAATGTCCTATAATGTCTCTTTTATCTATGTGTACTCTATCATACAATGATCACTGAAGTTCAGTACACTCTGTGCTTGTATATAAAGGCAGGGAAGGTATCTTAGTTATTTGTATGTGCCTGCCCCACATTTATTTTAATGCTTAGCACATAGTACATATACATTTGACAGATGTTTGTGAGTGAATGAATGATTCCAAGTTTTTCCAACATCAAACATTACAGTATGTTTACTATAATATATTAAGAGCAGAAAATGCTCTAATACATTATTAGAAAGATTTTCAATAAAGGTGGGGACAATATATATTTATTTTTAGTTAATACTCAACGAACCACAAAGTGCAACATGGTATATTTATCTAGATAAATGAGACTTTACTGCATGTAAATATTTCTCATTTACATTCTCAAAATTTTCCATACATTTCCTAATAAGATACATTATTTTCATGTATCATAAACACACATGGAAAATCCAAATAATCCATTTGTTAATGATTTTATTTTTATATCTCTCATTAGATTCTTGATTCTTTTGAAATAATAACATTTCTAGTATTTACCAATGTTTCAAATTCACAGATTTATTTTGTTTTTTTTTTTCTGTTGCTATCCAAAAGACTAGAAATCCTACATAAGCTATAAGATTAGCAAATCTTGTCTCCTAGAGAGCTGTATTTATCAAATTGAGTTTAGAATATAATGAAATCAAATAAATTGAATTATAGACTTATACAAATACACTCACAGCATCTTATGTTGGCCCTGTGATTCATTTGACAACAATAGCTTGTAGGCCTAGTCACCAGGGGTTTGGGTGCTCCTTCAGGGGCCTGCCATGTTTTTCCTTAAAATTTGGGTCATTTGTGTCTAAATGTTCCAAATACAACTGCACTCCAGGGCATTCCCATCCTGAAGACAAGACTGCATTTTGTGTAACTCAGGGTGATTGAACAGCTTGTACTTCTTGGGATCAGAGTGAGATTAGAATGAAGGGAGCTACAATTGCAATTACTTTGACATTGTGTTCCATGTACCTCAGAGGAAAAGGACACCCTCCACCAGCCTACCACATGCCAGTTACCCATATTTTTCTAAGAATGCTTATTACTCTAAGACTTTGGAGTTCTGGGGAACTGAGAAGTCAGTGAGACAACAAAGGGGAGCACAACTGAAAATAGCACCCAGAATTGGCTCAGACCTATCTCATCAGCATCATCACTAACGTTTATGTAATTGCCTACAATATGCCAGGTACTGTGTTATTGTTATCAGTCATTTCAGTGATTTCTAATTCTTTGTGACCCCCATTTGGGGTTTTCTTGGCAAAGATACTAGAATAGGTTGGCCATTTCCTTCTCCAGATCATTTTATAGATGGGGAAACAGAAGCAAACAGGGCTAAGTGACTTGCCCAGGATCACACAGTTAGTGAGTATCTGAGGTAAGATCTGATCTGAAGTCTTCTTCACTGTAGGCTTGGTGCTCTTTTTACTCTGCCTTCTAGCTGCCCTGGAACTAAGCACTTTACGAATATTATTTCATTAAATCTTGATAATAACCTTAGGAGATAAGCACTAATATTATCCCCTTTTTACAAATGAGAAAACTGAGGCAAATAGAAGTTGAGACTTTCTTAAGGTCATGCAGCTAATAAAGCATTTGAAGCAAGACTTAAACTCCTCTAAACTAATAGCTTCTATAATTAATTTGACAACCAGTCTTGATCCTGTGACCCATGTGGCTTGGTTAATGGGACCAGGGAAGTTTAGATAGGAAAAGAGAAAGTATAAGGATGATATAATAACTGTATTCTAGTTCTTGAGAAGTAGTCATATGAAATAGGAAGTAGATTTGTTCTGTTTGAATTGAGAAAGAACAATTGGGAGCAATAGGTAGGAGCTGCAAAAATGCAACTTTGAATTTAACATCAGGAAAAATTTCATAATAAATTGTTGTTGTTTTTGTTTGTTCTTCATATATCGGGACAAATATAGATGGTCCTGGATACAGTGGGAGATCATGACCTTAAGCTAAGGTCTTTCCCAGGTGTTAGTTTGACTGAAGCAATGCCCATTCTGTGATTAAAACTAACTAAGAAATGAGACATAGAATGGCCACTTTTACCTAGCTTAAAAAAAAAAAAAAACTAGGAGTGAAAGACTCTCAAGATTTCTGTTCAAAACAGAAATGATTGTTCTTTACATTTATTCTGAGTCAGTCAGGACCTAAATAATAAGGAAGTTGAACTTGGCCTAGGATCTATTGTTGGTTAATCAAGGAGAACCAGAGTGATTTGGATTAAAACATGGTCCTTAAGAAAGAAATATAAAAAGGAAAGAAAGAAAGAAAGAAAGAAAAGAAAGAAAGAAAGAAAGAAAGAAAGAAAGAAAGAAAGAAAGAAAGAAAGAAAGAAAGAAAGAAAGAAAGAAAGAAAGAAAGAGAAAGGAAGGAAGGAAGGAAGAAGGAAGGAAGGAAGGAAGGAAGGAAGAAAGAAAGAAAGAAAGAAAGAAAGAAAGAAAGAAAGAAAGAAAGAAAGAAAGAAGAGAGAAACAGAGAGAGAAAGAGAAAAGAAAAAGAACAAGAGGTAGACAAGAAGGAATTATCTGGTTGAGAAAAACAGTGGGTTCTTTCTCATTGCAGGTATTCAAAACCACTTATGGGGGATTGTATTGAGGATTCTTTCAACTCTGACATTCTGTGATTTGGTAGAAATTGGTATTAGTGCAAACAGCATACTGATGTAGATCACTGAGCAGGTAAGAAAAGGAGGTCAAAAGAAAACAATCTGAAATGAAAACCAATGAGGCAAAACCATTTTGTTCTGGGAAATCAATGAGGCACATTCACACCTGACTTGTATCACTGCAGACATCCTAAACATCACTCCAGAAAGTACCAACTTTCCTGTCTGTTGCAAAAACCCAACTTATTCCTGTCCTCCACATGGCCTCTTTGTTCCCAAAGCCCTATTCCACCATCTCCCACAGTCCTGCAACAAGCAGTTATTAAGTACTTACTATATGTAAAGCACTGTGCTCAGTGCTGTGGGTACAAATTAAGTCCAAAAAAAGGGTCCTACTTGAACTCAGGGACTTAATGATCTAACTTCTCCCTTAGGGGTCATATATAGTAACTTTTTAAAAATCTTGTTTAGTACTAGATGGTGTCAGGAGCAAGAATAAGGACAATAACTACAACTAAAAAAAGTTCTTATTTTTATAACACTTGATTATTTATACAATCTTGTGAGAGAAAAAATGTAAGTATTAATCCCATTTTACAGATGAGGAAACAGGCTCAGAGGTGACATGATTGGCCTAAGGGATTTGAACCTTAATCATCAAATTCCCAGTCTAAAGCTTCTTCTGCCACTCCTTGCTGTCCCCCAGGAATAGGTGGTTTATGAGTTATTCCATATGAGTTACTCCGAGGTCCAAAATTTGTTCTGATCAAGAATGCATGCTCTGTAAACACTTTTTTCTCCTCTCTTTTTGTGTTTCTTTCCTTCTACTGCCCAGAGTTTTCTAGCAAAGATGCCTTTTGGAAAAAAAAAAAAAAGAGTCCATATTCTCAGAGTTTACAGTCTAAAGAAGGCAATATGGAAACAATTATGTTTACATAATTACTATATATACACATATATGAACATACATGTGTGTGTGTGTGTGTATAAGATAGATGGAAAATAATCTCAGAGGGAAGGAAAGGAATGACCAGAAAAATCTCTTATAGAAGATGAGATTTGAGCTGAACCTTCTTCTTCTTTTGAGGCAATCAGGATTGTGACTTACTCATCTAGAAAGTGTCTGAGGCTGGATTTGGACTCTAGACTGTGCTCTATCCACTGTCATGTAGCTGCCCCCTGAGCTGAGTCTTAAAGGAAGCTAGGGAAGTTAAGATGCAGAGAAGAAGAGAAGATTTTAAGTATGGAGGATAGTCATTGAAAAGGGACAGTTCAGAAATGCAACATGCTGTGCAAGGAACAGCAAGAAGTCAAGTCCTACTCAATCCTAATGTGTGTGGAAGGGAGTAAAGCATAGAAACACTGGAAAGGTAGGGAAGGGTCAAGTCATGAAGGTATGAAGGTGTTTAAGTGTCAAATAGGTGATGTTTTAGTTGATTCTGGAGGGGTGATTCGAGAACTACTAGAGCTCATTGAGCAGTGAAGGCGACATAGTCTGAACTTTAGAAGTGAAGTATCAAATATCTTTCTTACTATCTTTCTTACTGAGCTATCATATTCTCAAAGAAAAGCTATGGAATCATAAATCTAGAATTCAGAAAGGTACCACAAAGGCCACATAATACAATTATTGTAGAATATTATTGTGCTGTAAGACATGATGGAAGGGATGATTTTTTTTTTAAATGTGGGAAGACTCATACAAACCAGTGAAGAGCGATATGAGCAGAATGAAGAGGATAATTTATACAATATCAACAAGAGTGTAAAGAAAAATTATTTTGAAAGACTTAGGAACACTGATCATCACAATGAGAATATATCCCAATATAATTCCAAAGGATTAAGGACCGAACTGCTTCTCACTTCCTGATACAGAGATGATGGACTCAATGAGTCAGTTTTTTTTTTTTTTTCTGGACATGTTTAATATGGGAATTAAGCTTGACTATACATGTTTATAACAAAGACTTTGTTTTTCTTGCCTTCTCAATGGAAATGGGAGGGCTGGTTGTAGGGAAATTATGCAGATCTGAAAAAAAAATTAATTTAAAGTAGGACATGTCGAGGCATTGACCTGACAACACCAGTCACCTCATATGTAGAGACTGGAGTAAAAGAAAGAATGGGAGATGAGGCCAAAGGATTTTGATATGTAGAGAAGGAAAGAAGGCACTTATAGTGAATGATCTCTACTTTTTTCAGTAAATATGAACTTCGGTCCTCAGCTATGGGGAGCCGGGGGAGAAGGAGAGGATGATATAGGGATACTGAAGCGAGAATATACACACACACAATCAAAGGACATCAAAATATGTGTTTTGTTCAAATTAAATTCAAAATTATCTTTGCCTCTTCATCTACTTGGATGGGAGGGAAGCTCGATCCTACATCAACTCTTATAGGAATTACCATATTCTTAGAATTATATGTTTATATATTTGCCTTTATTTTCTTTTGAAGGTTCTAAACTCCTAGTTGGCACAATGGATACAGTACTTGGTCTGAATTTTGTAAGACAAGTCTTCCTAAGTTCAAATTTGGCTTCACTTAGTTGTGTGATTCTGAGCAAGTAATTTTTATTATGTTTGTCTCAGTTCCTTCTTCTGCAAAATGAACTGGAGAAGGAATTAAGTATCTTTGTCATGAAGAGTTGAACACAATTGAAAAATGACTAAGCAAGAAAAATAAAGCTCCTTAAGGATAAGAAATGCATTTTCTTCATTTTTGTATTGTTTCTAGCAGTTGGTAGAATATCTTGTTAATACTACATGCTCAGAAATAACTATTTGGACATGTATACTTATATTGTATTTAATTTATACTTTAACATATTTAACATGTATTGGTCAACCTGCCATCTGGGGGAGGGGATGGGGGAAAGAAGGGGAAAAATTGGAACAAAAGGTTTGGCCATTATCAATTCTACAAATTTAGCTATGCATATAACTTGTAAATAAAAAGCTATAATAAAATAAAATAAAAAATACTACATGCTCAGTTAAGATTTTTTAAAATGTCTTGATGCCTTTGATTTCTATACTCTGAGTCATTTCAACACTACCTTCCCTCCACTGAACCCTCCCTTATGTCAAATAAAAACTATTAAGCAAAATCATTGCCACTCAATAAATATTTACCTATCAAATTCTTTCAAGGTGAAGGTTCGTTTTTTTTTTTTTTCAAGCTACCTACTGTAATGCACTATGTTTTGCACTTTGTTTTAAATCTGTGCTTTCACTTTTGGGGAGAATTCTCAGTTTTCAAATTCCCTTGGAAAAGTAATTTGGTTGCAGCTAAGTCTTGAGAATTGTATAGGATCCTGAAAGTTTAATTGCCTTTGGTCACATGATTTGCATGTGTCAAAGACAAGACTTGAATCTAAGTTCTTCAGCCTTTAAAACTGGCCTCTCTTTCTACCATTCCTTACTCCCTCCATTTTCATATAGTTCTTGCTTAACTGGTGCTTTTGGAATGTTGAATGAATGAGATTAAGTCTTATCTAGTATCTTACAGTAGCAATAGAAAAGATCCCAAAGTCTTATCTGGGGAACTCTTGAAATTCTGAGAGTGAGCTTCATATATTTGAATGGCTAGCATGAAGATCAATTGAATTTGTTTTGCTTATTCCCAGAGAACAAATCTAGAAGCAGTGAGTAGAAATAACAGAGAGGCAATGGAAGAAAAAAACTTACCATTGGAGAAATCCAAAAGCAGATTGGGATACCTTGGGAGAGAAGAAATAACTCTTACTACAGGTCTTCAGGAAAAGACTATATTGTTCACTTAACTGATGATGATGTAGCAGAGTTGATTGTTCAGAAATGGATTGAGCTAGATGATCTCCAAGTTCTCCTCCAACTATGAAATTTTCCTTGAGTTTGCTTTTCTCCAATGCTAATACATATGAGACTTTTTTTCCCCCATGTCAACTATGCTTTTGCCCAAGTCAGGCTCTTCATTAATTAAGCCAATTTCTACACTCACTACAGGACCCCAGCACCATCTGGGTATTAATTGTGCCTCTCTGCTATAACTTCTAAGTTTGTCCAACTACTTAACATACCGATTCTAATGAATACTAAGTTTTGAATTTTCAGAAGTATAAATGTGGGTTGATCTCATTTATTTATACAGATTGTCTTTGGTTCTTTCTCCACTTTTTGAAAGAAGCTGAATTTAAAGGAAAAATATCATTTGTTACATAAGTCATGTTATGGGAGAGTTGGGAAAAGGAAAGATGAAGGGGCCATGACCAGATAAAGGAGTGGGAGTCACTTTAAAATTATCTTTCTTGGAAGTTGTGGACTAAATTCTGGAAATGAGTCATAGATAAGAATATTCAAGTGCCTTACATAGGTCATGGATCTCAAGGTCCTTCATATCTCATGTGATCAATTCAACTCAACAGATATTTACTTATTGAGTAGTGCATGCAAGGTATTCTATTAGATAAGGAAGACAATGCAGAATAACAGGCACAATTATTTCAAAGAATGTTATCTACTAAGATGGTAACACAAAAGACAAAGGCTATCAAAGAGTTACAAAGTGGCACAAGATTTAGAGAATGAAAAACTTTTAAAGCCTTCTCTATGCCATGTCTACCTTTTGGCCATCATCTTCATCTTCCTCCCACTGGAACTTAGAACTGCTCCTGGGATATTGGACTTTGACAAGAGAGTTTTCACTTTATCTCACACAGAACCAGGCTTACATGTTATAACACTATTTCTACACCAGGCCACTACATGCATACCTGACTCTTTTCTAATACCCTTTTTTATATATTGTCTTTTCTATTAAATGTAATCCCCCTGAGGGCAAGAACTGTCTTGCTTTCTTAGTATATTCCAATGTTTAACACAATGCCTAGAACATAATAAGTTCTTAATTGCTCCAAATAGCTGGCTGTTCATCTTTCTGTCTATCATCTATCTGTGTATATATCAACTTGGAAGAATTAAGGAAGGCTTCATGAAGAAGGCAACAGGAACTTACCTGAATAAGACTTGAAGGATGGATTGAATTTCAGCAAATAGAGACATCAAGGTGGATATTAGAGGAAGAATAAATAATCTGAGTGTAAGCACAGATACTAAAGCATGGGATACATTTGGGAAATAATCCAGTCTGGCCATAGAGAAGCATGTCCAAAAATAGCATAGAGAGAGCAATAAGAAAGACAAAAACAGCACTTTGAGGACTGCTTTTGTTGATAGATGAGGGAAGAATATTAGTCCAAAACAACAGAGAAGTGATCAGAGGATTAGGAGAAAAATCATAATGGTACAAGGTTGTAGGAAGTAAGGGGAATGAAGAACTGAAAGATTGTTAACAATGTCCAAAGTGAAAGAGTGTTCAAAAAATACTGAAGATCATTGAGTATTTTAAACAGTTTTAGGCAACTGGAAGTGAAGATTGGATTGTAAAGGGTTGGCAAGTGTGAGTGGGTGGTAAGGAAGTGGTAATGGCAGGTATTGACTACTCTTTTCAAAGCATAAATATTAAACACATTCATTATAGAATATGATGTAATAAAAATTTATAATCAATAAAGGAAAGATCTAAGGGAAGAATAAGGGAAAGAAAAATTTAGACCCTAATGGAGAATAAATAATCTAATCCTAAAGAATGAGTGGGTCAAAGAACAAATCATGTAAACAATAAATTATTCAAAGAAAAATTAAAACATTAAGAAAACATACCAAAACTTTTGGAATATGGCCAAAATAGTCTTTAAGAGAACATATATATCCCCAGATGTTTTAATCAATAAAAGAATGAAAAAAAAAAAAAAGGTCAATGAATTGAATGAACAAATAAAAAGCTCCTAAAAAATTTCTAAAACAAAATGTAAATCCCAAACACCAAAAAATAAATTCTAAAAATTAAAGAAGAGATAAAACCAAATTGAAAAATTACAATAGTGAATAAAAATAAAACTGATTATAAGACTAATAAAATAGAGTAACCCTAGCTAATTTGACTTTTTAGAAGAAGAAAACAAAAGTATCATAATTAAACATGCAAAAATGAAATTCACAGCAGACAAAGAGGAAATAGGGAAATTTGCCAGAAACTCAATAACATCAGCAAAGCTAAAAACTTAAATAGATGGACATTTATAAAATCCTAAAGTAAATAGATTAATAGAACAAGAAACAGATTTGAAGTTACTTTTCAAGAATTCCCTCATGCCTGAAATGCTCTTCTTGTTACTTTTGTATTTCAGAATTTATCCTTCAGGGTTCATTTCAAGTGCCATCTCCTTTAGGAGGCTCTTCCTGATTCCCCAATAAAAGCTCTTCCCCTAATCACCCTATATGTATTTTGTATATGTTATATCACCTGAATACATGTTGTATTCCTCTTCGCTTTTCCTTGCTGCCCCAACAAAATGTAACTACCCCCAAGATAGAGACTGTCTCGTTTTTTATGATTATACATTCATATCACATAGGAGATATCTAAAAAGTGCTTGTTGATAATTGATTGAATTTTGGTGGTAAAAGAAAGATAGTAATATAATGATAATTTAAGCAGGGTAGTGATTTCTCATTCTCTAATCTCAAATCTCACTCTCAAAGCTCTAAGAATATTTAAGACAGCAAGATGGTACAGTGGATAGAGCACCAAGCCTGAAGTTAGGAAGCTTTCTGAGTTCAAACCTGATCTCAAACACTTACTAGCTGTGTAACCATGGGCAAGGCAGTTAACCCTGTTTGCCTCAGGTCTTTATCTATAAAGTAGGCTTTATCTATAAAGAGAAGGAAATGACAAACTACTCCAATATCTTTGCCCCCCCCCAAAAAAAATCTAACATGGCCATAAATAGTCAGACATGACTGAAACAGCTGAACAACAATATATATGAAGCATGCAAAACAAATTTCTATATTAGTCATGTTGCCAAAAAAGGCAAGAATAAAGAATTTTTTAAATTCTTCAATCTGCACTCAGAATTCATAACTTTTTTCTCTATAAGTGGATAGCATTTTTCAAAATGAATTTTTTAAAATTTTCATGGATCATTTTATTATCAGAGTAGCTAATATCAGAGTAAGTCTTTCACAATATTATAATATATTGTTACTGTGTACAATATTCTCCTGGTTCTGTTCAGTTCACTTTGTATCAATTCATATAAGTTTTCCCAGGTTTTTCTGAAACCCCAGTAAATAGTCCCCTTTATTTTTTGTATTCGTATACAATTCGTATACGAATATTCGTAACAATCACATACCTCAACTTGTTCAATCATTCTCCAACTGATAGATATCTCTTTAATTTCCAATTCTTTACTACCACAAAAAAGAACTGCTATGAATATTTTTTTACATATGGTCCTTTCCCTTTTTCTTTAGTCTCATTGGGATATAGACCTAGGGGTAGTGCTGCATCAAATGGTAGATATAACCCTTTGGGTATAGTGGAACCCTAGTTTTGATGGCCAAAGACCATGTAAGGAAATGCGGTGTATTTTATAGTGCAGGCAAGTGGAGCACTATGTTAATAAGGATGGTGGCCTGTGGATCAGCAGAAAGTGCCTCCACCTCCTGGAAAGGAAGTATCCCTTTGTACTCCCTTCCCCAACATTGGTGTTTCATTTCCAACTATAGCTTTAAGAGTCAATGTAATATAGAATGAGTAGATGGTACAAAGGGCCTTTGAGTCTTCATCCAAAGATGTTGGTGTTCTTAAACTGTTCTATCATTTACTAGTTATATGGTCTTGGGTAAATTACTTAGAGGTAACATGGTATAGTGTGCATAGAAGACCAGGATTCAAGGGCCACATCTGACACATAATGATTATGTGGCTCTGAATAAGTCACTCACTTATCAATGCTTTAGGAAACTCTCTAGGACCTTAAGTGGCAAAGGAGGTGCTGATATGAATGGGTGTGGAGAGTGTTTCCTTAACCTAACTTTTCTGACTTTACTTTTCTCTTCTGTACAAGGAGCAGCTTGAATCTACAATCATATTAAAAGATGCTCTAAATCACTATTGATTCGAGAAATACAAATTAAGACAACTCTGAGGTATCATCTCATACCTATCAGATTGGCTGAGATGACAGGAAAATGTAGTGATAAATGTTGGAGGAAATGTGGAAAATGGGGATACTAATGCATTTTTGGTGGAATTATGAATTGATGAAGCCATTCTGGAGAGCAGTTTGGAACTATGCCCAAAGAAATATAAAACTGCAGATTCTTTCATTTAGCAGTGTCACCACTGGGTCTGTCTCCCAAAGAGATCTTAAAAGAGGCAAAGGGACCCCCATGCGCAAAAATGTTTGTAGCAGTTCTTTTTGCGTTGGCAAGGAAGAAACTGAGTGCAGGCCCATCAGTTGAGGAATGGCTGAGTAAGTCGTGTTTTATGAATGTAATGGAATATTATTGTTCTATAAGAAATGATGAGCAGGCTGATTTAAAAAAGACTTACATGATCGGATGCTAAGTGAAACGAGCAAAACCAGGAGAACATTGTACAGTAACAGCAAGATTATGTGAGGATCAACTGTGATGAACCTAGCTTTTCTCAGCAATGTGATGATTCAAGACAATGCTAATAGACTTGGGACAGAAAATGCCATCACATCCAGAGAGAGAACAATGGAGATTAAATATGGATAGAAGTATACTATTTTTACCTTTTTGTTATTGTTTATCCTTTCTTTCTCATGGTTTTTCCTTTTTGTTCTGATTTTTCTTGAAAACATGACTAATATGGAAATGTTTAAAATGACTGTACATCTATCATTCATATCAGATTGCTTGCTGTCTTGGGGAGGAGGGAGTTAAAGGAAGGAGGGAAAATTTTGAAATTCAAAATCATACAAAAATGAATGTTGTAAACTTTTACATGTGATTGGAAAATAAAATATAACAAAAATTTTTTAAAAGGAGGGTGAATTTGGTAACCATACAATTCAATATGTTATTATTATTGTTAATATTATTCCTTATTTCTTAGTAGGATCCCAATTCCTGAACACCAGACAACAGAGAATCATTTTTAGCAAAAGAAGAGAGACTGCACAGACAATGTCTAATAACATTTTCTTAGCAAGAAATCCTCTTCACTGCATCCTTTAAACCCTGTACATTGGCCATTATTGCTAGTATAGTACCTCCGTTGCTCGTTTTTATTATTATGGGATTAACTGAGATTGTTGTACATGTATCCAGGGTCTTTTTGAAAACTACTGTTTCCAAAATTGAAGTGCTAGAGATAGTCAAGCTGATAAAATGAGCTTTTATTGGGAAAATCCTGTGTCATTCATTTAGATCCCTGTCCCTGCTAGTATAGGTAGAAATCAAAGGTTTCCTTATGAGTTAGTATTAGGAGAGAGAGTGGCTGATGTTGTACTCAGCATTTATTTTCAATCATCCTGTTATTGTGGTGAGGAGGAAAAGGAAGAATGAAGAGCTTTTCTTGCAAAGCTAATAGCACAGAGTTTCTTATAAAGCTATTTTTCTTCAACACTTGCACTTGAGCAATGTATCTATCACTGGACTGCCTGGGTCTTGGTGGCCACATTCATTCAGCTCAACTCTGGGCCATTAATTTAAATAGCAGCCAAGCTAAATACGGTGAATCCCTAATGTGAAGTGTGATGGACCAGCCTGCCTCGCTTCATAACTTTCCAAAGGGAATACCCAAAAGGAGAGAGAAAAATTGCTTGCCTTCTCCTCAGTTCTGTGACAGAAGCCTGCATTTATATCCATTTCATTATGGAGATATTGCAATTATCAGTTAGACCGTGTTATAATTTAGCTATTTAAGTTGCATTATAAAGAGGATGATATCATCTCCTTTACTTTCATTCTCTAGCTTCTGTCAGATTTTAAAAGCCTAAAACACTAGTCTACAGAGTGATCAAAATGGAGGGATATTTTCATGTGAATGATAGGGCAGATTTATCCCACTGGCTTAGAAAAACATTTGTCAAATGTTATATATTCATATATTTACTAGCTGCACTCCTCATTCTCTGGATGTTACCACTTTGGTTCTCACTCACCAGCAGCCTTTTCACCCTTTGAGAGGCCACCATCTTAAGGCCCTTTATCTTGATTTGTGATTTCCTAGTCCAGACCACCTTTTTACAAGAGGCAATATTATTTCACTCATCTTCATTCTGAAGACTTCTCTATCTCTTCACCAACAGCTTTTCCAGAAAGCCCATATTCTCCATACCCTTTCCCCTTTTCCATTTTCTTTTATGTGTAGGCTCTTCTATTAAAATGTAAACGCCTTGACAGTAGGAACAGGGTCTTTTGCTTATATCTGTATCCCTACTGCTTAGCATAGCCTGGCAAATTGCAAATCATTAATAAATAAATGCTGTTTATCTATCCAAAAGGTATTGTTGAAGTATGGGTTGGACTAGATGGCTTCTTAATACACTTCTATCGCCAAGAGTCTCATCTCACCTTTGAATAGATGGCCTCTGAACTTCTTTCCAATTTCCTTCCAATTTCTAGAGTAGATGAGCATTAAATAGGAAATAGATCCCAGCTTCTTAAACTGGAGGTCCCGTAACTGAATGTGGCAGTTATAAAATTATGATTTATTATCACTAAATGTTTGATTTGTATGCCTATTTAATATATAATTATACACCCAGGATGACATAAAAAAGTTGGGGGGGGGGTGGAAAAGGAGTTGCAACTGAAAAAAAATTAAAGAAGTCCTGAATAAACTATAGTTTTAGAGAGTGACAGAGACAGAGAACAACAAAGAAACATACAGAGATAAACAGAGAGATGGAGACAGACAGAGAGAGAAGAGAAGACCCAAAGAATTTTTTTTGTTAAAGTAATTTTTCTCACATCCAACTCTTTCATGAGTCCATATGGGGTTTTCTGGGCGTAGATGCTACAGTGATTTACCATTTCCTTCCTCAGCTCATTTTACAGCTGAGGAAAGTAAGGCAAACAGGATTAAGTGACTTGACCAGAATGACACAGCTAGTAAGTGTCTAAGGTCTGATTTGAACTCAGGAAGATGAGTTTTCCTGACTCAAAGCTGGCATTCTATCCATAAAAACTAGAATATAAAATTTCTGATTTTGTAGAATTTTAAAGCTGAAAATTAGTCCAATGATCTACAAAATAGGCATGGAAGGTGAGCTTATGGGGCCTTCTGGGAGAGAAGAAAGGTCACATCCTGCCCACTTTTACTATGATAGGCGGTCATCCAACAGAACCATATTTACCATTATTTTTCAATATTCCCTAACTTTGCTTCCTCTCTGTTGTTTAAGCTCCCAACCTCTCCTTTTCTGAGTCAAACATCACTGGAAAAATTCTGTTCCTAGAGATTCTTCTGTGGTTGCAACATCCCTGTAAGAGTGCCACTCCCCTTTTCATGTGGTATAAGATAGTGAGAAGGGGCAATTACATGACTCAATGGCTAGAGTGGCAAGCCTAGAATCAGAAAGACTCATCTTCCTGAGGTCAAATCCAGTTTCAGCCACTTACCAGCTATGTGACTTTGAATAAATCACGTAACCCTGTTTGCCTCGGTTTCCCTATCTGTAAAATAAGCTGGAGAACGATATGGCATCTTTCCCAAGAAAACCCCAAGTGGAATCATGACGATCTAAACATGAACGAACAACAACAAACACAAAGTGAGTCACAGGATGAGCAGGCAAAGATAGATTGTGATCTGGATAGACCTCAGGACTTACTCTTCCCCTCCAAACTTTCCCTTTTTCTAAACTTCTCTATTATTATTAAGAGCACAAACATCCTCCCAGTCAACTAGTTCTCACAATCTCATTGTCATCTTTAATTCTTCTCATTCCTTTATCACACATCTACATATTCAATCAGTTGTCAAGTCTTATCATTTTTACTTTCATATCTTCAACTTCTGGCCCTCCCAAAGGCACATCCCAGTTCAAGCTTTATCACCTTTTGATTGGGTTGAGTTTCAAAAGGAGACCCCAAAAGGTTGGAGTTGAAGACCAGTATTACAAGGGGTCTCAAAAGAATTTGCAGGTTTGAAAACCTATTGCCAAGTCAAGGGGAAAAGTTAATATAATTGTAATGCCAATTGAAGCAGGTTAAGTTCCAAAAGGATTTAGCCAAGAACCTGGAGCAAGGAGATAAATTTATAAGAAAAAGATGCAGAGACCTCATGCTTCCTGTCACTGATATGCTAATTTTATGGCTTAGAAGAATTGAGGTGTGGTCTGGTATGCACCTCAATATTAAATTTTATGGCTTAAAGGTGAGGTTGAGGAGTAGTCTGGTATGTATTTCACCATTTGTCTCAGAAACCCTGTTATTACTAAACAACAGATTGTTATCTGGAAGTCAGCAATGTTTATAGGACTATACTATAGTATGCCTAAGTCCTAAAGACTTCAGGATTATTGACAAACAGATTGTTATAACAAAAGTACTCCTAAAATCAGGAAACTTAAGATTTACTGCTACATTTCTTCTAGAAGCTGTACCCCATCACTTGGAATATTGCAACAGCTTTCTAATTAGTCTCACTTTCTAAATGATCTCTCTTCAAGTCTCTTACCTCTTCCATCTACCACAGAGACCTAATTGCCCAAATGATTTTACTACAGACAAATTTGAAAATGATAATTTTCCCATTCAGTAAATTCCAGTAGCTTCCTGTTGATTCTAGGACCAAATATTATTTCATCTCTTATTTATTTTTCATCTTCTTTTTCTACTTTTCTTCTATTTGATTCCCCAGCCATTCTGGCCTCCATGTCATTGGGGGAGCGTGCTTCTCATTCCCCTCACTCAACATCACTTCTGTTGTTCATCTGTCATGACTGAATTGCTTTTCTTCCTTGTCCTTGCCTCTTAGAATGCTTGGCTTCCTTTAAAACTCAGATCAAGTCCCACTTTCTTCTGGAAGTCCCCTCAGCTTTTAGAGCTTTTATATTTCATATATATCTAATTACTTACATGTTCTCTCCCCAAAAGAATATAAGCTCCTCTAGGGCAGTAACTGATTTTGGCTTTCTTTGCATGGACAGAGACTTAGTTCACTTTATGGAAAGTAGCAAGTCCTTTAAAAATGCTCATTGGTTGATTCCAGTTAATACTTATTAAGCACCTAATCTATTCAAGGCATTGAACTAACCCCATTTCAGAACAGTATGAAAGAGGCCCCAAAAGAGCCTAAGCAAGATATCAAATATCATTTAAATTATTTTACTCACTGAGATTAGGTTTGTCCTGTTCCCCACAAAAGATACAGCATTAAAGCCATTTATGTATATTATGAGAGGGTCTTTCAAGTGCAAACTGAAGCCATTTCTGCTTCACCTCAAACTACAAAATGTGTGAGAAACTACAGGGGATGAATATGACTATTTTTTTTAAGTCACCTGTCTTTCTCTAGTTTAGAAGTCTGAGCAGAGCTGGGAAAATAGCAGTATATTGACTGAGGCTGCTTGGTGGGGCACATCTCTCCGCAGGCAACAGATAACTAGTAATGGGGAACATGTATTCACCTCCTAGTTTTATGGAAGCAAAAAAGACTTATGATCAGTTGAACTAGGGATTCCATTATGAATTTTTATTAAGTATCAATACTAAAAGTATGGGCTGAATCCAGCAGACAAAAGATTGATTGAAAACTAATCCTGAAGTCTGAATAATCACACATTCAAGCAAATGTATGACTTCCTTGTCCTCTCCATTAGGATTCTATCCAGAGATGTTCAGGTAAAGGCTTAACAATTGGTTAAGGGTGAGGTGGGATGACATATTCATGACTACTTTTAATATAATTTTCATGATTAACATTTTTCCACTTTCTTAAGTGCAGACTCTTTGCAACCAACAAGACAGTGAATTAAGCCTTGATTTGTAGCACTTGTTGATTTCCATTGATTTCCAAGGTAAATGTTCACACACAAAATTAACAACTGGCTTCTACAGTAGGGGCTGACAACACACCCTTGACTCTGTCTCTGGATTATTTTAGAATCACGAATCTATACTGGAAATGACTTTAATTGCTTCATGTACAGGAAAGTTAAGTCTACTTGTCACACAGATAGAAAATTCTACACAGGTAGAATATGAAACTAAGATATCTACTATAATTTTAGAGTCAGCATTCTTTTCACTATATTCAAGAAATATTGAAGTGTCTATTGTGTCCATGGAGAGAGGGTGGATTAGAATAAATATTTATATAATGCTTACTATATACCAAGTGTTGTGGAAGCACTTTGAAAATATGATCTCACTGGTCTTCAATGTAATCCTACAATTTTAGTGCTATTACTATCACCATTTTACAATTAAGGAAATTGAGGGAAAAAGTCATAAAACTAGCAAGTGTCTGGCATCATAATTGAACTCAGGCTGAGCATTCTACTCACTGGACTACATAGCATTGTGCCTAGTATTAAAGAGATACTTTATTTAAATAAAATATGGTTCCTATAAACGCAGAGAATTTATAATCCAGTAGAATGAATACTCCATTTCCTATAACAAAACAGAACATTAAAAATGTGTGACAGGTATAAAATGCTATTCAAGGTCTGTGGAAAGAAAAATTATTTCTGCAAGGACTATAAAAGGCTTTTGAGTCTTGAAGAATGGTAAGATTTCAACTGGAAAGAGGTATGAAGAGGGAATAGGAGGGACTAGTTGGTATAGGGAATGGTACATCCTAAGATCTAGAGGAAGAAAAGTATGGGATGCATTTGAGAATGGCAAATAATACTGTTTGCATGGAACATAGAGTGGAAAGAACAAGGAAATGGAGGATCAGAAGCCTGGGTTCTAGTCCCAAGTATCTTAAACTCCTTGGATCTCAATTCTATCCTTGGTAAATGAGAGGGTTGAATTTAGCTAATCTCCAATGTCTCTTTCTGCTCAAACATTCTACTGTTGAAAAAATAGAATGAGGCAAGAATGAAAAGATAAGACTGACACCATAACACAGAAACTCTAAAAGCCAAGTTAGAATTTATTCATTAATAACTAGCAATTATACAACATATTGTAAAATAAAAGCATTTTACAAATATCTCATTTGATTACAACCCTAGGAAGAAGATGTTCTTATCATCTCCATTTTAGAGATGAGGAAACTGAGGCAGATAGCAGTTAAATGACCTGTCCAAGATCATAAAGCTGGTGTTTGAAGATGGATTTGAAAGTGGTTCTATTCACTGGACCATTGAGCTACCTCAAATACACAACCAAGTCTACATTTTTGTGTGTATGCTGCTAGAAAACAAGGCCATCAGAGTTATTACTCTCAAACTCATTAATCACCAAATAAAATTTCATAATGTAGATTAAAGTAGATGATATAGTAGATATAACTCATTCCAGGAATGTACTTACTCCCTTCTGTCACTTAGAACTTTTAGTTTTATTCAAGGCTCAACTTAAATGCTATTTCCTACTTAAAGTTATTCCTGCTCTCCCCAGTTATTAGGACTTCCTCTCCAAACTATCTTGTATTTTCTTATCTGTATGTTGTTCAATCATGTCTAACTCTTTGTGACTTTGTTTGGGGTTTTTTGGGCAAACATTGGATTGGTTTGCTATTTCCTTCTCCAGCTCATTTTATCAGTGAGGGAACTGAGGCGACTTGTATAACTTATCTAGAACTATACAGATAGTCTGAAGTGGTATTTGAACTGAGAGCTTCAAGACTCAACAGCCAAAGGTCTATCCACTATAATACCTAGCTTCCTCTAAGATAGCTGGAGAAAGCATGGGAAGAATTATATGAACTGATGCAAAGTGAAATCAACAGGACCAAGAAAACATAAATTGACTACAACAATGCAAATAAAAAGAACAGGTATAAAACAAGTGAAAATAAATGATGCACAATTACAAAGAAAAGTCTTGGCCCTAAAGAAAAGATATGAGAAGATATTTTCCCCTACTCCTTTGTAGAAGTGGGAAGGTCCACAGATGTGGTACATTACATATGATATCAGATTTTTTTTCAGCATCCTGATTGATTTTGCTAATTTTCTTTTCTATTAAAAAAAGACCAATAACTGGAATCTCTCCACAGGAGAAACGAGCAAGGGAATATAGGGGAAAAGCTACATTATATCAAACAGAAGATATCAATAAAACCTATTTTTTTTAAAAAGGAATGTTTGCTGAATTGAACAAACAAAATTTTCTCTCCACTCAGATCTCATATAGTAAATTGTGCACAGCTTATAAACATATAGTAATTTGCAATTATGTTTATTTACATATATGTCATATCTCCCTCATAGACTAAATTATGTGAGGTATTAGGGTGTTTCCTTATAGATTATCTCTAGAAGACTTACACGAACTGAGGCTGAGTGAAACGAGCAGGGCCAGGAGATCATTATATACTTCAACAACAATACTATATGATGACCAATTCTGATGGACCTGGCCATCTTCAGCAATGAGATGAACCAAATCAGTTCCAGTGGATCAGTAATGAACTGAACCAGCTACACCCAGGGAAAGAACTCTGGGAGATGACTAAGAACCATTACTTTGAATTCCCAATCCCTATATTTTTACCCACCTGTATTTTTTATTTCCTTCACAGGCTAATTGTACAATATTTCAGAGTCCAATTCTTTTTGTACAGCAAAATAACGGTTTGGTCATCTATACTTATTGTATATCTAATTTATATTTTAATATATTTAACACCTACTAGTCATCCTGCCATCTGGGGGGGGGGGAAGGAGGGGAAAAATTGGAACAAGAGGTTTGGCAATTGCCAGTGCTGTAAAGTTACCCATACATATAACCTGTAAATAAAAGGCAACTAAAATTAAAAAAAAAAAAAAAAAGATTATCTCTAGAAAAATCTTGCCTGTCTTCTAGAGAGTGTGCCAAAAGATAGAAAAAGAGAAAAAAAGATGTCTTAAAAAAAGAACTTTGGCAAGAATTGGGGGTACAGGGTTGAGTGCTGCTAAGCTTCAGTAGATTCAGAGCTACCTTAAGGTAGTATTTAAGACATTTAGTGATTTTTAAGAGAAATGCAGTATCTGGGATAATAAGCTTCCACAGAGAATTTATCTTGTCCCTTGGGAAGTAAAAGATCTCAGGCTAAGGATGTCCTAGAGAGACCATGTTTTTATTTAATCTCTATATCCCCAATGCCTATATAATCCTGTGCCTAGAGACTCTTAAAAATAGTTATTGAATGAATGAATGATTTTTTTTTTAAATTTCCTTTATGTCTAGTTCTTAGAATTCCTGTTCAGGGTTGAGTAACCTTCAACAAGTGCCAAAGGATAAATTGCTAGGCCATTCCATCTAGCAGAGCAAGCCCTGGTCAAGCTCCTATTGTGCCCTCCTCTCTCTCCCACTGTCATCTCAAGTACTGATCACCATCCAAGGTTCAGTTTGGGGAACTGGTAATATTGAGAAATGTTTTTGGAACAGGGGGATGAGAGGAGAGTACCCTTATCTCTTATCCATTCTATCACAGTTGTATTTTTGCTAGCATTTATGCAGAAGGAAATATCTGGATCCGTTTAGAGACTTTGGACAACCATTATGACTTTCTGGCACTGGATATTGCTTCTCAATGTCTGTCCCTGTTTAAGGCTGTGAACTCCATGTGAGGATGGGCTATGTCTTAACCCAGTTTCATGCAAGATTCTACAAACATCAGGCACGTAATAGATAATACACATATTATATTATATTTGTCATTTTCATGGTTTTCATGGGTGTCATTTATCTATGGCCATGGAATCATCTTCTCCATGGGCCAACTCACACTGATTTATCTCAATTTCTTTAGGCAGTAGAGTAGGACTGAGAGTACCTGGTAACAATGAGAGCTGAACCAGTTTTGGAGTATGGAAACATAAATTGTGGTGGCTGATCTGCCAATGATTAGCTACGTGACTCTGTAAAAGTGACTTTGTTTCTCCAGGTCATAGCTCCCTCTCTAAAATTAGGGGCTTGGGCTAGTTTATTGCTTAGAATGCTTCCATCTCTAAGATTCTAGGCTGCCTATACTGACCCTGGAAAGTGAAAAGAAGGCTCAATTTGAACAATGCATACAAGAAATCCTCCACTAAAGTCCTTCTCTGCCAGCTCATCATGGCAAAAGTGTCACCTTGAGTTCTTAAAGATTGCATCTGCAGAATATAAGCTCCAGAAGGTTCCCCCATGCTAGAAAAGTGCTGAATCTGGGACATTGATGGATGAGTCATTCAAAGGACCAGCCAAGCAAAGTTTAAAGGTTCATCCCTAAGTTGACCAACCCCAGAATTTCTTTAAAAACATCCTCTAAGTTATAGAAGGTTGTGGTCTACATTGGTAGAACAAGGACTCACCCCCCAAATTATAGGTGCTTCAAGCATTTCAATATTGATGTAAACAATCATTATAGGTAATTCCAGTCTCTAAAAGGCTATTTTCTCAGTAGTTAGATAAACTTGTTACCACTACCTATTTACTTAGAAAATCACTCCAATTCTACATTTCATTTTTTCAGTCAGTGTAGACTGTCTTTATTTTTTCTCATTTTTGTAACTACACTTATTTGTTTCTATGGAGTTACAAAATGTCTCCCTCATAAAAATGATAGATTATATTTAAATAGCACTTATAAAGAGTTTTCACATATATTATCTAGATTAGGATTTCTTAAACTTTTCCCACTCATAACCCCTTTTCACCTGAGAAATTTTTATCTAGCCTCAAGTATGTAGGTATATAAAATAGATATTCAAATCATATAGTTACTAATAATAAATCATAAAGAAATTCATCTTTCTCATAAAGAAAGAATTCTTTGGTATACATATAATTTTACTATTTATTAAAGACAAAAGCAAATTTGCATACTAATGAGATGGATGTACTTGTTTATTTTTACATAAAGAATTGTTTTAGTGGAATATTTGATACCTTTTATTGTTGCTAAATTTTTTTCCAATCCCCCACATTCAGTTATGTGACTCTATATGGAGATGTAATGCAAAGTTTAAGAAATTTTGATCTAAGTGACTAGGTGGTATAATGGATAGAATAGCTGGCTTAGAGTTAGGAAGACCCAAATTCAAATATAACTTCAGGCACTTATAAGCTATGTGATCCTGGGCAACTATGTATATTATGTACTTTAATTTTTAAAATTAACTTAAAAGTTAACTTACCCATGATTGCCTAATCTACAAGCAAATAAGGGATTCTTCTAGTGACATTTTGGTAATAGTTTTCAACATTCTTATGTTTTATTTTCACAACTTAAATCATCCAGTGATTTTATTAGTAACCTCATTTTCACTTTCACATTTGGCAACTACACACATTTGCAAACTCTGCATAGTAAACCAAAAAAATGAGAGGCACCACGTGAGCAAGTTTGTGGAGGGTCTGGTGTCCTAATAGGTGCTTCTCTGGTCTTATTCACCCACCATTGGAGAATAAAAAGTTCCCCTTACACTTGTGGCTTATTTTCATTATTCATCTTTTAAACTCAACTTTTGAGCTATAATTATAACCCCAAACTTAGGGCAAATCTTTGGACTCTAAGACCAAGCAGGCAAAGTCAGTAATGTGGCTTATAGAGAAAATAAAGGTGTTAGGTAAACCTCCTGCCAGCATGTCTGCAGCCATTGTCGGCTGTGAGTTTGGTGTTAATAAATCAATGATTTGTTATTTCACAAAAAGAAAGAAAGTATCAAGCTGGTGTGTCCTTCATGATCTCTAACACCATCCACTAGCAGTGAAGGAAAATGTTTCAGAAGTGATATTGAGACTTCCCCAGGTTTAGCATCTTTTGACAGCAGCAACCATTGTCCTAGCAATTTCTCCTTGAGTTTTCAGAGGTCAATGTAGAGAGGTTTACAGCAGCCTACTATATAAAATATACTAGAAGGTAAGATTGAGTTTAAAAATGTTTTAGTTTTAAGAATTTTTGTAATATAGATTTTATGTGTCATGGAAAATGAATATTGTCTTAAATCAATGTGGCTTTTTTAAAAATTGAGATGTTAAATGTTAAAAGATCACAGAATTATAGGGAATTATTAGTAAAAAAAAATATTTTGTGTGTTACCAATTTTATGTGGTTACTACATTTTTGGGGATAGTTCATGAACTTAGGAAAAAGTACATATCAAATTAATATTTTGTTATAAAGAACTGTTATAAAAATGCAGAAAAGTATATTTTCAATCATCTCTAGCAAAAGAATAAAGTTTTTGGCAGTCCCAGGAACCTAAACCCTTATTTACTATTGGTTCAATGTAATAATGTTTGCTTTTTTGCCTTTTGTTCTTTTTTTCTGGAACATTACTCTGTGAAAGTTGAGCATTACTTGTACCAAAAGAGTGTGTAGGCTGTTGGTTTGTCCTCAACCCCATTATGTTTCCAGCCCATCTTTTTTTTCCTATTATATATTTGTGATAAACTTTGTAAATCTTAAAATACTAAATATGTTAAATGGATAGAGTGCTCAGATTCAAACTTGATCTCACTAGCCTTAAAATTAGAAAGCCTGGAGTTCAAATCTGAATCTAATGCTTAGAATCTGTACAACCCTGGGCAAGATATTTAAGTTCCCTGGGTCTCACTTCTCTCTCTCATCTATAAAAAGAGGGGGCTGGAATCAATGACTTCTAAAGGCCCTTCAAGTTCTAAATCCACAATCCTAAGTATTATTCCCATTTTGCAGAAGAGCAACCCCTATCAGCCCATCTGGATTACTTTCTTCTCATAGCTCAATGAAACTGAACTACAACATGAAGATGATCCCCAGGAGAAGGAAATGGAAACCCACTCCAGTGTTTTTACCAAGAAAACCCCACAAGCAGTATGACAATGACAAAAGTAATGGTATTGGAAGGTGAGCCTCTCAGAACAGAAGGACTATTCAGAACAGAAGGTGTCCAACACACTAATGGAGTAGAGTGGAGGACAACTACAAATAGCTCCCCGACATGGCTTTTATATTGTTGTCTGCATGTTGATTCCCTCATTAAGTTATGCATTCCTTGAGAGCTGAGAAAGTCTTTTGCTTTTTTTTTGTACCCCCAGTCTATAACACAGTGTAAACCCCTAATAAATGTTTGATATCACAATAAAATAAAACTTACAACAAAGCAAATAATTACATAATGTAATTATACATACAGATTTAATAATATAATTATAGAATTAATTACATAAATGAAAAGTCATTATTTTACCATGAAAATTGTACACAAATGATAAACACCTCATAGAAATGACTGTAATTAACAATGTTTTCACATAGCAAGATCAAGAATTTGGTTTTCCTCCAAGATCTATAATCAACAAAAATGTCAACAGTTTTCCTTAAAACTATAGCCAGCTTACTTTTTTCCACACACACATACAAACATTAAAAAGCAAAAGCATGGATCAGACTCTACTTTTCCATCCTGAGAAAACAAATCCCATTTAGAAGGTGATGGTAGCTAACAGGAGTGGTCATCAGCTGCATGCAACTTATTTGAAAAGACAAAGGGCTGAGGGTTAGCTTGGTATTTTTCATTATTCAAATGCACCTGTGATCTTTTTGATGAGGATCCCTCCAACCCAGCTATGCCTTCTCACCCTGTGCAACTCTTGTAAGCATCTTTCTATGGATCCTTCATAATGGATTTACCCAACTTGCTGGGGCCCTTCCTATAGCTCTCCCGACATCGCATGGGTTTCAGTGGAATATACAGGCTATTCATCAGTTATCACTGTAACTATGAGACTGGACCACCTTTTTCCCAGACCTATCATATTTTGTGCTATTTTTTTCCAGACAGAACTTCATTGTTAATATGCTATCATCTACTTGTATTCACATGTCTCCCTATCATCCTTTGGGCGACCCTTAACTTTAGTTCTTCAAAAAGGGTGATGTTTGGTAGTTCCCAGTCATGTAGCAGTATTAGAAAATATTGCTGCTATAAAGATCATTTTTCATTGTAAGGAAAAACAACCACAGAGATAACTTTGCCTGATAACCCCAAAGATTTCAACCAGTGGATAAAACAAAGAGATAGTGTTGGTCATTTTTCATGAAGAACGTTCAGGTCAGCTAAATGGAAAAAATATCTATAGGTTATAAGGTGAATTGTGAAGTGCCAAGTCAGAGAACTAAGGAACACAGGGGATGGGACAGGACACTGGAACAGGTCAGCATGTGCGTATATTTGTATGTGTGTGTATGTAGGGAATAGGGAACCTGTACGGCACTCCCCCAAGCCTAAAGGAAAGAGCTCAGCATCCAGTTGAGCCCATATGTATCCACCCAGAAGTCTCTTGGAGAAAATATCCAAATTGGGGAGCAAGTCCCCATGGACATCACCATCAGAGGGGAGTGAGTTAGAAAGTGAGTAATAGAGAAAAATAAAAGGCAGGGGAGACTAAAATTTTTGAAGATCTTAGGAAGAAGAAAACTCAGAGATCATGAACATAAGCAGAGAAAACATTAACAGAAGGAAATATGGTCTTCCAATTTAGTAAATAAGTTCAGGCATCTATCAATAAATACTGCAAAACACAAGACAGAACCATGTGGAATTTGAGAACATGAATCCACAGCATGCTGTTCCTGAGTAATTCAAAAGAGAAATGAGAATTATGTTTAATAAAATAAACAAAACAAACAAACAAACAAACAAAACAGGGAAAGAACATAGATTATGGGATGCTCCTGATTCTCTTGTCTGTGGACAGAATTGTGCTGACTGACTCAAGCTCTGAAACATTGTTAATTGAAATACGGGATCATTGTTCTTGTTTTTGTCTTTTGTTTTGTTTTGTTTTGTTTTTGGTTTTTGTTTGTTTTGTTTTGTTTTTGTCTTTCATTCTTGAAGAGGACTGTGACATCAGGAAGGTGATGCCATGACAAACCAGTGAATTGGATTTAAGTGAGAAAGGGAGGGAGGAAATGCTTATTCCTGTCACATAGCTAAGCATTTGCAAATATCAGCTCATTTGATACTAATAACTGTGGGGAGTAGGTTCTCTTATTATTCCTATTTTATAGGTGAGGAAAGGGAGGCAAAGAGAACTTAAATAACTTATCCAGAGCTTTAGCAACTGGTTAAATATCTGAAGATGGATTTTTATCCCAGTACTTCCTGACTCCAGCCCAGCACTAACCACTCTGAAATCAGCCGCCTACTACCTGAATCTTGGAGGGATTAAGTACTTTGCCTATAACCAAACAACTAGGAAGGGATAGAAGTTGTACTCAAAGTCAGGTCTTCCTGATTTCAAATCTTAAAAAAAAAGTTGAGGCTAACTAGCAACACAGGAAAAATCTAGAAAATTAAGAATGCCTTTCCTGTGGATTCTGACATACAACTGAATTTAATGAACAACTCACAGAGCTTGTACATGTGTGTGTATGAACATATGTATGTGTGCCTTGAATAGACACTTCAAATGCACAGTGAACAAAATTCAAAATTAAATTGAAGGTGAGCTCTCTCCTAAATGTCTGATATCCAAGATAAGTAGAGAATTAACACAGATACATCAGACAAAGAACTATTGTAGTATGAGATGTTCAAGGAGGACCAACATCTCTGGTTTGAGGGAGGCTGAACCCTTTTTTTAGGACTACTTACCTAGTTTTGGTGTTCTGTTATCATTCAGCTCCCAAGTGTGGCTCCAAGAAGCTATAGTATGTACAGTAACCATACTCTGATAAAATAGTCATGGCAGATGGGTTAAAAGAGGTTGAGAATAACCAAGGAGCCTCAAATCTCATGATGAGTTTAGGGGGATGTCAGTCCCAAATACATGAAGACTTCCTCCAGTAGAATGGGCCAATTAGAATAATTTGTTCCCACGGCCACGAAGACAGCTGAAACAGGCACTGTGGAGCTCTTAGAAATTGGTCAGATATTTAAGACATCAGAGTCATCCACTGTATCCAGGACCATCACCAGTTTTCTTGATTTTTGTCCTGCCACTGGACTTTGATGACTCTGGAAGAGAAAGTGATGCTGATGATGGCTCAGTTCTGTTTCACTGAAATCCAATTCACATACAAATCAAGACATCTTCCTCCTAATGTCATTGATCCTCTTCAAAACAAAGAACAAACAACAGGTAGTCAGAAAAGAGGAACAAACAATTGTCAAAAGAAAATGAAACTATCCATGATGTGAAAAATCACTTAAAATTATAAAAATGAGAGAAAATACACACAAAACAACTCAGAAAATTTCCGTATCATCCAGCAATTTGATAAAAAATGACAGAAGATGGAATTAAACAGGATTGAAGGGAACAGACACACTAATATATTGCTGGTAGAATTGTAACTTGGACACATGGAATTATAATCAGAAGAGCCCTTAGAAACTTCATAAAATTTAACCTTCTCATTTAACAAATTGGGAAACTGAGGCAAAAACATAAACATAATGACATAGGTTTCTCCAAGTTTATATAATTAATCTGAGGTGAGATTTGAATCCACATCTCCCTGAATTCAGGTTCAACATTCCATCTATCTGCTAGGACTATAATCCTAACGTCTGGCCTGATAACCATAAAGGGGGTGCTAGCAATACCAACTTTGAATGTTACTTTATATATTTTTTCAAATTTCAGAGTTTCCAAATAGGAGAGTTGGGCAGCCAGACCTTACAGAGAATGAAATGTTTTACCTTCTGTTTCAGGCTTTTTGGGGAAAGGTTCATACTTAGTCCATATACAATAACCTACTTGGAAAACAAAACCAGTGAGTTATTCAAATAGTACAGGGCTGATGGGAAGTAGATTGCATATTCAGCAATCTATGTTTATCTTCTGAAGCAATCTAGATTAGAAGATGTTCCTATTACTCTTGGGGATTTTTTTGTAAGAAGAATGTCAACAAATTCATGATAATAAAATGTCAAAGAGTTACCAAGGTAAACCCAAATTCATTTCCCTTCTGAGAGTGAGGGAGCTGGTGGGTTTTTTGAGAATTTGATGTGTTTTCTGTATCTGTTTATGTTCTCCTATGAATCATTTACACCTTCTATGTTGAGATAAGGGTAGTTCTATGCCCAATCTGCATTTTCTACCTTGAATGCTTAATAGATTCTGGGGCCCTTTTACACACATTTGAGTATATAGGAAAGTTATCCTAGAGTAACCAGAGATAGAGATAATGATCCAAAGAGAGATAATGACCTTCTTATTGGCCTAGAGCCCCTGGGGAAAGAAGTGATGTCCTGACCCACAGTTTACACTGGAAAAATGGAAATCAGCCTAAGTGGATTTACCCTTGAGGTGGGCTTAGAATAGACATGGTATTTTCAGAAACAAGAAGTCTTTCCTGGTCTCATCTACCTTCATATCACTTATCTCTCCCATCACAGGAAGAGATTTCATCATTAGTAATATGACTTAAAAGGCAAATATATTTGGGAGAAGTAACACACCAAGAAACTTAATTCATGCTAAAGGGCACGACTAATGTAAATGCTTTTTGTTGAAGAGGAAAGAGAATGAAGAGTACAAAGATAGTGAGTGACTAGGATAAATAGATAATGCCAATGAAGGACAGAAAGGGCAAAAAAAGAGAGGCATGGAAATACCAATAAAAAGCTTCAGTGACTACCGACTTAAGATGCTTAGCTCTGCTTACTAACAACTATGCTAGAAAAATTCTATTCTGTGATATGAAGATTGGGGAAAATTATTCAATATGCAGCTATAATCCTCTATATAAAAAGAATGGAAACACTTTGAAATGACAGGGAACTTGCTTGGCCTGCATATCAGTGTCACTCAAAAAAATCAATAGCAGATCTCTTAGAGAATTATTTTTATTACCTCAAGATTTTGTTCCCCCATGCTGTGAACCTCAGTAACAACACTGAATTTAGGGGTACCTCTGTTAGTGATCCTTTGATAAAATTCCTCTGCCTCAGATAATACAACTCTTAGAGAATTGCTTCTTTTCAATCAGTTAATAATAATAATGTCATTTATATAGTACTTTAAGGTTTGTACAATTTTAAGGTTGTAAATCTTTACAAAATTTTATAAATACTATAAACTTTATTATACATATTATAAATCTTATAAATTTTATTTTATTCAATCCTCACAACAGGCCTAAGAGGTAAATGCTATTATTAATCCCATTTTTAGGCAAGCAGAGATCAAGTGACTTGATCGAGATCATAGCTCAATGATTGTTTGAGATTGGACTTGAATTCGAGTCTTTCTGAATTCAGGTTTAGCATTCTTATCAACTGCATTACAGAGGAGGATTTGTAGAACATGGACTTGACACACAGGATAAGAAGGCATAGATTAATTATGATTTACACTAGTAGAGGAAGTATCACATAGATGAGATCATAGTTGAAATATCAAAATTTAAATATTCCAATTCTGGGCAGCAAGGTGGCACCATAGTACATAAAATATAGCCTCTGGAACCAGAAACCTGAGTTCAAATTTGACTTCAGATACTTACTAGCAGTGTGATCCTGAGTAAGTCACTTAACCCTGTTTGCCTCAGTTTCTTCATCTATAAAATGATTGAAAAGAACATGACAAACCACTCCAGTATCTCTGACAAGAAAACGCCAAATCAAGTCCCAAAGAATCAGTGTTGAAAAATTATTAAACAATAAGAAAAAGAGCCAAAAGTTGCCTACTATTGGGTTTTACCACCATCATTATGAGAAGGAGAAATGTCAGTTGATGTGTAATCCATGCTAGTTTTGTAATTATAGATATCTCTCTTTATATAACCAGATTCTCTTTTCCTTTCTTCAAGATTTTGGAAGTCACTGCTATGTGGTTTTCCCCAAGCAGTGAAGGTCTTGCTTCCTGTTTTTTGAATACCCCAAAGGTTGCATCAATAGAAATGGCAACTGGAAACCATGGACATCAAGACATCCTAGACTTTATAAATTTAAAATTGAATGCTGGATTTCTTATTTACTCTTTTTAAACTCTATATCCTTGATTTTGATTCTTTGTTCTAAAGCTTATCACATTATCTTTGTCAATAGCCTAAAAATGAATTTTTGTTAAGCAGCCAAATCACACTTTGGTGTGATAATGAATTTGTGGTTAATTAATTAATTAATTAAACTATCAGGCCTTTTTCACACAGATTAATTACTATGAAGTCAGGTTTTCCCTATCTTGTACTTGTGAAATTCTCTTTTATTCTCTTTTTTGTGTGTGTTAAAATGGAGGACTTTATGCTCATCCCTGTTCTATTTGATTATACATTGTTATTTAATCATGTCCACTCTTCATGACTCCATTTGAAGTTTTCTTGAAAAAGATACTGAGCCTTTTTTGGCTGAATAAATTATGGTATATGAATATAATGGAATATTGTTGCTCTATAAGAAATGATTAGCAGGATGATTTCAGAAAGGCCTGGAGAGACTTGCATGTAAGGTTGCTGGGTGAAATGAGTAGAACCAAGAAAACATTGTACACAGCAACAACAAAATTATGAGATGACCAACTCTGATAGGCGTGGCTCTTTTCAGCATTGAGGTGATTCAGGCCAATTCCAATAGAAGTGATAGAGCCATCTGCAACCAGAGAGAAGAGTATGGGGACTGAATATGGATCACAGCATGGTATTTTTACCTTTTTGTTGTTTGCTTTTCTCATGTTGTTTTCTTTCTCATGTTTTCCCTTTTTGATCTGATTTTTCTTGTGCAGTATGATAATTGTGGAAATATATATAGAAGAATTGCACATGTTTAATATATATTGGATTACTTTCTGTATGGGGAGGGGAAAAGGAAGGGAGAAAAATTTGGAGCACAAAGTTTTACAAGAGTGAATGTTGAAAACTATCTTTGCATACATTTTGAAAAAGCTATTATTTAAAAAAAAAAAAGATACTGCAGAAATTTGCCATTTCTTTTACAGCTCATTTTACAGATGGGGAAACTGAGGCAAACAGGATTAAGTGACTTGTCCAGGGTCACACAGCTACTAAGTATCTGAGCCTGGATTTGAACTCAGGAAGATGAGTCCTGGTACTCTATCCACTGTGCAAACTATTTTAACATTATATTGGTGTCTAACTATTGTTCTAAACTATAAAAAAATTTTTTTTGAATGTTATTTATACCACCAAACATATTTGCTCCTTCCAAGCTTTTTACTCTTTCATAAATTTGATTAACTCTGCCTTAAAAGACTAACATTTTTGTGTTAGGCAGAATGTTAAATAAAGAGCAGCAATTCCTACCTGGAAAATATACATAAGAAAGACTGGGAATACACAACAAAGAGGAGGCTGTTGTGTTATAGTCTTTAGTAGAATTTTTGGTTGTTGTCACTACTCTTATTTGCAAATTGATCAGAGATCCCCAGCCTTGCAGTTTCTTTGTAGTTTTATTAAATGAAGCTCCCAAAATAGCTTGAGATGACATAGATGGATAGTCCTTCATTCCACAAAAGCTCTCCAACCGGGTCTCCAAGCTTCCCAATCTTTCTTCAAGAAACCTTCATGAGTTCATGAAAAGTGAAATGTACTAATTACAAAGTAACCGCAATATTGTAGGATGATCAGCTCTGAATGACTTAGTCATTCTCAGTGAAACAAGCAGCTAAGATTATTATGGAGGATTTATGATGAAAAATGCTATCCATACCTAGAAAAAGAACTGATTGTGTCTGAATATAAATCAAGGCATACTTTTTAAAAATTTTATTTTTCTTGAAGGGGAAGCAGGGGTATAGAGGGGAAAATCTGTTTTCTTTCATAACATGACTTTTGTGGAAATGTTTTACATGACTTCACATATGCCTTCTTAATAAGGAGTATTTGGGGAGGGAAGGAGAGAGAGAATCTGGAACTTTAAAAAACAAATATTACAAATTGTTTTACATCTAACTAGGGAAATAAAATACTAAATAATGGGGGGAGGAAAAGAATTGTTTTTTGTAAGAAGTCTTTCTTTCTCCCCCTCAATGCCTTGACTTCTCTCTCAGATTTTTTCCAATTTATTCACAATGCGCATGTGCACCCACACATTGTATAAATAGTTATTTGACTGTCGCATTAGAATGTGAGTTTCTTCAGGGCAGGACTGATTTTGCTTTCTTTGTATACTCAGAGTTTAGCACAATGTGAGTACATAGTAAAAACTTAATCAGTTCTAGTTGACTTTTTGATTGATAATCAGAGATTTTAAATGAGGCTCTTCTAATTCTAAATCAGTGTTGGCTGAGACCAAGAATTTTGAATAGCTACAAGAAGAGAAACCACATTAATACAACTGGGTTCCAATTAGTACAAATAATGAATGCCAAGAAGTGGTTATATGTATTTGGACTCACACTATTCAAAATTTGTAGTTATGTAAAACATATCAATTGGTTCCAGTCCAGTGGAAATACATAGGGTGAATTTGAATAATGCAACCACTGACAGATTTTTTTTTTTTTTTCACTAATTAGGATTTGGCTACAAACTTAATCTTAGCCTGGGGTTTCTCCTTTGTCGGGGAGAAACAAACTTATTATACATAGAAATAGAAAATCATTCAACAACTGTAAGATGAAGAGAGACACCCAGAAGTGACTGCAAGATGGAGAGTGGAGATATGATGATCTATAAAGAATAGCAAGATAGCATCGCCTGTGTCATCAGTAGAGCCCAGGCAACTCTGCAGCAATGAAGGCATAAGTTACTCCTAGCCAGGTACATGCTCTGACCACACATGCAGTCATAAGCCCTCTAAGCCCAAGCCCTTGTTATATGCATTTGCAGTGTGTGCATTCATTCCTTCATGTAGATGTCTTAGCCAGTCTTGTTCTCTACAAGGGTTACCTCTATACCTGGCCATGCATGTGCTACACACATGCATCCTTCCCCATTGATGGTTTAATTTATAGGAGATTGCATCCAGAGGTATGCTAGAACCAGGTTGAACCAGCTTGCACTTTTATCTTTCAGTTTCAAACAAAGTTTTGGGGACAGCTAGGTCACACAATAGAGAGAGCATCAGACCCATAATCAGGAAGCTAGACACTTGCTTGTTGTATGATCTTGAGCAATTTAATCTTTGTTTGTCTCGGTTTCCTCATCTGTAAAACAGAAATAATCATAGCACCTACCTCGCAGGATTGTTGTGAGGATCAAATGAAATCATATCACTTTACAAACCTTAAAGTGCTATAGGATTCTTATTCTTTTTCTTAACTAATTTAGTTAACTAAATTAACTAATTTAACTTTCTAAAGCGGAACCATTTGTTGATACTCCCTAAAGCAGCAAGCACTTAATCAGCATACCACAAATATTAATAAGTCTCACTATTGAAAGTAATCATAACAATAATTTTTTGAAATTTCATGATGTTCAATTTTAAATATACACAGGGTCCTCTAGAGAATACTTTGTCTAGTCACAGACAAAATGAGATCCTATGCATTAGTCTCCCAACAAATACACACTGGCTCACACCCTCTGCTCTTCTCTGAAGAGAGAATGATTTCCATTTGGTCCTGAAAGGTGTATATAAATATACACAGAAATCCTCACTGTATCTCTGAAGAGTTTATTTTTGCTTGGGGGTATCCAGGAAGAATTCTCCCTGTGGTTTTCAAAAATCTCTGTTAGGAATTTTTCTTTGCAACTAGCCTATTTCTCTAACTTCTACCTAATTATCTGGAACCAAGAAATTTAATCATTTTCTATGCTTCAGAAAAATAAAGACAACTATTAGGTTCTCTTTCTCCTCCTCTAGTATTCTCTTCTCTGAGATAGATATCTCGCAGATATCTCCTTGGAACTTTAGGGGGTTTTTTATTTGTAAAATTGAGACAATAATATTTGGACTACCAGAGTTCCCTTATCAACTGGACAAACTGTTGGGTAATTTGCTTGTGCATAATGCAAAATTACTTTCCAGGATCCAGGTTGGATCCATTCACCACTCCACCAACAGTGAATCAATGTGCCTGTTTTTCCTGCAGCTCCTCCAGCATTTGCCATTTTCTTGTTTTGTCATCTTGGGCATGATCTGCTGGGCATGAGATAAAATTCAGGATGCTTTAATTTTTATTTCTCTATTTGTGATTTGGAACATTTTTCATGTAACTATAGAAGGTTTGGCAGTTAGGTGGTACAATGGATAGAGCTCTAGGCTTGAAATCAGGAAGACTCATCTTTAAGAATTCAAATCTGATCTCAGACACTTATTTTCCAGGAGGTACAGATCTGTGCTGCTTCTCCTTCCAAGGAGATGAGAAGGAAGAGATTGTCTTAGAGGCACAAGGATGAATTGTCCAAAGGCACAGTTCAGCCTAAGGGTTCCTAATCTTTGTTGTTTTATAGTATATCTTTGATGATATAGTGATGCTTATGGACCTCTTCTCAAAACAATGTTTTTAAATGCATAAAATAAAGAATATAGGATTACAAAGGAAATAAATTTTATTGGAAAAGTTATAAAAATATATTTTTAAACAATCAAAATCATGAATCCCAAATTAAGACCCCTTGGGTAATCCCTCCTGCTGCTTTGCAGGCAGGATTTAGGCTGTCCTCGCCTACTGCCTCATCTCTCTTACATTTCCCAGTTCTGCTGATAGGCTGTGTGGTTAGGGAAGTCCACCAGGCTGGGGCCACACACGTGCTTAGCTCCAGCTCTCCTGACCTTGCTGGGGATTAAAAAGATATCACACAGGACTGGGGAGTGAGAACATAAACCAGAACGTCTGACGTTCCCTTTCATGGATTTTAAGAGACCCCAATTCCCTGTTAAAATTTCTGTAAGGCATGAATAGTTCCCACATTCCTAGTCCTATTAAAATCAAAGGGGTTCTTGGGAAAATGGAAGCTAGAAGCCTCAGTTCAGCAACAATAAGCTGCTTCTGCTTACCACTTTCCTTTTTTTGAATCCTCTGGCTTCTGGGCTTAAAGGTACAGAAAACACTGTCCCTGAGTAAGCCCAATAATGGACGGTTCACACTCATACTTTTAAAGGCTGATTTATCAATATTTACCATATTATATTTCCAATGAAGCTATTTGCCTAACCTTGTTTCAGAGAATTGGTATTTGCCAGTTATCTTATCTCATTACAGAGAGCCTTTGTTGCTTAGCTTTCTGGGTTGTTCTAGGTCACCTTGCAGCCTCAGCTTTCAAAATAAGAATGAGTCTTGAGCGGGGCCACTTCTCGGCCCCATTTCCAAGCTCCTAGCACACCAGTGCCTCTCTCTCTGCTCACCCAAAGAGGGTCCAGGCTGGAAATCATTCAAAGTCCTGTTTGTCTGTACTTTGTTCTGTTGTCCTGTACCCACTTCGGTAGGAACTTCTGGGTATGCTGGATAAAACTGGAGCCAGCCGTTTAGTTTTTGTGTTATAGCAATAATATTTTGGTTTCGGGTGAGAAGAGACTTTTATGAGCAGACCTTACTTTCAGACACATAAAGCATGCTACAGTAGACAAAAAGCTGAGCTATAAGTCAGGAAAAACTGGGTTCAAGTTCTGCCTCTGATATAGCCTAGAAGTAACACCCTGGGCAGGTCATTTCACTTCTGTTTGCCTCAGTTTCCTCAACTCTACAATGGGAATAATAATCACACCTGCTTCTCAGTGTTATTGTGAGTATTTAATATTAATAATATTTATTCCCTCCTTCCCTTTCTCCTTCCCATTCTCCCTTATACCAAGGAAATCCCAGCTCCTGTGAATAGACACATATACAAACACACATATGCAAACAAATACCTCCCTCTTCCTCGCATACATATGAACGTGTGTGTATTATATATATATATATATATATATATATATATATATATATATATATATATGTATATGTATATTTTCTTGGCAAAGATACTGGAGTGGTTTGCCATTTCCTTCTCCATTTCTTTTTACAAATAGGGAAAGTGAGGGTAAAGTGACTTGACCAGGATCTCACAGCTACTAAGTGTTTGAGACCAGATTTGAATTTATAAAGTTAAATGACCCACAGATAATAAATGTCTGAGGTCAGATGAAGATTCCTCACTCCCTACATTTCCTTACTCTATATGCTGCACTGCCTATTTATATGTATGTCTATACCTATATCTATATCTCTGTGAATATATGCACAATTATGTATAATATATATGTTTGCATGAGTATGTACATACATACATGTATATGTGTATACCCACACAGTTAGCTATATGTAGATAAAGATGTAGATCAATGATTCGAAATCATTGATGAGTCACTTCTGTGCTATGGTAAACCTATTTAAACTGTTTGCTCAGATTCTGCTGCCTAGATTCTATTGATAGTTAATTAGGAAAAAAGCAGAGTTTGTTACAAATGGTTAAGAATTTTTTAAAAGATGCCTTTTTACAGGACAACTGGTTATTTTAATTTGGTATCATGTAAATGCCTTTTCTTTCATTTACATTCTCTCTCTTTTAAAAAAAAAGAGATATGGATTAGAAATAGAACTGCTGTTATATATATTAGCTAAGTTTTTGTTTTATTTTATTTTTAATGAAGTTAAGTCTTTAAGTTCAAAGCTTTGGTTCTCTCTGCCAAAATATTTAGAAATAGCAAATGGTAGCACACACTAGGATAGAGAATGCAGTTTTTCAAAGTAAGGAATATCCCAGAAGTAGAATAACAAGAAGAGTGAATGTACAGTCAGAAAGCCAGCCTCTGCTACTTAATACTCTATGGCCTTGAACAAAATCATCATCATTTTAGACTTCACTTTCTTTATCTGTAACTTGAGGGAACTGAATACATTGGAGTTTATTGAGTGGGAGGAAGGGACAGGCAGTGAACTTATAAATGGTGAGAGCTAAAAAATTGATCATATTCTCCAAAAGAAACATTTGTCATTGTGTCAATATTCCTAACCAAGGATAATATAAATTTTAGGCAAGGCCAATGAATATATGTAGTTAAAAGAAAAATATAGCTAAAAAGATCCAAAATTATATGAAATAGCAAAATTATGCTCTGAATGTGGAAATATTACTAGAAGAAGAAACTTTAGAGATGATCCAATTCAACTCTTTCATTTTATAGGTGAGGAAAGAGGCAAAGAGAGATAATGAGATTTACTCTGGATTTATATAATCAAAGTGGGATTAGTAATCACTATCTTATAAAAATTTGAGAAAATGTAAAAAAAAAAAACCCTAATCTTAGAATCATAGATTTGGAAGTTCTTCAGATACCACCTAGGTAACTTCTATCTGAAGCATGAATCTCTTCTCCACAATCCTCAGTGACAAAGATTTCACTCTTTGCTTGGAGATCTTCAAGAAGAGGAATCCCACCATCACTCCAACTCAACCACTTTAGGAAAGCTCTAATCATTAGAGATTCATTCCCTCAAAATTAGCCTAATCTTAGGTCTTTCTATAGCTTCCAGGCACTACTCCTAATTCTCCATTGTGAGGTCAAACTGAACCAGTCTAATCCCATTTTCTGTAATAATTTTTTTTTTTTAATATAAAGACAGAATCACAGAAATGTCACTGACTGCTAACATAACCCCCATTAGCCTTCTCTTCTCTAGGCTATACATTCTTAATTCTGTCAAATGATTTATGTTCCTAAGAATTTTCAGCCTTCATTTAGATGAACTCTACCTGGTTAATATCTCTTCTAGAATATTGCTGAACTGACCAAAACATTCCAGGTATGATCTGAACAAGGCACAGTACAGTGAGGTTATCATTCCCTCATTCTGTATGTTTCCATCAACTCAAACTGAGAGTTTGGGTGTTTGTCATTCTACTTAACCCATTGGAAGTACCACCAAAAATAATTCCTAATTTATATTAAATTTGTTCCTACTAAATTTCTTTTATTAGATTTAGCCTATAATTCTGGTCTGTCAAAGTCATTTTGGATCCTGATTCTATCATCTCGTATTAATTATTCTTTTCAGATACAAGTCAATCACAAATTTGATAAATATGCCATCTAAACCTTCATACAATTCAATGGAAAAAAAAATGATGAATAAATCAAAGTCCAAGACTGAACCTTAGAGAACTTCATTAGAGACGTCCCTCAGAGCAGGTGCTGATTTATTAATCAAAGCTCATTGAACAAAAAAATCTATTTTCTTATTTTTAACATTATTTTTTTTTAAATTTGAGCTCTAAATTTTCTTCCTCTTTCCTTTCCCTGACCTATTGAGACGGTAAGCAAGAAGATATTAATTATACATGTGAAATCATGCAAAACATATTTCTATATTAGCCATGTTACAAGCTAAAAAAAAAAGCAATAAAAATAAAGTGAAAAATAGAAATTTGGGCCAACAAAATGTCAGCAATCATACCTACACATTCTTTTGGTATATGTGATATAATCCATCTGGGCCAGGAGATATAATCTCAATGAGGCAACTTCAGAGTTCTCTTACTATTTCTTCAGTGACTACATAGTTTAAATCTCTTAAAATTTTTTGTTTTATCTTATCCAACTTAAAAATGATTCTTCTAGATTAGGTATACAGAAGCCAGTAGGAATTGTGTTAATTCTCTAAGTAGAGAATTACAATTGTGATTTCCCCATCCTTGTTATCTATTATGGTCTCCCCACCTGTCCCAAGCAATGGGCCTACTCTCCTCATCTAATAAAGAGATTTATTCTTTTATTCACTTTATTACTGTCTTACTGATCATTTACCTTTTTAAAATACCTTTTTCACTTCTTAGTGGCATACTCACAAACTCTCTCTTTTAACAAAAACATTTTAAGCAAAGCTATAGTATCTTATAGGGGTCCTCAAACTTTTTAAATAGGAGGCCAGTCCACTGTCCCTCAGACTGCTGGAGAGTCGGATTATAGTAAAAGCAAAAACTTTGTTTTGTGGGCCTTTAAATAAAGAAACTTCATAGCCCTGGGTGAGGGGAACAATCGTCCTCAGCTGCTACATCTGGCTCGCAGGCCGTAGTGCATGAAAAAATCTGTACCCATAATCTACCATTTCTCAGTTAAGAGGAAGAAAGTGTGTATTACCACCAGTTTCCTAGAATCAAAATTTGACCTTGTGTATAATCTGGGAACATATTTCTTAGTGACGTTTCATTTACATTATTATAGAGATTGTGTACATTGTTCTGATTATGCTTCCTTCCCTCTGCATCGATCTATATGTCTCTCCATGTTTCTCTGAATTCTTCATATTTGTCATTTCTTACAGTACAATAACATTCAATTACATTTCTGTACCACAATTCATTTAGCCATTCCTCAATCAATAAGCAATCACTTTGTCTCTACAAAGAGTATTGCTATGAGTATTTCATTACATATGATAGACCATTTACTTTCTTGGGATGCATGCTCAGGAGGGAAATATTTGGGTCAAATAATATGAGCAGACTGATAATTTTTCCTGAAAAATACCCCTTAATCTATAGAATAGCCAGACCACATCAGAGCTTGATCAAGAAGGTATTATTATGGGTATAGATGATGCAGAAGATAAAATTCTAATAGACAAAACCTGAGCTCAAATATGGAGTTAAACACTTGATACTTACTAGCTATGTGACCCCAGCTGCCTTGCCAAAAAAAAAAAAAAGTGTATTATTATGCCTAAATTCTCACAATCACTCTAACATTGAATAATTCTTTTATCATTTTTATAAATTAAGTATGAGGTTAAAATCTAAAAGTTAGATTTAAGAGTGGTATGGGATCTTGTTTGGCTTTACTTTTTTTTCCTTCTTAACATAGCTAAAAAAGCTCTTGTTTGTATTGAAATGTTGGTGTAAGAGCAACTTTCCCAACAGGAGGACCCAGATACAATTTGGAAGAGCTTTTCACACAAATCTCCCTGGCTTCTATCATAGGAACTTCTGGATCTAGCACATTTTACTACCTGTCCACCACTAATGTATTCTTTTTTTTTTTTTTAATCTTTTTCTAAAATAGTATTTTATTTTCCTAAGTACATGTAAAGATAGTTTTCAACATACATTTTTTTGCTTTCAACATTATTTAATAATATTTTCAACATTCACTTAAAAAAATTATAGCTTTTTATTTACAAGTTATATGCATGGGTAATTTTACAGCATTGACAATTGCCAAACCTTTTGTTCCAATTTTTCCCCTCCTTCCCCCTACCTCTTCCCCCCAATGGCAGGTTGACCAATACATGTTAAATATGTTAAAATTAAATACAATATAAATATACATGTCCAAACAATTATTTTGCTGTACAAAAAGAATCAGACTTTGAAATAGTGTACAATTAAACTGTGAAGGAAATCAAAAATAGAGGGATTGGGAATTCTATATAATGGTTCATAGTCATCTCCCCAAATTCTTTCGCTGGGTGTAGCTGGTTCAGTTCATTACTGCTCTATTGGAACTGATTTGTTTCATCTCATTGTTGAAGAGGGCCACGTCCATCAGAATTGATCATTATATAGTATTGTTGTTGAAGTATATAATGATCTCCTGGCCCTGCTTGTTTCACTCAGCATCAGTTCATGTAAGTCTCTCCAGGCCTTTCTGAAATCTCAACATTCACTTTTCAAAACCTTGTTTTCCAAATTTTTCTCCTTCTTCCCTCTTTTCTCCTCCTCAAGAAAACAAGCAATCTGATGTATGTTAAACATGTGAAATTATTCTAAACATATTTCCATATTTGTCATATTGGTAAGGAAAAATCAGACCAAAAGGGAAAAAAAAAAAAAAACAGCCACAAGAAAGAAAGAAAGAACAAACAAAAAGTCTCCATAGCTCTCTCTCTGAATACGGATGGCAGTTTCCATCCCAAATCCATGGGAATTGTCTTGAATCACTGCATTGTTGAGAAGAGCCAAGTCCATCACAGCTGATCATCATATAATCTTGTTGCTGTACAATGTTCTCTTGGTTCTCTTCACTTAGTTGCTCACTTCACTTAGTAGTAGTTCATGTAAGTCCAGACTTTTCTGAAACTAGCCTGCTCTTCATTTCTTATAGAACAACAGTATTCCATTCCCTTCACGTACCATAACTTATACAGAATCCTTCTTTAAGCAGGAAGCTGGGAGAGTCAATAGAACCCTAGACCTTTTTCTACTTCTCTTGATTCCTGTTGTTGAAGATCAAATTTTTTGTTTAAGTCTGGTTTTTTTCCTTAGAAACAGATGGAATTCCTCTATTTCATTAAATGTCCATCTTCTTCCGTGGAAAAAAATACTCAGCTTAGCTGGATAGTTTATTCTTGGCTGCATTCCGAGTTCTTTTGCCTTTCAGAATATCTGATTCCAGGCCCTTTGATCCTTTAATGTTGAGGCAGCCAGATCTTGCGTGACCCTTATTGTTGCATCTCGGTATTTGAACTGTTTTTTCCTGGCTGCTTGTAAAATTTTTTCTTTAGTCTGGAAATTCTGAAGTTTGGCCACAATATTCCTTGGAGTCTTTATTTTAGGGTCTTTTTCAGAAGTATTTTCCCTTCTGGTTCTATTACTTCTGGGCAGTTCTCTTTGATGATTTCCTGTAAAATAGTATCTAGGCTCTTTTTTTCATCATAATTTTCTGGTAGTCTGATGATCCTCAGGTTATCTCTCCTAGATCTATTTTCCTGGTCTGTTGTTTTTCCAAGTAAATATTTGACATTTTTTCCCAATCTTTCATTTTTTTGGTTTTGCTTGACTGATTCTTGATGTCTCAATGAATCCGTCATTTCTATTTGTTCAGTTCTAATTTTTAGTGAGTTATTTTCTTCGTTAGCTTTTTTTACTTCTTTTTGTATATGTCCAATTGAGTTGTTTTGCTCTATGGAGTTTTTTTCCATTTCACTAATTTTTTTTTTAAGTGAGTCATTTTCTTTTTCCAATTCGCAAACTCTGTTTCCCTGCACTTCTTGGGAGTTTTTTACCTTTTCCAATTCACATTTCAGGAAGTTATTTTCTTTTTCCACTTTATCAAATTTTTCTTTTAGTGATTTATGTGTCTTTCCGCATTTCTCTTCTAGCTCTCTTTTAAGGTTTTTAATAGTCTCTTCAAAGAGAGCCTTTTGTATTGGAGACCAACAATCATCTGGAGACTGTCTGCTATTAGTCTCTTCAGGGTTGAAAAGCTGTTCTCTTTCTGTGTAGAAACTATCAATCATTCTTTTGATTTTTTTACTCATTTTGTTAAAGCCTGTAAGGTCTGCCTTCAGAGCCAGGAGGTTACTAGCTTCCTCTGCAGAGCAGTGAAAGGTATATGGACCCACTAATGTATTCTTTACTCACTTCACTTTTCCTGTCAGCACTCTGGCTAAAAAAACATTAAACTTAGAAAAGTGTTTATTTTCACCCCAAAAATACAGAAAAGACTCACACTCAAGTCCACAGCTAGGGAAACTTATGGTCTCCTTCCTTCTGATTCCTATGTAGTCTTTCCAATTTATAGTGGCCTGAGATTCTCTAGAAGCAACCATTCCCTAAATTATTTATATAACTCTCTCTCTCACACACACAAACATATACACACAGTGGACCTGCACATTTCATATGTCTCTTAAAAACCAGTAAAGATAAAGTTCAAATTTGTGCATCTGCATCATCGATCCTCAGTACTGTGATTTGCTTCCATAATAATCTTTCTTTCCCCTTCCATACACCATAGCCCTGGTGCTCATTTGGTTTGCTTCTTCCTTCCTAGACCTACCTGGATGCAACAACATGCCTTTCTGCAAGTCTGTGATTGGCTGACTAGATCTCCCTTGCCTCCAAGTCTTACTTGGTACTTTCTTTCTACCCTCCACAACCGCCATGATCCCTCCTCTTCTTCATAATGAACCTACACATCTCTTCTTGCACAAGTGAAAGTCAAGTCTTGCCCCAACTCTTCTTGCCACATGCCCATGATTTTTCCCTTAACATTTCTCATGAGCTTCACTTTATATTGAATTTTAACTTACTGATACTGTCTTAAGTTTGTACCAGTTTTTCAGCATTTGTCCTCAATTGTGACAAAATTGTGCAAAGTGTTAATCAGAGATTGGTTTTGTAAGCTATTTTTCCCTTTCTTTAATCAGAATCACTTATGATTGTGCTCAAATGTGTTTCCATAAACACTTTTCATCCCGCTTTCTCTGACAAGCCTTATAATCAGACTATGGGGTCACCAATCTAGCCTACAAAAATTCTGAAACCTACTCTTCCAAAGACTGAGATCTATAATGGGATGAGGCTTGAGTTGATGCACTGAGGTCCCAAGCACATGAGGCTAAATAGTAATTGGACCATACTCTATTAATATATAAGTTTGGAGAAAGAATGGCCCCCGCCCACTCTTTGTGCAAGTCCTGATGTGTTGTATAGGAAATGATGATTTTGGTGGGTGGAGGCAGGGGAGTGGAAAAGGAAGGGGAAGAAGAGACTGCTTGCATTGCCATTGCGACGGCCTTTCAGCTCAGATCCCTCTCTGTTAGCTGGCTTCCTGTCGCAGCTGCCCATATTGCTATCACAATCTTTCTTGCCCATATTGCTATCGCAATCCTTCTTGCCCATATTGCTATTGCAATCCTTATTCACCTCTTCACTTCAATAAAGATTGAAGATTTTTCCCTTAACCTGAATTCCTGACTCCGGCTGACCTTAAATACACGTTCATTACAGAGATCCATGTCATGCTATACCTAGCCTGGTGCAGTAGCTAGCTAGAAAATGGTCAGCTAAAGTCACAGAGACTGGTGACTTTGTTTTTTACTTCCATCTTAATCAACCCAGAACTGAGCTCTAGAGGAAGTAAGATTTTTCAATAGGACAACCAGGTTCCCCAATTCTTATGTTTATTAGCTCATTACCCCCATGTCAGCTTCCTGAGGAATGTTGTTAATTAAAATAATGTGGGCTCTAGTCTCAGGATATCCCAAAGAAGTGGGAGAAAAAAATGTGAATCAGATATGGATCATGTTTATTCCCAAATATAAGCATAAAAATGATCTATATTCCAGAATGATTAATTTATCATTCCTTATATAATCTATTGAAAGGCTATTTCAAATGTTATTGAAACATAAACAATTTTTGCAAGTCAATTTACTCGCCAATTTATATTTCACCTCTATTGAGTACAGTCCAATTAAACACCAATTAAAATATTTTCCTCTGTCTCTGTTTTCCTCTCCCTCACTCTTTTCCTTCCCCTCTCCCTCTTCTCTCTTTGTGTGTCTCTATCTCTGTGTCTCTCTCTCCCTCTCCATGTCTCTGTCTTTCTCTATCTCAGTCTCTCTGTTTCTGACTCTCTCTCTCTCTCTCTATACACACACACACACACACACACACACACACACACACACACACACACATATATATATATATATATATATATTTCTCAGTGTGTGTGTGTCTCTCTCTTTCCTCTCTGTTTCTCTATTTCTCTGTGTGTCTCTGTGTGTCTCTCTCTTTCCTCTCTGTCTCTCTATCACTATTTCTCTCTGTGTGTCTCTCTTCTCTCTCTCTCTCTCTCTGTCTCTGTCTATCTCTCTCTCTTTCCTCTCTGTCTCTCTTTTTATATTTCTATGTCTCTCTGTCTCTCTCTGTCTCTCTGTCTCTCTGTCTCTGTCTCTGTGTGTCTCTGTGTATGTCTCTCTCTGTGTCTCTTTCTGTCTCTGTCTCTCCATCTCTCTGTATCTCTGTCTCTGTGTGTCTCTGCCTGTCTGTCTCTGTCTCTCTCTCTGTCTCTCTCTCTGTCTGTCTTTCTCTCTCTGTGTGTCTCTCTCTCTCTGTCTCTCTATCTCTTTCTCTCCCTCCCTCCCTTCTTCTCTGTCTCTCTCTCTCTCTCTCTCTCTCTCTCTCTCTCTCTCTGTCTCTCTATCTCTTTCTCTCCCTCCCTCCCTTCTTCTCTGTTTCTCTGTCTGTCTCTTTCTCTCTCTACCTCTTTCTCACTGACACTGGCTCTTTCATTTATTTCTCATCCCAGTTCTGCTACAGTAGCCATCCCACTTGGTTCCAGTTCACTCTTGCCACTGCTGTTACTATCAACATACTACAAAGGAAAGGAAACACAAAAAGAATAGCAAAAACAACCATATTGCCCAGCCCTGGACAGCAATGTTGCCATGACCCCAAACTAAAGAGAAACATTGTTTTCCTTCCATTTCTTGCTGGTATCACATCTCATCTGGGAAGTTTCAGTTGAAAACTATCCAAGTTCTATTGCATCATTTTAGAGATCCAAAAAGCTTTTTGCTGGACTACCTCATGTTTAGCCCCAACCAAGAAATTCATCACCCCCAAAACCCAAACAAGGAGTTAGCCTGTTTGTGTAGTCTCTAGAAGTTTCAAGGGGAAGCTCTGGGTATATGTTCCCTAGAATGCCCTTTATAAGCTCATTCAGCAAATATGTGTGTGTGTGTGTGTGTACGTGTGTGTGTGTGTTTATACTAGCTTTTCCTTCTTTGTCTATCAAAAACTCTAAAATGAGCCTCCTCCTCAGTTCCTTTTATTTCCACTTGGTCAATAATTTCTTCCTTACAGAGCCAGGAGGAACAGTTCTCCCCCTCTCTTTCTTAACCTTCTGATGGATGACGTTATCAAGCTACATACTGGTTTTGCAGCTTGTTTGTTTTTAAGCATTGAGAGCCCTCCGGCAGATGTCAGGATGGTTGAAGTCCCTATTTCTCCTATATCATTCCTTGGTTATATTATACCCATCAATTATGCAAGGAGTTCTAATGTACTAAAATGTATACAAACAATAAAACTTACCTTGCCTTAAATATAGTCTATCTAAAACTAATACATGATATGGAATAAATTTACTTAACACATTATTAATGATATTTGCTTACATAGCATTTTAAAAAAGCTTTGCAGAAGGATAATTTGGGTGCAATATCCAAAATGCTGTTTCAAATATTGGCCAGGGAACATTGAATTTAATCAATAGTGTTGGAACTGCAGTTAGAAAGAACTGAATTGAAATCTGACCTCAGGCACTTACTAGCTATGTGACATTGAGTAAATTATTTAATCTCTGTTTGCCTCAGTTTCTTGTAATTGTAAAATAGGTTTAATAATAGCATTTAAGTCATAAGGTTGTTCTGAGTATCAAATGAGACTATTTGGAAAAACCTTAATATGGTACTTGGTACAAAGAAGGTACTTAATAAATACTCTCTTCTTTCTTCTCTCCCTTCATCCTTTTCTTTTTCATTCTTCTATTCCTTCCTGCCTCCCTCTTCTTTCCTCCCTTCCCTCTCTCTGTTTCTTCCTTCCTTCTTTCTTCCTTTCTTTTCTTCTTCCCTTCTTCTCTTCTCTCTGCCCATCTTTATTCCCAATGAATGTGTCCTTGCAGAAAGCGGAAACATTCAAACTCACTGACTTGGTCATTCCTTTCCAAAGGAGAACCTCAGATTTTATAGCAAAAAGAAGAGTGACCTAAGACTAGGGAGACTTTAGTTCCAGACTCTGTTACTAACCAGCAACTTTATGCATATCACTTAACTTTAGTAGGAATGTGAGCTTGGAGCCCAGGAGCCCCAAGATTCAGTCCTTCAGATTGGTCCCCTTTTCTGCCCTTCCTCCATTCCTTCTCTCTCCTCCTTCCCCCACATCAAAGGCAGCTTTGATGGGAAAGAAGCTGAGAAGACTTGAAAGGGTAGCCTGAAGCAAAAGGGGAGGAAAAAAAAGGGAGAGAGGCCCCACTCCTAGGCTTAGAGGAACTCTGGGCCTGTTTGGGGTCTGGTTGCCTAAATGACAGCCTCAGAACTAACCCTTCCCAACTGGCTCCTCTCCTCCCAAACCTCCCTGTCTCTGCTCTAGTTTTTTTTTTTTTTTTTTTAATCATGGTGGGTCTAGCAGTAAAAGTGAAAGAATGAGTGGGTAAAGAATAAATCAGTGGTGGACAGCTACTACTTAGAGGTCTTATGCAGCTCTCTTCAACAATGAGATGACTCAGACCAGTTCCAATGGTCTTGTGATGAAGTGAGCCATTTTATACCCAGAAAGAGGACTGTGAGAACTGAAAGTGGATCACAATATAGCATTTTCATTCTTTTTTGTAATTATTTGTTTGCATTTTGTTTTTTCCTTTTTGATCTGATTTTTCTTGTGCATGATATTGTGGAAATATGTATAGAAGAATTGCATATGTTTAACTTATATTGGATTATTTGCCATCTAGGGGAGGAGGTGGGAGGAAGGGGAGAAAAATTTGGAATACAAGATTTTGCAGGGTGAATGTTGAAAAATTATCCATACATATGTTTTGAAAATAAAACTTTATTGAAAAAAATAGATTTCTCAGGTTAACAGAAGAGGAAATAAATTACTTAAATAGTCCTATTTTTTGTAAAGTCCTGAAAAGTGGGGACAGCTTCTCTTTTTTAAGCACCTACTATGTGCCTGGCACCGACTAGTGCTCTCTGGTCTGAGGGCTAATTCTGCTGAAGCCTCTCTTTGAATGCAGTCTTTTAAGGGAATGTAGATGTCATTGTCCTTCACATCCAGAGCTGACACTCCTGGAGGCATTACCCAATTTCATGTGTCAAAATTCCCACCGTCAGCATGACTTAAGCTTCTACTATTTATAGCAGCAATGGCTTACATTCTGCATTAATGCAACATTTTATATTAAATGAATTTTTGGAGATAGGAGCTGCCTCAGAGCAGCACCCTGAGTCTCTTCTATATCCTCAGCCCAGTCAGAGCTCACTGTGGGACTTTAATGAGAAGGTAAGTAGGTATTGTTATTTATTCACCATCACCCCACCCCTGCTCTCTCTGCCCATCCTCCATCAGCCCTAGTTGAAACATATGACACAAATGAAGTCCTATCTTTTCTAATTTCTTTTCTGACTTTAGTACGGTGAAGGACATTGGACGAATGAATAGCCCTGCAGGCTGCAACTCTCTACAATTAAGGTAATGGCCTATGAATGTGAGTCACTTTGAGCTAGGTGGTCTGCAGGAGTCTAGAGCCTCCTCACTGTCCCTGGCCATTCTTAACTTTTTATATCTTTTCTTTATACCTTTTATACCTATTCTTAACTTCTAATACCAGCAAGGATCCCTGTCTATCAGTCAACACTAGCAGAGCCCCACTGTGAGCAGGGTGTGATCAGTGGGATGGCAAAGGAAGAGAGAGGTATCTTGTCCTGGCAGAGCCCAGAACCTGTCAGATTGGAGTTGGGATTGCTATGGTGTCATCCTGATTTCAGCTGGATCATGGAGCACTGACTTCCTAATAACTACATCTGCATTGTCCAAATAGTTTTGTCACAGTTCTTTTCCATTCTCTATGTACAGTGGGAAATGTGACAGCATAGTGATGGGGGGCTGTAATTATTTGGATGACTGCTGAAACTTTCTCTTTGCCCAAAGCAGGATAACTAATAATATCCTGGCTTGCCAAGAAAGAGAAACTTGAGTAGAAGTGACTTTTCCATCTTGCATTTTGTGATAGAGAGGAAGACTGGAAATGGTTTGACACTCACCCTAGATTTTGGGAAAGGCCACCATAGAAGCAGAGAATTAGAGGCACAAGGGACTTTCTTACAGGTTATCCAATCCAACAGTCTTATTTTACTATGGAAATTGCTCAGTGGTGAATTGATTTACCCTAAATCATACAGTCTCTGACTCCAAGCCAGTATTTTTTCTACTGCACCATGAGATCCAGAGGAAGGCTAGGATAAGGTTCCTGTAAAGTAAGTCAACCAATGTTGAAGAGAAGCTCTCAAAGATGGAATTCTGAGACAAAGAAATAAACAATTCCATTGAGAAGAAAAAAGTCAAGGTTGTCCAAAGAGAAAGATGTAGATAGGGAACTAATCAGATATCAGATTAAAAAAACATGTTAAGAAGGTGGAAGCAATGACAAGTAACAGAAGACAAATATAGAATATAAAAATTGTTAGTAGAGCAAATTTTGATGCAAAAAAAAAAAAAGAAATATTTTGCAGAGTTGGAGAACTGTGGGTTTGGAACAGAAAAATCACATATTGTTGATATATTGATTGATTTTTCTGAATTGTTTTGGTTTTCCTTCTTTTTTATTTTGTTATGAAAGATGGCTCTTTGAGAGAGGGAGTGGGGAGGGATATATTCATAAACATAAATATTCTAAAAATAAAATATATTAATAAAATGTTATTTAATAAAAAGAATAATTGCTGTATGTGGCAGGGAATACCTTTAATCCTAGCTGTCTGTCCTAATTACTGAAGAGGCAGAGGCTGGCAAGTCAAAACTCAGGTCAGGAGACCTAAGCCAATCCAGTTTTCATACTACCTTTGTCTTTTATATTATGGTAAGCTCCAGAAATGGAGGAATACCGGGTTGCTGAAAGAAAGGTGACCTCCTCCAAAATAGAAATTGAGAAGATCAAGGATTCCCTATTCTTTTAGATAAGATAGGGAAATTCATTCTTTAACGATACTAATAATAGCCATGGGATTAAAACTTAGAATGAACTGATCTGGTGTGTAAAACTAAGGTTAAAAAAGAGTTTTTGTAACTATATGGTGAAATTAAGAGGATTATAATAAGAATGATACCATAGCTTGAGATGTCTAGGACAATGACAAAAGACAACAAAGAGGTATTAGAGATTTTCAGATCTTAATCTTGCCTCTGTTTTCATTGCCAGGGAAAGTGATCATTATTAGATTGGGGAGATAGAATATAAAAAGTTAACAGGGAATTAATACTCAAGATTAGTAGGGAGATTTTAAGAGATTACTTCATTGCCTTTGATAAGGCTCAAACAGATTCCATCCCAGGTTACTGAAAGAAACTGAATTTATAAATGTTGATGTTAGCAATCTTTGAAAGATCATGGATAATGGGAAGAGTGCCACAAGACTGGAGAAAGACAAATCTTCTCATTTTCAGCAAAGGAAAACAATAGAGTCTACAAACTATTGGCTAGTAAACTTGACTTTGATTTCTAGCTAAATTCTAGAATATATTATTAATGATCTTTGGTAACCAGACAGCAAAAGAGGCAGTGATCAGAGAGAGTCATCATGGCACCATCAAGAAAAGGTCATGTTATATTTAACATGTTTTGGTCAACCTGCCAACTGGGGGAAGGGATGGGGGGGAAGGAGGGGAAAAGTTGGAACAAAAGGTTTTGCAGTTGTCAATGCTGAAAAATTACCCATGCATATAACTTGTAAATAAAACACTATTAAAAAAAGAAGTTTTACCATATATTATTCACAAATAGTCCATGTGAATATTTGGAGTATTGTATAATATTGTACAATCCAGAATTGGCTCAGAAAGATAAAGGAAGATGTGTTTTGCTATCTTAAATTTGAACCTGTACTATATTATGCAATAAACTGGTTTGTGAATCAAATTAGTCAAAATAAAGAGAATATTGAGAGATGCAGATTTATTTAGTCTGGAATAATAACATTCACCATGACAGTTTGTCAACTGTTTTCTTCAAATATTTTAAAACCCTCATTTGACAAATAAATAAATGAAAGTTCAGTAATATTAAATGATTCTCATAATTACAGTGAAAAAAAAAAAAGAAAAGGTCATGTTAGACTATATTTCTTTTTCTTGACAAAGTTACTAGACTGGTAGGAAAGAGGGAAAATGAAGGGGAAAAGTATTTTAAAATGTGCCATGTGCTGAGGCCTTTACAGATATTATCTCATTGCTTTGGTAGATCAGAGGAATGAGATAAATGATAGAGTTTACCTTGCTTTTTGCAAAACATTTGACAAAATCTCTTGTGCTATTCTAATTGGTCACACGAAGAAACACAGTACAGATGATCACATGGTTAGCTAGATTTAGAAGTGGTTGATTGGCTGAAACTTAAGAAGTTGTAATTAGTAGTTTGATATTAGCTTGAAAGGAGATTTTTAGGGATCTTTCACTAGGTCCTGTTCTCTTCAATACTTTTCATCAAGATATTTGGTTAAAGACATAGTTGACATGTATATAGAATTTTTCATGACACAAATCCAGAAGAAGAGATAATAAGCTAAGTAACAATCAGAAGTCCAAAAAGATATTAACAGGTTAGAACTTAAAGCTAAATCTAAGAAGATGAAGTTTAATAAAATAAATGCACATTTGTATTTAAAAAATCAAGTTGACAAATATGATATAAAACAAAAATAATGACTTACATTTATGTGGTCCTTTAAGATTTGAGAAATAGTGTATATACATTATTTTATTTGAGCTTACAGCAACTCTGTAATTTAAGCATTATTATTATATATAGATTGTATTAGACTCACATGCCATACTGAGGGTTAAGTAACAGCAATCCATATGAATAAGACTTGGGGGGGAGGAAGGGGCATAGTTGGTGAAGGTGAGATTGACTTGATCATCAATGGGATATATAGCTCAAAAAAAGGTACTGAATTAAGAGTTCTAATATTGAGGACTATGATTGTACATCAATAAATAAATACCAAGGAGAAAATAGTTCTGCTAGATTCCACCCTGGTCAGATCATATCTGAAGTATTGTACTTAGTTCCTTGGAACCTCATTTTTAAAAGTAACATGGAAAGCACCCAAAGAAGGAAAGACAGAATGATAAAAGACAGGGGTGGGATGGAGCACTGATTGTTAAATTTTAAGTGTGAATATTTATACCTTGGAAATTGTCAAAAGTTACAAAGTAGGGCTTGATTTATTGTTTTACTGATTGAATAGACTTTAGAAAGTGATGGAGAAATGTTAATAATGCAGATTAAACTTAAATGTGACTTGAATACTTTTTTTCAAGGAGCTGGTTGTTAAATATTTTCCAGCACATCCCTAATAAATTGTTCAGATCATGTCTTTCAAAAATTGGTTGAAGGAACTAGGGAATGAATGTTTGGTCTGGAAAAGAGAGGACGTAGAGGAAGTATCCTTCAAATACTGAAAGGATTGTCATGCAGAAGAGCAATTGAACTTTTTTGCTTGGTCTTAGAGGTTAGAACTAGGTATAATAGAAAATAAATAAATCTTTCTCCCTGGGTCTTGATTTCATCAACTATACACTAAAAGTGTTGGACCAGATAAATCTCCAGGTCCACTCCAGCTCTAAAATCTATAATCCCACGAATTCCCATCATTCAATGTCCGCATATCCAGGCAGCTTTGCCTTAGGATCATAGTATATGGCAACCTCTTACCCAAGAAATTTTCAATATGATGGATGTCTAAAGAAAGAAATGGAAATCATCTATGTATTCTGCTCTAAGTACTTATGGGAGCAATGATTGTGCCTAAAGAATCTTTTTATTCTTCCTAGGGGAAGGCTGTGTCTGAGGTGAGGTGATTGAATGTACTTAAGAGAAAACGGAAGTTTTAAAAACATGAATGAGAGAGACTGGGAGACCAGTATGTTGGATAGGAGCTGGGCACTGGCAAAGAGTGTGACCGAACAGTACAGAGGTCCCCTGGAAAGAATGAAGAAAGATGGTAGCTGTCACTAATGTTACCTAAACTAATGAAGCTTTGGCTTTTGTATTGAGCCTACATGCTCATTTAAGAATCTAACTTTCTTCAGTTCCCATGTCTTCAGAAGGAGAGAAGGAGGAGGAAGAAAAGGAGGAGATGGCTTATAGTGTAAGGACTTTGTTAGAGATAATTTTTCCACAGAAAAGCCAGAACTGGGACAATTCCAGTTGCCTTTTGTGATTGGGTAGTAAATTGCTATCAGATGCATTGGGATTAAACAGTAGGAAGAAGGTATACTTAAGGCACACATGTACATTATTGTCTATAAAGTTTTGAAGGAAGAAGGCAGAAAGTCACAGCAGGAGACCCTGGGCCAACACACAACTCTTGCCATTGTCTGCATTAGAATTTATTTTCAAGGGAAGTTTCCTGGGCCTAATTAGCCTCTGAGGCTTTTGGAATTGCTTCCTTCTCTGCCCTCCATCCCTCCCTAATATATAAGCTATCCATGTACAACCACTGTGCCATGGACAAAGTCAGTAGACATTCATTTCTGGGGTTGGAGGGCTAGGCAGAGAACTTTCAGTGTTGGAATCTTTACAAACTGCTAACTCATTAGAGTTGATAGATTATTGATCTGATCTTACAAGAAGATGTTTTGGGCCAGAACCTGAAACAAGGTACTAAGTAGAACTAATTGATACAATGCTTGTGTTTGCACCTTTACTCATTGGAGTTCACACGTTTGGGAAATTTCAGGGTTTAGTATATGAGATATCTGAATTCACAACTCCCTTAAAGCTCTTAGGGCCAGAGAGCACTATGGGAGAAAACCCATAATCCCATTCTCTCAGAAGAGTCATCTATAAGCCAGTGAAGAGTGATTCATTAGAATATTTTCCACTTGGCTGGCTGGTGGCGGAAGGAGAGTTTTGGGAGGAAGAAGCTACGAGTTGGGAGTTGAGCAGGAGACTGAGAAGGCTCTCTGTGGGGTCTGGGCTCCTGCACTTCCCCTACTGAGACCAAGCTGGTCTGAAAGACTCACCAGAAAGCTAGCCGAGCCCCAAGTGAAGGAGACAAGAGATTCATTCCATCTTTGTGCTGGCTCTGGAGGCTGAAGAAAGCAAAGGCAGAGGCTGAAGGACAGAACCTTTGGATTTGGAGACATTTGGAGGGAGCTCCTGGAACCAAGCAGAGAGAGAGGCCTCTAAGAATCTAGCTATCTGGGCCCAAGGAAAGAGACAAGACTTGGAAGGAGAAATAAACATTTGTATTTTTACCAGCTGGCTGCATTTGGGGTAATTATTAATCTGAACTGATACTAAGGCTGCCTCCAAGAAAACCTCCCCTGAGAAACCTCCTCTCTCCCCCAAAGAGAACCATCATCTTAAATTCTACTTATTTTAAAAGAAAAAATCACCACATTTCAGGACATAGAGCTTCCAGAACCCCATGAGTGCTAATACCGATCTTCCAGAAGTAGCAGAGAAGCCCCTAGTGCCCAGCTCAGAAGGGCTGAGTGATTGTAGTCATTCCAGCAATGTCACAGATAACTTTATCACCCATTTTCCTAAGAAGTATCATGTTGAGCTTTTATCATTTTCCCATGGTCATGGAGGTAGGAGGTCACCCATAAGATATTAAACTTCCAAGTTTGACTCTCTCTTGTTGAAAGCTGTTTGGAATGTGTATTGTATCTAGGATATACTGCAACATATTTAACATATATAGGACTGCTTGCCATCTTGGGGGGGGGAGGAGGGAGGGAGGGGAAAAAAACGAAACATAAGTGATTTCAAGGGATAATGCTGTGTAAAAATTATCCTGGCATGGATTCTGTCAATACAAAGTTATTATTAAATAAAATTAAATTTAAAAAAAAAAAAAGAAAGAAAGCTGTTTGGAAACTGGCTAGAAGACTAAAATTAAGGAAAAAACAGATTCAATAGGAAGAGTTTTATCTTGTGAAATTAATCTAGTCAAAGTGTTACTGAACTATTACCATTGATATATGTATGAACCATTGGAACACCAATGGATCTGGGAAGAATGGAGAAGGAGTGTCACTCAACTCATACATGATATAGCATGATTGACATATAGAATTCAAAACTTGACAATAAGCAAGAGAGGGAAATGCTGAGTGATCAATAGTCATCAATATCATTGAACCTACTACTAACCATGTAAACTTTTTCCATAGGTCATAGACACTTCTTACTCTGCAGAAATGGCAAAAAAATTGGACTAGCCCTTAGGAAATTTGGGTTCCTATCTGCTCAAAATCCTTCAGTGGTTCCCTATCACTTCTTGGCTAAGACACATATTCCTTATTCTAACACTTCAGGCATTCTACAATTTGGTTCCATTTCCTGCATTATTCAACATCACTGCCTTTTTATTCTATATTCCAGCCAATTTGGACTGCTAGCTACAACATGAATGACATTTTCTATGCCTCCATGCATTTGCACATTTCCTATGCCATTCTTGGAATACATTTCCTCATTGTATCCACTTATTATGTCTGCTCTGACCCATCCTAGATCTTCTCAGTTGTTGATATTCTCTCCCTTTTCAAATTTTTCTAGAATATTTTGAGTTCTCTCAGATCCTTTGCTCTCTACTTCATGTCATACTTCTCCATGGATTCACCCAATGGAATCTAAAGACTACAAGCATTGAATGGGCATACTTAATGAGTTCATTAATATTAACTTCTCCTTCCCAAAGGAAAAGTTTTCTGATGTTTTTGAACATGGGATATATAATGAGGGAGGGAGAACACATTGAGGAGAAACATACAATGGGAGGACCAAGAAGTCTGTTAACTTCATCATCCCCAGCCAATAAGGTGATGAAAGAGGGACTTCAGACTTCATTCCCATGTCCCATGACACAGATCAACTTACTTTATACACTTCTGAGTCCTTTTTATCTTTGTAGTGTATTTTCAACAGTAAGAACACTTCCATTTTTATCTTTGTGTACCTAATAGGGTATCAGGAACACTGTAGGTACTTAATGACTGTGATGATTTGAACTGGATTCATGTTGATATTCTTATTCCTCTATGAAATTATGCTACTTGAATGCAAGGACTTTGTCTTAGATGAGCTTTCTATCTGAATGCCCTTTCATGGTACTCTGCATGCAGTAGGTAATTAATAAATGTTTGTCATTTCTCTCATTTTTCTGACTCTAATATTCTGTATCTTTTGAATAGAGGAGCAACAAAAACCTTTTTTGAAAAAAAAATTTTACCTCTTTCTTTTAAAAAAAAAATTTTTTTATGGAATAAAACAAGCATTTCCACAACAGAATATAATAAAAAAAATTGTATATGAAATTACAATTCTGTTATATACAACTTACTATTCCTTCTAAATATATAATAATTATCATGTAAATTTATTTTTCTTCTGCCTCCCCCCAGAGATAGCTACCATTAGACACAAATACACATAAAATCATTCTATACATATTTCTGTTTATTAGTTCTTTCTTCGGATAGAGTGTCTTCCTTCCTATGTCCTTTGTAATTGATTTGGGTATTCATAATACTCAAAATGACTTATTTACTCAAAGTTCTTAAAACAATATTGCTGTTACTGTATATAACATTCTCTAATTTTACCTCTTTCTGACCTTTGTATGTTTTTCCTCCCTTAAATAGGGAGATCCTTTAGACCTCTTAATTTAAATTGCTTTTATGTTCCACTTTTTAAAATGTTACCATGCCCTTGAGGATACTAGAGAGATATCCTATTTTACATATAAGCCAATTATATATCCTTTTCTTCTCTATTTGTAATTCTGGTCAACTAGTTCAGAATAAATTTAGAAAGGGGTCCTTAGTGGAGACACGATGTAGTCAATTGTCTGCTAGGGAAAGAAAATGACTCTTCCACAAAATATGACATACTCCCCTAAAGTGGCAGTTATAGGAGATGTTGTAAAAGATCCCCCAAAAAAAGGAAAAAGAAAGATAACCAAAACTAACTTTACTCATTAGGTTCTCATATGCTCTAAGTTGATAGTGATGTGTTCATAATTGCTGACATTTATTTAATGCTTTAAGTTTTCCAAAAACACTTTGCATATATTATCTCATTTAATCCCTCTTAATACTAACGTTCTCCCCCAGTGGATTATCTCCAGTTTATCCCTGTATATTTTTTGTTTGTACTTACTATTGTATTCTTTCTCTCCCCTTGGATAGTTAACTCCTTGAGGACAGAGACTAGTTTTTGCCTTTCTTTGTATCCCTAACAGTATCCCTAACACTTAGCACAGTGCCCCACACATAGTAAGTGTTTAATCAATACAAGTTGACTGACTTACTGATTTGCAAATAACCCTGTGCAGTAGAGACTATATTATTCATAAGGTACTAAAAAAACTACCCCAACCTTAAAGTACTTTGTTGGTCAAAATCCATTAAAAACTCTAATTCAAAAGCCCCTTTTTATAGTGTGTTTTTTTTTAAATTATAGCCATCAGGAGTCACATTGTAATGCCAGAGAAACTGAGGCAAGATAGAGATTAGAGAGTTTTAAATATTTTATTTGGGTTTCTGAGAGGGAGAGATTGTCTGGGACCAAAGGATCCATTTGCTCCCAGGGCTGATATCTTAAAACACTCAGCATTAGCCTCAAATGTGAGATTCTAATGACTCCAAAGATCAGGATAGACAAAGGCAAGGGGTAGAGTCCAAACACTGAGTGTTTGGCCATTTCCAGGGACGGACCATGAATTCAGTTCTGACACGGTGCGGGGTGAGGATCATAAATTCTTACAACTTGGGAGTTAAGGGGGTAGTCAAACTAGAGACAAGATGTCTGGAGAGATAGAGGTAGAGGATGCTAATTAGGTATCTGAGATAAGACATCTGGAGTTTTATCTTTTGGAATGTCAGAGTGGTCAGATCTCTACAGCCCTAATTATCTCAGCCCTAATGTTCAGGAAGGGAGGTTGCAACCAGGGGGATTGAGGCAGAACAATTCAAGGAACTGAGGCAGAACAATTTAGGGAAAAGAGCTGAACAATTTGGGGAAACTAAGGCACAACAATTTAGGGAAACCGAGGCAGGACAATTTAGGGAAACTGAGGCACAACAATAAAATGAAACTGTGGCACAACAACATTAATTCAAAGAAATAAACATTTACTCAAATAACACAGCAAGAGCCCAAAATTACAAGAGAGATCCTTCAAGATCATTATACACTTCGACAACGATATTGTATGAGGATGTATTCTGATGGAAGTGGATTTCTCTGACAAAGAGACTTAACTGAGTTTCATTGGAGAAATGATGGACAGAAACAGCTACACCCAAAGAAGGAATACTGGGAAATGAATGTGAACTATTTGCATTTTTGATTTTCTTCTCGAGTTATTTTTACCTTCTGAATCCAATTCTCCCTGTGCAGCGGGAGAACTGTTCGGTTCTGCAAATATGTATTGTATCTAGGATATACTGCAACATATTTAACATATATAGGACTGCTTGCCATCTTGGGGGGGGGGGGAGGAGGGAGGGAGGGGAAAAAACGAAACATAAGTGATTGCAAGGGATAATGTCGTGTAAAAATTATCCTGGCATGGATTCTGTCAATACAAAGTTATTATTAAATAAAATAAAATTTAAAAAAAAAAAAATAAAAATAAAAAAAATAATAAAAAAAAAATAAAAATAAAAATAAAATACAAAAAAAAAAAAAAAAAAAGAGAGAGAGAGATCCTTCAGACATTGAGGGGATATATTCTTCTACCACTCTCCACTTTTTCATTGTAAGAAATGCATACAAGGAACACGTGACCACGAAACACAAATGGAGAGACACACAGATAGGAAACACATGGGTTGTTGAACACTTATGAAGAGGTGCCCTAGATAGAGGACACTTCTGGCCAGAAAGCACAAAAGACTCAGGTAACTGCCACCTCTGATGATACAGAGCTGCCAATGTCCCTTGATACTTTCTTCTGTGCTTCTCCACCCAGCAACAGTTGCAAAGCTTTTTGTTTCATTAGCTGCGGCTCTCTCCCGTGCTCCAGAGGGTCTTCAGCTATGAAGCAGCTTCTTTAGAAAGTGGGAGGGGTGCACTAGTTCTTTAGATTGACTCTCAAAGGCTATCTTTAGCTTTTTTATGATGCAAACCACAACCAGACACAAGGAGCCAGCTAGCTAGGAAAAAACCTTTAGATACTTCTAAGTCTTTCTTTTAAACACTTTTTCCCATTTTTATCTGAGTGATAGCCTCAAATTTCCTTTAATTCCTACCATATCCCAAATCACCAGTCTAATAGCCCTTTCAAAACTTCACAGAAACTCTATTTAGCAAAACAACAAATGTATTCCAGTGAGGAAATTCCTTTCAACCTTCCTCCTTTCCCACTCCCAATACCCAACGATTTCTCTGAATAGTTAACTTTAGAAGCAAGACCAAAAAGGGCCAGGTGAAATTCTTGCCTTCTTCTTTGCCCTAGTGACTATCAACAATTACTGATATTAATTCCATTTCATGGATATTGAAGTTTAGGCTCATAGATCCTAAGGCTTGCCCATGGTTACAGTCAGAACCGGAATTTGCAGTTAGATCTTTTTGGATTCCAAGGCCAAAACTCTTTTAAATCACATTTTAATTAAACCAAGACAAGAAATCATTGTACACTTTCCTCCTGTATCAGAGACTCCTTCTGCTAAGCAATCCCATATGACCTATGTATTTTAATCCCACTCCATTAACCCTGCTAAAAGTAGGCTACCTCCCATTCCACATTTTATTTGATTGTGCCACCAGCAAAGCAGTTTTGAGCTTTAACTGAACATTTTATTTCTCTTTGTTAAATTTCCCCAAGACTCTCTCACCTCAAATACCAGTTTTAGGCAGAGCTGAGCTGAGAACTTATTCAAGTTTGGTTAAGAAGCTGGTGGAAATGAGACCTTAGAGCTCCAAGGTACAATAAAAGGTATTAGGCATTAAATCCTAATCCTTCATACTCCCAGGTGTCTTTAGAGCATAATGATGGAAATATTATACAGATGCAAATACTAAGACTAGCCCATTTCTCAAATTTTCCTTGTCCCTCTTAAAACTATTCCTGGCTTCTCTATCCTACCTGTCTAACTCCTCTCACCCATTTACTGTCCTCCATTCAACCAGAAAGTTAGAGGTAGCTCATAAAACTGATACCTGTGATGAAGAGAAAAACAAGCATTTTATTCAAAGACCTTGATGTAGGCGAGATAAGAAACAAAGAGTAAAAATGATTTATTAACAAATGCTTTGATTCAGGAAATTGTTAACTCAAAAGCTCCAAAAACCATTGAGGGAAGGAACTCTTTTTCCTTTTGTCTGTCTTAAAACCCAGTACCCAGTACAATGCTCAATAAATTCTTGTGAAAAGAATGAATGAATGTTGTTTATAATAGGAAATAGTAGTCCCTAATAAAAACTATGTTGAAATGGGAGCCCAGACTTCTAGACCCAAATTCAGTAGGGGAATAACCCAGCAGGCCATTCTCCTCAGCTCACCTTCATTCTGACTGGCTACCTGGAGACAGCACTTTGGAGACAGGAAGCCAGGAGCTTGATGGAGAAAAACCAGATCTAGCAAAGAAACAATCCAGAGATCTTGGATTTAGTTTCAGTTTTCTGGTAACAACTCCTTGGGTAGCTTTGGGAAAGTCATTTTGATGAAGGTCCTTAATGAAATGTTGGGCAGAGAGAAATTGAAGAGTTGATGCCTGAGGCAAGTAGGGAGAAGGCACTGATGGAGATCAGTTTAGCTCCATAATCTCCTTAGCAACAGAGGGAGGTCAACCAGTCAAAAATTCAAGTTATGTCAAACCCCCGAGATCCACTTCTGTAGGGGTCTTGGGCAGCCTCAGCTTGCCATATTTTGTCAGAAATCCCAGTCATGTACCTGAGGTGAAGTTCTCCCTATAAATTTACATATGGCCCATCCCATGGCTACTGCCCACTTCTGGATCAGTCCGCCCTGGTACTTTGCCTTATGGCGTCCTCACTCCTCCCCCATGCTACATCATATCTCTCCTAACTCCACTAAGCTTTTCAACCCCACTTCTCCTTACAGCCAATTATTTTAGGGTGCTAAGTCGCTTTCAGGATTTATTCTGCCAGCTAAGGACTTGCCCCAGTCTTATGGGGGGCTCCCTCTCTACTGGATAATTTGAGGAACTTATCTTTCATATGCTCTCCCACTCTATTTCATATTTACCATTCCTGGTATCTATTGTTTCCCTTCATTTTATCTGTAATCTCTTCCCTAAATAAATTTACCTTTTGCCAAAGAGAATGGCCATTGGGAATTCTTCACATGACCGAACCCTAACTTTTGGTGACTGCCATTACCTGGGGTCTACATCAGTCACATCAGCTTCATGGTGACATTAACTATAGCAACAGCAATTGGCACTTTAGCCAGATATGTCACATTTTAAATAGTACTGACAAGACTCTCCTCGGGTGTGATTTCATCCCTACCCACCTTTCTACCCTTCATCCCCAGCAGCAGAAAGTCCTTCAGCAGCATAGCAACCTTTCAGTATACCAGGAAAGGGTGAGCTTTTTTACCTCTCCTTCCCTAAGTTGGCCACACACCTATTGAGTTTTCTGACACACACACTCCAGCTCACCCCAGCTCCCTCCCACCTTGTAATAGGCACCAAAAAAATCCTAGTCTGGGCTCTGATGCTTCATCTCTCTGGACCTAAGTTTTCTGAATTATAAAACTAGATCTGTTCAATGATTCTCAAACTTTTTGGTCTCAGCATCTCTTTACATTCCTAAATATTATTTAGGACCCCAAACAGCTTTTGTTTATGTAAATTCTACCAATATTTATCACATTAGAAATTAAAATTGACACATTCAAAATTTATTCATTCATTTAAAGTAATAAGCTCATAACATGTTAACATAAATAGCATATTTCTTATGAAAAAACTATATTTTCCAAAACAAAGAAAAATTTAATGAGAAGACTAATATTGTTTTACATATTTTTGCAAACTTCTTTAATGTCTGATTTAATAGAGGACAGCTGGATTCTCATATCTGCTTCTGCATTTAATCTGCTGTGATATGTGGTTTTGGCTGAAGCATTTAAAGAAATACTGGCCTCACACAGCTATGTAATTAGAGAAAGAGAAGTATTTTAATAGGTAAATAACATCTTAGCATTATCTCAAAAATAGTTTGACCTCAGGGACCCTTTTAAAGGGTCTTGGGGACCTCCAAGGAATCTTAGACCACATACTAAGAAGTTCTGAACCCAAATGGTTTCTTCTGTCCCTTCACAGCTCTAACTTTTGTTTGTCCATTTCACAAGCTATTTGGGTTCTTTTTTTTTTTCCTGTCTGCATTTTCACAAGACTTTGGGCTGGGAGAGGAAATGAAACCAGTTTCATTTGAGTTTTTTGTCAGCATCTCTAACTTAGGAGGAAGTCAATACAAGTGGGTCAAATTAATTTAGTTTGTTCCTTTTAAATTATATCCATTCCATAAAGAACAGGTGTCAACAAAAACAACAATGGCATAATGCACAACTGACAATTATTGACAGGAGCTTGAACATGGAAGATCCATATTCAAAGTTTCTTTGCAGTAGGCAAAATAACGGTATAGATACAGAAATGAATCATTCAATAAAAATATTAATGATTATACCCAGGTCCCATAAACATGACATTTGTTGAAGTTCTGAAAACTGACAAATGTTGTCAAAAGTTAACTCATAGAACTCATAGAAGTATTGTCATGCAGATGAATGGGGAAATTAGTCAAAATAAAATATCAAATATGAAAAAAAATCCATTCTGATGAAATTGAACTAGACACCAAATGATGAGATTGACGTAGATATACCAAATGTTGGCATTCAATGATATGATAAATTCACAATAACTTTTCTCTTTGCCAAAAGATATTTTTATTTATGAAAAGTGGTTACAGACAAAATGAAGAGTTAAATAGACATCAAGAGTGATGAATATGAAACAGATTTGGGAGAGTATTTGGTTAGCAAGGAAAGAGGTTTTAACAATTAACAATGGACCAATTAATCAGGAGAAAAGGAAGCCATTATGTATGACATTGACTAGCAGACTAAATCCACAAAGGAGTTTAGCACCCTAAAAGAGTTGGTTAGCTATAAGAAGGAGAAAGAACAAAGAAGCATAAAGAAGGGAAGGAGAAGAAAAACACCATGAAGCAGAACACCTTTTCTGGACATTCAGGCTAAGGAATTCAGCAAAGATGGCATAGGCCATAGATAGATTTATAGGGGAAATTTAATCTCAGGGATTTGACATCATGACTTGGCTTTCTTAAATACAGTAAAGTGGGTTTACCTAAAACTTCCTCAGGGGTAGGATTGTAAAATTGAGCTGATCCCCATCACTGTCCTTCCCTGCTTGCTTCAGGTAGTAATCTTGTCAATTTTTCAAACTTTGTTTTTCAATCCCAGGATCTCACCAATTCCATTCAAAGATCTATAGGCACATGATATAGTAAAGATTCACAAAACCAGAGATTAATCTGACATTTCTGTATATTTAGTCACTTTTTCTTGATTATTTTTTGTTTGTATGTTTGTTTATCAAAGAACAGCTGGCATCAGATTATTTAGGTCTCTAACTCTCAGTCATTCTTGTCTACCATTGAAGACTAGTGAGTTCCTCTCATGACATTTGTATATAGACTTGTTGAGTTTAGCCTCAAATCATGGTTACCTGTCCACCTTGCCTCAAGGAAGGGTCTGTAGTAGTAAGAGTTGGTCAACAAGTCATAGGGGTTGTCACCCTCTCACTGGGATGATGGACTCAAAGCTGTTGACTCCAGACGCTGGAGGACAGCTTTGGATTGTCTATATATGGAGAGGAGAGGATTGCTTTCAGAAAGGCATGGTGATAACACAAGAGTCCTGCTCCCTAATTTGGGGCAAGCTCAAATATTCTGTATCTAGTTCCCAGCTCTTAGTTCTGTGATTAAAATGTACATTGTCATTGTATACAAAACTGAAACTCAGCTACACTGAAAGTTGGTGCAGCCCCTTTTTCCCTATTCTAGATGGATAGGAGTTTGGACCTTCCCAGTCAAAGGGAAATATATGCTCTATAAATACAGAACTCTGTTCTTTGTTTATTTACATTTATAGTTATGACCACATAGGTTTTAAAAGATCAGCTGGGAATGGAGTTGTGATCCACGCCGGGATTTCCCAGGAGCCAGACAATGAGAAATAAAATCCCAAGTCATCTTTCCTGCCCATCCAGTAGTAACAGAGATGAAGATTTATTCACCAATTAAACCATATTTGATTGGAAATGAGTTTGGTGCAAGTGAATGCTCTGTAAAATGTACATTAAGTCAGAGCCCACTCTTCCAAGAACCAAGGGATTATAAGGCAGATGGTAACCTTAGGTGTTGGGGGGGAAGGGGAGGCGGAAATGTTGGTACTCTAACTAAAGCTTTGAAGTAAATATACCTTTGTAGAAGAAAATTGATGTTAATTGGTTGAATTCAACTGAAATGCTAATCACTGGCAGCTAACCATGGAGGAGTGTGTATAGCAGGGAGAGACACTCCAGAACGAAAACTGGAATTGACGGCATTAGAAAAAAAGAAGTTACCCCCAATCCTTTAGAACCCTGAGTAGCTTCTCGGTACCCCTAGAATCCAAAAAAGAAGGAAATGGGATCAGAATACTCTGGGAAAATAAGTCTAGAACACTGCTACATGTGAATTTCAATTAGCCCTGCCATCTTTGACTTTTGTCTCTCAAGGGTAACCGACTGACACTTGACTGCAATATAATTTTACTAATGACAGACTTGTCTCAGTATTTAGGGTTTGAGTAAGAGGAACTGACTAACATTTTGTAACTTGCAATGGCAGAAATAAGTTTTTACTGAATGCCTACTATGTGAAGCCCACTGAGTTAAGACAACATCAAGAATCAGGAATTTGATTTGAATCTCCTTCTCCTTGGCATTCCTTCCCTCTTCCCTTTTTCTTCTTTTTCAATTTAGACATACTTAAGAATAATCCAATAAACAATGACAAAAATCACATAAATAGGAATAGCAACAACAAAGAAACAGAATTCTATGTGATTATAATTGTCAAATTTGGTTACAAAGGAAAAAAAAACTTAGAAAATACACTTTCCTTCTTTCTTTGAGAAGGTGGAGCTTCTGTGGAACACTTTGGCACATGTTGTCAAACTCAATTGATGTTGGCTCATTTTGTTGAACTGTTTCTTTTCTCTCTCTTTTTATATACATGGTTACAAGGACTGGCTCTCTGGGGACTAGAAAGGGGAGGACATATTGATTTGGAAATACAGGTCCCTGCCAGCTTTAAAAATGATAAACCTATGATCTCATACAATGAGAAAACTCCCTTTGCCAATGGGCCCTAGTGCAGAGGCTAGTCGGTCATCTCTGGAGTCACATGGGTTCAAGTCTTACCACTGAAACATCCTGCCTGTGTGATCCTGGGCAGATCCCTAACAGATCCCATGGGCAGTTTCCTAAAATTATAAATCAGTACTAAGACAACAAACTGGTTTTTGTTTTGGTTTCAGTTATTATCTTTCTTTGTATCCCTAGAGCTTAGTCCAATGCATGAGATATAGTCGATGCTTAATAAATGCTTGTTGACTTTACTTGACAATCAGCATTGGGGTAGAAGGATTTTCTTCACTAGGAGTTCCCTGTATCAATAAAACCACAAGTCCAGCCCAAACTTCAGAAATCACTTCCTTCATAATAGCCCTGCAAGGTAGGAATTGTGAATATTATTTTGATTTCCTTATATTACAAGTGAGCAAAGAGACACTAAGTGACTTGGCTAAATCCATACAAGAAAGTAGCAAAACTCCAATATTAGCAATATGAGTCTAAACCCGGTACCCTGTCCCTTTTATTTAATTGTTATCTGTAAAATAAGAGAATGGACAAAATAATCTGTGAGACTCCTTCCAGGGCTAACATTCTCTAATTCAGGATTGCCAAAGGTCAGGAAGAGAGCCCAGTAATTACTACCCTTTGGACACACGAAGTTCACAGAATGACGCATGGAGGGGGTGGATAGAACAAGTCATTGGCAAAACTGGGACTAGAAGCCTTATAGCCAGTCATCAGCCTCTTCACTCATTACTCCCTAGAAAGATATCTAAGCCTATTAGCAGCCAGGTCTGAGTGAAAGTTCAGATCCAGAATTAAGTAAACCCCTGAATATAGTCTGGATACATATGACCAGAAACAGATTCTTCAAACAATGACCATCACCTTTTCTGCCTTAATAATCCAGTACTCTGGTTGATCCTACTTCATTTGTACTACTTAGACTCAGTTGTGCAAACTACATTTAGGAATGTCTTTCTTTATCTTTCACACTCCAGGAGATTCCTTTTTCCTCCACAGCCAAACAAAGCTTAGTCTTGCTGGTCTAGAAATCAGATATCTCTAAAATGGCCATTCTTTATCTGTCTATTCCAAACCCTTGAAAATCCGGCTTTCGATCTATACCCAGAGAGAGGACCGTGGGAACTGAATGTGGATCACAACTTAGCATTTTCACTTCTTTAGTTGTTTGCTTGACTGTTGTTTTCTTTCTCTCAATTTTTTTCCTTTTTGATCTGATTTTTTTGTGTGTGTGCAGCAAGATAATTATATAAATATGTATGCTTATATTGGATTTACAGATATTTTACCATGTTTAACATATATTGGATTACTTGCCATGTAGGAGAGGGGGGTGGGGAGAAGGGAGGAAATTGGAACACAAGGTTTTGCAAGGGTCAATGGTGAAAAACTATCTTTGCATATGTTTTGAAAATAAAAAGCTTTAATAAAAAATTTTTTAAAAAATCAGGCTTGCTGCCAATTGAGTATTCAAATACCACCTTTACAATATAGAATATGTTTCCCCTTTAAAAACAAATTTGGGAATCAAAGCTCTGAAAATTCCCTAACCCTGACTTGATTCCAAACTGGGGTACATACATGCACACACATGTATACCCCCAGTACACATACACAGAGAGTAGCTGTGTAGCTTAGTAGTTTTTAGCTGCCTTTAATGGTTAGATAGTGACTTTTTGTACTCTTGCTTCTGTTTTTCAATTTGGCAAATGGGTTTCAGTTCTCTTATCACTATTTTCGACCTCTTAAGGAGGAACAAGGAGAGATAGCATAAGGGAGTATATAGAGAGCCAGCCTTGAAAATAAGAAGTCATGGGTTTAAGAGCTGCCACTTTGTTATACTAGCACATGTGTAGAAATGGGCAAGTCATTTAAATTCTCAGGCAATCCTGAGTAACTGTAGTTATAGACAGATAGTTCAGCTGTATCACTGAAGGAAATTTCCTCATTGGAAATTCTCTACATGCATCATTCAATCAAAGATTTAGAAAAATCATCTAATCCAATGCATAAAGTTAGCAAATAACAAAGTAAGGATTCAAATCCAGTTTCATTAACTCCAAATCTAACGCTGGGCTATACTGCCTTCAAGCAAAATCACAGTTCTAGACACCCTCTTCTCTGATCCCCAAATGAAACTTAGAATGGCCACTTCCTTACAATACAGAAGAGAAGAGAGCAAGTTTATCATCCTAGTGAGAATTGCCTGAACTGGCATCATCTTTTTTTAAAATTCTTCTTTTAGATTAGTTGAAACATAATTTCATATAATTCAATATATAGTGAATTCTCAGTGACAGAAGTGAGCTTCAAACCGCTGGATCCAAGTTTTCAGAGAAAGAGTTGATGTCATTCATCATCTTGGAGCCCTATATAGATCTGTCTAGATAGTGTCATCAAAACAATTATCTTGATGGAATTGTCTCAAAATTCTTGTTGTGGAGAGTTCAGAAAGGTCACAGACTCTGGCAGGGAACCGTGTTTGGCTAGCTCTCCGTGCTCAAGCAGATGGTTCTCTAAAAATGAGCCTCTGAAGTACAGCCCAGGGCTAGAGAAGACTATAAGACATAAAACTACTGGATGTACCCAATATTGGGAGATGGTCAGTGCTATATCAGTCACCGCAGGGAAGTAGGGAGAACAATAAAGCTTCCTTTACTTTGCCGGGTAGTGAATTTTGAATTCAGAGAAAAGACTCAATCTCTCTTCAGCCTCTGGTAATATTTCTCTCAACAAAAGAGCTCTGTAGTTTGCCTTCCACGTTCCTTCCCTTGCTTTGCCCTCCTTTTCTGTCTTCCCTTGCTTTGCTTTTCCTTCCATTTTTGTATTTTTCCTTCCCCTGCCTTGTTTTCCCTTCCCTTCCCTTCTGTTTCTTTCTATTTCCCTCCCTTGCCTTTTCTTGCTATATTTTTCCTTGCTTTGCCTCCCCATTCTCTTCCTCTCCCCTGCCTTGTTTTCCTTTCCTTCCCTTCCCCTTCACCCTATTTCTCTTCCCTTCCCTTCCTTTTTCCCCCTTCCCTTCATTTCCCTCTTCTTCCCTTTTCTTTCCTTTCTTTCCCTTTTCCTCCCTTGCCTTATCTTTCCTTGCTTTGCCTTCCCTTGCCTTACTTTGCTTGCCCTGACCTTCCTTCTTCTGAAGTTGAGTAGTGTCCACTCCCTAGCCTCAAGGACAGAATCCAGAGACTTGGATAGCAGTTCCTTGCCCCTGCTACCCTTCATCCCAGCTAGACTTTCTGATGAGCTCCTCTGTCTCCACTATGCTGTTCTCTATTTTATGTTCTATCTTCTAGAGGAGAGTAGAATATATTGTCTCACATTTGGGTAACTTCTAGTTGGAAATGGAAAACTTTTCCTGGATTAGGATCTGAAATACCTAAGTACTTTGGGCTGGAAGGTAAAACTGGTCTTTTTAACTATTCACTCTTACTTTCCAATTCCAATTAGTTGCCATCTCCTGATGGAAGCCAAACTGGTCTACTAGCTGTTCATTGTACACAAAATCCCATCTCCTGATTTAACATTTCCAAGTCCACTCAAAGAATTTAGGAAGCTTGGTTGGAATTTTGATAACTTCCAAATCTCAAGAGGTTTAATAGGATATTGAATCTAAGAGGGCTAAGGATGTTACCTAGTACTGCCCTTACCTGAATCCAATGCAATCCAACAAACATTTCTTAAGCGCTTATAATTACTAGACAAAGAGATACAAAGAAAAATAAAACCTGTTCTCAACAACCTTACCTCTTGCTAGCACTTATTTTTCATGTGATTATACTTCCTCTTAAGATATTCTATATTTTCTGTATATTTATCATTTTCCTGCCAATAAGTTCTAAATTTTCTTCTACCAACTAGGTTGGGAACAGACACTGTTTTCCCTGGTCATGTCCCTAATCTATATATACTTTGATTTGGTGACCTTATAAATTCCCATATATTTAACTATACAATCTAGTCCATCCAGTACCCTTCTCTCTCCTGAACTGTAGTATCAGGTTTCCAATGGCCTTCCTGATTTCTCCATCTGGCTGCCTTATAATGAATATCAAACTCAACTTGAACAAAACAGAACTCATCATCTCCCTCCTCCTCTCCTTGTAACATCTCTATTTTTGTCAAAGGCATAAAACATTCTTCCAGTCACCCAGGTTTGAAAAGTAGGAGATATTTCCAATTCTACTTTTACTTTCTGTATCCAATCAATTACCAATCCATCACTGCATCAAATTGGATTTTTTGCCATTCCCTGTACATGACAGTCTATCTACTACCTTTGTTTTCTTTTACCAGCTTTTGCATAGGTTGTTACCCATATCTTTCAAATTACTATCTAATTATAATATTTCTATAGTCTTTATTATTGTTAACCACCCCATCTCTTATTTATTCACACTCTCCTGGTTCATCTATTCCTCCAATCACCTTTCTCACCTATATTGTTGCTTCAATAGCTTAAACTCCCAGTCCCTTAACTGGGGAGTTTTCCCCAAGGTGCAGACCTGGACCTTCCCTTGTTTCTCTAAAACCCCTTTCTTTGTCCTTTTGCTCTCAAGAATTCCCAGCTATCATTGCAGACGACCCCAATTCTATATATAGCCCCAACCTTGAACTCTTTCCCAAATTACAAATCTCCATTTCTGACTGTCTACATGGTATTCCTACTTGGATGTCACACTTAAATTTATCACGAACAAGACAAAGCTCTCTCACAGAATTTGTTCTTTTTTACTAAACTATTTTTGTCAGGTCCACCATCTTTGCCTCTTCCTCTCTTTCTCTTTTCATAGCTAATAATTTGTGAGGTCCTGATGATTTTCCTTTAGGTAACAGCTCTTGCATTCAATTCTGGGGAAAAACAAAATCCATTCTCCTCACATAGTATTCTGCTCTCTGACCTTATTTTGATCTCCTTTTTGCTCCTCAAGCCTCATCTACTCAGTGTCCTATAAAATTGGCAAATAATGATGTGTTCTCTGCTTTGGACTTGCAGCCTATTTCCTGGCAAAACAGTAATATCTCCATCTATTGTGGAAGCCTAAGCATTCATTCCTCTCACTCAGATGCTGAATACTATTGCCTAATATCATGAGGCTAAATTCCAGAATTATTCAAAAAGTTCCGATTATTTCCAATTAGAGAAGAAAAAGGAAGAAAAAGAGGGTTTATAACCTGGCCTTTATTATTTCATATAAGGATCTGGCCAGATTCATGGTTTCTCCAGGAGACCTTACTAGGATAGCAGAAAATCATGGAATCACAGCATTTTAAAGGTGAAAGAAAATTCAGGAATACTTGAAAAAGAATACCCTTTATAGAAGTGTTATCAATCTTAAATAGAAATGATTCTGGTGAGCCACATGTTGACTTAAAAAGCCCCTGAAAATTAACATAAATAACATTGTGCTATATTTTTATTTCTTTTATTAAACATTTTTCAATTATATTTTAATCTGATTCCCCAACGCATAAGTTTTGCTGGCGCCCCTGCAGGCCCTGTAAGCCTTTATAACATAGCTAACAAGTGGATCTCCCACCTTTATTTGAAGATCTCCAGTGGAAGGTGGGAGAGAAAAGGCCACTACCTATTGCCCCTTTCCCCTACCCCCAAGACATCACGTAGGAAGTTCTTCCTGGAATCATGGTCTTAAATTTATGGTCTTTCAACTTTTATCCACAGTTCCTAATTCTAAGGTCTAGAAGAAAAAGCCTACCCCATCTTCCAGGTGACAATCTTTCAAATTACTTGAAGACAACTAACATTTTCCCTCTCATTTTTCTTTTCTACAAGCTAAACAACCCCACTTATCTTGATGCTCTTCATAATCCTGGATGCCTTATTCTGAACATTCTCTAGACCTCCTTAAATACTTTTGTTGCTTCTAAATATAACAGCCAGCCCTAGGGAGGCAGAATAAGAGAGGTTCCTTACAAAAAAATAAAAAAAAAAAACTTCTTCCTAGAGTTGCCTCCAATTAATAGCATAGAACTGCCCTGTGACCATCACATCCTCCCTTTCCCCATAATGATGCCTTTGTATGTTGTTACATTTAGTCCTCCTTTACCATTTATGTGAATGATTCCATATTTGCTAACCCCAGCAAAAGGTATCATATCTTCTTATTTAAACTACAGCCTTCATTGGATTAGAATGGTCTTCTTATTTCTTTTCTGGCTCTTTAGCTCTCTCTCTGGACTTTTTTATTTCTACCCTAAATGCCTTCTCACCCTGGAGCAGCTTCTGACCCTGTGGTTTCCTCCTGCCACAAGTGAGTTTCTGCCCAGAATTTCTATTTTTCCTAAGCATGTTATGGTCCACTCCTGAGTTAATAGACTTGTACATTTTGTCCTGGGTGGATATCTTCTCTCCCTGACCTTTTCATCTCCCTTCTCTGTATTGTCTTTGCTCATTGGAAAGTGAGTTCCTCGGATCCAGCCATTCTGGAGAACAATCTGGAACTATGCTCAAAAAGTTATCAAACTGTGCATTCCGATCCAGCAGTGTTTCTATTGGGCTTATACCCCAAAGAGATACTAAAGAAAGGAAAGGGACCTGTGTGTGCCAAAATGTTTGTGGCAGCCCTGTTTGTAGTGGCCAGGAACTGGAAACTGAGTGGATGCCCATCAATTGGAGAATGGCTGGGTAAATTCTGGTACATGAATATTATGGGATATTATTGTTTTATAAGAAACGACAAGGAGGATGAGAAAGGCCTGGAGAGACTTACATGAACTGATGCTGAGTGAAGTGAGTAGAATCAGGAGATCATTGTTCACAGGAACAAAACTATACGATGATCAATCCTGATGGACGTGGCTCTCTTCAACGAGATGAACCAAATCAGTTCCGTTTGTTCAATAAGGTAGAGAACCAGCTACACCCAGTGAAAGAACTATGGGAAATGAGTGTGGATCACAACACAGCATTTCTACTCCTTCTGTTTTTGTCTACTTGCATCTTTGTTTTCCTTCTCAGGTTATTTTTACCTTATTTCTAAATCTGATCTTTCTTGTGCAGCAAGAAAACTGTATAAATATGTATTCCTATATTGTATTAAACATATACTTTAATATATTTAACATGTATGGAACTACCTGCCATCTAGGGGAGAGGATGGGGGGAAGAAGGGAAAAGTTAGAACAGAAGGTTTTGCAAGGGTCAATGCTGAAAAATTACTCATGCATATGTCTTGTAAATAAAAAACTAATTAAAAAAAAAAAAACAAAGTAACAACATGTTTCAGAGAGTTAGATCACAGAAAACAGAAACCAGGGTTGGTTATAGAACAATGTTTTTCATAGTAACATATTGTTTTTAAGATATATAAGCAACATGATTTCTCTCAATAAACAGCTCTGTTGAATTATCAGCCAAAAATATGTACATTTGTAACCTATATCAGATTGTTTATTATTTGGGGAAGGGGGAAGTAATGGAGGGAGAGAGAAAAATTTAAAACATAAAAACCTTACAAAAATGAATGTTGAAAATCATCTTTAGGTGCATTTGGGAAAATAAAATATTATTGAGGAAAAAAGTAAGTTCTTGAGGGAAGGAAAAAAAATTTTTTTTTAATTTCCATATTAGTCATGTTGTAAAGAAAACATAGACTAAGAAAAAAAATGAAAAAAAAAATGAAGTGACAAATAGCATGCTTTGACCTACATTTGGACTCTATTAGTTCTTTTTCCAATGGTGAATAGCACTTTTCATTATGAGTTCTTTGGAATTGTCTTAGGTCATTATATGGTGAGAAGAGTTAAGTCATTTTCAATTGATCATTTCAATTGAACACATTATTCTGTGTACAATGTCATCCTGGTTCTGCTCACTTCATTTTGCATCAGTTTGTGTCTTTCTAGATTTCTTTCTGAAATCATCCTGCTCATTAAAGAGTCTTTCCTTTTACTTGCATTTGTATTCCCAGGAATTAGAATAGTATCTTAATAAATGCTTCATCTATCTAGCTCTAGCTTCAGAGTCCCTAATATGGTCGTGTCCAGCATAATCATGCTATAAATATTTGATGATGATGATGACATTTAATAACAGAAGACTTGGAATTTTAGAATGAGTTTGTGCATGGTCAGTCAATTTCTGACCATAGTCATAAGGTCATCGCATTCAATTCACAGAGCCACATTTTAAGAGTGACCTTGGCAAACTGGAGTATTGTACAGAGGTTGTTGAAAGTTCTCTAAATCGTATCATGTAAAAAAATGACTAAAAGAATTGGAGAGGCTTAGGTTACAAACAAGATGACATGAGAGCTGTTTTCAAATATCTGAAGGGCTGTCATTTTGGAAGAAAGATAAAACTTACTTTGTGTCTAGAGAGCAGAACTAGAACTAATCGTTACAGAGAGATTTCGATTCAAGCTAATGTTTGAAATATCTAATAAAGGAATGGACTGACTCATCATATAGTGAGCTCCTTGTCACTGGAAATATTCAAGAAGCTTGTTACCTGTGAGAGAAAGTGGATAAAATGATTGCTAAAATTTCTCTCAAAGAGTTTGATTCTATGATGATTTTACACTGTAATTACAATCCTTGTTATTCCATGCAATTTTGGTACAATTAGTCTTTTATTCTTACTGATATTTTAATTATGAAACAATTGGGCAAATTATATGCTAATAAAGTTAAAATGCAAATCACCATTTGTTCTGGTACATTTTAAGACAGGACTACAGCACTGGTAACAGGTTAAGGAAGAAAATATTCGAGGTGGGAACAGAACTGATACAGATATGGATGATGAAAAATAATTCCAGACAATGTATGCAAATTTGGATGCTCTAACAAACAGCTTGCCCTGGAAAGAAGTGATGTGTGAAACAAAACCCAGGGAAATGGTTAGAATAGACATTTTTGCTGCCTGGTTTCCCTAAACTGGTCTGTCCTGAACCCTGTAGTTTCAGATGAGCCCCATTTTCTTGGGCTCCTTATCCATGTGTCCTTGGCAAAGTTATCTAGCTCCCAATGTTGTTATGAGAATAAAATGAGACAATATTTGTAAAATCACTTTATAAATAGTAGCTATTATTATTCTATACCACTTTCTTCACAAAAGAAGTCAAGCCCATTTCCCCATTGCCAAAATCTGTAGCCAGAGGAAGAAAAAAAGGAAGAAATTTAAATGAATGATAAACGGTAGAAATTCTAGCGTTGTTACCCTATTTCACTTTTCAGTAAATCTAGCAAAGCTTATCCCCAATCCAGTGTTCTTTCTATCAAATTATTCTGTCTCTCATTAATCACCATAACTAATGATGTTCTGGCCAGGTATTTAGTTCCTCATCCCTGGGAGCTTATATAAATGACCGCCAAAAAAATATTGCCCAGGGTTGAAAAAAAAACAAAACAAAACAAAACTTTAGCTCTAAAATTTGACTCTCTTGGATTGAGTGCTATGGTTCAAGTAAGTACTTCCCAAATCCATTGTATGAGCCAAACATTTCCCGGTTTGCTTAAATTGAGCTAAAACGAGGCAGGTAAAGGAGACATAGGAACTATCAGCTAACTCCCTACTCCATCCCTTGGAATTAAAACCCCTGTAGAAACAAAAAAACATCAGCACAAGAAGTGTAAGTAAAGAAAGTAAAATCATTTACTCCAAAACCCTTATGTTACAAATAAATAAGAAAGACGAAGGAATGTTTTAAAAGCTTATTACATGTCAGAGAGAATGATTGTTAAATTTCTCCCAACCCAAAAAGTTTGATTCTATGAAGATTTTATACTATCATTACAATCCTTGATACTCCATGCAAGTTTGGTGTAATTAGTCTTTTATCCTTACTAATATTTTAATCAGGAAACAAATGGGCAAATTATAAAGCCAATAAAGTACAAATGCTAATCACCAATTGTTCTAGCACAAAAGGGCTTGCCATGGTCACACAGTCAATGAGAAGAACCAAAAGTAGGATCCAGGTCTTCTGACTCCAAACCCAGCTCTCTTTCCATTATCCTATGCATTCTGACCTTAGGTAAGCCTAGTTCTCAGTTTCCTTATTTATAAAAACAAAAATAATAATTCTTAAATTGTAGAGGGCCACAGACAGTGGAGGAACTCTGGGTGAGGTATAAGACCCTTCAACCCAGAGGGAACCTGCTCCCCATCTCCCCTAAGATCTCTCCGCCTTCCTAAGAAGTCAGGGGCCAGTGACAACCTATGTTGTGATTGAAGCAGAGTGATACCAGGTGGCAACTACATACAATAGCAAGTTGTTCATGTGGTCCCACGGGTGCAATATATACTGGGTATATGCCCAGGGTTGCTTGGTTATATAAGGGTATGAGGGTATATAAGGGGAAAACCTTGGAATAAATGCACTCCATATTTCCACCCTTCTCAGGAGTCCCGCCTTATCACTTCTCCACTAGGAAGGTATATTTTAATCACTCTGGTGTGGGGGCTCTAGAAAGCACAATTCATTTTGTCACCCCAATTTGGGGGTTCTAGAAAGCACAGTTCGTTTTGTCACCCCAACTTGGGGGCTCTAGCAAGCAGGACACAACATTAAATTGTCTACCTAAATGAATAGTTGTAAGGATCAAAAAGGAAACTGTCTAACGTTCTGTGTAAACCAGAAAGAGCTTCATAAAGAGAAGGAACTAAGCCTTTTTCTCCTCCTCATTATTCCTACATCATCTTCTGATTTCCTGGTGTTCTATGCTCAACCACAAATAAGAACAGCCACGGTCTAGCTCTTAATTGTTGGAGTTGGGAGTGGGGGTGGGGAGTGACTAAGTAGAAAGAGCCAAGAAGTCAGGAAACTAAAGTCCTGTCCTGCCTCTGCTTTTGAGCCAGACCACTTACTTGTGAAGCTTTGACCACTTTGAGAGCAGTCTCTATGTCCCCACTGTGTCATAAGCAGTATGGAATAGATCATGTTTAAGGTCTCTTTTGGCTTTAACATTCTCTGTTTCTATTTTTCCTATCAACAGCCCAAAACCAGTGTCAGAGACACCAACCATTACAGTAAGTCATGAACACCCTTTCTTCCCCCAAATCCTATAGTTTCCCTTCCCCCAGCCTCGCCCTCCAAGACTTTCAGAGTTTTTGTTTCCTCTTTAATAGGCTGTGATATCATCATGAGTAAGCTGTTGTGCAGGGGACTCCTGACATTAGGCTGGAAGCTATAATTACCGAGTATATAATTTGGTTGCTAAATTGATTGTTTACAAAGGTATATGCGATGAAATCACAGTAGTGGAAGAGCAGGAGACAAGAGGCAGATTTGGGGTGGAGGTTGCTCCTCACCTGCCTCCTCATTTCCAGCTCCTGCTGCTGAGCACACTGGCTTTGACCCCTGAGGGTCACCTGGGTATTATTTTCTGTGACGTCAGGGAAATACCTGCTCTTCCTCACTCAAGTTTCATCTGAATAATAAATCCCTCCAGGAGAGAATTCATCTTTGGCACAAATTCTGTTAAGTCACAATTCCCTAGCCTGAGACTGAAAGAAAAAATGGATAGAGTATTGAATAAGCTCCAAATTGCCCCAATCCTACCCTAACCTTACTACACACCAAAAGCTTTGGGCTGTAAAAATAAACAGGATAGTAGAGTTCCCTATGCCCTCCTGATACTCCATCAGATACCAAGTCTTGTTACAAATTCCATGTCAACATTTCTTATTTGCATACCTTTATCTTTCCTCACATCCTAACCACTCTAATTCAGGCATCACCTATTGCCAGGATTATCACAATTGCCTCCTAATTGGTTTTTTGTTTCCAGTTTCTTCCCTCTATAATCCATCCTCCAATCAATCAATCAACAAGTACTTATTAAATGCCAGCCAGGTGCCAGGTATTGTGCTAAGAGCTGGAAACGCTAGTACAAAAGATGAAACAAGCTCACTAAAGCAGACCACAAATGTATATATAAGTGTGTATTTGTGTGTGTGTATTTAGACAAATAAATAAATGAATATGTCTATGTATAACTGGAATAAATATAAACTTAATAAATTCAAATGTATCTTCCCAAGACATGGCCCTGACCATGTTCAAGAAGCTTCAATAACTCCCCACTGCACTTAGGATCAAATTAAGATCCTCTCTTTGGCATTTGAAGTCCTCTGTAGTCTGAGTTGCCTATTTCCCAAGGCTGATTACACATTATTCACTTCCTGTGCTCAGTGTTTCTAACCAGAGTGGCTTACCTGTTCCCCTCATATGACATTCTGTGTCTCACCTCCCAATCTTTGCAGAGACTGTCACTCATACCTAGAATGCTCTCCTCAGCTCCTTCAAGGATTAGCTCAAGGGCCAACTCCTTCAAGAAGCCCTTTCTGATTCACTCAGTTACTATGAGGAACAGTGATGTTCCTTATCACTAGTATATTGCTGTATATACAACCATGTCTTGACCAGTGGTTCTCAAACTTTTGTTTTCAGTATCTTCATGTTGTTAAAAAACTATCAAGGATCTGTTCAAAGAGTTTTTGTTCACATTGGTTACATTTATAGTTATTTACTATATTAGAAATAAAAAATAATTTTGAATTTGTAGACCTTCAGAAAGGGTTTCAGAGACCCCAACAATTCTTTGGACTACACTTTGAGGACCACAGTGGTCTTGACCATGTTTACTGTAGGAATCACCGAGGATAGGAACACACATATGATGACTTACCTGCTAACCAGACTGAAATTTCTCAGTCATCTCTTCCTTGATTCCCCCCCACCCATAGTTTGGCACTTTTGCTCTGAAGTTAGGACTGCATAAGAGGTTGATTTAATCTTGAAAGTCCACCCTTTCTACCTTTGGATTTGTGGGAATATGGCATTTAAAAAGGCTCAAGACATAATTTCTGGGAAATTGAATTGTATTATTAATAATATAATAATTGTATTATTATTAATAATGTCAGCATTTTAATGAAAGGATGATCATTTGGCTATCTCTTAGACCAAAGATAATCCTGGTGGTGGCTCAAAGCTTACATGTTCTTTTGGAAGAAGAATGTTCAAAAGGATGGTAACCAACTCTGATAGGCTGACAATTAAAGGGAGGTGAACATTACAAAGAGAAATGGGATTACTCCAAAGAGGGGCTGAGAGTGACATGTCACCCTTGGACTGAGAGACTATCTACACCCAGACTGCCTCCAGCCTTGGATAATGCAGACAAAAGGGTCTATCTCCATCCAATTTTGATTGAATAGAATTCACCTTAGACAATAGAAGACACCTTAGACACCTTAGATTTAATATAGTACATATAGAAAACTCCTTGAGAGTGATAGCAAACCCAGAGTAGACACCTTACATAAAATAACCCCATTGTCTCATCTTAGACAAGAGATCCCTTGTAAAGTTGGGTGGGGTCACATAGAGGAGAAGGGTAGCTCAATCTTCTGAGACAAATCTTGAAATAAAGATGGAAAAAACGGGGAACTCTGAATCTCCCCAAATCATTAGTTATTAATAATCATTTTTCTCAAGAAGAAAGAGAGAAGCCTTGTAAACTGGGAAATATGAAGGCTTTGCCACCATTAGAAAGAAGAAATTTCACCTCCATCCATACTACTTTGGTTCTAGAAGTTATTGCTGCTTACTTCATACAGACAGTTCTATCATATCTTACTCTAAGATAGTATCTCTTTAACTCACTTTCCTCACTCCATAGTTCCAAGAGAAGCAAAGGATGAGCCATATTTAAATATTTAATTTAAATTGTTAAATTGATTGTTAAATTTTTCCCATTCCAAAAGGTTTGATTCTATGATGATTTTATGCTGTTATTATTTATAATCCTTACTACACCATGCAATTTTGGTGAAATTAGTCTTTTATTCTTACTGATATTTCAATTATGAAACAATTGGGCAAATTATATGCCAATAAAGTAAAAATGCTAATCACCAGTTGTTCTAGCACAGAGGGGAAGTGGCTTGCCCTGTCCCAGTTTCAAAGTTAAAGTGGTCTCCCCTGGGATCAAAGACCAGGACACAGGGAGATAGATTTCTGTTCAAGCCAGCAGACTTCCTACCTTGTTGCTCATCTTCTTGGTGACAGCTGGAGGAGGTATAGCTAAGATACCACCGTTCAGATGTTTCAGTTACGTACTACTCTTCATGACCCCGTTTGGGGTTTTCCTGGCAATGATACCGGACTGGTTTGCCATTTCCATTTCCAGTTCATTTTACAAATGAGAAAACTGAGACAAACAGGATTAAATGATTTGCCAAGAGTCATACAGCTGGTAAGTGTCTGAGGCCAGATTTGAACTCAGGAAAATGATAGCCACTCTATCCACTGTGCCATCTAGCTATGGTATATATCCTACATTTTATTTCTTTGTAACATGTTGCATCTTCCTTGTAGAATGTAATCAGGCAAGGGTATCCCACTATATATTTTAATGCACGTGTGAGTATGGAGTAAGTACTTAACATCATTTACATGTTGATTGACTGATAGTTTGCCGACTGGAAAATCAGCCCAGCAGTAGTGAGCTAATTAGTTTGACAAACTCAGAAAGAAAATTATATATTATATTACATATTAGGCCAAGTGGTTAGATTATTTGATCTTTTTGCCCACAATATAACAGATAATATTTCGAACTTACTCATCCAAGTTGAGTATAAACTCAAGAAAAGAATGAAGATTAACTAGTCAGAAGGCTGGAAAAGAGGAAAAGTGATTCCACTCAAAAAAACAACCCCATTCCACCAAGATGATGCTCAGTCCCCATACATGCTAGGTAGCACAGGTCAGGAACTCAATAAATTAAAAAGGAAAAAATGATGAAGAAAATAGATTTAATATAGTACATACTCCTTGGGAGTGATAGCAAACCCAGAGTAGAATCTTCACTAGACTTACGCTGTGGCTTCTTCTTATTTGATGGAGACACATGTTAACTTATTCAATGATATTGTGAATGATTTGTGGCTGGAAGTTCACATAAATATATACAATATAACGAGAGAAATAAGAGTATTTGAAAAGATGCTCACCCTCCATTCTCTGTTTCTGAAAAAACATTGGCGCATCTTTCTCTTTATCAAGGTCAGCTTTTCTACCTACACTCTTGATCTCAAACTCCCTTCTGTTTCTCTCTAATCATAGGATCTAAAATCAGGGGTCCTCAAACTTTTAAAATAGGGGCCAGTTCACTGTCCCTCAGACTGTTGGAGGGCCGGACTATAGTAAAAACAAAACCTTTGTTTTCTGGGCTTTTAAATAAAAAAACTTCATAGCCCTGGGTGAGGGGGATAAACGTCCTCAGCTGCTGCATCTGGCCTGCGGGCAGTAGTTTGAGGACCCCTGCAGATGGAAGGAAACTTATAGAGCACCAAGTGATCATCCAATCCACTCATTTTACAGATGAGGAAACTGAGGTACAAGCAGGCTAAAATGACTTGTCTGATATTGCATAAATAATAAGGATTTTTATCTAGGTTCCCTCATTCCTACACTCTTTGCACAGTCTTTTCTAGCTCTACATTCTCAGTCTAATGGGTCAAACCTTTTCATTTTCAATTGCTGCTTTATCAGGAGAGTTTACATCCCCTTCCTATCAAAACTTCTGCACCAAGCACAGCCCATTTCTTAGTTATATGTAGTTCCTGAAGAAATCCCTTACATAAATATAAACTATGTAATCCCACTTTACCTCTCTCAGCTTCAGTTTCATCATCTATAAAATGGGGAAGATAATACCTGCCTCATTGAGATTGTTAAGACGATCCAGTAGGATAATTTGTGTAGAATGTTTTTACAAACCTTAAAGCATTACATAAATGTTAGCTAGTATTATTTTAAACTAAGAAAAATTTTTTTAAAAGCACCTTTTGAGCTCATAGGAGAACTTAATGAGTCAGTTCTCATTCATAATCTCCATCATGTATAAAATAGGATATTTTGGATATATCCCCCTGAAGCTTAGTTATTTATATAAGTCCTGAGAGACCATTATAAGGCTGTTACATCTATAAGAGAGTCCTGCTTTTTTTTTTGCATGAATCACAAAGATAAAATTACAATGTGAATCCAAAGTTGGCTACATGCTTGAGATCTACATGTGTTTTCTGATCCTCACATCTCTTTAAAATAAATATGATGAATAAGGGGCAAGGCAATCACAGCTGTCTCCATTTGCTTAAGGCACTAACAAGATAATAGCCTGATGAATTGACAGAAGAAAAGGTTAATGGTTAATACCTAACACACACACTAAGAAACCCTTTCCCCCATCAGTCCCCACACTCTGGTGGGGCTCCACAACCCAAACCATAGCATTGTGTCTCCTGTAGTCACTATTATTCGAGGCAACAAGCAATAATACTAATCTCTTTCTTCCTCCTCTCTCCCTCACTCCATCCTTTGTAGAAAAGGCAGAAGTCAAAGAAATAGAGAATCTTGATCTGTCCAGAGGAGGAGGAGCAGAGCTGGATAATGTGGTCTGTTGTAGGAATGCTCTGCCAATGGGTGGAACTGAGGGAACTGGAAGAGGTACCACCATGGGGACTCTGCCATCCTGAAGGAAAGGGGACTGGCCTTCAGCTGGGACAATTCTAGCTTCCCTTCATTCCTCAATCACTTTGAAGCAAAGACTGAGGCGAATAAAAAAATGAATTTCCCCAGTATGAGATAACTTTGAGATCCATCCCCCGGTGACTCTACCATGAAACAGGAAAGAGTCAAAAAGTAAGTGATAAAAGAATATAAAGGGGGAAAAAAAGAGTGAAAGTTTCCAAAAATCTCCTGAAAGCTCAGAATAAGTTGTCATTAAAGGGGTCATTGACTGTCATTATCTATTTTGGAAGATAAAACTAGAGAAAATAAATTTAAATCACAACAAATTCTTCAAGTTAGGCATAAAGATCTCTCTAACCTTAAGCACCACAGGATATTAAAACTTGAAGGGACCTAAGAGATTTAATTCAGATCCCGAATTTTATAGATGAGGAAATCAAAGTCCCAATTGCTTGATAATGTCACATATTGAGTCGGTTTGAGTCGGTCACATATTAGCCAGAGCTAATATTGCTAAATTCTACAGTGTTGTATAAAAGTAGAAGGATTTAGCTGGAATGTTGTAAGAATAGCATAGACGCTACATCTTGGGAAGTTTAGACAGAGCCTTGCTCAAAGTCAAGGAGAGAACCAAAATAACCTCTTAATAATGCTTTAATCCTAAGGATTTGCTAGAAAGGATCCCAAATGGCACAAAAGCCCTCTGTGGAGAGGCTGCACATGACTTCTTGTTCTCTGGGCTCATGAAAACAGCTGCAGAATACTGTGGCCTATTCACCTATCCTATGGTGAGTGAGCAAAGGCCCATCTGGGCGTGCTGGGCCAAGAGAGCATTCCCAGGCTTCTTGGCTGACTTGCTCGGCAATCAGTCTGCTACAATTTCCAAGTTGTCTCTCCAGAGTCACAATATCATTAGACCCCAAAGCACTCATGTGGACCATTTTCACCGTGCCACAAATTCTTGTACCGCTTGGTACTGCTTGGGAAAATGAAATCCAAGAGTTGGGTCTCTTCCTGTGTGGCTGGCTGGCTTTCTGACTCCTGAGACATTCCCCTGATTTTTGTTTTTTTTCATTGAGGGGCAGACAGACTCCTAGCTCTTCCACTTAGTGTCTTGTCAATAATACTATAAGCACTTCATATCCTAGGGTGATTGGATCATTGATTAAGAACTAGAAGGAACTACAGAGATAATCCAGATTAATCCTTTCATTTTATAAATGAAGAAACTGAGCTCCAGAGATTAACTCATTTGATTCAAACCCAAATCTCCTGATTCCAAATCCAGAGCTCTTTCCACAGCTTTACCTGTAAAATGGGTCTCATTTATGACTCTATAACACATCTCACAATAAAGCTTGGAGAATCAAATTAGTGTATGTCAGGGTATTTTGCAAACTTATCCTGTTCGGGTGTTATGATTATCATAGAGGGATTATAAAAATCAATTCTTTTCATCTCTGATTCCTATGATCTTAAGATGCCCATAGGATAATTGAATATTGACCCAAAAGAAGAAGGAAATAATAGCAACTAATCAATACCTAGATGCCCAGCAAATCTTTCAGCATCCAGGGGATTTCCCCATTCTGTCTGGGCTCAGTTCCCCACTCCTTGAAAAGTGTCTCCCACACAGAAAACAGTCTGTAGAAGAAAAACTCCACCTGGAGCCAGGAACTCGGAGTGGAGTGGTCTTGGGAGGAAAAGAGAGTAAAAATAGAAAAGTTAGGTCTTTTTCTTCCTTGTCATGTTTCCGTCAGCAAGATCAAGGGAATGCAGCTCTACTCTGTGACACCCACAGTGTATTGGGAGGAACAGATGAATTAAAATCTTCTAAAGGAACGTACCTGTGCAGCTCCATCCTTTGATTGTATAGCACCTGACCTTAATTAAGTCAGGCACAAACCAGAGCGGCACCTGGCCGGGGAAATCCGGCCCATGCTCCCTTGTGGAGTGGTGTTCTGCCCATTCTCCCTTTTCCTGACTGGGTGCAGGGAAAAACCCAAGTGATGGTTCCTCTCCATAAAGAGAAGTTATTTATCATTTCACCCTAAGGTAAGGGCTTTGCTCAGCATCTCTGGAGAAGGTGCACCTGGGAGGGTGGGGAAGCTTGTGGCAAACAGCAGAGGGGAACACAGAATCTCCAGCAACTTGGAAGAGAAAGCTCAAGGTCCCTTCAGAAGGCAAATATTGACTGATAGTGCAGCAGCAGCTCCTAATCCCATTTGTGACATAATAATAACAACCATCTCAACCTCACCTCAATTACGGCCTCCAAATGACACAGAGGGTCACTACAACAGACTGACTTCCTTATTTGAGTCAGCACGACGGCTGCACTTTGGATTGGAGAAAGAAAATACCAAGAATGACTGAAATGCATTTTTCTTTCCAGCCAAATCAGAGACAACAGCTGTAGATGGAGACATCTTGTTTCCTCCCTCTCTCCTGTGCCCCATCTAGCGTCCTCACAGGGGAATTGCACCGACAAACTCCAATTTCCTTCATTCAGCATCATTTGCCTAGGCTCTTGTTCAAAGACTAAATTGAATAGAAAGTCACGAGAACTAAGGAGGGAAAAACAATAGTATCTGTGTTCAGAAAGGTTCTTCAAAAGGAGCTGAGCCGGAAAGACTTCTATTCACTGGGTCCCAGGTAGGATTTTGTTTGAGCCAACCAAAAACAAATGGCTCTCCCACGTTGAGGCACCTTTACAAAAGGTATTGAAGCTCCCTTTGTCGGCAGGCAGCGGCTGCTTATTGCCGCAAATAAATCACTGAACAATTTGCGCAGGGAACAGAGGACTCATTTCAAGGAAAAAAATGCACAGAGATAAAAATGGTCTGAGCCCCAGGAACAGGTATTTTCACAAGCTCAATTGTTAGCACACTTCCCTAGCTCTTGAGGAAACATGTCTTAAGGCAGGGATGACAAGTACATGCCATAAAGCTACTGCATCCCAGGTGAATTGGTTGGGGAAAGAAACAAGAGAGAGAAGAACTCCGAGATAGGGTAGCTCTGAACTGCCAGATTGTATGGGAATCTGGGGGTGGGGGGGGCACGCAAAAGCCTTTGTTCTCACACTTAAGCCAAGAGGGCAGAGCAACTATTTCAGCTAAAACTAATGAGCTAAGTGGTAGGACTCATTCCACCCAACGAGCTCCAGATTCCCTTATAGTTCTAAATAGGAAACTCCGAAGGTTCTCCTTAAGGGAGCCTGAAATTTTTCTCCCTTGTGCCAATTAATCACTTAACAAGCATTTATTTAGCTCTTACTATATGTCAGGCACTAGGATAAGTGCTGGAGATGCAAAGTGAAACTGCCCCCACCATCAAGTGGGCAAAGAGACAACACAAATAAAGATACGTGTATATAAAAAATAGATATAAGGCAAATCCAGATTTATTCGACAAAGTGTTTGTTAAGCACCCACTAAGGAGATGCAAAGAAAAAGGGAAAAGTCTCCTGTCCTCAAGGAACTTATATTCTAGGGGGTGGATGTGTATGTGAGAGAGAGAAAGACAGAGAGTAGAGAAAGATACAAAGAGAGAGATAGAAACAGGAGAGAGAAAGAGAGAGAGAGAGAGAGAGAGAGAGAGAGAGAGAGAGAGAGAGAGAGAGAGAGAGAGAGAGAGAGAGAGAGCCGAAAAAGCAGAGACAGATAGTCAAAGACAAAGAAAGAGACAGTGATAGAAAGAGAAGGGGGAGAAAGAGACAGAGAGACAAAGAATGTGTAGGAATATATAAATGTAAATTTTGAGCTCTTAATTCTCTGTGCCTCACTGGAGTTTAAGTTGGCTTTAACACTGCATGGGCATGTGGCAGGGTTCTCAATAAATCCTGCAGTAATCCCTATAGGCTGAGGATAGGGAGCACAGAGATTTATTCCCTGGAGGAGCTCCCTTTATGGTGCCAGGATCATGAGCTCTGTTCTTAGACACAGATCTTTAGTTTTCCCCCAACGTTGTCAAAAGGTCCAAAATTTGACAAAGCCGTGTGTATTGATTCAATACACACAACTTTGTCAAATGGCACACATTTACCTCCAGCTTTCCTTGAATCCCCTACTAATTAAAATTGGAAAATTACTTCTGAATCAAAAATCATTAAGGGAAAAATAAATAAAAGGTAAATTCCCTTTTGAGGAATTGGGGAGGAGGGGACTCTGACTGGAAATTTTAAAAACATCAAACATAATTAATAGGAGTTTTAAAAAAAGACTTTCACCAAACCAGAGGTCCAACTAGGGTTGTCAGGGAGAGTTGTTTAAAGAGCATGAGCCACAGAACAGCTAGACTCCTTGGAACCAGAATGCCAACCCTGCTATTTCCAGGAGAGATAAATAGTGATGTGGAACCATTTCCTGCTGGGGAATCTCTTGGATGAGCCCTCAGAACAGAGCCTTGTTTGCTGCACTAGCCATTAGTGACTCTGTGACCCCTTTCAGAAGGGGCGGTAATAACAAGGCAGGGCATTTATGTCATGTCTGACATGGCCGAAGTGCCTTGTAATCCATCATTAGTTCAATCACAATGCGACCCTTCAAGACAGGTCAGCTGAATGATGATCCCTGTCCTCTGGCAGAGGAAGCCACAGAGGGGAGGCGGGCCCCCCAGGTTAAGCCAGCTAAGTCAGCGGCACAAGCCCTCACTGCTGAGGAGGGAGGCTGCAAGCTGCTGCCCGGGATGGAGGCCCGCCACTGGGCCCCCCACGCCCCCACCAAATCCCTGGGTCCACCTAGAAAGCATGGGTGGGAGAGGGCCAGATTTGCCCATCCCCGCCATTAGCCACCTCCTGCAGAGTTAAACACACCGAGGTAATTTATCCCTATTGTCGCATTAGAATCCCAGACAGTGCGGTCTTCCTGCGTCCCTCCCACAACTTCGGCTGGTCAGAGAGGGCCCAAAGCTCCCTCCAGTGGCAACCAAACCACACAAAAATGCGACCAACCCAAGCTGCCTTCGTTTCCTATTCTGGAGTTTCCGATTGGGCTCAACTTTAAGCAAACGAAACAAAAAGCAGTGGAAGGACTTCTCTGTTATCGCAGTCCTCTCCATCTGGACAGGGTGTCTCCAGCCATTAAAAAATAAGGCAGTTAGGAATAAAATGACAGGATCATGATAGGAAATAAAAGAGAAAGAAAATTCCATCTCCACGAATTCCTCCTAAAAGAGATTTTTTTGACTTATTTAAGGATTAAAAGCTAACGTTTATATTGCCTTTAAAATTTATGTTTTACATTGATCATAGGCTAGAGCTGGAGATCAGAGGCTGTCTAGTCCTGGTCAACTGCTTCACTTTAGCAATGAGGAAACTATGGCCAAAGGAAATTAGGTGATTGACCCTCATGTTCATAAAGGTAATAAGTTTCAGGGGTGAGATCTGAACCAAGTCCTTTGATCGTATGTTGTAACATGATGAATTCATATCTTTATCATCCTTGTTCTTATTACAATCACCTCCATTTTCCTTGTCCCAAAATTTCCAGGACTTTAGAATAAAATGAGCAAGTTAAAAATTACAACTTACATGCTTTAAAGAAAAAAAAAGATATATATATATATCAGAGAGCAAATTTTAATACATATCGTAAATTTCACAAAATCTCAAGCCAGGAGTTACTTTTAGAAACTTCTGCTAACACAATTGAATTAAATTGAAGGAGTATGAGATAACTATTATTTCATATCTCTTTTATTTTTAATTTTGTACAAGCAGCAACCTCATATACTGAATTTTTAAAACTGCCAAGAAACACCTTTCTGTGAGAACAATCTTAGTGTAGTTTTATCTTTTAGTTCCTTAATAAAATATATAAATATGCAAAAAGAAAAATTTGAGAATTGTACCTATATAAGTCAGGCAATTAGCTCTTCTGATGTTATATCTATCCTGTAATTTACTTTGCCAGGTTAGACATCTGTGCTGTTAATTATGCACACAGATCTATTACACAATATCCCCAACATGCCAAAGTAGAGGTGAGGTTTCAGGCACCACTGAAAATGGTTAAGAAAGAGAGAAGGAAGAAGAGAAGAAAAGAAATATCAATTTCTATTTCCTAAGCATTTGACCAAAATATATGCAAAACCTACAAAATTCAACTAATGTGATTTTGCATTTTTCTGTCCCTTCCACTCAATAAGAAACTCTAAAAATAATCATTCACATTTCTAAAGCCTTTTATAATTTGCAAGGAGATTTCTTTAGAAAAGCTGAGAGAGCATGTAGCACAAGTCACATTATCCCTATTTTATACATGAAAAAATTGAGGCTAAGTAAGTTTACCGAGTTATCCACAATTATACAGCTAATAGATGTCAAAGTCAGGTTTAAATTTAAGTCTTCTGATATTAAGTCTATGGCCTTTTCCTGACTTTCATGAAGGACTAAAATTTGATAAAAATATTATAATTTGAGCAACTTATAACCTAACTTAATTAAACTTGAAATCATAATATAGATTTAGAACTAGAAGGAAATTTATAGCTTATAATGTCCAGTCCTTTCATTTAAAAGATAAGGAAACTGAGGTCCAGAGAGTTTAAGCGATCTGACAAGATCACCCAGATAGTAAGTGACAGAAATGAAATTTAAAAAACAGATCTTTTGACTCTAGATTGAAAACTCTTTTCACTGTCCATTATGAATATTGCAAGGGACTTCAGAGATCTTCCAATCAATGATGCAGGCTGTTGTCATAGGAATAATGAGGATGGGATCTCTCCTGTTAAAAGGTTTTCAAAAGATAATGGGAAAGGATTTAGAATTACAGAACAAATTATTCCTGGAGAAGCCGTGCAGTGAAGAGTGTGGGATCTGAGACTCAGGGACTTTTGAGAGACCAAATGCATAGGACTCAAGGCCCAAGTAGCCCAAAAGAAACATTCTGAACATTTAGAGTCAAATTAGATAGGAAGTTTTGGCCAGCAGAATCTATTTCAGGAGAACTAGCCTCTCGTCACCAATACTGGAGAGAACATAACCGGGGGCTCAAGGAATAGGATTAGCAAAGATGCTCCTATCCTTTAGGGACCTCTAGAATGCTCGTGGGAAAATATAGCTGGCTACAGTGTGGTAGAATATAGCCAGAACAGTCACTACTTTAGATGAGGCACAAGATTTTTATCTGCCAAGGTCTTTTTGAATCCAAACTCTTGCCATAAAACATCTTAATTATTCTTCCCAGATTCGCTTCAGCTGCAAACCAAACCAACATGCAATCTCTCTTTATCTAAATCATAGGACCAAACATAGAACCCTGGGGGCACTCTCCTTTCCAATATAATAGCAACACATTGGTGTTTACTCTTGTGGTCTAGTAATTCAACCACCTCTCATTTCATCTAACTATAGTACTCTCTAGCCCACATTACTCCATATCTTCACAGAGACAAGGTAAGAAACTTTGTGAAATGTCTCATTAGAGTATCAGTAAACTATAATTATAGTTTTTTTCTGCCATACCAATTTAATAATCTTGTCAAAAAATGCTGGACTTTTGGGATCACTGTCTCTGTTTTAGACATGAGCTAGGAATCCTTTTAATAATGGAATTTAGACATGGAAGTCTATGCTTCCTATAGTGTTCTGTTTCTCTGTCTCTCTCTTTTTATTTTCTCTGTCTCTGTGTGTATGTATGTGTGTGTGTGTATTTCTTTCTGTCTCTCTCTGTCTGTCTCTCCTTACCTACCTCTCCTTCCCTTCTTCCCTCTCTCTCTCCCTCCTTCCTTCCCTCTTTCTCCCCCCTCCTTCTTTTTGAAAATAAAAATATTTTTCTTTCTTCTGTCCTATATGACCTCAATTCAGGAAACACTATTAAGGCCAGAAAAGATGCAAAATAAGTGAAAAGCAGAAATCTACTTAGAACCATTAATATAGAGATGGTTGTTTAAGTTTTGCTATTATGGAAAAAAATTTATTCTTTTTCCTGGTATGCCTATCTGGCTGATTCCTTTCTCCATTAGTAGTACCTGCCACTTATCTCATGATATGTTCAATTTTAATCATGAAAATTAACATATAATTCCAAACAATAGATATTCCAATTCCTGGGATTTGGACTTTGAATTATTCACAGAAGATTTTATTCCGGTTTTTCTGGTTTATGCATTTCAGTGAATGGCAGCAATTTGGCAGATCAAGGCAATGTGAAATTGTATGAATTCTCAAAAACTAGGCCTATTTGGGGGGTACAGATTACACCTACAATGATCAATCATGTTATTTTTTATTTTTACAATGAAACCTTCCCAATAAATAATGGCTACCTATTGCTGAACTTTCCTAGTGGGAATCATTTTATCTATGGCATTCAGCTCAAAGGGGCTCAAACTTGGGTGGGAAACTTTTCAAAAGATCCTACTATTGTTCCACTCAGGGCGTCAAATTGCTTTGAGTTTGCCCCTGCCAAACCTATTATAATGACTTACATTTATCCAGCACTTTTTATTCATCAGGATCCCACAGTACTCTCCAAATTCGATATTCAGGAAGGGAACATTATACCATTATTATGCAATCAACTTGGGGTGAAAGGTACAGCTAACAGTAGAGAGCAGTTAACAATTCAATGCACACATGAGCAAATTCTCCCATTCTAGAAGGTGGAGCAAAATAACTCTCCTTAGTTGGCTTCCAATAACTACTTTCTGGAAAGCAAAGCAATGTTTCTAGGGTGGGAATCTAAGATCCTTGCTGGAACTGATCCCAAAATGGAAAAGTAGAACACGAATCTCCCAAACGTTAATGTCTGATGTGTCCTGAAAAAACAACAGCAACAATTCAGCCCTTTTCATGTTACCTGCTCCCAATTAATTTAATCTTGAACTCCATTAAAAAAGATTTTGTGTCCAAAAGATGAGAGTCCTATCATATGTACTCTCTCCTCCTATAGATATATTATAGGATATAATGCTGCTGTCTCCAAGTAGTTGAAAGACTACCATATGGAAGAGGGGAAAAGGCAGTTCTCTTGAACATAAAAGGGTTGCACCAATGGGTATAAGTTACAAAGAGAAAGGACTAGCTTTGATTTAAAGAAATACTTGCTATTATTTAGAACTTTATAAGAGGGGAAGCTGCCTTTAAGAGGTAGCGGATTCCTCTGGATGGAAGTCTTCAGATGAAGATGATTGTTTATCGGGATAATTAATGGAAGGTATGTTATAGAGGGAATTCTTGTTCAGGAATGACTTGAACTAGATGATTTATCAGGTCACTTATAATTCTGAAATTGTATCATCCCAATCTTGGATTGATTCATTCTATGAAAGAACAAATGCACTTTGTGAAGATGGGCTACCCCACTTTCTCTCCAATGCCTATGTTTTTCTTGAAACTTTTCTCACCAAAATTTGCTCATGTCAAACCCAGTTTCATAGCATGACCATCACATTATATAGAATGTTAGAATGGGAGGAAATGAATCCAGGTCATCTTAATCCCAGTCTGGTTTTCTATCACCTAAATCCCAGTTCAATTTTCTATCATCTACACTGGGCTTCCTCTATACATTGACTTTTATTTGCTTTGATTTCATTACCTCATCACTACCATCCTCCATTCTGTGAAAGGGATATAGAACTGAAAGAGTTTTTAAAACTCAACTGACAGACTCTAAATGAGGAAACAAAAGTTCACAAAGTTTAGATGATTTGTGTAAGTTCATAAAGCTGGTTAGTAAAAGTAATGGGTCAGGACCTGGGTCTTCTAGTCATAGGAATCTTTCTGCTATATCTTTACCCAGCTTCCCAGGCTCTTTTCCTTTCCCCTCTTCTCCTAGTTCCCTTGGTTTTTCCCAAAGTCCCAAATGTACATCAGGGACTAAATCCTCCTTTATTGTCTAACAGAAACCAGTAGAAACCTGTCATAGAATCAGAGAAGAGATTGTGATAAGTTGGAAGAGCTACATATACAGCTGTAATTATTTTATCAGTAGTTGTGTTGCTGTCATGGAATCAGGGAAGAGGTTGTGATAAGTTGGAAGAGACACATATGCAGCTATAATCACTTTACCTGAAAACCATCTTCTGTGCAATGCATTTACTGCAACAATGGATTCAGCAATTGAGGAGCACTTCACATACATATTGCTCTGAGCTAAATTTTTGTCAACATAAATATGGATGACTCCTCCAGCCTTGTTACATTCTTCAACTACATTATCTTTGATCTCTGTATCCCAGCCAAGTACATCTTCCATTTTAGAGTTAAACATACTGGAAAGCTGGATACACTATGTTGCCATCATCATGTACTAGGAAATTATGCTGCTTTCTCTTGGGAATATGATCCTACATTTATAATTCAGAAATAAAATGCTATTATCTTTGTGTTTATTCATAATTCATACTATACACTAGATCAATGGTGTCAAACTTAAGCAAGCCACCTGTAAAACTCCTGAGTGCAGTCAAATCAGATTAGCTTGTAATGTGGAAATGTTTAACTAAATAAATAAAAATGCTACATGGATGATGTTGAGTTTCCATTTTCTAATTCAGCTTGTGTCCTACAGAGATCCATTTCTACTTAAGTTTGAAAACGCTGCTTTAGATATCCTTTACAAGATCCAAAGTTTCTAGAAATCATGAAGCCACAGGGAAAAAAAAAACCCTGATAGTTGAAGGAAATTAAAAATTGTTACATAAGTTATGAATCTACTTAACTATAGCCATCATCAAGAACCCAGTTCACCATTTTGTCCATGGGTACAATATGAGAGACTTTGGCAAATTTCTTGCAAAAATCAAAGTATTCTATGTGTATGATATTCCTTTGATTCACTAGTCAAGGAATCCTATTAAAGATGAACTTACATTAGCTTTTCATGAGTTCTACAAATCCACAAAAGCTTCTGAGATAAACAGTGTCCTATCAAAATACTCAATTTATTTAATCAACTATTCTAGAATTTTGCTCGAGAATAGGTCATCAGCATATAGTTTATAGATTAATTTTTAAAACTGGGCTCCAATTTCCTGGTACCACTTTTGCTATTCATGATTAGACTAGTAAGAATTTAATTATGAATCGTAGACTTTTCAATAATTCAATGAATATGTGACATCAGTGACATGGATATTAACTCCCAGGGGCCTCAATTAAGGGATAGAAAATTATGGCCCACAGGCCAAATCCAGCTAAGAATGGTTTTTACATTTTTAAATAGTTACATTTTAAAACAATTTTTAGCTGAGGGGCCATATAAAAATAGTGGCAGGATGGATGGATAGATAGATAGATAGTTAGATAGATCGATAGATAGATAGATAGCCCTTAGGCCATAGTTTGTCAACCCCTGATTTAGATCAGAACCCCTCTCTTCCTTTTCATTCGATATGACTTTGATTCATGTTCTCCTATAAATTCTCCTCACCAGTTCCACCAATATGCTAGAACCTTTCTCTAAATCTCGTGACATACATAGTTAACAAAAGCGAACACTGGTTTCCATTCATTTACCCCTAACCTTGCTATATGACTGAATGATCTCCTTTAATGATCATACATGTATTTGGTGATATTCTTATTGGGCCACTTCTCCTGTTCAACTCTTTATTTGATGATAATGATGATGGTGATGAAGATGATGATGATAGCTGACAGCTCTATCATGCTATAAAGTTTGCAAAGCACTTTATAAATATTGTCTCATTTGATCTTCATAAGGACCCTGAGAGGCAGGAGCTATAATTTACCTCTTTCTACAGTTGGAGAAACTGAGGCAAACAGAGTTTAAGTGACACACTGAGGATCTCACAGGGCAGACTTGAACTCAGACATTTCTGATTCCAGATCTAATATTCTACTTCCCCACCTACTTGCCCTATGATATGCTTCAGCCTCTTTACTCCCATCCCTAACTGTGTTTCTTTATTTCCCTTTGGGGGACCCAAAATTTCAGTTCTTCATAGACTATATATAGTTTTCTGTGACTCATCAGAACATCATCAGAATACTGATATAAAAAAAGATGAGCCTATATACCAGGGAAAAGCTTAAGGCTATTAATTCTACACTGTTCTTTTCTCTCAAGTCTCTTGGCCAATTATCCTCCTATCTCCAAATGTTTATTAAACATCTCAAACCGAACATCCCACAGACAGCTTAAACTCATCATGTCCAAAATGGAACTCATTATCTTTTCCCCCAAGAGCTCACCTCTTCCCAAGTTTCTCATTACTGTTAAAAGGCATTATTGTTCTCCCAAACATCCAGGCTTGAAACCTAAGTGCTTCACTCTTTCCCACCCCCATCTCCAATATATTGCCAAGATCTGTGGATTTTATTTTTATGACTCTTTCATACAAGTCCCTTCCTCTCCTCTGACACTGGTGTCCCCCTGGTACAGTCCTTCTCATCTATCCATTGTGCCATCTAGCTGCTCCTAAAATCCCATTTTCTATAAGAAATCTCTAAGTCTTCCTTAATACTGACTAGTGCCTTCCCTCTATGGATTATTTGTATTATTTATTTTTATATATGATATATTTTACTTTATTTTGTTTATTATTTTATATTATTTATCCTGCTGTAGTTTGTTTGCACATGGTTGTTTGCATGTTGTCTCTACCATGAGAATGTGAGCTTCTTGAGAGCAGAGTCTGTTTACTAACTTTCTTTGTATCCCCAGCACTTATCACAGTGTCTGGAACATAGTAAATGCTCAATAAATGCCTATTGACTGACTAAAAGCACTCCATTATTTCCCAGATGCAATCGAGCCCATTTTTGTTTTTAATTCTGGACCCAACTTACTGTCTGCTTATAGTACCTGACTATGATCTATGCCCTGGCAGATGAACTCAATAGTTATCCATCCAAGTACACATCATAATCTGGATAAAAGGAATTTATCAGAGTAGATGGTTGGGTCAAAGGTTTTTGTATATTTATTTTTGTTTTTGGCCACTTTGCTCTAGGATTTTTTGCAGTCAGCACAATGTAATCTGCAACCAATGGCATGGAGAGGACATCACCCTTCTCCATGTAGACTCTGAACTGGACATCATCCATGACAGGGGCAAACCCTGGTATAGAGCAAACGTGTCCCTCTTTTATACCTCAGTTGAGATTCATAACCAGAGAGATATTGAACATAGTTTTCTCTGTTATTACATGTTTCCAGAATGTTTTGACATCTGCATGGTAGACACCTTTTTGGAGGAGAGTCTTCAAGATTGCATTTTTGTACCAAATTCCCCTGTTACATTTTTTAAAAAATATAGTCCATAAACAATTTTCAATGAGATCCTATAATCTCTATGCCTTATAATCAATGATAAGACTGTAAAGATATAGTCTGCTATAGAATATAATTTATATGATGAGCAGGATGCTCTCAGAAAAACCTGAAAAGTCCTCTATGAGCTCATGCAAAGCGAAATGTACTATGTACAAAGTAATAGCAATGTTGTGGGATGATTTGCTGTGAATGACTTTGCTATTCTCAGCAACACAATGATCCAAGACTACTCTGAAGGACTTATGATGAGAAATGCTATCCATGATCAGAAAAAGAATGATTGTTCTGAATACAGATTTAAGCGTACACTTTGAACCTTTATTTTTCTTGAGGGTTTTTTTTTTTTTTTTTGGTTTTGGTTTTGGTTTTTTTTTTTTTTTTTTTGCAGGGGAGGAGAAGGGAGATCTATGTGTTTTTTTGCAACATGATTTTTGTGGAAATATTTTGCATGACTTTCCATATGCCTTCTCAATGGGAAAAGAAGAGAATCTGGAATTCAAAGTTTTAAAAATAATTGTAAAAAAAGATGTTTTACATGTAATTGGGGAAAATAAAAATTAAACAATTAAAATATATTTTAAAAGGAATGTAATTTATAAAAGCTTCCTCTTCCCTTTTAATATCTTATTTTGGGAATACTTTAAATATGTATGTAGACTATTGTCACAAAGATTTTCTAAAGATGGGACAGCAGCATATAGGTTGATAGTTATTGATATTCTCTCTATTGTGTTTTTTTCCCTTTTTTTGGCAATAGTGGGATCAGCAATACCCAAGTTTGCTATCCACTTCTCTTTCAGATATCTTTAGAGAGGAGGATACCAAATCCTTCTCACTTTCAACTCAATACCTTCAAAATTGTACCTCCAAAATCACAGACCTTCTCTGAAAGCACCTAGTCTACACCTGATGCTGTTCTCATCATTGTTTTCTTCAGTACCATTTCTACTTCCTCTTCTTCTTGTACATTTCTACTTTCAGCACTTCTAGGACTTTGATGGTAAAGAAGGGCTCCCCTCTCATTGATGGAGAAAAATTTTTGGTTTTGAAATTTTGACAGATGTTTCTGGGGTTCACATGTATTATTTCAGTACATTATGGATTAACTGGATCTTACTGAGTTTTTTGTAAAACTATTTTCCTCTTCTCTCAACATTCTTCTCCATAAGACTTGACAAATAAATCTATATTCTATAAGTATTATCCTTGACTACCATATATGTGTATGGCGTAAGGGTAGGATTGTTAGAAAAACAAGTGTTTGTTGGCTAAGGTGGTTTCTGGGGGGTTTTTTTGACCTTACTATATAGAATAGTTTACTTCAGTTAAAATTCTTTAGAATGAGTAGTGAGGAGACTGTGAATGCTACAAATAAGTTTTTAGACTATCTATAAGTATTAACTGCTTATATTCTAAATGTTTAATCCATGTCCAATAACCAATAAGGTGATATACCACCAGAAAATAAGAATTGTAGCAATGTTGTCATTAGCATTATTAATGAACCTTAATATTGAAGGACATTGTAACTAAATGGAAGGATGACAATTCACAGGTTCCCCTTGAGGAGATTAATAAAGAAGTTGACTAAAATTGGTTTTTATCATGTCTAAAGGAAAAAGAAACAACATTTAATTGTACATTTCATATACATGATAAGTACTCACAAAAAAAAGACCACCATGAAAATATTTACCAACATCTGTTGCAAGGAATGAAAAGGTAAAGAAATATTATGAAGATCTAGGCAAGACTTTCCCAATTAAATCATATATGTACTTTGAGATTTGGTCACTTTAGTGCAAATGTAAAAGTAGGTAAGGACAGTAAAAATAAATTAGAAAAATACAGTTTAAAAGAAGAAATAAAAAAAAATAAAGATGTATATACTATTCAAAGACTGTACCTATATATTGTGTATATACTTTCTTTGAAAAAAGAAATCAAATGCACTGGACATGGTAAACGTTGAAAAAAAATCACAAAAAAATTAAATCTATCATGCTTCAACAGACAATGACTAATTGCTAATATGAGGGACATCCCTGAATCAGGTATCAATGCAGTCAGACTGACTTGTTACAGAAAAAAATTAATATGAAATTTTAAGAGAGGATAAATGAAAAGCATTTATGAAGCCCTTATTCTATACAAAAGACTTGTTAAGAAAAGGTTGAGAATATCAACTGAAAAATGATTCAGCTCATATCCTCACAGAGCTTACATTCTAATAAAGAAAGACAAAATGTATAGGGGAGTGAAAGTTAGAGAAGGAAGTTTTAGACTAGAACATCACAGTAATGGAAGTATTGATTTGATTACAGAGTAAGAAAAGAAAAGCAGGAAAGAGGTAGGACTAGGGGTTAAGTGCTCAGTGTCAGGGAAAATGGCAAGATGCCTTGGGTGAATGTCTAGATGGGATATGAAATATCATTTACTCTAGAGCCAAATAGATATAATGAGCTGAGTAATTTTGCACTCACTCATCAATCAAGACAGATCAATTTAATGATAGGCATTCCAAAATTGAGTAGATTAACTCAAATAAGAAAAAGAAATGGAATGCAATTAAAACAGCTCCAAACTGACCCAGTTAAACAAGTTTTAAAAAAATGGAAAATGGGTGTTTAATAAATGCTTCTTGAATGAAATCAAAAGAGTCTAATAAACAGCTAATCCAGCAAATATTTGACTAACTTGGCAAAAGATATCTGTCAGGAAGGAAAATATAGAAGGGATTATTTATAGATGGTAAAATCTTTTAAATGCTTCTATTTGTAAATGATATGTGCTAACTAAATTGTCACATAATATTACAAAGCTGATAACAAAGATATCTAATTATACAGTTTCATCTGACTATCCATGAGGTGAGGAGGGGGGGGTGGAACAGCTGGAGGAAGAATATCTAGTGTCCAGTCTATCATATGCATATGATTGGACAAGCTATAAAGCTCACCTATCAGCATATGGATCTTGAACTTGTATTGCAGGTGGGCAATGAGTTGGGCCCAAAACTGAACAAGAAGAGTGAACTGGGTAGCTTTTGAGAAACTAAAAATTCTTCCAGTGACACTAATCTTCTTTTCATCCTGAAATAATGAGCTATATTTTGAATACAACAGTATTTTTATTTTTGGTATGGTTGCATTTCATAAAACACTGCTGTCTCCAAGGATTCTAACTTATGAATAATCTAAAGGCCAATGGAGAAAAGCATGGAGGGTTACCCCAAAAAACATACCACAAAGAATTTTAAGAGAAAAGAAAAGAATGTCATCAAAGAAATATGTAAACAAAACAAAATAGGATGGTCCCTTATGAAAATGAAAGATAATGAATGGACATGCCCAAGAATCCATGATGTTACAATACAGTGAAGGAGTTATCCAACATATTAGTGAATCTCCTGTGGCAAACTTCTGTGTGGACACAGGAGCACAGAATAGGTAGACATGGATGGGCTACATCTGCGTCCTTGGAGGGAATACTCACAATGGAGAAATGAAAGATCCATTTCAATCTTTGAATAATTTTCTTAAGTAAATAGTAAGAATCAGGGCCCACTGGATTTCAGGTTCATAGATTTAGAGCTAGAACATCCCTTGGAAGTTATTTAGTTCAATCCCCTCATTTTACTAATGAAGAAACTGAGTCCCAAGGAAAAATGATTTGTGCACAGTCATACAAGTAGTTAAGATCAGAGCCAAGATCAGTATCCAGCTACTAAGTCCAACATACTTCTTCCATCATGACAAACTGCTTCTAATATTCTTTTAATTATGTCCCATTTTTCAGCTTAAATAGGTCAGACTAAAATTGTCTCAATCACATGCCATCTTTTCACATTTTTATTCTTTCTTCTAATTCGGTATTGATTTTGTTATTTTTCTCTAACAAGTCAATGTTCTGACTCTTCATGGACTGCTGATTTGGAAATGACTCCTATATTTGTAACCATTCATTTCTATCAGAATATATTCAATTTCAATTGGAGGGTGATATTATTCATTATATACCATGTTTAGGGCCTCCTGATTATGTTCTTGATGAAAGTATTCATTATATGTGTGCGTGTGTGCATGAAGCTGCTATCTAAGCCTTATCGTAACAATTATAAAAATATGCGAATGCCAACAAAATGCAGCATAATGTGTTGAATTCTGTTATCATTTCTTCAAAGGAAAATGGAATGATCTTGTCCTAAGGAAATTATGTAAAGCAGGCTTTGTTCTATTGAATTCAATAGAACTTTTTCATAATTAACAAACAATAAATACAATGGGATCTTATATTCTCTGTATTTCAGTTAATGTAAAAAAAAGATATTTCATTGTAGAATATGACTTCCAAAAATACATGCTTCCCTACTAATACCCTCATTAAGTTGGTCTTGATTCATTTGTAAAAAAAAAATTACTCATAAAATTTGGTAAAGGCAGGAATGTGTAATTATTAATATTCTTCCAGTTGTTTCCTTTCCCCCCAAATATACTGTCAATGACCAACACAGACTCCATGTAGAACATACTGGAGTCAAGACAGAAGAAAAGGTCAAGTTCTTCTAAGAACCTTGCTACCACATCAATTTGGTTGGGTTTGACAAGGTTACAGTAATGAATTGGAGCCATTCCAAGTTCAAAACTCTCCAAAGGAGAAGATAGAGAAAAGGCCAAATTCTAAGGTAAGTCACCTGGAGACTAAACCAAAACTCACAAAATCTGCAGAGGGCAGGACCTATTCTTAGCCTGGACCACATTTAGGAACAAACAGGTTTTGCATACATCATTGAAGAAGATGAGTGCAAGCAGAGTATCTCAAGAACAAAGTCCCAGTTCAGTAAAAGATCCTGGAGGTGTGAGAAAACATAAGAAAATGTCAAACATAACAAAGAAATATTATGGATTAACAGAAACCCAAGAGATAATATAGGAGAAGATGCTAATCCCATAAAAAGTTCAAGTACAGTCTCAGAGAAAAGAATGACCAGGATAGAAAAGTACGTATAAGAAATGAAATCAGAGATACAAAACGTAGTGCTAAATTAAATGAGAACTTTGAAGGAAAGAATAGGAAGGAGAATTGATGTCTTAGAAATTTTATCTCCCAAAATATGCTTCCCCCCCTACAAAAAAAGAAAAAATCAGAATGGACCAAAGAGTAAGTCCCTTGATAAAATAATTCATATTAAAACCAAATGAAAAGACTGGGGGGAAAAACAGAAGAAATTATCAGGTACATACTATCAAAAATATATAACCAAAAAATAGACTAAGGACAGAGCATATAAGAATTATCAAATTTATGGAAAATCATAATAAAAAATCCCAAACATGTCTGTAGATATCATTTTAAAAATCATTAATAAAAACTTCCCATCGAACCAAAGGACAAAATGCAAATACAGAGAATCTACTAGTCACCTCCCAAAAGATATATATAAAATTCTCAGAAATGCCATAGACAAAAATCTAGAGTTTCCAAATCAAAGAAAAAGTACTGCAAGCACTTTCAAATGAAAAGTTTTCATTTGAATATCATATTCCAAAAATTGGAATATGATATTTCAAAAAAAGAAAAGATAAAGGCTTACAGCCAAGAACAACAATTAGAAAAATTGAGTATACTCCTATGGGGAGAATTGGATCTTTAATAGACTAAAATGCTTTTAAGCATTACTGATTAAAAAAAGAAAAGGACTAGAGAGCTGAGTGTGAGTTTTGAAATGTAAACACAGGAGTCAGTAGAAACTTGAAAAGGTAAATACAATTAACTGTTCAATTGTATTTGCTACACAATGATAAAATTACTTTCTAATGTGTATTTGCTACATAATAATGGAATTTGTTTTTTAATAAAAGAAGAAACAAATATCCTTTCACAACCTTATTGTCTTTTAATCCTAAAAGTAGTTTTGCTTTGATTTAATGGGCAAAAGAGCAGGGGAAAAAAGGAAGGGTGGGAAAGGAATAGAGTAGTAATGGTAAGAAGGGGAAGCAATTTCCTGCCTCATAAAATAGGTATGCATGAGATAAAGAATATACAAAATGAAGGAAGGAATATGGGGAATGGGAATCAGGTGAACCTTATTTTCATCTGAACCAGACAAAAACGAATTGAAAGCTCTCACATACACTCATGCATAGAATTTGGTATATAAACATATGAAATTCAACAAGGAAATAGGTAGCAAGAAGAAATGAAGTGTCCAAAAAAAAAAAATGCTAGGATATGAGGAATTAGTCATAAACCCAAAAAACTCTCCCATATTGGAAAATGGAGCTTGTAGGGGAAGGGATATTGCTTAGTATATATTTATATTTATTAATTTTATATTTATTCTTAAATGTATCTGTCTCCCTCGTTAGATTACGAAATCCTTTCTAAGTTGGAATTCTTTCATTTTTTGTCCTTGTATTGCCATTGCACAGCAGAGTCTGGCATAAGACAGGCATTTAATAAATACTTGTTTATGGATTAATTGTGATCAGCACATGGAGTAGGGAATAGAATAGAGGCAGCAAAGCAGAAACAGATGACTTTATTTATAGATCATTAGAGTTAAGCACACTCCTCTTTCACCACCTTCTTCTTTTTGAAGAGGGAGTCCAGGGGCAAAGAGAGGAAAAAATAAATAGAATAGGATGGGGAGAAATACACAATTAATAACCACATCTGTAAATATGAATATAAATGGATTAAAGCTTCTTTATCAGTATCAAGTTTCCCATGAAAATAGGGTCCATCTTTTTATATAAATACTTTAACAGATCCTGAGAAAAGGATAATGGGCCTTACTTGTGCATTAGGAAGATTCATTTAGCAGCTGTGTAAAGGATAGATTGGTGAAATGAGGAAGTCCAGTCAAGAGTCTATTGCAACTCTTGTGCAGCAAGATAACTGTATAAATATGTTTACATATATTATACTTAACATATATTTTAACATATTTAACATGTATTGAACTCCCTGCCATCTAGGGGAGGGAGTAGGGGAAAGGGAAAAGTTGGAACAGAAGGTTTCCCAAGGGTCAATGTGGAAAAATTACCCATGCATATGTTTTGCAAATAAAAAGCTATAATAAAAAAATTCTTTATGAAATGTTCCCCCAAAAAAGAGTCTATTGCAACAATCCTGGCAAAAAGTAATAAGGGATTGAACTGGGATGATACTTATGTGAATGAAAATGAGGGGCATATTAAGGGTCAGTGGTGAAGACAGAATAGAAAGGTCTTGACAACTGATTAATATAAGACTAATTTCTTCTGAATTAAAAATGAAAATCATATAAAAAAGGAGTAATGGTAGCAATGATAAGGCTATGACCAATCATCAATGAGGAAGTCCAAACAGTAATAATAATAATAGGGATGATTAAATAAATATATGATAGCAAGAAAAGATTGTGGCAAAAACTAAAGCATATCAAATAGACAGCCAGAATCCTTACTGCTACCCCCTAAAAAATGACAAGCGAAATCTAAGACCTTTAGCGAGTTAAGTGGGTCCCTTTATGGTAAGAAAAAGTTGTAAAGCTTTGATGGACAGGTATGGATAGATTTGGGATTTATGCCACTGGATGGAACTCCTGGATCAATGAGATCACAGTGGACCTATTTCAATATTTCAGTATGATAATTCGTATAAATAAAAAGAGCAATGCCCTTCAATAAGTGAGTATATATTCTTTTAACATTTTTGTGGATCTCAAGGTCTTGGGCTATGAGAAATAGGTTCCAACTTTCTTCTAACTCCCAAACTTTTAGATTTACCTCTTTTCTTCTCGATTCTAAGTCTTTTGAGAAAGCAAACTGATAATTCCTTATTTCTAATCTCTATAAGAAAAGACATACTGAATCCCAATATTCTCTGACTTTGGAGGTTCATTCAGAAAGCTACGGCTATGATCACCAATTCTAAGATCACAAATCAGAAGGAGGAGACTCACAAAGTAGGCACTGAACCTTTCTTCTTATGAAAATGGTAGCACTAGTTGGAGGCAGAAATGTACCTGCCTCTTTCATTTCATAATCATATTATATTGCTTTTACTTAATGCATAGATATTGTAAAGATTTAACAATCCCATAATTTTTAAATACAAATTACTCTTTTTACATGTAAATACTTTAAATCATTTTGGAGGGGCAGCTAATTAGTGCAGTGGATAGAGCACCAGTCCTCGAGTCAGGAGGACCTGAGTTCAAATTTGAGCAAGTCACTAACCTCAGTTGCCTCAAGGGGAAAAATCATCTTGGAGGAGGAGTAAAAACTATATAGAAATAGAGAAAAAAACTATACATAGAAATAAATGAACATCTTTTCTTAAATACTATATTCCTCATTCTAAAAAAAATCTTAATAAAAATAATTCTCTATTTTTTCTTAGAAAACATAAAATAAAGCTCGAGGGGCAAAAAATCCCCCCAAACCTGCTTTTGCCCTGTTTTTTTTTCCAGTTTTACTCTGAGCCTTCAAAACTTTCTGTTATTTTCTCTACCTTTCCAAGTCAATGTGGTTAGAGGCTGCTTAAACTGTAGGCTGCTCAAGCGCAAAGACTTTTTCCATTTATTGGTACAGCAGCTAGCCTGATAACTTTACAAATATGATGCTGCTGATGGTACTAAAATAGTTGTATATGAATCAGCAATGTGCCAATTTCTGGAACGGAGAGGCCTTGGAACTGTGTGTGCTTCTGTGAGTCCCTCACCAATAATCTTTTCTCATCTCTGGGCCTGAGTGTGCAGCCATTAGAAGGGACAGTGAAACATGCCAGTTTAATTTTAAGTCAAACAAATGATTGCACATTTTCCTCCTGATAATGGCCTCTGGAAAGATCATCATCATTTGAGCAAATTTCAAAGTCTCTGCCAAGAATAACTTTTTGCTCATATTGGACAGTGAGAATAGATAGGACAGAAGGAAAAATCTCCCAACTCTCTCCCAGCTCCTGGTGTTGTTATTGGAGTTGGTGCTTATATAATTCACTGCGTGCAAATAAAAGAGACCCACAAGGTATTTTCTTACATACAGCTGAGCTCATCCCCATTCTGTGTCTCTAACTGAAGCCAAAGATGTGGGTTCCATGGGCCTCAAACCACAGAAAAATCAATCAATCTGACCAACATGTAATACGTGTTGATCTCAAATGCAAATATTGTATGTACCCGGTGTGTAGAGGCCTTGATAATTTTATATGGTAAGGATTGAAAGCTAAACTTAGGAGCCGACCAAGTCTAGCCCATTTTCTCGGCACACCAAGAGCTGTATAATTGAGGGACGTGCAGATCGGTATTTACAAAGAGTCACAGTCAATCATCAAGCATTTGCAAAAGCCAGATAAAGTAGAAGTATAATGACTATCTTCATTCTAGGACAAATTGAAAATATATGCGTGTGAGGAAATCTAGGAATAAAAGGGGTGAGATGAAGCATGATGGAGAACATTTAGGTGAAGGTCAATGGAGTCAGAAAAAACATTTTCATCAGAGTATATTTCAGACCACCTGGCACAAACGAGGTTCAGGAAACAGAGACATGCTGTAATAATGAAGGGGCGGGGACATCAATCATCTGAACATCCATTGGATTACTCTCGGCCCAAAGAAAACTTCCTTTCATGATAAATGAATCCTTATCAAAGTGAAGGAATCATGTTCATCCAGACTTGGTTCTCACTAAGATGGTGCAAATCTGGAAAAGAGAGATTGTTGGGTTGTCAAGATGAGAAAAATCATGCCCTACTAGAACATTACCAATCTCCATGGTGATCATTTTCAATGCAAATATATTATTTCCAAAATGGAGACGGTTCACCGTGGCAACATATCAAGTCAAATAGGAGGAATTCCCTGTGTTTTGGGTTTTGTTGTTTTTTTTTTTTCAAATCTGCTCCAGTAAGTGACCAGACATCACAATTCAATTCAATGTGACAAACATTTATTGAGCACATATTCCATGCCAAACAAAGCAACACATGAGATGTAAAGATTAATAGAACTTAATAGTTGCTTAGAATAACTAATATTTACTCTAAGTTATACTAATAGTGAATAAAATGCTTGCCATGACCTAACTTCCTTCAGGGCTCAGTTTTGGGGCTAATTCCTGCACAAAGATTTTCCTGATTGCCCAAGTTGTTTATGCTTTCTCACTTTTATCATTACTTTTTAAAATTTAGCCAAGTATATTTCCCCAGTGGAATGTAGGCAACAAGGTCGCCCAGTGGATAGAGTGCTAGGCCTGGAGGCAGAAAGGCCTAAGTTCAAATCTATCACAATGCAGACAGCGAGTGACCCTGGGTAAGACACAACTGTTTGCCTAAACTTACAGAGAAGGAAATGGCAAAGGGGTCTTTGTCAAGAAAACCTCATGGACAGTATTAGCATCCACAAGGATATGGGTTAGGTTTACAGTCCTAGTCAGAGGCATTAGACTAAATATCTGTAATGAAATGTAAGCTCCTTGAGGGGGGCTGGGAATACAAAAATATAAAAATAAAACAGCCTCCCTTCAAGGATCTACAACCTTACCCAAGGAATGACATGTACTCAGAGTAGAAGCTTTTATTAAATACCTGTCCTAGGTACTGTAGATACAAAGGCAAAAATCAACGAAATAGGTTCTATAGAATATATAATAAAGTCAAAGGAAAATTCTAGACAAAAAGTTATTAAAAATTTGAGGAAAGAAAGATAATTATCTATTTGGAGTATTAATGATGGTTTTTATGGGGAAAGTATCTACTGAACTGTGCCTTAAGTGAAGAAAAGGTTTTTGATAAACAAATTTTTAGAAGGAATGCATTCAAGGTGAGCAAATACACAGAGGCAGGAGCAAGCAGGACAAGATCAATGGTCCAATGTGACTGGAACTTGGAGTTCAGAAGAGGAAATAAATCAGGAAAAGTAGGTTGGAGTCAAACTGTGAAGGGACTTAATGGAAGGCTAAGGAGTTTATATTTCATCCCCTAGCTACGGGAGAATCACTGAAAATATCTGAGGAAAGGGATAATGGCCACACCTGTGCAATAGCAAGATTATTTTTGACTGCTGTATAAAGAATGGGTTGGTGAGGAGAGAGAAACCACAGAGGGAGCCCCAATCAGATGATCATTACTGTAATCCAAGCCAAAAATAATAGGGGCCTGAAGTAGGTGATGGCTGTATGAGAGAAGATGAGAGGATAAATTTGAAATGATTTGCGAAGGCAAAATAGGATGGCCCTAGCAACGGAAAGGAGAGTGATGGTGATGTGGGGGAGAGAGAGAGAAAGAGAGAGAGAGAGAGAGAGAGAGAGAGAGAGAGAGAGAGAAAGAGAGAGAGAGAGAGAGAGAGGAGAGAGAGAGAGAGAGAGAGAGACAGAGAGAGAAAATGAATGAGAGAGAGAGAATGAGAGAGAGAGAGAGAAAGAAGAGGAGAGAGAGACACAGAGAGAGACACAGAGAGAGAAAATGAATGAGAGAGAGAGAATGAGAGAGAGAGAGACACGGAGGGAGGAAGGGAGGGAGGGAAGGAGAGAGAGAAAGGGAGAGAGGGAGAGAGGGAGGGAAGAGGAGAGAGAGAGACAGAGAGAGAAAGAGAGAGAAAAAGGGACAGAGAGAGAGAGAGGCAGAGAGAGAGAGAGAGAGAGAGAGAGAGAGAGAGAGAGAGAGAGAGGAAGAGAAGGAGGGAAGGAGGAGAGGGGGGGGGGAAAGAGGGAGGGAAGAGGAAAGAGAGAGAGACAGAGACAGAGACAGTGACAGAGACAGAGACAGAGACGGAGACAGAGACGGAGACAAGCCAAAGATAGCTGAGATTTTAAATTTTTATGGCTAGAAAAATGGTGATAGCAACAGAAATAGGATAGAATGAAGCAATTCCTGTCTTCAAGGAGTTTATATTCTATTTTTTTTAATAGCCAGGGAAGGAGGCAGTTTATTTTTTTTGAAACATATTTCATATAAGTTGTTGTGAAACATCAATCAGAACAAAAGGGAAGAACCATGAGAAAGAAAAAACAAATTTGTAAAAAGTGAAAATAGTATGCTTCAATCTGCATTCACTCAAAGAGCTTATATTCTAATCACGCAATTTGAGGTGCTCAGTAGGCATCTGGGTAGAGATTACTTGCAGACTGAAAGAAATTAGGGAATGAAATTAGGGAAGGGATTGAAGCTAGATTTTTAAAAATCAGCAGAGAGCTCTTAGACTTACAGATTTACAACTTAAAGAGACTAAAACTTTTCGTTTTATATTAAAAGAGAGTAATTGTTTGTAGGAGAGCATGGAACAAAAGTTAGTCTTCCCTAACCAGCCAAGTCCTTGTCATTTGTACGAAAGAGAAAATGAGAAAGAAAGAGAGAGGGAGAGAGAGAGAGAGAGAGAGAGAGAGAAACAGAGACATGGATGCCTAAAAATAATAGAGGAGTTCTCACAAAATGTTCTGGACAAGTCCCAGAAGTCATGGGAAGGTCTACAGTCAGAGAAGATAAGGTAAAAGCCAAAATGTCTCCCAAGGCTCTCTCCTGGACCTTCTTTTCTTCCTCCTCCATACTATTTTGCTTGGTGATCTCATCAGTTCCCATGGTTTCAAATCTTTTTATTCTAATGATTCTCAGATTTATTTGTCTAGCATTTACCTCTTCTTTGACCTCCAGTCTTGAATATCCAACTACCTATTGGACATTTTGAACTAGATGTCTCATATTCATCTGAAACTCAACACAATCAAACTGAACTCATTATTTTTTCCTCCAAACCCTCCCCTCTTCTGAACACTCCCAATCAAAAACACCCCCCATTCTCCCAGTTACCTGGGCTCACAACCTAGCTGTCATCCCCAATTCCTCACTCTTTCTCATCCCCATATCTAATTTGTTGCTAACCCCTATAGACTTTACTTTTGAAACATCTCTTGTATATGCTGCCTTCTTTCCCCTGACACTGCTATCACCTGATTCAGGTCCTAATCACCTCGCACCTGGTCTATTACAATAGTCTCCTGGTTGGTCATCCTTTTCTCAAGTCTTTCCTCAGTCAGTCCATCCTGTACTCAGTTGTCAAAGTGATGTTCTTAAAGTAGAAGTCTAACCATGTTACTCCCTTACTTAATAAGCTCCCTATCACCACCAGGATCAAACATAAAATCATCTGCTTGGTGTTCAAAACCCTTCGTAATTTGACCACCCCTATCTTTCCAAGTTTCCCCCCCCAGTCTTCCCTTGATCCCTTCCTACTCTTCAATTCAGCAACGCTGGGTTCCTTGTTGTTCCTTGAACTTGCTCTTGTTCTTCATTCTCATAGAGGACCAAAATGACATCACTAAGTTGGAGTCAAGGTACAGTGTGTCTCCCTGTGACTGGTCAGATGAATATGAGCTCAGAAGGCTTTACCACAAATCAGGCACAGATAGTCCACATGAACATCTGTAGTGGAAGACTCTCCATCTCTAAAACTAGGCATTTTCACTGACTGCCCAATCCCTGGAACTCCTTCTTCTCTCTGTCTCATCACCAAAACTGACTAAACTCACCTTCTGTGAGAAGTCTTTCCCAATCTCCCTTAATGTCCTTTCTTTTGTTGATTATTTCCAATATGAGCCATTTCCCAATAGATAAATTTTCTAAAGACACAAACAGAAAGTTTTCAAGAAAAGAAATATAGGTGAGTTCTATGAAAAAAAAATGCTCCAAATGACTAGAGAAATTAGTCTATATATCCTATTTGTACATAGTTATTTACAAATTGTGTCCCCCATTAGATTGTAACCTCCTCAAGAAGAAGAGATGTCTTTTATTTCTTTGTATCCCCAGCACTTAGCACAAGTTCTGGCAGAAAGTAGGGAATTAACAAATGCTTGTTGACTGTTCACTCCTGTTGCCATTTTCTGGAAATTTTTTTGTGGTGCCGTGTATATAATTCTTATTTGGTCCACCTGATTCTCTGTTGTTTTCCCACCTATGATATCAATGACAGGATCCCAGCCAGTATATCTGAGTGAGAACGCAACCCACCCCCATCAAGTCTATGCTCTTCAGCTGCTTTGGAGTACATTGAAACTTTTGTGCCCCATGTCTGGACTGCTCTCCTTCCATACCTTGGCTTATTAGGATCCTTTTTTTTTCCTTCAATACTTGGCAAAATATCACCTAGAGGAGGCCTTTTTAGCCCTCCTCCATACACACTCTCTTATGTTACATCCATTCTATATTTTCTTTGTACTTAATATAGCATTCTGATATTTCCAAAACACTTTCCATGTGTTATCTCATTTGATCCTATTTATCTGTGACTTTTAATTTATATGTTGCCTCTCCATATAATCTCTTTGAAGGTGGGGGCTATTTTGCCTTTTTTTTTAATCATCAGCACTGTCCCTGATTGTTATTGTTTAGTCATTTCAGATATGTCCAATTCTTCATGACCCCATTTGGGGTTTTCATAGCTAACCACTTTAATATCTTTGCCAAGAAAACCTCAGATGGAGTCACAAAGAGTTGGTCATGATTTTAAAAAAAAACTGACAAATGACTATCCTTCAAGGTAAAATGCAGTTAAGTGCTATAGGAAGGGGATAAGCAAAATACTATGAACTCCAGTTCATTTTGCAGAGGAGGAAACTGAGGCAGACCTGGGTGACTTGCCCAAGATCACAAAGCTACTGAGACCAGATTTAAGTTCTTATTATAAGTATTAAGTACTTCTAGTAAATACTTAATAAATATTTGTTTACTGACTACCTCAGATTTCTCCCATGTTAGCTTCATTAGAAATCTCAGCAAAATCAAAACCACTAAGATTGGGGACAGTCTTCATAAAGAATCCTCACTATCCTGACCTTCCTTCTCTGTTAGTGGTCCAAATACTAGTTTAGTGTATCCAAGCTATTGGCATTTGACTTGGTAATATTTTTGCCTTATTGCCCCAATTTCCTCATTATCTTTCCCATTTTCTTTAGGTATCAAATATGAGCTAAAATATCCCACAATAAATGGCCTATTACTTAATATGTTACTGGTTTGTTTGATTCTTTGATGAACCCTAAGTTCTTAACAGCTCCAAGAATTTCATGGAAACCAGCAGAGTAGAATCAATAAAAGATCACATGAACAAAAATGTTTCACTTTTGATTTCATTCTTGATGTTTCAGCTAACTGGTCTCCCCTGAGCTACCTAACTCTTTAAGAGACAAAATTTTTACATGGTTTCCTATAACTCCTTAAAGATGCATCGGGGATACCCAGAAAGCTCTAATTTCTGGACAGCCATTCCAGCCAAAGTTCACAGAACTGAGACTTGTATCAAATGGAAACCCCACTGATGAAACAGGAATAGATTTTCCTCAGAAAATTCTTAATTTTTAGGCTTGAAGATCAAGGATTTAGGAAAACTTTCATATTCAAGACAGGAACAGGGGCCTGGTATCTATTAGAGTTCCATTAGTGAGATTTAGTCTTCCTAAGCTTCATGATTAGCTGATTCAATAATTAATCTCTAAACATAAGAGATCCCTCTATCATCTTTCTCCTTCTCCTTCTTCTTTTTAATCTTTGTTCCCTCTTTTTAGACCCTATAATATGGTGCCAGTTTTTAAAATGATAGTAATATATCACTTCATAAAATAATGGGATGGATACCACTATGCCAGGCTATAGGTCTACTAGCCCTTTCAACAGGATTATCTTGTGCCTCATAAAAGTCCCTGAAGGAAGAGGTTTTCTTTAGATTAGATGGTATACAGCTAAATTGACATTCTGACAAAAAATTGGTATCAAATTATAAAGGTTATAGATTAAATTAGTTGTTGACTAATGCTATTTTGCCTGACAAAGTCTCCAAGCCTGTGTTTAGACCTGCATTTAGTCAAATTGAGAGTCTGATTTTCCATCTTTATTCCTCCTAGGAATATCTATAAAACTCAAGATTCACAAGTGAAATTGCTGAAGAACAAGTTAATCCCAAAACTGGCTTTATGAGTTGCTGAATTGCAATGTCATTTGAGAGGAAAGCTTCACCACATTTTCATGGCCAAGGCAGGCCAAAAGCTCCCAGGTAGGCCCTGGAACCTGGCAACCTGAAATGAAAACACCTAAGTAAATGAGTTACCAATTTAAGTTAGGTTCCCTGTTCTCCTTGATTGCTCCTCAAGAAGAAAGACCTCATCTCCCTCTGGATGACCCAAACTCTTTTCATCCTCCTCCTTCCCTTCTTAGATACTTACTAGTATCTGAGCCTGCACAAGGCACAAGCCATCTTTCTCATCCTCAGTTTCTTTATCTGTAAATTGGCAATGATAGTCCTGCCTCACTGAGTTGTTGATAAGGAGCAAATGAGATTTTATATATTTAATATGTGTATATAAACAGGTATGTACATACACATATGCATATATATGTGTATACCTATCTTTCAAACATTAAAACACTATGTAAATGTTAACTATGATTATTATTGTCTTCCAAGTGATTTGTCAGATTTAGCAATAGCAGGAAAGGCCGGGTCAAATAGGGCAACTATCAACCTTAAAAGGAGTTTATGAGAATTATAACCATCTATACAGATAGGGACAGATAGGTGGTCAAGTGCATAGAATGCCAGGCCTAAAGTCAGAAAGACTCATCTTTTTGATTTCAGATCTGGATTCAGAACTTACTAGTTGTGTGATCCTGGGCAAATCACTTAATCCTGTTTGCCTCAGTTTCCTCATCTGTAAAATGAGCTGGAGAAGGAAATGGCAAACCACTCCAGGGTCTTTCCCAAGAAAACTCTAAATGGGGTTAAAAAGAGTCAGTCACAATTAAAAACAACAAATAGCAGATAATTATCCTTCAAGGCAAAATGCAGCTGAGTGCTACAGAAAGGATATAAGCAAAATGCCAAAAAGAACCAAGATCCTTTACACCCATAAAGATCAAGGAAGGAGGCTTAGGTTGGATTTGGGTAGACAGAAATGAGAGAGAAGGCTGTTATTCCAGGTGGAAAGAATCCTGTAAGTAAATTCTGACATGCAAAGAGAATAAGACAGGTGTGTAGGACCATCCTGGGGTAGTCATTTCCATTGGTCCTTTCCTAAGGGGCAGGAACAGGGGGAAGGATAAGGAATAAAGCTCTCTGCAAGGTGAGCTAAGCACACTTTAGTATATCCAACCCATATTCCCTTCATGCCGAGGTGAATAATTATAAGTAACATTCAAGGTCAGTGTTAGCACAGCACAAAGGTCATGAAAAGGAATAGTAGGAGATAAGGCTGGAAAGGTAGCATTTTAGAGGTAGAAGGAATCTTAGAAATCAGCCAGACCTCTTCCTATGAAGAAACTCAAACCCTAGCCTGTCTAAGCTTACAATACTACCTCCGTTATTGACAATTATATAGTAAACCTAGGAATTATAGGAAGCTATACAAATAGGGTAGAAAATAAATGAAAAAGTTTCAGAAGAGGCAGAGGCAGGCTGTTCCTAATGTACCTAAAAAGCTTCCTCTGCTGACTTCTGTGTCTCAGAATCCCCTGGGATCCTTCAAGAGTTAGATCAAGTACCATCTTTGACATAAAGCCTTTCTCAATCCCCACCCTTTAGTCCAAATTATAGGACCTGCTCCTCAAACACCTTGTTTCTGTTTTTATTTAGCCATATAGGCGTGGGGAAGACCCCAGTTATTGGGGTGGGGGCTGGAGTGGGAGAATGGGAATCTGCTGGGTACCAAAACATTGGATGCTGAGGAGATCAGCTTTTGGAACTGTATGATAACATGAAATGAAAGAGTCATGTTTGGGAATTCAAACTTGTGCAGGATTCTGTGACTACTTCCTCTCCATTTATAGTGTGTGTGTGTGTGTGTGTGTGTGTGTGTGTGTGTGTGTGTGTGTGTGTGTGTGTTGACTGGGCAGCCAAGGTTCCATGTTGTGTAAGCAAATGACCTACTTTGTCTATCACCTGTGTCATCCGAAGTAAATTTGGTGGGTCCAATGCTTTATAGTAAATACTTTAAATTGGAGTCCACTTTCCCCAGGGCCCAAAGTGGTAGAAGAGAACATTAAGGAAAGAAGTTTTTGTACTTCAGTTTTTGCTCTATCTTTTCGGTAAATCTCCCTTGTAAAGGGGAGATAGGTGACACAGTGGATAAAGTGCTGGGCCTGGAGTCAGGAAAACCTGAGTTCAAACCTGACCTCAGAAACTTATTAGCTCTATGATCCTGGGAAAGAAACTCAACCCTGCTTGCCTCAGTTTCCTCATCTGTAAAATGAGGTAGAAAAGAAGATGGGGAAACTATTCCATTATCTTTGTCAAGAAAACCCCAAAGATGATGCAAAAAATTTAAATAAAATATTAGCACAAAAATAAGAAAACTCCCAAATGGGATCACAGAGAGTCAGACATGACTGAAGAATGACTAAACATCAAAATCACTTTGTAAAAAACTATTTGATGTTCATTGATTAGGTAATATTAGGGCACTAATCACTAATTCATATTGGGAGTAAATACACCAGAATAAAAACTTAAGTCAATAGCATTAAAAGACATGGCCAACCCTTCAGGATTATACCTAGAACTTCTAAGAGACAGCAGTATCTGAGCTCTGGTGATCCAATCTGTTTGTGTGCCTGTAGATTACGGAGAATGAGTCCAGAATTTATCACCACATGCTCCCCTTCTGATATTCTCTGAATCATGAGAATGTCCAAAATATTAGAGGCAATGAAAATACAATTCATCAATAGGAGGGAACCCTTATTTGGGCACCTTCATGTAAGGGGTTGTATGGAAAATACTTTTCTGAAAGGAAAAATTATAACTAGTCTAAATTCTCAAATTTCCTGGCAAGGACCTTCATTAGAAAATAGACCTGGAAGCAACTAGCTATATTAGGCAGATTATACCCAGACCAGATCCTAGTGCATAATAAATTAAAATGGTCATTCTAGGTCCTGTTTTTTTTGATGGATTATTATCATTGCAGTAATGACTGGTCATCTGGACAGTTTCTCAGGCAGGGAATATAGAGGCAAGGTACATCTAAATCAGTGCTTAAATCAGACCTGAGGCTTACATTAAAAAAAAAAAATCCCCTTATACCTCAGACTACATGCTGCGCCTTTTACCATTTATATTTGTCTTTGACATTCCCAAACTGACAATCACAAAATCTCATAGGCAAAAGAAGTCCCAAAGGTCATTTTGTTCAATTGTAACTGGACAGGAATTTCCTAAAGCCACACAAGTGATCATTTAGCCTAAACCTCTCAAGGAAGTCCACTCTACTTTAGGAAAAAACTAGTTTCTTTCCACAGCCTATATTTGGCTCTCTTCCTCTACTCATTGCTTCTAATCCTGACTTTTGAGGACAAGCAAAATGAATTTCTTTGTCTTCCACCTAAAAGCCCTCCAAATACTTAAAGACAGTTCTCATGTCTTCCTCTAAATCTTTTCTCAGGCTGACCATACCCAGTTCTTTCTCATGATCAGCATATGACTGGGTCTCCAGTCATTGCAATATCCTTCTGTTCTCATTCGTTTTTGCTTCATCTTTGTTCTAAAATGTGGCGCCTTCATTCATTTTGTTTTAATTTTTTCATCATGAACCTAATAATCATCACCTAAAATAATCAAGTAAATATGTAAAGCAAGGGACAAAATTCTTACCCAAGGCTCTTGAGTCTTTAACAAAGCAGAACCAAAGAAATTAAAATTTAGCAGCTGCTAAAGACCTCCCCTTTAAGATATCTATCTACTCTGTCTACCTATTTATATATTGTGTCCTCAATTAAATATAAACCTTTTGGGGACAGGAATTGTTTTGTTTTTTAAATTCCCCCATGCTTAGTGAGGCTCCTGGCACATAGTAAAGGCTTAATAAATTCTTGTTGATTGATTGATTGATACAGTGAACTGCTTTCTACATTTAAAAAGGTCAGGTGGTTCTCTGTTTTCTCTGCTAAACTGCTGTCTACTGAACCCCTTTACTGCTATTAAATCTTTTGCTTCTCTCTGGGACCATCTATTGATCTTAAGTTACTACATCAACTTGAGGGGGAGGGGTTCACCAGCCCCATCGCTTTATATCTTTACTAAACACCCCAGAATCCATATCCAGACATATAGCTATAAAAACCCTGAGACATTTTTATGCTTGTCTTTTAGACATCTTTTCCTCTTCCTGGGTTAGGACCACCTGATCACAGTCTCCCACAGGAGTCCCACAGGACTTGGGGTTTGAAAATTTCTGATCAGTGCATTGTTTCAAATCATTAGCAAAACTGCAAAGGATGTGACAAAGTTCCTTCCATCCCCCATAATGTTCCTGGCTGCCATGCAAATCAACTTGGGACAATTCCAAGAGGATCAAATGAGGTCATATTAGTAGTGTGTCACTGGATCAAATGGTATAAATACTTCTATATGCCCTTGACCTACATTCCTGCCAGCAACAAAATTACTGGTCTCCTGATATGTTTTTTTAATAGATGTAGTATATGTATGTATAGTTGTGTTTCTGTTACTTCATACAGACTTTTCTATATTTCTCTGAATATTTTATGTGAATTGTTTCATATCATCATCATATTATATTAATAAAATCATGATTGAAGGCAGATTCAGAGTGACAAAGAGGAAGCATTTTTCCTTAGTTCTCCAGCACACCTTCTCTACAACCATCTAAAAAACACACCAGATTGAATCTTGAAAAAAGACACAATGAGTCAATTTTCCAGGCCAGGGCAGCTTAGAAATACAGAGAGGTTGGCTGACACTGAGAGGAAGGAGAAGACTAGCTAAGAATATGGGTCTTGGCCAGAAGGAATATGGAGTTTTCTCACTCCTAGGGATAAAAAAGAAGCTAAGACAGAGAGCATCCGGAGAGGAAACCCTGGGGCAGAAAAATAACCTAAGACACCCCCGAACTAGGACTGGAGAAAGAACAGGTGCCATCTGACACCTCTGGCACTCATTACCCAGTGCTGTGTCACAGATCCAGGACCAAGAGGAGCCACTGGGTTAAGAGGGCCCCAGCTCTACCCAGAGTAAAGAATAAGATGCAGAAACTTTGCTGTGTCTCCCCTTAACCTAACACTTAAGCCTGTAATGAACTAATCAAGCAAGGGACACTAACCAGCAGCTCACTCGTTCTGAATATATAGTGCTTCCCAGCTAATAATGAGTTCAGCAACAGTTTAACAAATCTCAGCTCTACACAAGCCAAACAGACCCACCTAGCCAAGCTCAAATGAAGAATGCAGCAGGTAGACTTCTCTCCAGATGGCACTGAAAGTCTGCAGACCTCCGGACCAAGCTGTGAAAGCAGCAGAAGGACATAAAAGAGCAGAAGCTTAGGCCACACACTCCAACACTAACATCATGTCAAAAGCCAATTAGTAGGTTGGAAGAATGAGCAAACAAAAAGAACCTGACCATAAAGACCTGTTATGGGGACAAGGATACTCCAAGGATCAAACACAGAAAAAGAAAATGACTTGAAAACATCTAAACACAAAATTTCTTTTTTTAATCTTTTAAGTATGTATTAGAATGATATGAAAAGGAATATTTTCTTCAGTACCCCCAATGGAAAGAAAGATATGTGATCATTTCAAGAACATTTAAGTAATTTTAAAAACATTTTAATAATAGCCTTTTATTTTCAAAATATATACAATGACAATTTTTAGCATTCACCCTTCCAAAATGTTATGTTCCAAATTTTTCTCCCTCCCTTCCCCCTGCCCTCCTTCCCTAGAAAGCAAGAAATCCAATAAAGGCTAAAAGCTAAATTTCAAAGGAAAAATGCATATCTACAAACTCAACAAGAATTCTTAGTAGTAAGATTCAAAAATCATTTTTAAAAACCAAGTGATAGCTATAAGCTTGTAAAAGAGATAATATAATCATAATTTAATCAGCCATTCTCTGATAGTTTATTCTATTTTCTGCAATTATAAAGTACACATAAATTCATGTCTACTCTATTTATAATTGCAATATATATAATGTAGATTAAACTTTTTTTTTTTTCCGTTGATAAAGATATTTGAGAAATAGACTCCTTGTAATGAAATTAGCTGGGTTAGTAATAAGTATTGTGACTCAATACATATTGCCATATTACTCTCCAAAATGTTTCTACCAACTGGCAATCCCATCAAAAATGTAATAGTATCTGTTTCTCTGTGCATCTGTCAATGATATATTTTATAAATGCCTGAACAAATTACAGTGCATTAATGTAATGAAATATTATCATGCTATGATGGCAATAAAGAAAGATATTATTTCAAAAAAAACCTGGGAATATGTATATAAACTAATGCTGACAAGTGAGTAGAACCAGGAGAATGATTTAAGCTATAACATGTTAAAATGAACAAATCTGAAAGACTTAAGAACTCCAATCAACACAATGATTAACCATAGTTCCAGACAACTGATGGTGCTACCCACCTTCTGACAGAGTAATCACAGACTAAAATGTAGAATGAGACACACACTTGTGTTCAAGGCCAACATATGAATTTGTTTTGTTTAATTAGGCACATTTGTTACAAGGCTTTTTTTTTCCTTTTTATTTTTCCAGTAAGAAAGAAAGGCTGTGGAAGGGAAATTAAAAATAAATGTTTGGGGGGGGGGGGTGGAGGGAGGGAGGGGAAAAATCGAAACATAAGCGAGTGCAATGGATAATGTTGTAAAAAATTACCCTGGCATGGATTCTGTCGATACAAAGTTATTATTAAATAAAATAAAATTAAAATTAAAAAAAATAAATGTTTGATTGAAAAAAAAATTCTAAAAGGTAAATTTCATTTTACTATTTTTGCCATGCCATAATGTATAAAGTGGTAGGGATCTTGAGGTTGTCACAATTAGCATTTCCCTAATTATTAGGGAAATTCAGAAACTTTTCATGTGATTATTAATAATTTGTTTTTCCTCCTTCAAAAATTGTCTTTTCTGTGTTCTTTAACTATTAACTGAGTAATTTGCATTATTAGTCTTTAGTTGTGTCAGTTCCTTATATATCCTGGATGCTACACATTTCAATTGTTATTTGTTTTGATCATCCAACAATACTGCAAAGTAGAGCATTATCCCTTTTTTTTTTTTTTTACAGATGAAGACACTGAGGCAAACAGAAGTGAAGTGACATCTTGAAATTCTCACAGCTAGTAAGTAAGTTATCTGAGGCCAGAATTGAATTCTTATCTTCCTCGCTCTAAGACCTACTCTATCCACTGGCCCTCCTAGTTATGTATCCTTCTAATTTTATCTTCTAGCTATTCTGTTTTTTTCCCTACTTTTACTGATTAATGTACTTTCATCTACTCCATATTTATCTTTTATATATTGATTAATATATAATAGCTAATATTCATATTGCACCATGCATTATGATAAAAACTTAATTATCTTATTTGATCTTAAGTGATCAAGGACATCAGTTGTGTGGAGTCACACAACTATTAAGTGTCTGAAGTTGAATTTGAACTCGGGTTCTTCTAAGTCTACATCCAACATGCTATCTACTCTGAACCCAAATACCAAATGTATTTTTATGCCTATATACATATATGTACACACATGCTCTTTGAGAACAAGGACAATTTTTGCTTTTTCTTCTTCTCCCTACTCAGCAATTACTTAATAAATACTTGATTCATTGATTTATAGTCTTAAAGGCATTTCTAGAAGTATCTTTCATGATTGTTTTTTTTTTTTACTTAGAATGATAATAACTTGTATTTATATATCACTTTAGAAATTTGTAAAGCACTTTCCTCAAAATCCAGAAGCAGATAATAAGAGTTTAATCTGATTCAGTATATGTATGTTTACATGTGTGCACATGCATGAAATATGTGGGTAGATGGGCTATTATATTGTTATGCATGTGTTTATGTGTGGCAATGGTTATATTGTGTTGTGCATATGTATTTTATACGTATATATGTGTTCTGCTCTGTTTTAGATATATTTTGCACATTTCTGCTTTATATGTGTTTTATATATTATGTATGTGTATGTTTTGTTTTATGTATTTTTATATATGTATGTTATTTATATATTATTGTGCTATATATTACACATGTATAAGCATTCTGCTTTGCTCATTTTTTATTTTGGTTTTCTTTCCTTGTATAATTTTAAAAATAATTTTCCTTCTCTTTGGTATTCATATTTATTATTTTCTTTGGGATAGTTGGGGGTAGCTGGGTAGAAGATAGAATCTTGAGTCTGGAGTCAAAAAGATTCATTTTCCTGAGTTCAAATCCAGCCTCAGACATTTACTAGCTAGGTAACCCTGAGCAAGTTACTTACCCCTGATTGTCTCAGTTTCCTCATTTGTAAAAATGAGCTGGAGAAGAAAATGTCAAATAACTGCAGTGTCTCTGCCAAAAAAACCTCAAAAAAAGTCACAAAGAGTCAGACATGACTGAAAGAACTGAATACAACCATCAATAAAATGGAGTATATTTGAGGAAGCAAGCTCTCCTAGAAGCCTTGAACCTTTCTCATATTAATTTTCACCGGATTCTTATGAATAAAAGTATTGTGAAGCTTAAACTCTCTGTCTTCCTCTCCCTTTCCCTTTCCCCCCCTCTCTCTCTGTCTCTCTCTGTATCTCTCTGTCTCTGTCTCTGTCTCTGTCTCCCTCCCTCCTTCTCTCTCTCTCTCTCTCCATCTGTCTCTGTCTCTCTGTGTGTCTCTCTGTTTCTGTCTGTCTCTGTCTCTCTGTGTGTGTCTCTGTCTGTCTCTGTCTCCTATCTCTTTGTGTCTCTGTCTGTCTCTGTCTCTCTCACACACACAGAGACACACAGAGCTGATCTGAGTGGGTCTTTTCCCCATTTATTTGACCCTCTATCCCTAAGCCAGAGATACATAACAAGGACTTAATAATGGCCCTGGCAGAGGTGCAGAGTTAAAAAAAAAAAAAGTTATGTATTCCAGCACAGGGCAACACTGTAGCCTCCTTGAAAGACCTTGATTAAAGGGATCCCAGTCAGTAAGAGGCAGGGACAGAGAGGATGATGAGGAAGGGAGAAAGGAGTGCTCCATCATGGCAGCTTCTCTCTCCTAGGGCTGGGAAGGGGGTCTAGGTAGTTGGGACTGAATCTTTTCTTAGAATCATATGAGAATTTAGAATGCCGAGGATGGGAGGGATCGAGGAAGAGAAGAATGAATAAAAACTCAGGGGGCCTTGGACTACTTTAACTTACCTGACTTATAATGTCTAAAAATAGTTTCAGGTTTTTAAAGTAAAATTTTCCTTTGACTAATTTACTTAAAAGCAGGAAAGCACTGGTGCCTTTCAGTTTGGGACCATTGGAAAGATCCTCCCAGAGTTAACCTCATGGTACAGTGGAAAGAGCTCTGTCTGGAATCTGAGGATCCGAATTCAGAGCCTGATTCTCAACCTACATCTCTGTGACCTTGGTCAATCCTGAGACCTCGGTTTCTTCATTTGTAAAATAAAGGGATTTGATCTAGATGATCCCTGAGATCCCTCTGAGGTCTGAACCTATGATCCTATGATTCACTCTATCCCTTAAATGTTTTCCTTTGCTTCTCATGCCATGGACATTTCTTTTATTGTTCAGTCATTTCAGTCACATCTGACTCTTCATGACCCCATTTGGGCTTTTCTTGGCAAAGATACTGGAGCAGTTTGTCATTTCCTTTTCCAGCTCATTTTACAGAGGAGGAAACTGAGGCAAACAGGGCTAAGTGACGTGCTCAGGGTCATATACCTAGTAAAAGTCTGAGACCACATTTGAACTCAGGTCTTCCTGCTTCCAAGCATGGCTCAATATCCACTGCACTACTTAGCTTCTCTAAGAATTCACACTAACTAAATCTAGAACACGTGCTATCAGAAATGAGATGAGGAATAGAAAACTCATGAAATATTGGCTTAAAATAAATTCTGCGAGTTTTTTGATTGATCATCTCACTATCAGTCACTGTCCACTAGGGAAAGTCCCAGGATCCCTGTTCTGATGGAAATACAGGCTAGTTTCTGTCTGCTCATCAAATACCCACTCCTCCTTTCTATATATATAATTCCATAAGCTCTGCCTAAATTACTGTTCTGGATAAGCCTCAGCCTACCCTCAGAAATTGCACTTTTATTCATTCATTTATTCATTCAACACACCTTTATTAAGACCTGACTGTTCTTAGACTGCCATGGAGATGCTAGGAGAGATTAAAATTTAAATAAGAGTCCCTAACCTCATCAAATGTGAGAATTTGGTAGACTGACAAAATACAAATATGGAGAACTGTACACAAAATCACATGATAAGCACATTATAAAAGAGTGTTATGAAGTACAGTGCAATGTGAGGACTGAGAGGGCAAGTTATTAGCAAATGGGGTAATGAGGGATAAACTTTATTTAGCCAATGCAACCTGACCACAATGACCTTCTATTGGATTTTGGTCACTCTTGGTGGCATAATTACTCCCTTTCCCCCAGGTAATAATGTCCTTCCGCTCATACTACCTCACTTTTAACTAATTTATATTTATTTGTTCTTATTCTCTTATTACACATTATCCATAGCAGGAAAGAGAGGATGAGCTCTCCAAGTGTAGTAAGGTAAGTGAGGCAAGATGAGATCTCTTGTGTATGGCTCAAAGGGAGACCAAATAAGCATGTATAGCCCCCTCTACCTCACTTTTCTCCAAGGGAGACTTATATTTCTTTTTAAAATTTTTCTAATAGTATTTAATTTTTCCAAATACACGTGAAGATAGTTTTCAACAATCACTTTTGTAAGACTCTATGTTCCAAAGTGTTGAGACTTTTATTTCTAACTAAAGGGGAAACAGGAAGTTGGAACAGTGCTAGATATATGTCATCTCCTTTAAATACCGTTTGTTTAAGGAATATAATCAGGTTTCACCTAACTGCTAATTGCTTTGTCTTTTGAATGGAGGCTCAAGGTTTTACCTCTTTCCTATCAAATACTAGATCGTAATGATCACCTATAGCAAATATATCCATTTATCCAAATCATAGCAAAACAAATCAGAGAAAACATACATAAAAGATATATATACACCAGATAATACAAAATAAGAGCTCTCTCACTGGGAACCGTATTAGTCAGCTCAGCCAAGGGAGAGTATTAAATCTTACCCAAGGGAAAACTCCCAAAAGTCTCTCAGGTACCAAGCTGGGAATAGGGATGTGATGGAGACTGTTAGTGCCTCTCATGTCTTCCCAAAGTTTCTTCCTTCAGCATACTGAAGGGAGGGTGGCTTCTTCTACTTTCTCTCTAGAAACTAAAAACCAGAAATATCGGAAACATTTTGGTGGTTGAAAGAGACTAGTACTTGAAGAATCCCAAGAGTCCCTCAGGAATACCAAAATGGAGATTGGTGAAGGCAGAAGCTTTCTCTATTCTCTCCAACTCTATCCTAGCCCTCACAGGGGATGGCATTCATCTCCACCAATACGGACAGAATCCTAAAACAATGGATTTGGGGATACATACAGATAGAGATGGATATGGAGACCAGATATAGATATGTACATACATACAGGCATACATATTGAGGGGATTGGAAATGGTAGTGGGAATGGAGTGAACCACACTGACTCCATCTTTTGACTTAGTTCTGGAGCTAGATCAATTCCCTTTGGAACTTAATTATGGATCTAGTCCACTTTCTGTCTTGTGAAAAACTTTATTGTTTGAACCTAGGCTAGGAAACTGGACCACTTCTACCTGTAGAAACTTGGTCATAGCCAAACACTGCTACAAGGAATTTTCTCATGATGATACATCTCAAGCAAACCATATGGCTTATCTGAAAACTGGCCTCATACGGATCAATCAGTGTTTCCACATTCCTTTGAATGAATACTAACACTTGGAATGGAGTGGGACACATCTTTTATTGATTTCAAGGAACTGCACCTTTTCACTCTCTTCCTCCCAACTTGGAAAGCCCCTAATCTTTCCTTCAATTAAAAATCAGATTACCTAACATATACTCTGGTTGTTTTCTTTTAATTAACTAGTCTTATTTAATTAATTGTTTTTAATGTATAAAAATCTGTCTCCCCATATAGTCAATATCTATCCCTAAGCTAAGGAGGTCTGGTTCCAATTTGTTATGTAAATGTCACATATTACTTAATGAATCAATATGCTCAGAAGCTTATTATTTCCTCAGTCATTTTTTCTTTCACCCACCGTAATACATACATATACATAAATGTACATATTTATATGCTGTCTCCCTTCATAGAGTTTAAGTTCCTTGAGAGTAGGGATTATTTCATTCTTTGAATTTTTATCCCCAACATCCACCAGTTCCAGACTTATTATAGGGGATTAATAAATCTTTGTTGACCAGTTGCTTAATAAACATATACAAACTTTTCTGTCCATCAGAGAAACAAACACCGCAAATGGAAATTGTTGACAATTTGAGACATACTCTTGGGATCTTTATAAATAATCCTTTGTATACTGAAACAGATTTTTCATCCTAAAAATCCACAATTCTAGCAGAGAAATTAAGTGAGGATCTGTTAAGCCATTAATTGCTCCATATGCTTTGTCCCAAAAAGTTGCTTGATCTTTTGTTGTCTTCCAAGATGAAATTATCCAATTTAAATTTCTTATATTCATATTATTTGGGATGCCAAGTCAAGCACCATTATGGATTCCTAGGGATTACATCCTAGTAGATAAAGATCTAATTCAAAAATGATCATTTTTTTTTGCCCCAGGTCCTTCACCCCAACTTATAAAGCATAAAACATAAATACATATCAAACAGCATGCATCTCGTCTGAAATGTACATTTCAGTCTGACAAGACCCCAATTTCACTTTTCTTTGACAATACAGAATAAGGAAACTGTTACAGGAAATGAGCAAAGGGAGCTTTGCATCTCTAGAGTTAACAGTTGGTTTTCCAGGGGGATAGAAGGTAAGAAAGAGGAGAACAAGTCCTTGTTATTTTAAATTTAAAGAAAGAGCTTTTACCTTGCCAAAAACAACTTACTGTTTTTGTTTGTTTGTTTTCATTTCCTGAATCTCTGTATGAATGAACTAATCTATTAGACCAGAAGAGGGCAGCTTCCCCTTGTTTAAGGCAGAAAGAGCTTTTCTTGGTCTTGCCAGAATCAACGGAGAGGCCATTAGGAGAGACTCTCCTTGTCCTCAGCTCATGTTTCCCATTCACTTTTGCTTAGGTGGGTAGTGCTGTGTGGAAAAGAGGGCGGCTCTTCGTTGGGGCTTTCATAACAAACAGACAGCTTTGCCTAGGATTGTTCTTGCTTAAGAGAAGGGGAGCCCCCTCCTCCATGTTCCCAAACCAGTTTGACTACATTTTAGGAAGGAGAATGTCTAGGTACACCTATGTCCCATATACACCTACCAAGGCATACATCTCAGGGGGTTCCTCATCTACTGGCTCCTTTTCCCCCAATTATTCTCATGTCCCATTATTGTCACTCTAATAATTTGTGAATGAGGAGAATGTAGTACTTTAATCTTTAAGCCTTTTGTTTGTTTATAGATAGATAGATATATTCCTTTTCCCAAATCACTTGAATTGTACCATTCCTTCCTTGATGGCAGAGATTGTTTTTTTTTCGGGGTTGTACATAACCAATGTATAGTGCATAGTAGATTCTTAATGAGGAGAAAGGGAAAGGAGAAAAAAGGAGAAAGGAAGAAAAGAAAGGAGGGATGTTTTTATCCAGAGGGAGAGAATTTTGATGATGTGAGGTATTGTAAGAAAAAAGGAAAGGGAGGAAGGGAGGGAGGAAGGGAGGAAGGGAGGGAGGAAGGGAGGGAGGAAGGAAGGGAGGGAGGGAGGAAGGAAAGGAGGGAGGAAAAGAGGAAGGGAGAGAGAGAAGGAAGAAAGGAAGGGAGGAAGAAAGGGACAGAGGGAAGGAGGGAGGAAAGGAGGGAGGGAAAGTGGGAAGGAGGGAGAAAAAGAAGAAGAAAGAAGGAAGGAAGGAAGGAAGAGAAAAAGAAAAGAAAGAAGGAAAGAAAGAGGGAGAGAGGGAAGAAAAGAATGAAGGAAAAAGGGAGGGAGGGAAAGAAGGAAAGTAGGAGAGGAAGAAAAAAGGAAGGAAGGAAGGAAAGGAGGGAGGAAGGGAGGAAGGGAGGGAGGGAGGGAGGGAGGGAGGGAAGAACAAAGGGAGGAAGGGAAAAAGGAAAGAAAGAGGGAGAGAGGGAAGAAAGGAATGAAGGAAAAAGGGAGGGAGGAAAAGAAGGAAAGTAGGAGAGGAAGAAAGAAGGAAGAAAGGAAGGGAGGGAGGGAGGGAGGAAGGAAGGAAGGAAGGAAGGAAGGAAGGAGGAAGGAAGGAAGGAAAGGAGAGAGAGAGAGAGAGAGAGAGAGAGAGAGGAAGGAAGGAAGGAAGAAGGAAGGAAGGAAGGAAGGAAGGAAGGAAGAAAGGAAGAGAGGGAGGGAGGAAGGGAAGAACAAAAGGAGGAAGGGAAAAAGGAAAGAAAGAGGGAGAGAGGGAAGAAAGAAATGAAGGAAAAAGGGAGGGAGGAAAAGAAGGAAAGTAGAAAAGAAAGAAGGAAGGAAGGAAAGAAGGAAGGAAGGAAGGAAAGGAGAGAGGAAGAGAATATGACAATAATAATAATGAGAATGATAATAGCTAGCATTTATATAGCATCTTTGTTTGTTATGTGTTTTTCAAATATTATTTCATTTGTTCCTCACAACAACCCCGGGAGGCAACTGCTATTATTATCCATAAGAGGTATATCCTATTATGATCCCCATTTTACAGATGAGGAAACTGAGATAAATTGAGGCTAAATGATTTGCTCAGGGTCACACAATTACTAAGTATCTGAGATTACAAGTGAACTCAAATCTTCCTGGCCTGATCTTCAAGCCTCCCACTGAGCTATTCAGAAAATTATAGGATTAGAGATTTAGAATTAATAAAATCCACTCATTTTTCGGAAGAGGAAACTGAGACCTAAAGAGTGATTTGCCTAAGAGTATAAAGTCTGCCAAGTTCACATATTTAGGACTCTGGAAGGTAATCTAGTCCAACAAGTTCATGATACAGATGTATAATGAAAACTGAGTACCAGGAAGGTCAATTGATTAGCCTAAGACATTAATTGCCAGACCCCGGATTGGAAGCCAGGCGGTCTCAGCCCAGCTCTAGCACTCATTAGAGTTTGCTGCACTGCTTCCCCTGCCTGGCTGGAGATTCCCTGAGCAGCAGGTCACTCAATCAGAACATCAAAAACAGATTCCCGCGTCCCCAGCTCCTGCTGCCTGGTGCAGCTCTGCTATTAGGCTTCAGACTGGTCCCAAAAAGCCCGATGTTAACACTTCAGTATCTCCAGTGGCTGTGGCCCTGCCACCTGAGAAAGCCCACAGTGCCTGAGCCGTGGTCCTCATTCTCCCTTTTTATTCACATTTTTCTTCACGCCAAAAGCTGGTTTCATTTAGATCTGGGTTCATTCTCCTTGGCCCTGGGCCTGCGGGTCCATGTTCCTGCACAGCCACATCACTTTACGAGCCACACGGCTGTCCTGGAATACGAAATGGCTCTTGTCTTTCCTCTAAAAGTCCCAAACAGAGTGCCCACACAATTAATAGGAACCATGTGTGCAGCCTGCCCATAAACACGGGCTTGCAGATTAGCCATGACTCCCAACCAGGCAGCCTCCCCAGCTTGGAACCCACTGCACACATCCAAGAAGATTCTCCGCCTTACTGAATTTTGGAGGCACCTAAAGAGACGCATATTTGTCTGGTAGCACATTTGGTCATAGGCCTATGGGAAGGCGACTTCCTCCAGCTCATCCTTTATCATCCCAGTCTCTACTGGAACAAAATGAGATCTGTGACCTCCCAAATGTGGCAGTTTCAGGCCTGGAATTAAGCAAGCCAACACCTGATGGATAGTATAAGGCCCCAGTTCTTACATGATAGAGAAAAAATAGGCCATATCTTTGAAGATCTCAGAAGTACTGTGCTATATAAGCTTTTTTTAAAAAATTATTTAATTTTTAATTTATGGAATAAAAAAAGATTTCTATAACATGATGTAATAAAAAAGATGATTGCACAAAACTTAAAATCTGTTGCATATAGTTTGCTATTCCTTTTAAATATATAATAAAGTAATCATGTAAAAAAATTTTCCCTTTTTTTCTTTCCTCTCTCTCACCCAGCTCTAGAAATGGCAACAATTAGATATAAATAAGTACATATGTGTGTGTGTGTGTGTATACACACAATTATTCTTTATATACTTCTATTTATTACTTCTTCTCTGGATGCAGATAGCATCTTTCTTCATATGTCTTTTATTTTTAATTTGGGGATTTATAATAATCAAGATAACTTATTTACTCAAAATTGTTCTTAAAACAATATTACTGTTATCCTATAAAATGTTCTCTTGGTTCTACTCATTTTGTTTTCACCATTTTGTGTAAGTCTTTTCACACCTTTCTAAAATCATTGAGCTCATCTTTTCTTATAGCACAATAGTATTCCATCACAACTTGTTCAGCCATTCCCTATTGTATAAGCTTTAAGGGAAAAGAGTTCTAAAACAGGGCTACTTAACCTGGGATCCATAAGTCCCCTTCAAAGTGTCCATAAACTCATATGAGGGAAAAAATCCATCTTTATTTTCCAGTAGCCTCTAATTAAAATTTACATTTCCTTCAATTATTTAAAAACCTTATTCTGAAAAGAAGTCCATGACACAGAAAAAGAGCTGCTGCTCTAATATGAAGCTTAAGCAAATATATGGCAGTCATTAATACAATAAATAAAATGTTAGCTTCTTGAGGGTAGGAATTATTTTTTTTAGCTTTGCAACCAACCCAGTGTTTGGTATGTAGTAATAAATGATTATTGAACTGAATTCCTGAATTTATGTATTTCCCAAAGAGGATCTTTACTTTTTTTTTTTTTTTTTTTTAAGAAAACTTACATGATAGGCCAGTTCCAAAAGTCTTGTAAGGAAGAGAGCCATTTGCATCTAGAGAGAGGACTGTGGGGACTGGAGTGTGAACCACAACATAGCATTTTCACTTTTTTTTGTTGTTGTTTGCTTGCTTTTTGTTTTCTTTCCCATTTTTTTCTCTTTGATCAGATTTTTCTTGTGCAGCCTGATAATTGTGGAAATATGTATAGAAGAATTGCACATGTTTAACCAACATCGGATCACTTGACATTTAGAGGAAGGGGGTAAGAGGAAGGAAGAGAAAAAAAATTTAGAGCATAAAGTTTTACAAGGGTGAATTTTGAAAACTATCTATTCATATGTTTTGAAAATAAAAAGCTTTATTAAAAAAGAAAACTTACATGATAACTTGGGGCAGAATGGAGTTAGAGGGCAAGTATATCAGCTTTGTTTTGTAGACTTGGGAAACACTCTCTCTGGGTATCAACTTTCTCATCATAAAATGAGAAGGTGGGACTAAATGATCTCCAAGGTCTCTTCAAGCTCTAAATCTCTGATCCTGCAAACATAGGAAATTCCAATGTCACATAATAATCAGAAGAAAGAAAACCACCCATGTAAAGAGAACCAGATTCGATTACCATTCTTCATGCCTTGAAAGAGTAGCAGCTAATGAGCAAAACAGACCTACTTCATCAAAAGTTGGTGACAACTTATATAGTGCAATGACGACAGAATGACCCTTCGTATCATCCAGTGTCCAGAATTCCCAGCACAGAAGCAATTGTGGGTTTCAGAGAAAGAGAGTGACTCGATTTATCATTCAAAAAGCAATGCAGAGAAGACCCTGAGAGTTCAGTTTAGTGCTGATACTAGCTGAAATCATTATGGCGCCATAAACCTATAAAAGAACCAACATGAGACCTTGCTAAACGGGACAGATGTCTTGATATGGAGTGTTAATGAGTGTTTTAAACAGCTCTTGAGGGAGGGCACTTAATCCTTACAGTAGGAAAAAAACCATAGAAAAAACACTGGATTTGGAATTAAAATATCTGGGTTCAAACCTTAACTCTCTGGGTTCCCTCTTTTGTAACAAAAAATTTAAAATGGTGTTAGATTAGATAATCTCTAATCTCCTTCTCAATATCCTATCATTTGTTACCTTCTAGGGGATTTTTGAGCTCCTAATGAGGGCAACAGGAGTAAACATCAAAGAAGACACATCTATATACTTCATTATGCCTCTGGATCCTGGGGCACAATTTGTTTGTGTCTTTACCTCTTCCAAACTACCATCCCCCCGGGCACCCAAGTTCTCAACCTGCATGTCGCTCTCAACACCTCATTCTCCATCACCCCATTCCTCCAAGTATTGCCCAGCTGTCGCCATAACTATCTCCATAACATCTTCCCCTTTAATCCTGTTTTTTTCTCCATATAGCTCCACACTAGTGGGTTTTCTCCAGCCTGGACCATTGTACCGACCTTTTGATTGGTCTCTTTCCCTCAAGTTATGTTACATTCCTATCCATTCTCTACACAGCTGCCAATGAGACTTTCTTGAAGCACAATTGTGACTGTCTCAGTCTAATATATTGTGTCACCTCAATGATTCCCTATTACTTACAGGAGCAAATATAAGCTGTTTGGCTTTTAAAAGTCCTTCATAATCTGGCCCTTCTTATGGATTACTTCCTGTCATATACACTGAGGTTAAACTGGCCCTCTCTTCATTTTATTAACTACATGCCATTCTTATTTCCATGTATTGACTATTGCCATACCTGAATGCATACCTTCCTCATTTCTAACTCTTAGACTCCCAAGTTTCCTTCAAGACTCACCAATCCCACATGAAATCTTTGTGATCCTCCATCTGCTAGTACTTTTTTGCTTCACTATCCCCTACCCCATACTCTTCTATATTGCCTTTGGATTATGTGAGTCAGCCAGGAGCACAGTGGATAGAAAACTGGACCTTAATCAAGAAGACCTGAGTTCAAATACAGTCTCAGACATTTACTAGCTATATGATCTTGGTTAAATCATTTAACCCTGTTTGACTCAGTTTCCCCATCTATAAAATGAGCTGGAGAAGGAAATGGCAAGCCATTCTAGTACCTTTCCCAAGAAACTCCCAAAGGGAAGTCACCAAAAACTGGATATGACTGAAATGATGAAAACAACAAATTAATAATAGATGTTGTCTTACCCAATAGAATATAAGCTTTTTGAGGTAAATACTGTTTCATTTTTGTCTCCATCTTTAGCACATGGATGGCACAGTGTCATCCCTGTTATTAAATAACAATATTTAATAAATTCTGGTTGTAGCTGAGCACAAAAGAAGAGATGTGATAAGATACCTGCCCTGACTTTTTAGAGTGGAGGGAAAATCAGTGTGAAACATTGCAAAAATAGCCTAGGGGTTTTCAGTGGGTTAGTTTTGCTCCTTTTTTTTTTCTTCTTGTTTTTGTACTTTATCATAAGGACTAATTCTCTGGGAGAGGATAGAGGAAAACTGAGAAATGTAGGTGATGTTGAAACAGAGTTATTCCCTTAAAATCCTTGTTGATTGATTTATTACTTTTCCTCTCCCCTCTTCTCACTTTTCCCCTCCCCATTAACTCACTTCTCTCGTTGCAGTAGAATAAGATGCTTCTCTTCTCTATACAAATGCAAGAAGATGGTGTCCTAAAAAGGGAAGTCTTAAGATTTTCTCTTTTCACCAAAAACCTTTCAGAGAAATCCATAAGTAGGGTATTGGGCAAAGTAGCCTTCAAATGAACACAGGCAATTCTCGCTTGGAAATAAGCTGATTGCCCTGTAACCTTCCTTCATCTTCTCTCTTCTACCTCTTCTCAGTGAGAAAGCTGGACTGGATGTCCTGAGGTCCCTTTTAACTCTAATTACATGCTCCTATGATTTACTTTTCCTTGGGTCTCCTTGACCTCGTTACAAGATCTCTCTCATAGTACCTTCCTTTCACCATTTACACATTAATAGTAAATTGAATTTCAATTACGTGAGGCTGGATTAGTTTATTATATGTCTGAAGTTTTTTTTTTCAGTTTTCTGCTTTACCCACTATCAAGTAGCAAACCATTATGAGCTGTAAAATAGTGATTTTTACCTTCCTTAACACCTGAGGTAATTTAAAATAAATTATTTCTAAATTTTCAAAACTGCCTCTTAGATCTATGTTTGAAGAAAGACTTGTGAAGGGACAACCTAGGTGAGAAGGGACTCAAGCATCTACTTTCCAATCCATGGGGCTCAGATTTTCTAATCTCTTCAATATGTGGAGCTAATCCAATGGCATTCCTGCCACCAAAATGTGAGAAATCAAGAGAACAACGCGGGAGCCTTTCTGGGCAACAGTTTCTGGTCCTTAACTGATTTAATCAAAACCACAATTTTGGCAGGCTGTCACAGCCTAATAATAATAACAGTGCTGGGCATTTGTATAGCGATTTTAGATTTACAAAGTACTTTACATGCATTATCTCAGTTGATCCTCACCACAATCCTGTGAAGAAGATATTATTATTAATAGTAACACTATTGTATAAATGAGGAAACTGAGACTCAAAGAGTTTGCATGATTTGTGCAAGGAAACAAAGTGTCTCAAGTAGCATTCAAACTAAGTCTTAAGGACTCCAACTACAATATTCTATTCACTGCACCACCTAGCAACCCATGAAGACCCAAGGCTCAGCTTAGCCACATATTGTAAAGTGGTGATTATTGAGACTGAAAGACTAGACTAGCCCCAGAACCTGAGGAAAAGAGAAAAATTGAATCAGTGCAAGTAAATTGTGGCAGGACTAGATAGGGGCTAACTGAAGGGGGGGCTGTTTTCTGTTAGGGTGGTCCCTCATAGCACCTACAGACCCACTCCATGCCTAAGGGAGGATTGGGGATCCTTTTTCTCTAGCCAAGAAGAATTCCCAAAGAGAATATTGGGAGTCTTATTTGCATTTGGCCACTTTCCTAATAGGAACACAAGGGCTCATGCTTCTGGGTCGGCAATGTTGCCAGCTTTTTTCGCTCTAGGCAAACAACTCTCCCAGCAGGGAAGGACTTCCTTCCTTCTATACCTCGAAAGCATTTAGCTAGTAGGACCACCCTCCTTCTCAGGGGGTGGTCAACAACAGCACTGAATGTTACAGAGGGGCCAAAAGGACTGAGAATGAAGGAAAGGTTGGATCTGCAGATTTGGTGGGCATTGGTGAGCTTCAAGTGAGTGGTTTCCAGAGAGTAACAGGGAAAGCAGCCAGAAGATGAGGTGTGAAGGATTGAGTGGGAGGTGAAGAAATGAAAGCAGCAAGTATAGATTACTTATCAAATTAATAACACTCCTGTCTAGGATGGTTTGGAGGCATTCATGCCTAAAGGCAGATAAGTAAGTAAGATTTCATTCAGTAAGATGAGAATTCTTTGCACTCTGATTCCACCAGAGAATTCCACCTAGGTTATTCATGTTTCCTAAAGATTTTAAATCTCCAATTCACAAATCTTATAACCGGTAGCAGTTTTAGAAACCCTTAAAAACTCTAACCCCCTCATTTTATAGATGAGGAAATGGACCCAGTGAGATTACATGCTATTGGCAAATTGATATAGATAGCTAATGACAGAGCTGGAAATATCTTGTCCCTTTTGACAATGGTTAATCCACACTTGAATATAAATTAAAGCAGCAACAATCCTATACCCCCCAAATCCCTCCAGGTCTTCCACCTCCCGCCACACAGTCAAACATCATAATAAATATGAAATGTTCTCCAGTCATGGAGAGTGGCTATGATAAGATGTCCTTCTTAAAAAGAATGCCTTAAAACAGACTTATACATCAATTTAGAGCTGCAAGGGATTGTGAAGATCATTGAATCCAATCCCCTCAGTTTACAGATGAGAAAATTAAGGCCCAAAACAGTTATCTGCTCAGGGTCACACAGCTAAGTAACTGAGTTAAAATACAGATACAGCTAGGAAATTCTAAACGTAGAGTTCCAGTATACTACATTGCTTCTATTTATTCACAACCTAATTTCTTTTGTTGTTCAGTCATTTCAGGAGTGTCCAACTCTTCATGATCTCCTCTTTTTTGGGGGTAGGGGGAAAGTTCTTTGCAGAGACACTGGAGTGGTTTACCATTTCCTTCCCCAACTCACTTTACAGATGAGGCAATCAAGATTAAGTGACTAGCCAGGAATCATCTAACTAGTGTCTGAAGTCAAATTAGAATTCAAATTCTTCTGACTCCAGGGCCAGCCTGTCTACTGTGTCGCCTAATTTTTGTTTTTCAGTCACGTCTAACTCTTGGTGATCCCATTTGAGGTTTTCTTGGTAAAGACACTGGAGCGTCTTGCCATTTCCTTTGTCAACTCATTTTACAGAGAAAAAACTGAGACAAACAGGATGAAATGACAGAATCACATAGCTAGTAAGTGTCTGATACTGAATTTGAACTCAGGTCCTCCTGACTTCAGAGCTAGCACTCTATCTATTGCACCCCCTAATTTCTTAGACTAGATTCCTTTATACACTGTATGTGTGAAGTCATATTAACGACCATAACTGGGTTCATCATATTTGTAGTCTTTGGTCAGTTTCAGGGATGAAACCCTAGGAAGGGATTTTTTTTTTGTTTTTTTTGTTTTTTTCTGAGCAGCATAGTAGAGGCTCTGTTTTTATTAAGGATTATTAAGTCATTTGGTATCCTGAGCAACCTGAAAGCAGCACTAAGATAGTTTACCCCAAATAAGGTCCATTCTAGGGGAATGAAAGAAGTCCCCTTCCACCCCAATCTTCCTGGACTGACACATTCCTTTCCTCTCTCACAGATATCAAGGAACAATGGTCAAGACTTTTTTTTTTTAAGTTCTTTTTCAAATGGGAAAAGAGAAAGGGAAAAGAAAAAAGCAAAAGAAGAGGAGCCAACTGCATAAGAACAGAGCTTTTTTCTTTTCTTTTCTAATACCAGAAATAGATTCTACGGACTGAAATCCCAGCATGTTTCTGCAGGCTGAGCAACAAGTTCCTCTGTCAGCCAGATTGACAGGTTAATCTTTATGAAAGCACTGAATCACGGAGGCATTCAGATATTTATATAGAGCAGGCAGAGGTTTGCTGACATGCTCAGAGTACTCCTCTGTCTCTTTCTTCCTTCTCTTCAAAAGAGTTCCTGACATAAAATCAGCTCTTCCTCTTGTTTATACAGTAATTAAAAAAAAATTAGGGAAAGGAAGGGAGAAAAAAGAGAGAAAGCAGGAAGGAAGGAAGGAGGGAGGGAGGGAAGGAAGAATGGAAGGAAAGAAGGAAGGAAGGAAGGAAGGAAGGAAGGAAGGAAGGAAGGAAGGAAGGAAGGAAGGAAGGAAGGAAGGAAGGAAGGAAGGAAGGAGGGAGGGAGGGAGGGAAGGAAGAATGGAAGGAAAGAAGGAAGGAAGGAAGGAGGGAGGGAGGGAAGGAAGAATGGAAGGAAGGAAGGAAGGAAGAAAGGAGGGAGGGAGGGAAGGAAGAATGGAAGGAAGGAAGGAAGGAAGGAGGGAGGAGGGAAGGAAAGAAAAAAGGAAGGAAAGAAGGAAGGAAAGAAGGGATGGAGGGAGGAAGGGAAGTGATATGAAAGAGAATAATTAATGAGCAGTTTTAAAAATTTAGAAATAACTTATTTTAAATTACCTCAGATGCCAAGGAAGGTAAGAAAGAATATGCTACTTTACAGCTCATAATGATTTAGTACTCAGTATCAGGTAAGAGAGAAAATTGAAATAAACATCAGACATGCAGTAAAATTCAGCTTACTGTTGATGTGTACCTGATGAAAGAGAGATATCATGAAAGAGACATTTTGTAGCAAGGACAAGAAAAGGAGGGATCTTTGTCTGGATTTGCTCGATCATGTGTCCCTCTTCACTTTATACTTGTTTTAGCCTGAAGGTCATATCATAGCACATTTTGACAAATCTTAGATGCCTATATTGTTTCATGGACAGACCCACTGTTGTTATTTGTCTTTCATTTTCAAAGAGGATCACCCAACATGCCAGTGAATTGGAGTTAAGTGAGGGAGGGCCGTGCAAGGTCACCAGACTCACTTTCTCCTCTGGAACCTGCTGGGTTCAGTAACAAGATATAGAAAATGAGTGGAGATGGTCCTGGGTGCAGAGGGAGACCTCCCCCGGGAGGAGATAGAGATGGGAAGGAAGGTGGCAAGCAGGGGGAAATGGAGGGTCAGTTGTCTTTAATTTGAGTATGTTATGGGAGCATGAACATTGAGCTGGTTACCAGACACCAGGATAGATGCAGAATGGTGAGAGGTCTCAAGCCAAGCAAAGTGTAGAAGCAATCCCATTACAGATCGGGGATGGAGATTGGGAGAAGCAAGCTTGGAAAATACGAGAAGCCCATGCATAAGACAGAGGAGACGCGTGTCCCTTGCACATGACATGCCTTCAGAAAAGTTATTTCATCTTCTTTACACTTTTTATATCTACTATGTACTGAGCAGTGTACTATATTACAAAAAATATATATATTTCGAACAAGTACCAATTTGTGGAGAAATCCTTGACCATCCATATGATATCTTATTCTGCCTTTTTAAGAGTGTCTTGCTAATTTTCAAATAATATGTCAATGTGTGTTAATGTGAGTTTTTTTTAAGAGTATGTAAAGTAAAAAAAAAAAAGAATATGTGAAGTCTCTTATTAAACATTTTTCTGAAATTCAGCTGGGGCAATTCCATTAAAGTTCCCAAGCTAGAAAACACCAGACTATTATGATTTTATAGGGCTTCCATTCATTTTTTTAAAACTTGGGCTATTTCCATGTGAGTGTCATGTTCCTTACATGAAAAGAATCAAAGAGGTTGCCAAGAATGAGTTTCCATGAGTCATTAAATCTTTCTCTCTAGAGAAGTGTGGGCTCAATTACACGCCTGAGGCGTGCATGCATGCAGCAGAAAAAGGAAAGAGGTGTTCCGGAGTCTCAGGGCACAGAAACCTTTGATGATACACTCCTGAAGCATCCTTCAGACCAGAAAGTATGCTAGGGGTATTTAACAGTCTTTTAAATAAAGTCTTCAGGGCAGTGTGTACATTATACCCTGGTGTATACAGTCAACTCTGGACTACTTGATGCAAGATGCCCAAATCAAAGTTAGGTGCAGGATGTCTTCATTGGTTAATTTACCATCTTGATATTGTCACCAAGGACTGGGTCTCTTCAAATAAATAACCTATTTCTTATAAAAATTCATTAAGTGAGAACAAATGTTGAGAACAGTAAGTCTGAGAACCCAAATTGCAACCATTTCTAACTGAATAGTTGAGTTTTAGAAGTTTTATGGGGGATTCAGAAAGTTGGACCAACGTGGTCATGTAACTCCCAACCATCTGAAAAAGAACCCAAGTTTTCCTGACTCTAAGTACAACACTCTAGCTACCATGCTGCAGATATTGCTTCTCATGTAACCATGTATTTCTTCTAATCCAGTATAGTTTATTAACCTGGGGATACATACATGTACACTTTTCAAAGCACATGCACGAAGGCTTTGAAACTTGCATGGATTTTATGTTCTGACTGCTCTGCTCTGCTCCTTTTAAGAGGCAGAAGAATTCCTCAGCAAGGAAAGAATACCTTAGGTTTTCCAGAGATAGAATCCTAAAATACATCAGGGACTCTAGTGTCCTTTCAGTCCTGATTCAGTGGAAAAGATATGGAGTTAAAGATCCTGGTTACAACCCATGTTCTGGCATCCATTATCTGTGTGACATCAGGCAAATAATTTAATTGCATTGGGTCTCAGTTTCCTCACCTGTAAAATAAGGGACTTGGACTAGATGGTCTCTAAAGTCATTTTCAATTCTAACTCTGTGATCCCATTATAATATGTGTAATAAGAAGTCATCTCTCCCAGGAGACCACCAAAGAGGGTCAACCCATTACCTCTTGGATCAGCCCATTAGGCTTTTGAGTAGCTCCACTTATGAGACAGTCTCTCCCTTCATCAAAATGAGATAATATTTGTATAGCACTTAGCACAGTGCCTGACACACATCAGATGCTTAATAAATGTTTTCTCCCCCTCCCTTTCCCCTCCTCCATCCAGTCTATTTCTACCTCTTTGTAACTTCTGACCATTACTCCGTTCTTCCCTCTGGGGTCACCAAAAAAAATCTAATTCTTTTCTTCGTAAATTTCTTCCAAGAATGCAAGATCTTTTTCAGAAAAACTGTTATTGTACCCTTCTTATGTTGATGAATTTGATTCCTTAAACCAAAATACAAGACTTTATATTCATTCTGATTAAAATTTTATCTTATTAAATTTATCCCAAAGTTCCAATTTATTTTGACTGGAGATTTTTTTTAAATTGCCACTTAGAGTGCAAACTATTTGTCCCAGTTTTTTATTATCTGTGGGCTCCTTAAAAGGAAAAAAAAACCTATATTTTTGCCTTTCTTTGTATCCTTAGCACTTTGCATAGTGCCCTATACATATTAAGGTTAATTGTTGAGCAACCCAGATCCCTAGTGTACCCCTACATAGTCTTCCTTCTGAATTGCCATTCCACCATTAACACCTGTTCTTTTAATTAAAGCAAATGAGTTCCAAATCCACCTACATAAATCTTTCTCCATCTTGTACAAAACCCTGATCTAAACTTTTTAGTTGTTGTTGTTGTTGTTGTTGTTGTTGTTGTTAGACATTTTCCAATCACATTTATCTCTTTGTGACTCCATTTGATATTTTCTTGGCAAAGATACTAGAGTGATTTGCCATTATCTTCTCCAGCTGGTTTTACAGATGAGAAAACTGTGCAAATAGGGTTAAGTGAATTGTTCAGGATCGCTCAGCTAATGGGTGTCTGAGGCCAGATTTGAACTCAGGAAAAGGAATTTCTGGGCCCAGCACGTTGTCCTATATGTTACCTAGCTACTCCCCAACAATTTAGTTACCTTGTCAAAAAGAACACAAGGTACTGATCTTATGCCCTGTTCCTGATGAAATTATGCTAACTTTTTGGCCTATCCCTTACTTTTCTAAATGTTCGTGAACTATCTGTTTAATGATCCATTTTAAAATGTCAGGAATTGAAATCAAGCTCATCAGCCTATTTGAAAATTGCAGTGTTTGTCCTATTCTCATCCTGTGCTACCTCTCCAATTTCCCATGATTTTTCATACATCACCAACTGGTTCTGTTCTGACTCTTCATGACCCATTTGGGGTTATTTTGACAAAGATTCTGGAGTGATTTGACATTTCCTTCTCCAGCTGGTTTCAAAATGAAAAAATGAGACAAACAGGATTAAGTGACTAGCCCAGGGTCACACAAATAGTAAATATCTGCAGTCAAATTTTACTTAGGTCTTCCTGACTCCAGGTCCAATTCTCTATCTACTGTGCCACCTACCTGACTTTATTTCCTTCAATAATTGATGTGAAGTTCATCTGGACCAAGTAATTTGGACTTCTCAAGAATGGCTAAGTTTTCTCCTAATATCCCTCTGTTTAGGAATTGCCTAATCATTACCATTTCTGTTCTGTTCTTCCTAATCCAAGTCTCATTGCAAAGAAAGCTAAAAAATAATAATGATTTTGACCAACTCTATCTTCTTTTTTCCCTCAGTTTCATTCTATACATTCTAAACAATGTCTTAGTCCTTCTTTGATCACTCTCATTTTCACGATAAAACTTAAAAAAACTGTTTTTGTTGTCCTTAGCTTTCCTTGATTAACCTCCCCTCATTTTAAACTTTTGTTCTCATAGAATTATTTTTTTATTTTTTCAAATACATGCAAATATAATTTTCAACATTTACCTTTGCAAAACCTAGTGTTCCAAATTTTTTCTCCTTCTCTCTCCATCTCTCCCCTCCCCAAGACAGAAAACAATGCAATATAGGCTAAACATGTTCAATTTTTGTGAACATATTTCCATATTTCTCATGTTGCACAATAAAAATCAAATCAAACAGGAAAAAACACAAAAAAAGAGAAAAAAAGCAAGCAAATAAAACAAGAACAAAAAAGTGAAAATACTATGCTTTGATCCACATTGTCTCCATAATTCTCTCTCTGGATGCAGATGTCATCATGGCAGTATTCATATAGGAATACCATGCTTTTGCATTTATATTGTCACCTGTCCTTGCCTCCATTTATATTTATCCTTTTTAAATCTATAGCAAGTTGGTCAATGAGTTCTATGAGCCTAAACATTTGTCTTTTCAGACAGCTATCATTTCTCCTTGTCAAATTCATTTCCTTTTCTGTCATCATAGTTCTTTCTTCTTCTTCTTCTTCTTCTTCTTCTTCTTCTTCTTCTTCTTCTTCTTCTTCTTCTTCTTCTTCTTCTTCTCTTCTTTTTTTTTTTTTGTAAATTACCCATCCCTGCTAGATTATCCATCTATAGACTTAAGTCCCTAGGATCCTATCTTTTCCCCTCCAGATTCCTGAAATAAACTCTCCTCAAATCTAGGTTAGGATGACAGGAAAAGATGATTCTGAATGTTGGGGGGGATGTGGGAAAACTGGGACACTGATACATTGTTGGTGGAATTTTGAATACATCCAGCCATTCTGGAGAGCAATTTGGAACTATGCTCAAAAAGTTATCAAACTGTGCATACCCTTTGATCCAGCAGTGTTTCTACTGGGCTTATACCCCCAAGAGATACTAAAGAAGGGAAAGGGACCTGTATGTGCAAGAATGTTTGTGGCAGCTCTCTTTGTAGTGGCCAGAAACTGGAAACTGAGTGGATGCCCATCAATTGGAGAATGGTTGAGTAAATTGTGGTATATGAATATTATGGAATATTACTGTTCTGTAAGAAATGATCAGGAGAATTAATACAGAGAGGCTTGGAGAGAGAGACTTACATGAACTGATGCTGAGTGAAATGAGCAGGACCAGGAGATCATTATATACTTCAACAACAAAACTATACGATGATCAATTCTGATGGATGTGGCCCTCTTCAGCAATGAGATGAATCAAATCAGTTCCATTTGTTCAATAATGAATAGAACCAGCTACACTCAGGGAAAGAACTCTGGGAAATGAGTGTAAATCACTACATAGCATTTCCACTCCATCTGTTTTTATACGCCTGCATTTTTGATTTCCTTCACAGGTTAATTGTACACTATTTTAAAGTCCAATTCTTCTTATGAAGCAAAATAACTATATGGACATATATACATATATTGCATTTAATGTATACTTTAACATATTTAACATGTATTGGTCTCCCTGCCATCCAGGGGAAGGGGTGAGGGGAAGGAAGGGAAAAATTGGAACAAAAGTTTGGCAATTGTCAATGCTGGAAAATTACCCATGCATATATCTTGCAAATAAAAAGCTATAATAAAAAAAATCTAGGTTGAATGTCAGATTTTGCCCAGATTTCCTATCTATCACATGCACTCTAGGAGAGAGTGGCTACCTCCACCCCATGGTTCCCATTATTTCTATCCCAGAAACCAGAGCATAGAGTTTACACTTATTGGTTCCTCTCCCTCTTAAAAGATAAAATGACCATGTTGGAAAGTCAAAATGTTGTTAGTTATTCTGTTTTTGGGAAAGAGTAAGTCCCCAGCAGATATATGGATAATTGAAGTTCCTCACCACTCCATAACATGAATCTGTGCCAGGCTAATAACATGTCCTCATACTCCTTATCAGTATCATCTTCCTGTCATTCCCCCTCCATACCAATTTCTTCATTCTGATACCTTTCATTTTACACTGTAGGTATCTTGTAAGTACCTAGTTAGGATGCTATTTCACTCATTAGAATATGATTTTATTGAGGACAGGGAATCTATTTTTGTCTCTCTTAGTATCCACAATAATTAGCAACAGTACTTGGCATATATATTATCTCTTAATAAAATCTTGTTGACTTTCCAGGTCATCTATTAGTATATTCCAGTATATTCACTTCTATTTCTCCCTCCTTTAATTATCACCCACATGCTCTCTACTATATATGCCTTCTTCCTTCCCTCATATATCTTCTTAATGCATAGTACTATAACTCTCCACCTCTTTTACCTATCCAGTTTCTTATAAATAATGTATACCCATTCAGACCATAATTCAGTCATGGGTTTTATTCCACTGAGTTTCAGGGAGACTTTTTAGGTCAGTTTTGATCCTTTTGATCTGTTGTTTGTTGCCTAAACATTATGCAAGCTGTGTATGGATATTAGAAGCTAAAGGACCTCCAAGGTTTCCTTTCTTGGACTTTGCTTCCTTGTTAATTCCTCAACCTTTCAACTGCTCATTTTTTCCCTTCCATTTTAGCTATTTTCTAATGCGGGTTGCTTTGTGGATACACAGGAGGGCAATTTTATGTCTCCCCCAACCTTTTTAAAGTTTAAAACTCTTTTGGTTAATTTGTAAGTTACCAAGCAAATACAAACATGCTACAGTGGAGCATGGATTGTCTAGTAAATTGACATTTCATTCAAAGCCCTAAGTCTCTCTCTTAGTATTAGGGTGTGTGTATGTGTGTGTGTGTGTGTGTGTGTGTGTTGTATACATAGATGTATGTGGGGGGGGGATGTATTCTGGACATGGCTAATGCTGGAATTTGTTTTGCTTGACCATACATATTTGTAACAGGGATTCCCCCGTGCTTTTATTGTGGATGGAGGAGGAGGAAATGTGAGGGAGAGAGTTTGGAACTGAAAATAAAACAAAATTTAAAAAACCAACAAAACCTCAAGACAGGAGCTCAGGGCTTTGAATAACATACTTCATCTTGAGTTTTCTGGAATTAAGGTCAGTCCCACTGTGTTTCAAAGTTGTCTTTCTGTTGTTGTTGCATAAATTATTCTCCCAGTTCTACTCATTTTGCTTTGCACAGTTCCTGCAAGTCTTCCAAAGTTTTTCTAAATCATCTCCCTAATCATTTCTTATAGCATAATAGCATTCATATACAACTTAACTCCCTCAGCCATTCCCCAAATGAAGGGCATTCCCTCAGTTTCCAATTCTTTGATAACATGAAAAGAGCAGCCATAAATATTTTTATACATACAAGTCCTTTTCCTCTTTCTTCAGTCTCTTTGGGGTATAGACCTAGTAGCACTACATAATGCTGGGTTAAAAGGTATAAACAATAGCTTTTGGGGCATCGTTCCAAATTGCTTTGCAGAATGGCTAGACTAGTTTGACCCTCCACCAACGAAACATTACTGTTTGCTCTTGTTTTGCCGGATTTTCCAATCCCAGCTCATGATATTCACACTTTCCACTTGAGTAGGAAGTCCTTGTCCTGTTTGACTAATCCTCCCTATTAATCCAGGCAGAACAATCTGACTTCCATTTCTATTGACCCTGTTGGCATGGCAACAATCTGTCTCAGATCCTGATCTGTCCTATGGCCTTGTCCTTTGATCCCTATTGAATGAATGGATGAATTTTTTAAAAATCTGATAAGTGCTGGGATTATAAAAAGAAAAAAAATGAGACAGTCTTTGCTTCAAGGAACTCACATGTTAATTATGGGAGACAATACACCATGAAAGTTTAGCAGCACTGCATATAGAAAGATCTGGAAGTCCTAGGGGGCAGTGGCAGGATGGGTAGAAAGGCTGAGGGGTCTTGAGGCTGCAATCAGGGTCAGGGATCTGGAGAATGCAGATACAGAAAACTTATGAGAAGACCTGGTGGTCTCCATGTCGCCACGGATGATAAGGTGATATGGTTTCCATAGCACTAAAGGGACTAGAATTGGTGGCTCCCATCCCGTCCAAGCCTTGAGACTAGCTGAGTACCTAAGTTTTGGGTAGCTTGGGAATAGGAGAGATGAAAAGTAGGGAAGCCAAGGAGGGAAATCTGCCCCCTGGGCTTTTTGTTTGGGCACCCAGCTTTCTCATAGACCCATGCTATGATCTGCTGTTTATATTAGCCATTAACTATCGCCCAGCAAATGCCAGAGGAGGTAAGGATTAGTCAGGATGTAGTAACCTGTAATGATGAAGTGTCAGGCAACCAGCTGCGTCAAAAAAAAAAAAAAAAAAAAAAAAGCCATCCATCCTTTCCTTTGTACGAGGACGGGATCCAACATTCCGAGTGCTGGCTGAGCGCTCCTGGCTGGCCACGTACTCTAAAACAGAATATTACTGTTAAAGAAGGCACATCTGAATTTAAAATTAAGACAGAAGACCAGATAGGTGCTTTTTCCAATAAGAGCAATCTCTGGGTACGGGAATAGACGCTTCCCGTTTGTGTTCTAATCCGGGGCCTCTCAGCACCAGAGGAAACAGAGATGTCATCGTAAAAAAGGACCATCTGGTCCTGGTGTGGCTGGTTCCCTGTTACAGGACGAGCAAGCGCTCAGAGGAGCATCAGAATGCAGATTTACCAGGATTGCATGGAAGCTTAGTGACTCCTCTGGGACGGGCACCCAGGAAAGCATTCCTTTAGCTAACACAGCTGCATGGAAGCCTCGGGATAATGACAGGGAGTGGATGCCAGACTCCCCAGCCAAGCTCCAGCTGTTTCCCACACTGTGTCATTTTTGGCCTCCTTTCCCTTCTCCAGCTCCGGAGAAAAAGCTTCGGTGATTAATGTCAGGCAGAACTGTTCATTATTCTCCAGGAAGATGACTCTGAGCCTCCACGAACACATTAAGTTTCCCTACATCCCACACTTGCTCCCCACAGATCACGACGCATCTTTCTTCTTTTCCCTCCACTTTTGATAGGCTGAGCATTTTCTAGTCTTGAAAACACAACCTGTTTAATACAAGGGATCCATTTTTCCTGGAGGCCAAGATGCTAAACTAATCTAAAAGTAGGGTCTGCATAAAATCAGGGAGATGACTCACGTCTGAAGGTCCCTGAAGCCATTGGCCCCCTGCTTCTAGGTAGCACTTTCCCTGGAGAACCAAAGGCAGATGGATATCGAATCTATTTTAAATGTCTCTATGGAAGGAAATTCTACAAGGTCCCTCAAGTAAGTGTTTAACACTCCTTGTAGTCAGCAAGTCCTGACTAACTAGGCTGATTTTTTTTTTCCTTTAAGTTACATCCTGGTCTCCCCTGCTAGAATCCAAACTCATTTCTTCATGCTTGTCTCCTGTGGAAGTGAAGAACAAATTAATCACTAGTGGAAAGAATATTATAGAGTCAACACACATAAGTTCATGTCCCCAGTCACCAAATGAGACTATAAGTCAAATTCACTTAACCTCTCAGGGATCTTCAATTAATAATTATATTAACAAAAGCAACAGCAACAACCACTATCATGTTTTTAGTGCTTTCAGGCTGGTAAAGTGCTTGACAAATATTACTCCAAATTAGCCTAATCACAATCCTGGGGTTTAAGTGCTATTATTAAGCCCATTTTAGAAATAAGGAAAGTAGGGTAGATAGAAGTTAATTGACTTATCCAGGGTCATACAGCTGGTGCGTGTCTAAGGCCAATTTGAACTCAGATTTCTTCCTGACTCAAGATCCAGTGCTCTATCTACTGAACTATTTACCTGTTTCCTCGTTTGTAAATTAGAGACAATAATTTCTGCCTTGCTCCACTTCACAGAGTTGCTGTGAGACTTTGATAATCAATGAGAAAGTGCTGTGATAACTACATTGTTATTCAAATATCCATTGCTATCATTGTTTTACTATAAGACTAAGCAGTCCTCAGCCTTCTGTAGGACTCTGACCTCATAGTATAAAAACAAGATGATACAATACGTAAAATAGCAAGAATAGATGATATTTATTCAACACTTAAGTTACCAAAATACTGTACTCATCTGAGCTCCCCAACAATCTCATAAGGTAGGTGCTAGAGGTATCACTACATCCATTGTAGAGATAAACTGAGGCTTAGAAAGAAAAATGGAATCATCCATCTACATTCTTATAGCATCAACAATGGACTTTAAGCTCTTTTCTTCCTGACTCCAAGCCCAGAACTCACTAGACTATGTCATGTCTCTCAAAGTAGATTTTTTTTTCTGACTAGACTTGTATGATTTAATTGGCTTAGGAATTCCAAATGAGGAAACTCCTAGAAATGCAGACTAGCATTTGAAATATAAGGACCACTGAGCAGCTCAGGAACTTCCTCAGGGTCGCACAATTATGATCCAATTAGAACTCAGCTGGCTTTGAACCCAGGTTTTCCTGATTCTAAAGATGGCTCAATATTTATGGAATAAGACCTTAAAAGGGGTGGTTCTAAGGATGTTCAATACTTAGGAAATAAGACCTTAAAAGGGGGAGTCAGGTCCTGGGCTCACTTCTCATGCTGGGACCTCATATATCCCATCTGTATAATGGAAAAAACCCCATTACAATTTCCTGCGTCCCTGGCTGGTGTAAGGATGAGAGAGATACTGTCTGAGAGAGAGTTAGCACAGATAACTGTCATTATTTTTTCCCATTTCTCCTTCACTATATGGCTTTTCGATTTTAAGAAGAATGTGCTGAATGTTTAATAGTCTCAAGGAGACCATTTGGGCAAAACTGCAGAGAGGGTTGTGCATTTTACCTCCATTTACACCCCAGTCATCTGGCTGTCACACTGCAAACTGGCCTGGGTCTCACTGCTTAATTACTGCAAGCTGGCAAGGCCGCCAGTACCTTGAGAGCCCTTGGACACGTACCATACGTTTTGGGCAGCCGCGCTCCCCTGGCACGGGGACGCCTCCTGTCACTCCTGTGGCTCTGCTCCGTTAAGTGATGGCCACTCTCCAAACTCTGGGCCCTAAGCACAAGCAGGGGAGGAAAGGGCCTGGCATCCTGATGGCAGCGCCACCAGTGCCCAGAGACCAGCCTGCCAGGAGACTTGGCAAAGAAAAGCATTTACTCCCCTCCAAGAAAAAGAAAGCAGCTTTGATCTTTTATATTTCAAGAGTCTGAGTAAATACAAAAAACCTAACGTCCCTCCATCCCACTGCCCAAAATGGAGAAACTGAGCCTGCACTCGGGCCAAAGAACCTGAAAACCTGGGCCCTGGATACTTTCCAGTCTTCCCAGCCTGAGAAGTTTCCAGCGCAGGCAAAGTCCCAGAGGCGTGCGGCAGGAGGCTGCCTCCTATAAGGGTTCTGATACATTGCGCTCTCTGGAGGAGTCTGGGAGATACTCATAGCCTGGTCTGTTTTTCCTCTTTTTTAAGGCACCTGGGGTTAAGTGACTTGCCCAGGATCACGGAGCTGGGAAAAGTCTGAGAACAGATTTGACTCCAGGCCCTCCTGACTCTGGGCAGGTGTTCTATCCATCCTGCCACGCAGCTGCCCCAAGCTGGTGTTTTTCAAATTGCCAAGATCAGAGGCTGGCCTGAAGTGGTAGGGGGCCCTTATTAGGAGCAAGTCCACCAGAGGGAAAAAAAGCAACCAAAGTCTCGGCTGGCTCTTTGCTAGAAAAAGGGCACAAGGGAAGAGATTGTTTCCCCCCTGCCACCCAAATCCTCAGCACAGGCAAGATTAAGCCAATTTTTATCTCTTCTGGGTGGGTGGCCAAGTGAAAACCATCAGAGAAACCCCTGGAAGAAAAAAAAATCCCCCTATATCTGCTCAGGTCACTACCAAGCTTCCAGTCACGCAGGGCCACCACCTTCCAGCCTTTCTCGGCTCTCTTCGCCAGCCCTCAGCGCCACTCAGTTGCGAGGCTGCTGGATTCTCCCTCCTTTTCTCCTTCCTGCCCCCTCCGCTCTCCCCACACAGTCCCCTCGCCCTGCACCACCTCCGGTACAGGCCACTGCGTCGGTCCTCCTTTTCCCAGTCTCTTTCTGATCTCCACAAGGCCACAGAGCATCCTCCCAAGGCACAAGACAGCCCCGTCCCCCTCCCCCTGAAGAAGCTTGGGGTGATTGAACCGGAGGGACACCTTGGAGCCCATCTCTACCAGCCCCTCACTCTGGAGGCCTCAAAGGAACGTACCCCAGGCCCCAGCATCCAAACCCCACAAGTCAGGGGGGACGGTTTGAGCGGAAACAAGAACTCCTGTATCCTGATGGGGGGCTCCTGAAGATCAGTGTCTTAGTCTTGTCTCCTGGAGAATGAGATGCAGTACTGAGAGTATGGCGCCTGAGGGGAGCAGCTGTTTTCCTCGTTCTAAAAGGCGGGCTTGGAAGTTCAGCATCACCAGGAGCAGGGCATTTGTGTAATCTGTACAGGTTTTCACAAGGCTTTAGTGTGCGGGTGCTTACGCATACACATATACATAAACATATATACATACATACTTATTTACAGGATTTAGGCTTTTTGGTTTTGAAGTTCGGGTTTTTGAGGAAGTGTAGGGCACAGGAGGAAAATGCAAGTCCTTCCACGGGATCTACATCCAACCCAGGAAGGGTTTCACTAAGAACAGGAACTGACCCTGCTCTCTAACCACATTGACTTCCACCCTGGCATCCATTACACTAAGCCTTTAAGAGAAGTCAGCCAGTCAATAAACATTTATTAAATGCCTAATAAGTGCCAGGCACATTGGGGATACAAATGCAAAAAAAATCCCAAAAGGCGCTTACAAGAAGGCAACACAGAAAAGGAAGCTAGAAAATCCCATCCAAGCTAAGCCCCGTATTATAAGAAGGATCACTCTTTTAGTAGCAATAAAAATAATAACAATTGTATTATTATTGCTAACATTTATATAGTAATAAGTGTCAGGCTCTGTTGTCACAGAAACCTTATTATTCCCAGTTCACAAATGAGGAAACTGAGACAAACAGAACTTGCTCAGGGTCACATTGCTAGGAAGAATCAAAGGTTGGATTTTAATACAATATTCCTGACTCCAGACCCAGGTACTCTTAACCAGGGGTCCTCAAACTTTTTAAATAAGAGGCCAGTTCACTGTCCCTCAGACTGTTAGAGGGCCAGACTGTAGTAAAAACAAAAACTGTGTTTTGTGGGCCTTTAAATAAAGAAACTTCATAGCCCTGGATGAGGCGGATAAACATCCTCAGCTGCCACATCTGGCCCGCAGGTCGTAGTTTGAGGACCCCTGCTAACTATTCTGTTGTTGTTGTTATTCAGTAAAGAGTCTTCATGACCCCATTTGGGATTTCCTTGGCAGAGATACTAGAGTGATTTGCCATGTCTTTCTCCAACTCATTTTACATAGAGGAAAACTGAGGCAAAGAAGGTTAAGTGACTTGCCCAGGATCACACAGCCAATAATTGTCTGAGGTCAGATTCAAACTCAGTTGTTCTGCTTCCAAGTCTGGAACTCTATCCACTGAACCATCTAGCTATCCTCCACTTACTCACCAACTTTTAAAATTTAAATATCTCCTAGAGAGGAATATTAAGGAAGCAAGCCTTCAGTGTGGACTCATTTCTCCCCAATGCACTGAGGGGCAACGATGAGAAGATGAAGGGTGATCATGGGAAGGTTATTTTGTCTTGGGCATCAGGCTTATTTAGCTTCGTTTGTTTAGCTGGACTCCTGCAGTATCTCCAGACAGAGATAATCACTGAAATGAGGAGCATAATATTTATTTCTTGATCATTTTACACAGGGATATTTGTGAGATCATCAGGGAAAGGCCAGCAGAGCCCCTAATAAGAAAGGGATCTACAACAGGGGAATCTGAAAATGGGGATAGCCATCTAGATGACAGAGCCCTTCTCTCCCCCAAAACCCCTGGGCCAAAATTACCCGAGTAATCATACAACTACCCTGCTAGTCTCCGGTGCAGATCTGGCTTCTTAAGGTTAACCCTTAAATATTATTGTTAATGGATTCAACACTTGACATGTAAATGGTTTACAAGAGCAAGGTTATAGAAGACTTGCCAAGAATGTAAATTCAAGCTTCCCTCAAGAGACAATTGTAAAATGTACTAAATTCATCTGAGTCTTAGATTAGCCGGATCTGGCTTCAATAAGGCTTTTTCCTGCTTTTTCATTCCCCCCTCTCTCTCTGGAGGAACAATTTCTCAGCAGAGAATTGTCATGACAACCCAGAACGAAGACATCCTCAATACTCACCCCAGTGCAGGGACACAGGAACCACGGCTTCAGATTTAAAAGGGGCTGTGATGAATCACATTAGCCAATGAGCCTTAGGCTTGTAGACAGGTGGGTGACAGAAAAATCACAATTAATTTAAAAGGTCACACTCTTTGTTCGACATGTAAAACACAACAGAGGGACTTTGCCATATCTACATACCAATGTCCCAACTGGACTCTTAAAAATGAATAAGGCTATACTCCTTTTAGTCAAGCAGGTGAGTCACTATTTTCCTTTCAAGTTTATTAAGGGTCACCCAAGCCTCAGACACCGCACCGAACATGGAGCTGAACACAATCCCTGCCCAGTGGGTTTGCCATTTAATTGTGTTTAACTACTGAGGTAACCTTTGTCAGAAATACATAAAGAGGCAGCTACCCCCTTGCTTCATCCTTTATAGATTCTTTGAAGACAGAACACTATTTATCACAGAAGAACTTTGAAAATGTCCATTAAGGCTTTTAAGAAAGTTTTTTTTTTTTTTTCTGTGATGTGTATTGAACCCAAGAGAGGTGATTTTTACTCCCTGTACTTGTACCATGTGGGATAAGGGGGAAAATATGGGCTCTATGGTCAGAGATACTGGGTTCAAGTACTGCTTTTGACATTTAAGTTATTTAAATTCCCTGCATATGTTTCCTTTTCTGTCAAATGAGGGCATTGGACTCTATAATTTCTGAAGTCCTTTCTAGAAGTCCCTCATCTATGATCTGATGATTGAAAGTCAGAGATTTGAATTCCAATACCACTTCTGCTGGGCAGCTAGGGGGTACAGTGGATCTGGATTCAGAAAGATTCAACTCCCTAACTTCAAATCTGGCCTCAGAAACTCACTAGCTATGTGACCCTGGGCAAGTCACTTAACCCTATTTGCCTCAGTTTCCTTATCTGTAAAAAGAACTGAAGAAGGAAATGGTAAATCACTCCAATCTCTGCCAAGAAAACCCCAAAGGGGATCACAAAAGGTCGGACATAACTGAACAACCAACCACTTTTATGGTTTCCTACCTATGAAACTTTATACAAATCTCTTAGTTTGGCCCATTCATAAAATGAGGCAATGGATCTGTTCATCTGTAGGGTCATTTTCAGATCTAGCCTATCAATTGGCAAAGTCTTTGTTGGGTGATGCTGGTTTGCCTTTTTTTTTTTTCCTCCAACTCATTTTTACAGAGGAGGAAACTAAAGTAAATAGAGTTAAGAAACTCCCTCAGAATCATGCAGATTTGAACTCAGGTCTTGATTTCAGGCCTGGGGTTCTAACTACTGCACCACCTAGCTGCCCTCATTTTCAAAATTGGGTTAATAATACTTCTCAGCAGCATGGCATAGTAGAGTCAGAAATTTCTGGGTTCAATTCCTGCCTTTGAGATATATTGTCTGTGTGACCAAGAACAAATTGGTTAACCCTTTAATTGCTCTCAGGCACCTATTTTAAAATACCATAAATTTGTGGAAATATATATGAAAGAATTGCACATGTTTAACATATATTAGGTTACCTGCCATCTGGGGAGGGGATAGGAGGAAAGGAAGGAGAAAAATCATTTGGAACACAAGATTTTGCAAGGATAAATATTGAAAACTATCTATGCATATATTTTGAAAATAAAAAGCTTTTAAAAAGAACAAGAAAAGAAAAATGAAATGGAAAGAAAAGAAAAAAATACCATAAAGTTCAGATGAGCTGTTGATCAGCAGGACCATGTCAGTGAAATCACCAATCCAGACCAAAAAAATAAAGTATAAAAGGACAAGAAAACACCAAAAACCATGCATGACATGATTTTTAAGGTTCCATCAAGATCTAAGGCAGGTGATTCTCAGAAAGCACTTCTGCCTGAAGTGGGGGGATAAGTGTCTATTAGCTGCCAAAATCCTTTCTAGGACTATGATTCTAAGTTGGCTGAGAAGGATGGAGAAAACTTGGAATGAGTCCAGAAGACAGCAATGAAGATAAGGAGAGATTTGGAAAAGATCTGCAACAAAAGGTAAAAGGCATTTCAATTACTTAGTCCAGAGAAAGAACACAGAAAAATACCCAGCCTTTCTTTTTAGACTCATGAAAAGCTTCTACATTTGGAGATAGCGTCCTGCCCTGTTCCATTCACAATGAGGACAGAACAAGTGGAAGCAGACTGTATCTGCAGTTGTAGGTATATGTTAGGTTGCATTTGAAAAAGGGCTTCCTGACAGTAAGTGTGGGTGAGGATTTAAGAAAGGCTTTGGAAAAATAACATGGCATCTCCTGCCATGTTATTAGAGCTCTCCTGCTCTAGAGCACTAAGCTTGCAGTCAGGAAGACCTGAGTTCAAATGCAATCTCCCCTATTTCATAGGACTCCGGTAAGGATTATATGAGATAATAATTGTAAAGAATTTAGTACTTGAAGGGGCAGCTAGGTAGCTAGAGCACTAGCCCTGAAGTCAGGAGGAGCTGAGTTCAAATATAGCTTTTGACACTAACTGTGTGACTCTGGCCAAGTCACTTAACCTTGATTGCTTCTCAGGGGGGAAAAAAAGAGAGAAAAAAAGACTAATTGTAAAAACAGGGAAAAAAAACCTTTAATGATAGCATAAGTATTATATAAATGTGAGTTATTATAGATTTTAGAAGTCTCTTTCTTCATCTGAGAGATAGCGACAAATTTTAACTGAAAAATCTATACGTCTATTTAAAAAATTTCCCCAAAATCTGTCCTTACACAGCATGAAAGACAATTCCTAAGAGAGCATTTGCTATTCCTTCTCCATCTACTCTGATCCAACCCATTGTTGGAAGCTTAGACTTTACCACAAAACCTTCCCTGAAAACTCCAGTTTTGCAATCACTTCTGCAGCAGACATGGAACATTTCATGGTAGAATTAGGACTTAGATTACTACGAGTATTTAGCAAGTTATTACCATAATGGGAATGTTTTCAATGCCTTGTGTAATCAATTTGTTTTATAGATATATCCCTTAGTCTGTACAGTGCTTAATTATATACTTCCTGTCAATGCTATTTACCTCACATGTACTATTATTGTTTTTTCCAACTAGATTGTAAGCTCCTTTTGATTACCCCAAAGTGATCAGTATAGGATTCGCCATCTATAGTTTATAATCTTAGCTAAGGTACAGAAAGGTTAAATGTCTTAACCACTGTTACACAGCTAGTACATGCCTGAGACAGGATTAGAACTTGTTATTCCTAACTTCAAGGTCTATCTGTCCACTATGTATAGCTGCTTTTGAGAGTAAGCATAATGTCTTATATTTTTACTATTCCCACAGGGTCAAAAATCCAGTAGGCATCCAACAGATACTTGTTGATGGATGAAGGGACTTAGTATATTAAGAACAGGACCAAAGGCCACATTGTATTGGAAATTCTACATCAGCTCTCTTCCCCACCTTCATGGCTTGTGTTAAGAGGCACTTTTACATGATAAAACAAAATTATTTCCCTCCAGTGGAAGGGAAGGCTTCAGAAGGTGAGATGGCTTCTCTATTTTTCAGAGCATTTGAATGTCAGAGTAGAATAGTAACCAAGACCCATCTTGGAGAAGTCAAATAGATTTTCCCTCTTTTTAACCTGACAATAATGACCCATATCAGCTCCTCCCCAACTCCCCAGGATGCTATCAAGTCACCAGGAAAACTCAGCTGTTGTTGACATATGAAATATTAATAGTGATTGGTAACAATCAAAAGTTAATCCTGGGCAAAAGATTGGCAGTTCTAAACACTAGGCAGGGGTTCTCAAACTACGGCCGCAGGCCAGATGCAGCAGCTGAGGACGTTTATCCCCCTCACCCAGGACTATGAAGTTTCTTCATTTAAAGGCCCACAAAACAAAGGTTTTGTTTTTACTATAGTCCGGCCCTCCAACAGTCTGAGGGACAGTGAACTAGCTCCCTATTAAAAAAGTTTGAGGACCCCTGCCCCAGAGCTTAAGAAGAGCAACCAAGTAAGTGAAAAGAGAAAACTACCCCTTGGGAGATACTCAGCTCCATTTGGGGCAACTATGAGGTGCATTTGTCCAAATGCCAGACCTAAAGTCAGGAAGACTCATTATCTTTCTCCAACACCTCTCCTTTCTTCCAAACCTCATTCCCCAATCACTCAAGCCTGTATCTTCAAGTCCCATCTGTTGTCAAGTTCTGATTTTCTACCTTCACAACATCCTTGTCTTACGTTTCCTTCTCTCCACTCACACAACCACCATTTGGGGGTAGATTTTATTACCTAATGACTGGACTATTGTAATTTTCTTGTTGGTCTTCAGGTTTGAAGTCTCTCCCCACCTCGATCCCTCCTCCACCCAGCTGCCAAAGTTGATCTTCCTAAAGCTCAGATCTGATTTTAACATACTATATCCCCCCCCACCCTTCTCATAAACTACAGTTTCTTCCACAATCAAATACAGTCTGTTATGGTATAATATTTGTTTCAAAAGCATTTGTTCCAACACAATATATTAGAGTACATTTTGAGCATAATGAGAATTCAATTTGCTTATACATGATTTTCTTTCCTGAGATGCAGAAAGAATGCAGAAAACTGCACTACTTGAAAAGAATTCACAAGCTGCAAACCTTTGGCATCCAAGTCCACTTCAGTTCTTTTTCAAGGTAAAGTGCCATATTGTGTCTCTTCTGGCCCAGTAGGAGCTGTGGAGGAAGGAGGGCTCCCGGAAACACCACCAGCCCACCCCTAGCTTCCACTACGACCCCCTGCCCTGCACCCAGGACTCTGTCCCACCCAACTTGCTCAGGACTTGGCCAGCCCAGGCCCAAGGGACTGAGGCACAAGTTTATAAACAGTCCAAGACTCACGTATTTTAGTATTCACGTATTTCTTACCCATTTAATATATATAAAACTCTGCTGCTGTAATTAGGTTCCTATTTTCTTCTTTATATGTGTCACTGATGAAATTTTTAAGCCTTCTATCCCTAACCCTTTCTCCTCATAAAACATGTGGTTTTTATTACATGATTTTGCACGGTGGTTCTTTTGGGGAATGCATACGCAACTTACAGCCGAACTTATAAAATTCCCTGACTTGTTTTTAAGCCCTTCATAACCTGAGCAAGCTTCTTAAACTTTCCTCCCCTTCCCTAGTCTGTGATCCAGACACCGGCCTCCTCCTTGTTCCCCTCACATCTCCTGATTTATGTTCTTCTTCCTTATCTCCATCTCCTAGCCTCCCTGATCTCTTCAAAGACACAACTCAAACCTCTGCCTTTTGTGAGAGAATTTTCTTGGTCTGCTCCCCATCCCCTAACGACTGCTGCCTTCTCTCTGAGATTCCCTTACATTCACACCGTGTCGTGTATGGGCACAGTTATTTGTGCATCGTCTTCCCCAATAGACTGTGAATTCTCTCAGCACACTGTTTTTGCTTTTCGTATCTTCTGTACTTAGAACAGTACCTGGTCGATGACAAGTGTTCAAGTGCTTTTTATCTCCCCACAAAGATGTCCTACTAAGATGGACTTTGCTCCTGGGACCATGGTGGGCGAGGTTTTGCCTGATCTTGTCCCAAACCAGATTTCCCTAACTCCCTCTTCCTTTCTGTTTCCAAACTGTGTTTCCAGAATTTTAGTTATCCTCATTAGCTTTTTTTCACAAGAAATTAGTATTAAAGGGTGCATTAAATCACTACTTATCATGAAATAACTCAATGAATACATATCAGACCTCTTTTCATCTCCCCAACTCACAATCCCTCCACATTTTAGCACAGTCTTCCTAGTCTGCTGTGGCTGAAAAAATTTCTCATCCAGTACTCATTCTGCTGGTAATTCTTTGTAGCTGGGCTGGGCTGTAAACAATGCACAGACAGTCTCCAGACCTGCATTTTCCACCTTACTAGGACAACTTCATCATGGGGAGAGAACTTTCTGTAACAGTCAAAAAATACCAACTGACTGTCTCCAATTTCTCGCGTTAATGCTAAAATTCCCTGGTGCTTCCAAAAGTACTGTGTGTAGCAAGCTCTTCCAAACACAGATTCCAAATAAAAAGTACCATTTCCTGCCTATACCCACAGGGATCATGAGAGCAAGAGGCCTTTAACAAATGAGTTGTTTCTTTTGGCTGGTTGTGAGGCAGGCACAGAATGAAAGTTGCTACTAAAAACATTGTTTTATATTTAAATATCCACAATGTGCCAGGAATTCTTGAGAAGACTAAATATATTATATTCATTTATTCAACTAATAGCTATGGAACACCTACTATGTACAATGCATTTTGCTAAGTGCTAAGGTAGATAAAAAAGATAAATATAACAGGTTCTCTGCCCACAAAGGAACTGACATTCTAGGGATGATATAAATATAGACCCTAAGACTACAAAGCATGAATTGTCCCCCCCACTCCTCCCCTTTATGGTTTTGTGTGTGTGTGTAATGGAATTATCAAGAGATTCTCCTGGATTGGGACATCCCCATTTCCTCTTACTCTTGTCTCATATTCCCTTCTGACCATACTGTCTCTCCATATAGGGATCCATTGAGTGTCTCATGGGTCCCCTTACAAGCTAAGCAAAGAAATCCATTAAGACAGACACTGTGCTAGGTGTTAGGGAATACAAAGAGGGAACTGAAACGGTCTCTACCTTCTAGGAACATATATTCCACTGGAGGAAAACAACATATACACAGAAAATAAATATAAATTACATACAAAGCAATATGTGTAAGGATGCAAGCTAATGGAACCCAGGCGCACATGACTAGACAGACCTGGTTCTTGCCCTTGTGGAGGCCTTTTAAGCCTTCCCAGTTTGCCCCAGTTGATTGGCCACCTGCATCTTTATAATTGGTGAGACTGAGCCAATGGTACTTTTTGGCTGCACACTTTTGGCAATTCTCAGCTGCTGTGTCTGGAGGGTAAAGGTCCTAGTTCATCACAATGTGGAAACTAGAAATAGGATTGAGGGTGTTTGTTTTATTTAGAGTTTGTCCTTAGTTTGAGGTGACCTGGTGGTACGGTAGTATGAGCCCATATGACCACCTTGGAGCCAGAATTATAGACTGGAGAGTACAGCCCACCAGTCCATTGTGGAAGCCTGGGGAGCCGGAATGTCTAGGACTCAAGTCCTTATGGGGTTTTGAACTTGAAACTGGAATTGTGCTCTGTACTCAATACTAAATTCTATAGGAACCAACCTAGGCCATGGACCTAATCCATTTCCCTTCCCCAAGAGTAGTACAAAGGGGAAGAGGGAATTAGGCTTCCTACATTGAAGAGTAAGTTTTTATGTTTGATATCAAACCTTTTGGGGTAAATATGTCTGTATAAAAAGCTTATCTGACTGTTACTGACTAATGGAACTGGACTATAGGAGGCATTCCCCCTACAATGGAAGGAACACCATTGGTGGCAGCTGGAATCATTTGCAGAGACTCTAGAGAGCCACAATCCCATTAAGAGTACCAGGGAACCCAGGAGGGAGAATGAAAAGCCTTCAAGCCGTGGGGACCAAAGTATTACAAACTAATAATTGGGGGCAAGGGAAGTTCAAGAAAGATATCCTGGAGGCAGTAGTACCTGAGCAGAGCTTTGAAAGATGCTAAGAATTCTAAGTGTTAGAAGTCAGGAAGCTGTCACAAGCAAAGGAGGACAGGAAGACGGGAGACAGAATGTGGTATCCAAGGAACAGCCAATAGGACAAGTTCATCTAAAATAGAGAGTATACAAAGGGGAATCACATACAATAGGCCTGAAAAATAGACCAAAGCCCAATTAAAAAGGCCCTTAAATCAAATCTGAATTTTGTCTTATAGGTAATAGGGAGCTACTAGTGCTTACCAGACTAAGAAGGCTTTCAGCATAGGCCCAGGGACAGACTAAATTATGTCTTTTGCCCCTCTTCATGCCAAAGTAACCTACTTTGGTAGATTATTCTCAATTTCTCATTAATCTTGACTCTTTTCATTCCCCTCCTGGCCTTTCTCAGGGCTTCTATGCTAAACTGGCTGGATCCATCATCTAATCCTGGCTCCAAGGTGGCCATGACCAACATTCCCAGTCCAGCAAGGATTACCTCTGGGCACCTGAAACTTAGAAGGACCAACAACCCAAAAAAGAAACAAGGCCCCTCAGTCCCATTTCTAGGAGCTGGGGTGAAGGAGGGGAGGAGAGGAAGGTAAGCTCTTTTCCTCTCACCAATTTAGGTCACAGCATTCCCCTCCTGGTTTCTGATTTCCTCCACTCTTCAAAGCTGTCCCCCTTGACCACTGGCTCACCCTGAAATTTCCCTTAACATCCTCCTGTCCTTGAGGCCCACTCATCATGAAATAATCCTCCTCAAGGCCCATGTCCCTTTTCCTCTGGGTGACTTCCTCCTGGAGCCTTCATTTTGTGGAGGGGGCCAGACCAGCTCCCTTCCCAGATAGGTTCCTGCCTTCCTCTGGACTTCAAAACTATGTTTCCACCCCTGATAGTTTCATTATCATATTCCCTTTCCCCCTTTTGTGTACTGTTTTCCTTCATTAGAATGTAAGCTCCTTGAGGATAGGGATTGTATTTTTTTTTTTTTTTTGTTTGTATTTGTATCCCCAGTGCTTTGTATAGTGCCTGACACATAGCAAGTACTTAATAAATAACGGTTTCCTTCCTTTCTTCCTCCCTCCCTCATTTCCTCCCTTCCTTCCTTCCTCCCTCCCTTTCTTCTTCCTTTATTTCCTTCCTTCCTTTCTCCCTTTCTCTTCTTCTTTCCTTCTTTTTTCTTCATTCCTTCCTTTCTTTCTTCCTCTTCTTTCCTTCCTTCATTTCTTCATTCCTTTCTTCCTTTTCTTCTTTTTTCTTCCTTCCTTTCTTCATTCCTTCTTTTCTCCCTTTCTTTTCTTCTTTCCTTCTTTCTTTTCTTCATTCCTTCCTTTCTTCCTTCCCCTTCTTCTTTCCTTCTTTCTTTTCTTCATTCCTTCCTTTCTTCCTTCCTTTTCTTCTTTCCTTCCTTCTTTTCTTCCTCCCTCCCTCCTTTCCTTCTTTTCTTTCTCCCTTCCTTCCTTCCTTCTTTCATTCCTTCCATAGCTATTGGTGTTTCCTTACTGTCTGCAAATACATCCACGTCTCATCCATATCTAATATCTTCACTATCTTTTTTGAGGATATCCTCAAAAAATTCTCACTTGACCCATCCATTCCCACTAACTGCTGTCCTATAAGTCTTCTCTCTTTCATAGCTAGACCCCTTAAGAAGGGTTCTACAACTGAAGCTTCCATTTTCTTTCCTCTTAGTCTTTTCTTAACTCTCTTCCCTCTGACTTTCATCCTCATCTTTCACTTGAAAGTACTCTTTCCAAAATTATTAATGATTTCTTAGTTGCCAAATTTAGTGGCCTTTTCTCAATCCTTATTGACCTCTCTGCAGCCATTAATATTGTCAATCCTTCTCTTCTTTTTTATATTTTCTTCAGTTTTTTGTGTCACTTCTCTCTTCCAGTTTTCCTACCTCTCAATCTCTGTAGATGGATCTTTATCTAGGTCAGGCTCACTATTTGTGAATATCTGCCAATACTGTCTGGGGCCAACTCTTCCTCTACAATATTTTGCTCGTGAATCTCATCAGCTTCTATGCATTCAATTACCATCTCTAATCAGTGCTCCAGCTAACCTTTCTCACATCTGAACACCACTCTCACATCTTCAGTTTCCTGTTGAACTGATTTTCTCACAGACATCTTAAATTCAACATGTCCAAAATGGAACTAATTCTCTTTCTTCCTTCTTCTGGCTATTACTGGCAAGGATACCACCATTCAACTCTGTCTCACTTTCTACTTCCAGTCAATTTTGTGGTCCTACCTTTCCAGCTTTGTGACATTTCCCACAAAGGTCCCTCTTTCTCCTCTGACACTGGAGGTACATCTTCATCATCTCCTACCTAAATTATTACAGGAGCCTGCTGGTTGACATCCCTTATCTCAAGTCTCTCTCCATTACAGACCCTCTTAACATGATCTTCCTAAATCACAGGTTTGACCATGTCACCCACCCCCGACACACACACATTTAGTAAAGCAGCCTATCAATTCTAGGATCAAATATAAACTATTGTGTTTGCCTATTGAAAGCCTTCCCAATATGCTTCTTAAACCTTATTCTCCACCTCACCCTTCAATACATTGACACTGGCCTCTTTTCTGTTCCTCTCATATGACAAACGACCTTCAGGTCTTTCCCATGCCTAAAATTTCTCTTCCTGCTCATCTTTGTCTTCTGGTTTCCTCAACTTTCTTCAAATTTCAGCTAAATTTCCACTGGAAGCTTTTCTTTGTCCACCTTAATTCCCCTCTGAGATGGCTTCCTTTTTATCTTGTAACAGTTTTATTTGTACATAATTACTTCCATGTTGCCTTTACTATTAGGCTATGAGCTCTGGGAGAATAGGATCTGTTTTCTGCTTTTTTCTGCATCCCCACCACTTAGTGCAATGTCTGCTTAAAAAAACACTCTTTGATTTGTCTTTGCGGATGAACACAACTAAGTTCAGATAGTCTGACCAAAAGGTAGTGAGTCTTTCAGCCAGTGCAACTCTCCAAGACCATCTCCAGAGAGGAGCAGGGGTCTCATATTAGCAGAGCATGATACCCACGCCAACAAAATCACAGAAACTTGAAGAACTAAAATGACTTTTTTGTAGGCCTTTTTCATCTTTTTAAAACTTATTTTTTAATTTCAAACTCAAGTAGAACATGAAAAGAAGAATTTGGGGGAATCATGATTGGTTTTCCTTCCCAGACCATGGGACCAGTGGGATGCAGAAATAGATATAGCACTTCTCCCTGTCAGGAAGGAATTGAAAGGGAAAAAAAAAATCAATCCTGTTGCCTCCAGACTCCAATGTAGGAGACTGACAGCAGCTCAAAAATAGGTATCAGTAAGGGTTTAAGAAGACTCTTTCCCTCAACAATCTCGCCTTTTAAAGGGGCCCCTGGGTCAATTAATGGAGAAGCAGGGAAAAGGGAAAGGGAAAGCTGGAGGGAATATGAAACAACTAGACAGAGAAAGTGGTGAAAGTGGATGAAGCCAGACAGAGAAAAGGGGGGTAAGATAGAGATTACCGGAGAGAATGAGCATCTAGAGACCAGATCAGGGAAAAGATAGTAGCAGGAATTTCACGGTGGGATCAGAGAATACACAGCTTGGGAAATTTGATAAGGACATGGGTTCCTGATTGTCTCCAGCTTTCATTTTCAATTTAAACCTCCTGGTGGCAAATAACCCCCAGGGAGGAAACAAGGGAAGTTGCATAGACAAGATGGTGAAGTGGAGAGAGTCCTGAAGTCTGTGACTTTTGGCAGCCAACCTTAGGAATCCTCTCTGGGGCCCAGTTTCCTTATCTATAAAATGAAGGGATTGATCAAAATACCTTTAAGGGTCCCTTCCAACTCTGGGTCTATGTATGTCCTACTACCCCCTTCTTCCCTGTTTTTCCTTTCTGCAAAAACTCTAGAGTCTAAACTCAGGAGCATTGAACTATTCCTATTGATGTACCCAATGTTTAATGCCCCTGCCAGTCCTGTAGAGCTTAGATCTTTAAGTACAGCCAGGGATCCTGAGCCCAGCAGCAGCTCTGACTAAAATAAGCATTAGTATAAAAGGAGGCTTTGAGTTCTTGGGCGACAGCCATATTGAAAAATGGAAATCTATATTATAAATTTCAGTTGTCAATCCTCACATTTTATGGTATCGTATTATTGCTTTTAAGATAGAGAGATAAAACATTTATTAAAAGTACTTACTATAAAGGGTTGAAACTCAACTTACTGTGCACCAAGTATTTGGCTCAGTGTTAAAAGCAAAAAATGGTCCTGTCCTCAAAGAGCTTACATTCTAGAATATAGTCCATGAAAGGAACTGATAAATCCCCCCCAAAAAAGGGTAATTAAAAATAGAAGGGGGGAGGGGTTGAGGAAGAGCAAAAACCAGTGAAAACAGGGCCATCTTAAAAATAATAATAAAACAATACAGGAAAATATTAGCCTCAGTTTTTGGTAAGTCTTACAGAAAGGTATTCAAAAGGGAAAAGATGGAACTAAACAAACCGCCAGAGAAATGAGTACTAAAAGACTTTTGGTGTCTTGTAAATGAAGTTATTAAAAGAGATATAAAAAACAAAAAAGAGAAACACATATCTCTTAGCACCACATGCAATTTTGTCAAAAATTGACCATGTATTAGACATAGAGATAATGCAAACAAATATAAAAAAGGCAGAAATAGTAAAAATCATAATGCAAAAAAAAAAGTCATTGGTAAAGGGACCACAAAAAATCACAGATGCAAATGGAAACTTAACAATGAAATGTTAAGTGTTAAATGGGTCAAAGGAAAAACCATAGAAATAATAATTATGTGAAAGAAAATTGAAAAGATGAAACAATATACCAAAATTTCTAGGATGTAACTAAAGTAGTCTTCAGTGGAAAAATCACGTCCCATTAACAAAATAGGAAAGGATTAATGAATAAAATATATATTTTGAAATTATAGAGGCATAAAAAGATTCTGAGAACAAAAGGAAATGGAGGAATATCCTCAAAAATATAAAATACTCAATCAGAAGACCAGAAGAAGTCTTAAATAACTCAATTTCAAAAAAGTAAATTGAACCAGCTGTAAAAGATCTATCAAAGAAAAGTATCCTGATCCTGATAGATTCAAAGGAAAATTTTATTAAATTTTTAAAAAATCAACTAGTATCCTTATTTCATAAATTATTCTCAAAAATTGGGAACGTGTCCTACCAGAATCTTTTTATAGGACATATATAGTCCTAATAGTTAAACCAGAGAAGCATAAAACAGAAAGAAAACTATAAGCTAATATCATCAATAAATTTTGGCTCAAAATTTTTACACAAAATCTTAAGAAGCATATTATAATAAATTATCCAAGAAATTATTCATTATAACCAAGTTGATTTTTTTACCAGGGATATAAGGATGGTTCAACATTAAGAAAAAATTAACATACTCATATTAAAAACAAAAGCATCCCAAATTACATGATTATTTCAACAGATGCAGAAAAAACCTTTGACAAAGTATATATAATAGTCATTTATGCTGAAAAAACCCTATAAAGGATAGGCATAGAGGGATCTTCTTTAATATAAAAAACAACTATCTAAAATAAAAAACAAGCATCATATGCAATGATGCATATACACTGGAATCTTTTCTATTAAATATAGAAATAAAGCAAAGATGCTCACTCTCGGCATTACTGTTTTATATCATTCAGAAAGTAATAGCGATAAAAATAAGACAAGAGAATGAAATTAGAGGCATAAAGATGGGCAAAGATAAAACTATCCCTATTTGATGATAACATGATAGTATAGCTGGAAAATCCTAAGAAATAAGCATAGCTGTCAATTAAGATAATTAATAGCTTCAGCAAAGCTCCCCAAAAAATCGATAGCATTTCAATATAACAATCATAAAAACAGCAAAATACCAGAAGCAAAAATAGAAAGGGAAATCCTATTACAAATAACTATAAAATATATAAACTATCTGGAGGTCAATCTGACAAAGTACACAAAAGATTTGTATTGATTCAATCACAAAGTGTTCTTTAAAGGAAAAAAGAATATCAACGAGCTAGAGGAATGTATTGTGCTCATGGCTAGGCTATGCCAATAAAAATGCATTGTCACCAAAATCAATTTATAATTTCAGTATCAAGACAATCAAATAACTAAGAAGTATAATATAGAATTTGATTTTTAAAAATAACAAAATTTATTTGAAAAAACAAAAGATCTAGAATATCAAGGAGAATAATTTTTTTAAAAGGTAGAGTTTGAAAGGGAACTAGCACTTCTAGATTTGAACCTTATTAAAAAAAACAGCAATCATCAAAATCATATTGTGTTAATTTAAAAATTGAGAGTTCAGTGGAACAGACTGGATAATTGAGAATCAGAAATAATGAAACTCAGTAATCTAGTGTTTCACAAAATGGAAAACAAATTATCTAGGAAAAAACTTTTTGTTGGGTAAAACATTCTAGGAAAATTGCAAAGGAATCTGGCAGAAATTAGGCTTAGACCAACACCTTGTACCATATTTTAATTTAATAATGCATTCTAAATCAATGTTCGACCTTAACGTTAAAGATCATAGTTTATTTATTTTTGTAAATAGTATTTTATTTTTCCAAATTCATGTAAATATAATTTTTAACATTTGTTTTTATAATTTTTCTCCTTTTCTCCCTCTTTCCTTTACTTCCCCTCTCCCCAAAACAGCAAGAAATGTGATATAGGTTATGCATGTGCAATAATGTTAAGTATATTTCTCCATTAGTTATATTGTAAAAGAATAAACAGAACAAAAGGTAAACACCATGGGAAGAAAAAACACCAATAATAAACTGAAAATAGTTTACTTTTTTCTGCATTCAAAATCCATTGTTCTTTCTCTAGATGTGGATAGCATTTTATATCATGAATCTTTTGGAATTGTCTTGAATCATTGTATTGCTGAGAAGAGTTAAACATTATAATAGATTTCTCTGATAAGGATTTAGTATCCATGATGCATAAAAAAATAAAAAAATAAAAATGAAATAATAGCCATTCCCCCAATAAGTGTTTTTGTGGTAAAAGGTCAATCAGATATCCAAAAAAATTTCAAAACATTCATAATGACATGAAAGAATGCTCAAAATTACTAATAAGAGAAGTGCAAATCAAAACAATCCTTAGGTTTCACTTCACCCCTTAAAAATTGGTAAAGATGATAAAAATGCCAACAGTCAACATTAGAGGGGTTGTAGAATGATAAGAACAGTAATATAATTTTGGAGAAGTTGTGAAACAATATGTCCAATTTGGAAAGCAATTTGAAATTATGCAAATAGTGATTAAAACGTCATACCTGGAGCAGCCAGGTGATACAGTGGGTAGAGCACCAGCCCTGAATTCAGGAGGATCTGAGTTCAAATATGGTCTCAGATACTTAACATTTCCTAGATGTGACCCTGGGCAAGTCACTTAACCCCAATTGCCTCAGGGGAAAAAAAATTTAAATGTCATACCTTTTGAACCAGAAACTCCATTACTAGAATTATATACCTCAAGGAAACCTTTGATAAGAAAGTTTCATATATTCTAAAATATTTATAGCAGCACTTTTTGTGATAGCTAAGTAGATGCCCATCAATTGGGAAGTGGCTAAATAAATTATGTATATGCATGTGATGAAATATTGCTATGTTATAAAAATGATGCATGTGATGAAAGCAGAGAAGCCTGGAAAGCTCTATATGAACTGATATAGAATGAAATAAGCAGAACCCAAAAATATATACAAAATGACTACAATAAAAATAGAATAATCTATGAGATAACCAAAAAAATACATTTTTTAATAAAATTTTTGTAAAATATTTTGTAAAGGTGAAGCATGATTTGAAGACTATGAGACAATACCTTCAATCTACCTTTTGTACAGGTGGAAAGACCACAAGTGTTATACATTGCACCTATTTTCAAACCTTTTCAATATATTGATCATTGATTTTTTCCTCTTCTTTTTCTTTTTTCTGCTTGTCTTTTAAAAATACTTTTTGTCATAGGGATTGGACCTCTGAGAAGGGAAGGGGAAGAGATGCTGTGGATAACTATGATGATGTAAAACAAAAACAAAAATGCTAGACACAAAGAATTAAGTTCAGCATAATTTTTTGCCAAGAAGGAGCTCAATCCACTTAGGAACACAATGAATACCCAAAAATACAAGATCAATATTGTCACAATTGAAATATAAGCTAAACACTAGATGGTTATTATAGACAATCACTGCTCTGTGGTTCAGAGGAGAGAACCCTGTGAACAGGGATATTGTAGGATTTCATGTAGAATCTCTGGGCACTGAATTATGAACTAAAGATAAGCAGTAGGAGAATTTTGAGCTTGTCGGTGATCTGGGCAAAGTTATGCTTTAGCTAGAAAGATGTCACTAGGGAGTTGAATGATTAGATAAAGAGGTGGATCTATCATGTACCCAGAATAAAAGGTAACAAATGGACCACCCCCATCCACCACATAAGATCAAGAGATATAGAGGAAAGTTCTCAATAATTTGGCATTTTCCTCTTGGAGGATTTACTGGAGGACGTAGACAAACATATGTATGAAGGGAGGGTGTGAATGGGCTGGGACTTGTAACATTGGTGAAAATATTTATATTACTGGGATTACTATAATTTGATTTATAGGCTGGATTAGAGAGAGAAACCCAGTTAGGATAATACTTCAAAAGTAAAAGCTTAGAGTGATGAAAAGACTTGGTAAATGACTCTGACTGTGTGTGTGTGTATATATATGTGTGTGTGTGTGTGTGTGTGTGTGTGTGTGTGTGTGTGTGTGTGTATTGGGCATGGAATGAAAAAGGGCAAGTCATGTTGTCAAGCCTGGGAGAATGATGATACTCTTCTTTGCCCCCATGAAATTGGACCAAAATTGCTCACATCTAACTCCAAATGCAAGTATGTAAGCAATATTGCACAGTATATTGTCTGTCCTCATGGTACACCATATACCACTCAGATAACACTGAAAATGAATTCAAAAGGAAATATTGTTTTAAATCCCCTAGAATTTTAAACCAAAGGCATTGAATGCAATACTTTATTCAAACTGATTTTTAAATCTGAAAATTATTAATATTTTGGAAGATTATATGTTTTACTAGCACTTGTCAATCCTCATTTTATAATAATCAAGCTGACAGATAAGAAAGTGAAATTTCAGGGATAGCATCAAAACAGGAAAAGTCTGGCAAAATATACCAAAGCTTGAAGTACAGGGAATCTAACAAAACTTGATTTGAGTTTAATTTATTAAATTAATACTCACAAGTTCTCGGATCTTCAGAATTTCTTATTCAAAAACACAAGCCATTTAGACATCAATTATGACATCACATGGTAAAAGTAAAAACAGGCAATTTGCTTACAATAGAACAAAATTAAGACATTCCCAATACCTTCAGCCCTAGTCAAACCATCAAACCCCTTCTCAACTTGGAGGGATAAAAGATTGTGAGGATAGATTAGTTTTCTCCATTTCTCTGTTTTTCTCCCTCTTTAGTAAAGCAGGACATGGTAAGCTTGCCCTCCTGGGCTCTTTGTCTTCTCCCTCTATGCTATTTCATTTTGTGATTGCATTAGCTTCCACAGACTCAGTTACCATCTCTATGCAGATGAATCTCAGATAAGCTTGTTCAGCCCTGATCTCTCTCCTAACTCATATCTCCAACTGTCTATTAGACTCTCAAGCTAGATGTCCTATGTATAAATTTGTGTTCACCATATTAAAAAATTGAACTCTATTTTCCTTCCAAACACTCCCTTCTTTCATACTTCCTTGCAAAGGCACAATCATTTTCCCAGATATCCAGGCTCTCAATAGAGGCTGTTCCAGATTCCTCAGTCGCTCTCATCCTTCATTGGTCTCTTGTTCAATCTTGTCAAGTGCTGTAACTTCATACCCTTCTCTTCTCTGATCCTGCTGCTCCCTGATGTAGACTTTCAATAACATGCTGGTTGATCTCCTTCCCTAAAGCCTCTCCTCATTCAGGTCCACTCAGCCACCAGTCTTTCTTACATGCAAATTTGGCCATGTAATTACCGCCCCCCCCCCCCCCAATTTAATAAACTCCTCTAGGATCATCACCAGAATTAAATATAAAGTCCTGGATAGCAATAAAAATCCAGGCTGGACCAAACTTGCCAAAATTCACAAGGAGAATTGCCTCTATACTTTGGTCCATTCTGATAACCATTAACACCACATCTACTCAGGTGTCCATCAACCAATCCAAACCTTTACTGAGCAAACAGTGTTCTTTGGATCTTCCCAGACTTCCCAGTTTCTTAGCAGTGGTCCACCCAGTAACAGGGAACACCTGGATTCCAAAGTCACAGATTCCGTGCCTTGGCTCATATTTTCCATCAGATGGATGGAAAATATGTTACTTTGAACAACTTGTAAAATCGTAATGTAAGTTTCAATTACATTCCTGCCACCTGGTTGTTCTCAAGCCTGTGGGGATGTTTTCATTTGCCTGGCTATACCAAGTCCAAGTCATAAAGCAGGCTAGAAGTTTTTGTTTGGGAATAATCACATAATACCAACCAAGACAAAATTCTTTTCCTCCATCAGGACCACAGGTTTGACTATAGAGGAAGAAAAGGTTCAGAAATTTAAAACTGGCAACTAACTTGAAGGCCATCTAACCTATCTCCCTAATTTATCATGTTAGGGATCCAAAGAAAGGCAAAATAAAGTCCCTTCCTTCAGGAGCTCATTTACTAATGGAGAAAGCACCAAATGATAAACATTCACCATGACTGAAGCAGTTATAGCTCTTTGTCTTCCCATTTCCCACACCTGGATAGTTTGGCTTTTTAGCTTCTCAGGAAGGCAAGAGATGAGAGTTTAAGTGGACTTGCCTACACTTACATAGGGAATATTGAATAGACCCTGTCTCAGTCAAAATGAAGCATCTTAAAGGTCTTAACTTAAAAAGGCCAAGGTCTCCCACTGCCTCAAGGGCCATCTCCTGTTACCCTAATCTATATCTGGCTATTGGACCCAAATGACTCTGGACAGAAGTGAGGCAGGTGACTTTTCACAGTCCTCCTTCTCTTAAATCAAATCACTTACATGTTCTGGTATCATCTCTTTGATGATATGGTCTTCCTTGAAAACAAACAAAACCTCTGTGAGTAGACCTGTCCCCAACTGTCAGTTGGACAACACAGTTTCTTTCTTTCTTTTTCTTCCTTCCTCCTTCCTTCTTTCTTTCTTTCCTTCCTTCCTTCCTTCCTTCCTTCCTTCCTTCCTTCCTTCCTTCCTTCCTTCCTTCCTTCCTTCCTTTTTTCCTTCCTTCCTTCCTTCCTTCCTTCTTCCTTCTTTCCTTCCTTCCTTCCTTCTTCCTTTCTTCCCTTCTTCCTTCCTTCTGTCCACATAGGATACCATACCCTTACCTGGAGGTGCTCTGTCCAAAAGAATGTAATATTTTTTTTTTTCTTAAATGTTAAAACCTTCCAAGACATCTTAGAGCTTATCATCTTGATTTCTTTCTTAAGAAACATATCTTAAACTCAAACCACTCTAGTTCTCATTGCCTGGCCAACAATAGGTCCCATATCCAACCTTACTTGGTCATTGTTTGGGCCCTGATTGACTCAGAGTGAATGTAAATAGCAATTGTTTCTGTTTGGGCCCCTACTTGATTGGATTTTTTTTTTTTAACTAGGTAAAAGAAGCTATTCTTTCCCTCAATTCTTACCTAGCCTTAATCACTAAATGGGTGGTTGCCTCAGACAAACTGAGACCTGTCAAAGACCTTAGCTTAAAAAGGCCATGATCTCTGTATCCAGAGTTATCTCCAGTTGTCCTGATTTGCATCTTGCCACTGAACCTAGATGGCTCCAGAAGAAAAAGCAAGCTTGGTGACTTTGCCTTACTTGAATGCAATGTATCACCTTCCTGATATCAAGATCCTTTTCAACAATGAAGAACAAATAACAACAGTCACACAGACAACAAGTGGCAAAGCTAAGACCAAAGTCCACGTCCTTCACTTTTGAATTCCTATATACTTTTTAAAGGAAAAGTAATATTGCATAAATATTTGCATTTTTTGTTCATAAGATACAAGCCTTTTTCTCTTGCTAAGAGAGTCCAAATACCATTGCGGTGATTTTTTAATGGATATTTTAGTACACCTTTCTGAACTCAAGGTAAAGACCAAAAATGTCATGTCTATGTCTATGATAGCTGAGAAAACTTAACAACTACAAGTCAGAAAAAATCTTTCTGACAGCCTCTCAAGGCTAAGGAGAAAACCTTAGAGGTCACCAAGTCCAAAAACTCTCATTTTACAGATAAGAAAATGAAGGCCCATAGAGGTTATCATCACATCCAGTGGGAGGAACAACCATTCAACAACATTTAATAAATGCTTATGAAATGTCAGCTACTATAAGATGAACTGGAGACGTAAACACAGAAATGAAATATTCCCTAAACAGGTACTTACAAAGTCAATTCCAGGTAACTGGAGACTAGCATCTGAAAAGAGTATTAGGAAAGATTTAACATGGAAGCAGAGTTCTGACTCTAGGAGTAGAGGGAAGGGGGCAGAGGGTGAGTTATTGTGATGAAAAGGACAAGATTGGGAAACAGATGAGCTATGTGAGGTGAGGGAGAAGAGACAAGGATAATGCAAAGGGTATGAGCTTGGGAGACCAAAGGGATGGTAGTGTCTAGAAGCAAAACAGGGAAATTTTGAAGAGGACTGTGTTTTGGGGGAAAAATAAGTTTAGTTTGTGGCCTACTGAGTTTGAGCTTAAGGAATCAATAGTTTACAATATCTAATAGACAATAGGAGACACACACTTAGAGCTCCAGAGAGAGAGTCTAGGACTAGAGATATAACCCTGGAAGTTATCTGAATATTGATGAAAATTAAACTCCGGGGGGCTGATGAAGGCTAGGATTTTGAACCCAGACCTTTTGAGGGCAAAAAAATAGTACTTAGGCTAAAAGTAATAGCAGAAATTATATCACATGGCTAACACTCATATTCAAATTTTATTGAGCAATTTTTACGCGCAACACATTGAGCTTAATCAAATATTTTAAAGGAGTGAAGGAGTGACTCATTGAAAATATGGAATAATTTTATAATAACAAATTTTATAATAGAAAGAGAACCAGCCTATAGGTCAAGACATATGGACTCCAGTGCTGGTTCTGCCACTAATCTGACATGTAATGCAATGTAGCTTTATAAAATTTGTTCAATAACAGCATCGCTTCAAGAAGTTTGATGAAGATCAAAATGAGATTATGTATTTAAAGCATTTTATTCACTTTAAAATATTCTGTGAATCATTATTGCTACCTTGGGATAGTGACTTTAGCCCTCTAGGTCTTGGTTCTCCCCTATATGAAATGAAAGAGGACTAGGTGATATGTCTTCCTTTTCTCCTATTCTGTGAATCTATCAATATTTTCAGTTTAACATGCCAGGGTCATTTTCTTTGACCATAGGGTAATTGGATTGATTATCAAATACAATGCCACATGTTGGTCAGAGGAAGGACACTGGGTAAGACTGAGGTGACTAATCACTTAAACGCTGGAATAAAATTTGCAAAAACAATTGCTTTTCTTCCCAAGGACTGGAATTGACGTGGGCAGTTAGGCAATGAAGGATCAGCAACAGTTTTCTGCTCCATTTCAACAATAGCAACAAAATAGCGGCAAAAGCATGAACAAAAATATGAAAACAGTGCCAAATGGAAATTTTTTATTTCCTTCCTCGGGCACAGAAAAATACCAGTTTATTAAGTCTTTTAAATTCAGTAACCACAAATTGAAGCAAAGAACAACAAAGGAAGAAAAGGTGGAATGGATGAGCAGAGGAGATGTGGCAATGAAATAGACAGATTCTTGTATAGAACAGCAGCTCAGCAAGTCACTAGCAAGAGGAAAAAAAGGATTTCTTCTCAGTAAACACCAAGAGCATCTCCCATAGAGCCCCTCTTTTGCTTTAGAGATTACTGACAGAATTTTAAAGTAAAGAGGAACATTAGAAGTATGAATTCTTTCTAGCAAAAATAGTCACAATATGTCTTTCAACAGAGAACTGACATTTATCTAGGGAAGAGAGGGAGAGGACCAGCATTTATTAAATGCCTACTTTGTCCAAAGCACTGTACTAAGCTTTACAAATATCTGGTCTGAAATGGTACTTCACATGTGCATTATCTAAATCAAGAGTTCTTCACCCAGGGTCTGGGAACTTGTGTGTGTATTTATTTGTTTGTGGAGGGTTTTTTTTTTGTTTAATACTTTAATAATATATTTCAATGTAATTCGTTTCCTATGTATTTTTATTTATATATTTAAAAACACCCCCCCTGAGAACAGTCTATTGACTTTACTAGACTGCCCAAGAAGGTCTTAATATCCAAAAGGTTAAGAATGTTTGCTTTAATTGATGTTTCACAATAATCCTGCAAGTACTCAAAACATTCTTATTCCAATTTTACAAAGAAAGTTAAGAATTAGCTCAAAAGAAGGAGAAGCAATATAGTACATTAAGAAAAAACAAAACAAAACACTGACTGAAATCAGAAGACCTCAAAAAAGGCAACATAATACATTAGGATAAAAATACTGACTTTGAAATCAGAAGATCTTTGTTAAAATTCTTTCTGCCTCTGTTGCTCATTATTTATCTACCTCTCTAAACCTCAATTTCTTCATCTGAAAAATGAGGAGGGGTGGACTAGGTAGCCTCCAACATACTTTCTCACCCAAGGTCTAGGATACTATGACTTACCAGTCATAGTAAGTATTAGAGCTGGGATTTGAACTCAGGCCTTTCATGAGACCAGACTCTGACCACTGAATCATAAATTTGAAGAGATATGAATAAATGATTTTTAAAATGATAATAATACATTTTAAAACATTTTATATTTTAAATTTTGAATTCCAAATTTTCTACCTTTCTTCCATGTCTCCCCTACTCATCGAGAACGAAAGAAATGTGAATCATTTGGATAAGAGCTAATTCTTAATTTTCTTTATAAAATTGGAATAAGAATGTTTTGAATACTTACCTCGCAGGATTATTGTGAGACAACTATACATGTAAAATCATGCAAAATCTATTTCCATATTAGCCATGTTTAAAAAAAATAAAGTGGAAATATGCTTTAATCTGTATTAAGATTCCATCAAGTTCTCTCTCTGGAGCTTTTCATTATTAAATCCTTTGGAAATATGTTAGCTCATGGTATTGATTAGAGCAACTAAGTCTTTCACATTTGACCATGCTTACAATATTACTGTTACTATACTATTGTGTACTGGTTCTATTCATTTGACTTTGCATAAGTTCATAAAAGTCTTCCCAATTTTTTTCTGAAACTATTCTGTTCATCATTTCTTATACCATAATAGAATTCTTTCATGATTATATACCACAACTTGTTCAGCTATTCTTTCATTGATCACCATCCTCTTAATTTTCAATTCATTGTTCATAAAGGGGCTATCTCTTTGGAATATAGACTAGAAGTGGTTTTTCTGGATTAATAAGTATGTACAATTCTGTAACCTTTTGGGCATAGTTCCAAATTGTTTCCCAGAATGGTTGTCTCAGTTCATAACTCCATCAAAGTGCCTCAGTGTCCCAATTTTTCCACATTCTCTCCAACATGGACAATTTTCCTTTTCTATCATATTAGCCAATCTGAAAGTTGTTACTGATGGATATCTGAAAGTATTTCTGAATTGTTTTAACTTGCATTTCTTTAATCAATAATGATTTAGAACATTTCTTTATTTTTCTTCTGAAAACTTCCTGTTTATATCCTTTGACCATTTATCAATTGGGGAATAACTCATATTTTTATATATTTGTCTCAGTTCCATATTTATTTGAGAAATCAAGACTTTATCAGAGAAATTTGCTGTTAAAAAAATTCCTGTTTCTGGCTTTCCTTCCAATCTTGACTGTATTTGTTTTATTTATATAAAATCTTTTTAATTTCATGTAATCAAAACTATTCATTTTAGTAATAGCAATCCCTCTCTATCTCTTGTTTGGTATAAATTCTTCCCCAATCCATGGATCTGACAGATAAAGATTTCCATGGTCCCCTGATTTGCTTATATCATCTTTTATGTCTAAGTCATGTACTCACTTTTGTCTTAGCATTTTCTGCATCTATTGACATAATCATATAATTTTTTTTATTTTGTTATTAATTGTAGTTAATAGTGCTGACAGTTTTCCTAATATAGAACTGGTCCTGTATTTCTGGTAAAAATATCACCTGCTGGGATAATGTGTGATCTTTATGATATATTGCTTGTAATCTTGCTAGGATTTTGTTTAAATTTTTTTACCAATATTCCTTAGGAAAATTGGTCTACAATCTTCTTTCTCAGTTTTTTGCTCTCTCTGGTTTAGGTATCAGCACCATAATTGAAAGGGAACTAGGGTAGGATTCTTTCCTTACCTATTTTTCCAAATAGTTTATATAATATTTGCACATTCATAAATCCATCTAGTTTGGGGGATTTTCTCTTTAGAGTTCATTTATGTCTTTTTCTAAGATAAGATTTTTAAAGTATTCTATTTCTTCTTCTGTTAATCTAGGCCATCTATATTTTTGTAAATATTTATCCATTTTACTTAGATTGTCAAATTTATTGACATATAATTGGGCATAATAGCTCCTTTCTTTCATTTCATCTTTATTGACTTTTTTCATTTTTAAAACTAGCAATTTGGTTTTCTTTTTTTCTTTTTTAAAAATCAAATTAATCAGTTGTTTATTTTATTGGGGTTTGTTTCACAAAACCACCTCCTAGTTTCATTTGTTCGGTGGGGTTATTTCTTTAAATTGTATTAATCTCTCCTTTGATTTTTAGGATTTTCATTTTGTGGTTTAGTTGGGAATCTTTAATTTGTTCATTTTCTAGTTTTTTTAATTGCATGCTTAATTCATTGATCTACTCTTTCTCTACTTTATTGATATAAGCATTTAGAGATCTAAATTTCCCCCTAACTACTGTTTGGGCTGCATTCTACAAATTTTGATGTGTTGTTTCTGATTGTTTCCTTGATTTGTTCCTTGACCCTCATATTCTTTAGTATTTGATTATTTAGGAGCAGCTAAGTGGCACATGGATAGAGAATCAGCCCTGGAGTCAGGAGGACCTTAGTTTAAAAGCAGTCTCTCGACACTTACTGGCTGTAAGCATTACTTACATTTGCCTCATCAAAGATTAGATTATTTAGTTTCAAATTAATTCTTAACCTATGTTTTTATGGCCTTTTGTTGAATTTAATTTTATGGAATTATAATTTGAAAAGGATACATATATTTCTGCCTTTCTTAATTTCTTTGTGAGGCTTTTGTACTCTAATACATGGTTGATTTTTGTGAAAGTTCCATGTCCAACTTTGATAAAAGATATACTATTTTCTATTCCCATTCAGTTTTCCTCACAGATCTATCATATCTAAAAATTTTTAATCTATGTAATTTCTTTCTTATTTATTTTATGATTAGATTTATCTAATTCTGAGAGGAGAAACTTGAAGTCCACTGTTGGTGTAGTTTTACTATTTTCTCCTGTAATTCATTTAACTTTGCCTTTAAGAGTTTGGATGCTATGCACCAAATATCACCATTTAGTGCATATATGGCTAGTTTTGATATTACTTCATTGTCTATGGTACCTTCTAGCAAAATGCCATTTCCCTGCTTATCTCTTTTAATTAGATATTTTGGTTTTCCTTTATGGGTGGTCAAGAAGACTAAGACAATACATTTTTGTCTACAGTTCCTCTACCTTGCCTCTGATTGTGTTACAGCTTCCATCCTGTCTGAGATCTTCTTACTGCTGAAATAGCAAGGACAGAATTGTTTGTTAAGGTAGGGTTATAAAAAATACTAATCTTTTTTTTTTTTTTGAAGTTTATTACTTTATTCTTTCTAGCAGGTTTTTTTTTTTTTTTTGATGTGTTTCTTTTTTTTTTTAAGATACTAATCTTAAGAAGAATCTTTCTTAATATTAGCCCCTGCAATAGGTTCTGTCAAATTAAGAAATATCACACTCCATTCCTTCCCTGAAAGCCCCCAGCAATAGTCCAATCCTGAAATATTGCATTCCCATTAATCTCCTGTCCAAATTGAAACTTATATGAGCTTTATCCTTTTGTTCTTTCAGAGAATTTCTGCCTGTGTGCCTGGGACTTCTTTGCTGGCAAATTTGATAAATTCTCATCGGTTCCTAAACTTTTGGTTTGGGTTTTGGTATTGATATTACTTCAAGTTTGGGTTTCTTCCGGCACCAACAATTTTACCCACACTACCCCTGCCTTTTTTTTTTTAACCTCAGGTGAAGCATAATACATTCTATGCAAGTCCCTTATTTTTACTATGTGTGTTTTTTTCTGTTTCAAATGTGTTTCTTATAAACAATATTTTGTTAGATTCTGGACTCTAATCCTTTCTGCTATCTGCTTCCATTTCATGGGTGAGTTCATTCTAATCACATTCACAGTTATTATTATTATGTATTTCCTTCCAGACCAATTTTTCCTGTTTATTCTTCTCGCTCTCTTTTTACCCTCTCCCTCCTCAAAACTTTGTTTTGCTTCTCACCACTGGCTCCCTTAACCCACCCTCTCTTCTATTATAGGTCCCCTTATTCTCTCCCCTTCTCCTCCTATTTCCTTGTTGGGTAAGATAAATACACTACCCAACTGATTATATATGTCATTTCCTCTTTGAACCAATTTCAATAGAGTGAAGTTTAACTGTTACCTGACATTCTCTTCATTTTCCCCTCCAAGGTCTACAATGTATTCTTCTTTTATGTAATATAATTCTCCCCATTCTTCCTCAGCGTCCCAGTGCATCCTTCTTACTCATGCCCTAATTTTTGTTGAGATCATCCCATCATAGTCAACTGCCATACCCTCTATGTATACTTTATCTATTGTAATAATGATAAAGTTCTTAAGTTATATGCATCATCTTTCCATATTGGATTGTAAACAATTTAACTATATTTTGGATTTCTCTTTCATGTTTACCCTTTTAGGTTTCTCTCAACTCTTGTGTTTGAATATGAAAATTTTCTTTTCATCACAATCTTTTCATTCAATTCATTATTCATTCTTGATGAATACTTTATTTCATCAAGTATTCATTTATTCCCCTGAAAAATTATATTCAGTCTTGCTGGGTTGTAGTCTTAGTTCCTTTGCATTCTGGAATATCATACTCCAAGTCCTCTACTCCTTTAACATGGAAGCTGCTAAATTTTGTGTCATCCTGACTGAGGTTCCAAGATATTTGAACTGGTTTTTACTTGTTTCTCGCAAAATTTTTTCCTTGATCTGAGAGTTTCAAAATTTGTAAAAAACATTCCTATCTGCTTTCCACAAAAAATCTCTTTGAGGTGGTGATTGGTGGGGTTTTTTTTCCTCCTATTTCTCCTCCTGTTCTATCACTCCAGGACAATTTTCTTGAATTATTTCTTATATTATTGTGTCAAGGTTCTTTTTTGGGCGTCACAGTTTTCAGATAGTTCAATTACTCTTTTTTCACTTTTTGCTCTGTTCTCCAGATCTGTTATTTTTCTTAGAAAATATTTCACATTCTGTTCTATTTTTTCATTCTTTATAATCTGTTTGGTTATTTCTTTGTCTCTCATAGCTTCCCCTTGCCTAATTCTGATTTTCAAAGAGTTATTTTCATCTTTGAGATGCTGTATATCCTTTTCTAGTTGGTTAACTTTTTTCCATAAACTTGTTTTTCTTGGATTTTTTAAAAATAGTTTTTCTCAGAGTCTCTTATTTGATTTTTAAATTATTTTTTGAGTTCTATAAATTCTCTTTGGGCTAAAAGCCATTTAACTGTACTCTTTGGGATAGAAGCTCCTCTGAAGATGAGCCCCAGTCTTCCCTATTCCCATTTGGTTGGGTTCTTCCTTCTTTGCTGGTTCATTTTTATTATTTTTTTTTAAATGAGAAGTATTAGTGTAAGGACTTTTACTCGTGGTACTTCTCGCTTCAGTTCAGCTCTCCCCTCTGACCTGGAGCCCCAAGCCAAAAACTCTCCACTCTTGCAAGTGCTGGCAGCATCCCTGCCCTCCTGCCTCTACATGCACCAGGTGTGCTGGGTCCTTTCCCAGGGCTGCCTCTCTGCAGCCTCATCAGACTTCGCAGACTTAGACCCCTACTCCATTCTGGAGGTAAAAGTTTCTCTGGTTGCTGCTGAGGCTCCAGCCCATCCCCGCTAGCCCCAGGGCTCCCCATTGGGTGTTTGTGGGAGGTAGCCTGGAGGCATTTGTACCTCACTCCTGTTAATCCCCAGTTTAGGGTCTTTCTTCAGATTTTCTTGGGTTGTACCAGGAGGACCCCTGTTCTACCTGCATCTTCTTTGTTTTTCAGCAGTTTCCATTCTCCCCGAGGAGCAAATTTGTTCGATTTGTGGGGGAAATCTGGAGAGCTTGAAATATACCCACCTACTCTGCCATCTTCCCAGAATCCTCCCCTCTTTTGTTTTGTTTTTAAATCATCACCACAAGAATGGTGATGAATGTTTTGGGCCAGAACAACACATGAAATCAGCTTCTAGGGAGAGCAGAATTTGGGATCCAAGTCAGAAGAAGCAGGATCCTCACTCATGAATTTAATTTAACTAAACAAGCATTAATTAAGGGCTGTCAGGTGCCAGGCACTTTGGTAGGTGGTGGGAATACAGAGACAAAAATTAAATAGGGCCTCCCCTTAAGAAGAAAATTTTCTACTGGGAAAAGAAGAAAGATAGTCACACAAATAAATACAGAATATATACAAAATAATATAATTTAAGATACATTAAATTATATTTGGTCATAATTTGATGAAAGAGATGATAATTTAAAGAGGGAGAGAACACTAATAATTAAGAAGATAAGGTAAGGTGTCTGGTACAGAACTTGTGGCTTATAGGGGTTCCAAGATAGGAAGTACATTTCACATATGGAAGAGATACCAAGGACTGCTTCCTAGTCAATGCAATTGGATCATAAGTTCCTGAATGGGAGTAATAATAAAAAATTATAGGCAGAGGAATAAGAAATAATGACTTGCCAGAAAGGTACATAGGAGCCATGATAGAGAAAGTTTAAGCTATTAAACTGAGGCTTATGTATATTATTCTAGAGGAATCACAAAAGATCTTTGACATGGTCAGATCTGTTTGAGAAATATTCATTTCTCCAACCTAGACTCCAACCTAGAGGTCCAGAGTAGGGACACACCCAGAAGATAATCTGGAGTCTGGTCTAGCCATTTATCTAGGCCCTGCAACTACCTCTCTATCCACTTAGTCAAGGGCCTTCCCCATCCTATACAGGGGGAGTTCAAACAGTTCTTGTTGAATTAATGATACCTGATGTTTTGGAGGCAATAGCTAATAGAGCTCTTTTGAAGAAACTTGCAATTGACTTGCTGTTGAGATTGAGCCCCAATCAAGTGTGAGGAAGAAGCTTCCTTCCAAAATTTGAGATGTCTTTGTAGGGATAGCCAGATTCCCCATGATCTGAAGCAAATTAAATCCGTCTTTCAATGATGTGTCATAATAGGAAATTTATCATAATCATAAACATTTATTTTTTTCTGTGTATTTTAATCTTGTATATTAAAATGTTCATATCTGCTATTATTGTCATTAATAATAATTATAATTGTAAAGTACTTGGCACATTACTATCCAGGATCCAATCTAAAATGATCTGTCTGGCTTAAAACCCTCCCTCTGGTCTCCTCCAACATTTCCTGTATCCTCTTCACTCTCCCTCATCTCTACACACACTATAACACTATGCGCTGATCTCATTTCCGTACCATGAGCTAGACATTTCATTTCTATGGCTGGGCACAAGGCCTGGAACTCTTTCCCTTCTCATCTTCAACTAATTTCTCTGGCTTCCATTAGGTCTCAGCTTAAATTCTATCTTCTACAGGATGTCTTAATTCTCCTTAATTTTAGTGTCTTCCTTCTGTTGACTTTCTCCAATTTCTGAATACACCTTGTTTCTATATAGTTTTTGCATGTCGTATCCCCCATTATTCTCTTGAGAACAAAGATGGGCTATTGATTTTCTGATATCTCCAGCAGTTAGCATAATGTTGGGCAAATAGTTAATGCTATATAAATGCTTGTTGACCTACCGACTGACTGCTAAATCCCAGGGTACAAAATAGAAGATACCAAAAGAGCTTTCCAGGGATTTACAACCTAATAAAGAGAAACAGGATCTACACATGGAAAAGATAACGAGAGTTGCAGAGGAAAATTTATTTCAGGAGTTCAAAGCAGAGAATCTTGCTGAGAATTTCCCATGGGGAAATCTTCATGGAGAGGCATCAGGTTCATGCAGTAGAATAACAGAATATAAGGTTGGAGAGGTAGATGCTAAGTTTGGAATAACATCAAAGGGAGTGCAGCAAGACCTTTGGAACAAGGGCTCCTGGTGATGCAAGCACCAAGCTGCCTCTGACTTGATTCAAGAATGAGCAAAATAGTAAGCCTATTAGGAGGTGCTTGGGAGCTATACAAGCACTGAGAAACTCAACATATGATAACTTTTTTGAAAGAGAGTAATAACTTTCCAAAAATATATATTAAAAAACATCTACTGGCACTGTGTCAAGCACTGCAGGGTATATAGAAGAAGTAGAAGGTTTAGTCTAAAGTCAATGAGGAGCTTACAATTCAAATGGGAAAATAAGATTTCATAATATTTAAATAAATAAGTTATTTAAAAAATAAAATTTCTTAATTTCATTTTTTCAATTGTGTCCAACTCTTCATGACTTCATTTGGGGTTTTCTTGGCAGAAATATTGAAGTGCTTTCCATTTCCTTCTCTAGCTCAAGTTGAGGAAACTGAGGCAAACTGGGATAAGTGATTTGACCAAGGTCACACTGCTAAGTGTCAGGCCAGATTTTTACTCAGGAAGATAAACTTTCCTGACTTTAGGTTCACACTCTAACTACTGTATCATAACGTCTAGAACTCTCTTCCCCCTCATTTCTGCCTCTTGCCTTCCTTGGCTTTCTTCAAAGCTCAGCTCATTGCCAGTCCTCCCTGAGATGATCTCCAATTTATCCTGTATATGTCTTGTTTGTACATCTTGTCTCCCTTTAAGCGTGAGCTACTTGAGAGCAGGAATTTTTTGACTTTTCTTTGTATCTATGATATTTAGCACAAGGCCTTAGCAGGTGCTTGATAAATGCTAATCAAGAAAAAAATAAAGTATATTTGGTCAAGCATCATGTCCTTTGCAAATTTTATATAGAAATGTTAGATCCTATCAATGGTATCAGTATCATTCTCAACTATGCCCTGTGTCTTGCTTTCCATTCCTACTATTGTCTGGTATGATAATGATAATAGTTTTGCCAATTATTTTATATAACTTATCTCATTTAATCCTCATAATTATCCCCATTTTATTGATGAGGAAACTGAGGCAGACAAGGCTTAAGTGATTTGCCCAGGTTCAGTATTAGTGTCTGAGGCCAAATTTGAATTCACATCTTCTTGACTCCAAATCCAGTGTTCTATCCACTGTTTCATCATCACTTCACGCCCAGACTGTTGCAACATCTAATATCTGTCTCTAGTTTCTCTTCCTCAGCAGAACTACTTAGATATAACATCCCTTGCCATTACAAAGCAGAGCCAGACTTCGTTTTATGAGCATGTAACATGTAAAGAACAATCCCTTCCTGACTGCAAGGTTAATACAGATTCTAAATGTCCCTAATTCATGAAGAGGAAGCAGTTTAATATCAGAAAATTCACTTCATTGCATAATTCTAAAGTAGTATTCTGACTTAGCTCCAGAATAGACAAACTTAAAAGAGTCTTTCACAAGAGGCAATAGTTCTATTAAATCGCAAATTTTTAAGAGCTGAGACTATGAACCTTGTCTTTTTGTTCCTCTAAGTAATGGAGCAGTTTGCACATGACAGTAAAACAGGAAAAAGAATAACATCCTTTGTTGATTTTTTTTCCCTTTTTGCTCTTGATTTGTGAATTTTCATCCTCTGCTGGGATGTGGTTTACTGTTCCCACTAATCTCCCCTAAGGCTCTATTAAGAAAAACAAATGTGTGGACCATTACTTTTTTGTTCTCACTGGAAAGATCAAACATACACTATTACACTGACTATTTCAACCATCAACTGCCTTCAGAAAAAAAGACCTACTATTTAGAATGGTGGATTCCTCCAACATAAGGCTCACATTTTTCTACCCACCATGATAGCAGTTTTTTTTCTGGAAAGTATTAGCTTGATAAGAACCCTTCTAGCTTCTCAGTCGTTATTCTGGATCAGGTTACTGGTTTACACAGGTGTTGGGGCTGCTGAGTTTGGGCTGGATGTAATTCTACTGGATATATACAGCTTTCAGGCTTACACAGGGGCTGGCTGTCTACATCATGTTCCAAGGAAAAATCAGGCACGTTCTTCTCCAATCAGCTTCTCAGGACACTTAACAGAATTTCAGATTCTCTATCTCTCTCTCAGCAACTTGTCATGGAAAGTTTTCAGCTGCAAAACAGTATGTCTTTTTATCTTCAAAGCTAAAGTGCTCTTAGATCTCTGAAGGAAATAGCTTATTTGTGCCTAAAAAGACAATTAGATTTTAGAATGGCTAAACACATCTCAGCATTAGCCCCAAATTAAAACCAAACTTTCAGCTCAGGAGAAATTCGCATGTTTACAAATGTGTTTTTAGCTCTGGAAAGGCCACCCATTGTTGAATTCCTTAGCTGTAGGTAACTGGAAAGCTGAGCTCTGGAGATGAGTTAGGTTAAAGGAACTGGGCATTTGCCCAGGAGCAGAGTCTGGTTTCCAGCAACTTTATTGGTCATGCTGGGAAGCTGGATTAAAGTAACACTTTTGGGGATTGGGGTAATAGCTATTGAAATGAAAATGAGACAACCAGCTGGGTTTTTAAAAAATCTCCATGCTTAAAAATATTGTCTCTAGCCTGCAAAATAATCATCGGCCCTTCCCCTACTAATCAGGGTCATGGTGAGGAAGCATTTAAGGCAAATGAAGAAGAGTGGTCTTTAAAATTAAAAGCTCAATGCTTCCTTGTTGCCTTAATATGTAAAGTTCAAATTTCTTAGTTCTCCAAAGTTCTCCACAATCTAGTGCCAGCTTACCTCTCCAGTCTTATCTCACACAGCTCCTCAATATTTCTGTTGCAGTCAAAATAGAGTGACTATTTATCCCCTTTGCCTATACTGTGCTTTCTCACCTCCTTATGTTTGTTTTTACCCTGTTCTTTTTGCCTATGATTACAAGCTTCTGAGGGTTGAATCCTACCTATCTTTTAAAACCAACTGTAATTGACTAGAATTTTAGTGACATCAAAGTTCTTAACTAAAGCAACTAAGAGACTATGTTGTGATATCTATTTTCATTTCAATTTTGCAGATTCAACCTTTAACAGTCTCTATATTAAGGTTTAAATCACCTATGAGATTAAAAAGATAGTTTAACTAGATTGAAAAATGAGTGGCAAAGAAAGCATGAAGCCTAAGCATGTAGTATAGGGAAGGAGAGGAGAGATAGGATAAGAGAGTACCTTGGTGAGTAGTTTTAATCTCAACTCATCAAATATTCATTAAGTAACTAATACCCAGGGGTTGCTGTGATGGGCACAGGGAATACAAAGAAAGTAATAACTCATTTCTTCAAGATTACATTCTGCTGTGAGATAAAACATCTACACACACATCAACAAAAAGTAGTTTGAGGAGGGAGAAAATACTAACAGTTAGGGAGATAGACGTTTTCACATTGGTGACTGAGCCTTGAAGTATTCTGTAATGACTAAAGTGTTGAACTTGAGTCATGAGTACCCCCACATTCAAATTCTGCTTCAGACACTTATTAGATACACGACAGTGGGTAAGTTACTTCTCTGAACCTGTTTCCTCTTAAGTACAATGGGATTAATAAAATCTTCAATAAATTATCAAAATGCTATTTGAAAACATGGGTGCTTATTGTTTTTACCATTTCTAAGGCTAATGGATTCCAAAGACCCTCTGTGTCTTTGTCTGCAACAAATCAAGAACCAAGGCTTTCCAGCAGAGGATAGAGACCAAAAGGTTAACAATTTGCTTTTGTCTTAATATTTTGTGCTTGAGACGCTGGAAAGGATTACCACCCAAGAACATGAGCTTCAACTAGCATTCATGTATAAATAGTATATGTAGCAAATCTTGTTGCAATACTTACCAGCTAGTTATGTGAGAAGGGAAAAATCATCTAAGCTCTCCTAACTTTTTCTCATTTGTAAAATGGATAATACCATAAATACTTCTTCAAGGCTCAGTCACCAATGTGAAAACTTATCTCTCCCTAATTGTTAGTATTTCTCCCCCCTCAGGTATAAATTATGTATAAACATAATTATAATTATAAACATAAAAATTTACAAACATTATTCTCAAGTATAATTATGTATAAACAATTATACATAATTGTTTACATGTTGCTCTCCTATTAGAATTTAAGTTTTTTAAGTGTAGGGGCCCTCTTGCCTTTCTCTGTATCCTCAGTGCCTTAGAAGAGTCCATGGCATGTAAGTACTTCACATATGCTTATTGATGGGACAGATAAAATAGAAATGGATGAGTTGTGACTGTGTGAAATCTTATTAACTTTTCTCCCAAACCCAACCCTCTTCCAAATGTGTCTCTCATGACTATCATAGTCAATTAGATTCACACTAGTGCTAGCCTCAATTCCCCATGCATCCTTGTGCAATCAAACCCCATATTCAAGCAGTTGACAAATCTTGTCATTACCAGTAATCTTAACTGGACTCTGATGGCTCTGGAGGAGCATGAGGTTAAAATGAAGATAGTCCATGCTGGAACAGTGTGCCAATATTCCCTTTGCAGAGGTATGAATTGGCCCTAATGCTCTAGAAATTCACTTGGAATTACACTTAAAGATGGGCATATGTCCCTAAACATGTTAAAGACAAATAAAAAGATCCCGTATATATAAAAATATTCATAGATGTATTTTTTGTGACATCAAATTAAAAACAAAATCCATGCCCATAGATTAAGGAATGGCTAAACAAATTTGTTATATGAATGTGATGAAATATTATTGCATCATACAAGCACAAGGAATTCAGAGAAACATGGGAAGATTTATATGAACTGATGAAGAATAAAAATCAGTCAAAGTAAACAGGAAAATATAGAAAAGGACTCCAATAATATAAATGAGAAGATTAGTAAACCAAAATTAAACACTATAATTGTAACAGTAAATCTTGACTCTGAGGGGAGGGGAGGAAATGTTCCTCACTCATTCTTTTTTGCCAGAGAGGTTGACGGAGATGTGTAATGTTGTATCAATCAGGGAGTTAGGACGTACAATAGTTAGCACTTTGATACTGGAATCATGAAGGCCATCTGATAAGTAGCTAAGTGGTCCTGAGTAAGTCACCTAACCTATCAGATAACTTTCCTTATCTGTAAAATGTTCTTGTGAGGTTCCAATAAGATATGTAAAGTGTCACAAACCTTAAATCCTATATAAATTCTAGCTTTTGTTATCATCATTATTAGTTATACCAACAAACACTTTCTATCTAGATTGGTTTTGCCTAATTGTTATTCTTTGCTAAAATGGAAAAGTCTGGAGAGAGGAAGGAGGAAAGAATTCAGAAATTACTATGCTATAACACACAAAAAAGCAAAAAGTCAGCTATTTTTTTAGGAATACACTCAAGATTCATTAAATAATTTGTATGTCAAATATTAAATTACAAGAATACCAATGTCTCCTAACCTCTTATCTCTAATCCCAGAGATAACATCATCCTTTCATTTTAAAACTTTACCTCATTAATAACATTCTGATTGACTTGATTCGTTTTCAACACAGTAATCAATTATAGGGGTATTTTTTAATGATATTCATCCACATAAATAAGCTTCAGGGGTACTAGGAGTACATATGGCACTTTTAATATACATCCTCTCAAAAAAGATCTCTTGGCCTAGTGTGGCAGTTCTCAAATCAAATCAAATCTCTAAATCCTTGAAAATCTTCAAGATCCACTCAGGGTTCTTGACGTCAAAACAATTCTCATATTAATACTAAGATCTTATTTATCTACTGATATACTCTTTCCTTTTCCAACTATATATCTGTGTAAAGATAAGATTTTTTTTCATAATCTTCAACCAAAATAACTTATCACAATAGATTCAATGGAAAAGTAACTATGAGAATCCAACTGCCTTCTATTAGGCCAGACATTAAAGAGATTTACAGAAATATGTTAAACAATGACATTCTTCACTCTAATGTTTTTCAGCAAATATTTTTTTCATAAAATATTTTATGTTCATACATGATTTGTGTTCATATATATGTGAATATATTTCCATAGATTATTATCTTTAGATTAATTGCTACATGTAGTTAAATCATCCATTTTAATTTCTATTATCATATCAGTGGATATAACCCACATAAACAAAAAGTTTTTTGGGGTGTTCTTAACAATTTTGTAAGATTACATTGTGAGACATGCAAAATGTTTGAAACAATATCTTTTGAAGTGATAAGGAATTAGAAATTGAGTGGATACCCATCAACTGGGGAATGGTTGAATAAGTTATGGTATATGAATGTAATGGAATATTATTGTTCTATAAGAAATGATGAACCAGCTAATTTCAGAAAAGTCTGGAAAAATTTATATGAACTGATGTTGAGTGAAGTCAGCAGAACAAGAATATATATATGTGTGTGTATATTCTTATACATTATAGCACTGTATATAGTAACATCAATATTATGTTATGATCAACTATGTTAGACTTAGCTCTTCTCAGCAATATGGTGATCCAAGGCAATTCCAAATAGACTTGTGGAAAATGCCATCCACATCCAGAGAGAGAACTATGGAGATAAATGAGGATCAAAGGATATGATTGTCACCATTTTTGTTTGCTTTTTCTTTCTCAGATTTTCCCCTTTTGTTCTGATTTTTCTTTCACAACATGACAACTATGGAAATATTCTTAAAATACTATTGAGGGAAAAAAAAGACTATATTGTGAGGGATGTTCCCTGGACTCAGTCTCCAAAAAGAGATTTAAATTCCTTTCAGGAAGAGAAACAACAAATTAGGGTCAGAGACCACCAATCTATTCACACTGGATTAGAATTGTATTGCTCTGATCTCTTAAATATTGTTAGTGTGGGGGATATGATTTTCAGGTTCTCCCTAACTTCTAGTCATCATTTCCTGAACTGGGGGAAACCAAGACATCATGCTTTTGATATATCAAATCCCAACGTTTGACCTTTATTCTATCAAATTCAAGTTTCACAATGAATCCACATAGAAGTAGCAAAAAATACATTTATTCAAATTGAATAGCAAAAACAGAAATCAGAATATACAATTCCAAGAGACTTGTGATGAAAAATGCTATCTACCTGAAATCTAATTGAAGCATAATTTTTTCACTTTCTTAATTTTCTTGCTATTTTCTGCAACATGACTAATATAAAAATATGTTTTATGTTATTTCACCTGCATAATTAATATCACTTTTCTTGCCCCCTCATTGGATGAGTGAGGGGGCCAGGAAGGAAGGAGAGAATTAGGAATTCAATTTTTTTTTTAAATAAATGTTAAGGTCCCCTAAATAGTGTAGTAGATAGAGTACTGGTTCTGAAGTTAAGAGGATCTGAGTTCAAATTCAACCTCAGGTACTTAACACTTAACACTAACTAGCTATGTGACTTGGGCAAATCACTTAATCCCAATTGCCCTCAAAAAAAAATAGAAGTCTTTAAAATAAATGTTTAAAAAATAAACAATAAGTTCATTAAAAGAGAGAGAAAGAATAAGGCTATTTTTTCCTATAAAAGAGTGTAAAGAAATCTGAGACCAAAAAAAAAAAAAAAAAAAAAGGAGAGAGAGAACTGGTTTAGTGCATAGGCACACTGGATTTGAAATTGGGAAGTTCGAATCTCTTTTCAGACATTTATTAGCTGGATGATATTGAGAAAAATCATTTAGCTTTTCTTAGTCTCAGTTTTCTTATCTTTAAAAAGGGGTTAATAACTACACCTACCTAAGAAAGCTAAAATATGAAGCAAAAATAAAATATGTTTAAAGCACTTTGCAAATCTTATGCCTCCCTATAAAGTTATTATTAGCATTATTAGTCAGAATAGCCTTATAAGACAGGCAGTATATTTCTTATTATCATCATTAGATTCAAGAAAAAAGTGAAGACCAATGTCACCTAACTAGGAAATGGCAAGCAAGTCTTTTGACACTAGGTATACTGTTCTTTAATCCCATTTTACACATCTATGGGATAAAGTTAAAATATTTCTAACATAGCATGTATATTTGCTGGTTTTATTTGTTGTTGCAGTCTTTTAATTTTGGTTCCGACATTTTAAAAGATGGATGTCCATAATCAAATTCCAACATGAAAATATTAAATAGATGTAACTTCACTAGAAAAAGAGTTAATGGGCTTTTGTCTGAAGACAGTAAGCATAAGATTGATGATGGTGAAAAGACATATGGTTATCTTTGATTACTTTGACATTTTTTCAAGAATATATTCGATATAGAGTAGATCAACTAATCTTATTGTGTTGTATTTAATTCAATAGCAAACATTATGTGAAAATTCGAAGGTAACTTTCATTCTTGCTTCATTCACACTTTGACTTTCTAGTAAGCCCTTAGGAAAATCATCAGGTTGAGTTAGCATTATCTTTCAGAGTTTTCAAAAAGAGTATTGTCTGAATTAAAAAAAAAAAAAAGAATTTCTTTTCTCAATTAGTGAGCATTTACTTTTCCCTTTTTTAAAACAATTTTTTTACTTCGCTGCTTTTTGATCCTGTATTTTCACCATGATTAGGAAGAAAAGAAATTCTCATAACAAATATACAAATACATAATGTCAAGCAAAACCAACTAATCATGTATAAAAATATGTGTGTGTTACATCTTTAGATACCACTATATACCAGGTATATAGGACAAAGAGAGGAAAGACAGAGGCAAAGGACCTATAGGTGCAAAAATAGTTACACTAAAATGTGCTTTAGAAATGAGTTTTCAATTATTCTAGACATTTTGACATTTTTTAAGTTGCACTAACAAAATTCTAAACCTGGTGGTGGTGGGATCCTATTTTCAATCAGAAAGCCATACACACAGCTAGTATATATGTAGATTTATACACACAGCTAATAGATATACATATATACACACAGACAGCTAGTGTGTGTACACACACACACACAAAGAACCAGTATGTACACACACACACACACACACACACACATATATATATACACACATACACACACACACAAAGAGCCAGTATGTACACATACACACACACACACACAAAGAGCCAGTATGTACACATACACACACACACACAAAGAGCCAGTATGTACACACACACACACATATATATATACACACAGAACAGTATATATACACACACACTCTCACACACACACACACATAGTATATAGGTAGATATATATACACACAGCTAATAGATATACATATATACACACAGACAGCTAGTGTGTACACACACACACACAAAGAGCCAGTATGTATACACACACACACACACACACACACACATATATATATATATATGTAGATATATATACACACAGCTAATAGATATACATATATACACACAGACAGCTAGTGTGTATACACACACACACACAGAGCCAGTATGTACACATATATGTATACACACACAGAACAGTATATATACACACGTAGTATATAGGTAGATATATATATACACACAGCTAATAGATATACATATATACACACAGACAGCTAGTGTGTATACACACACACACACAGAGCCAGTATGTACACATATATGTATACACACACAGAACAGTATATATACACACGTAGTATATAGGTAGATATATATACACACAGCTAATAGATATACATATATACACACAGACAGCTAGTGTGTATACACACACAGAGAGCCAGTATGTACACATATATGTATACACACACAGAACAATATATATACACACACGTAGTATATATATACCACAGCTAATAGATATACATATATACACACAGACAGCTAGTGTGTATACACACACACAGAGAGCCAGTATGTACACATATATGTATACACACACAGAACAGTATATATACACACACGTAGTATATAGGTAGATATATATACACACAGCTAATAGATATACATATATACACACAGACAGCTAGTGTGTATACACACACACAGAGAGCCAGTATGTACACATATATGTATACACACAGAGAACAGTATATATACACACACGTAGTATATAGGTAGATATATATACACACAGCTAATAGATATACATATATACACACAGAGAACTAGTATATGTGTATATATCTACACAGAACTAGTATATATAAAAATATACACACAGAGCTAATATTGATATATACACACACAGTATATATACATATATACAATTAGTATACATACAGATATATACACACAGAGCTGATAGTTATACCTATATACACAGAGAGCGAGTATGTATAACCATATACCCAGTGCTAACATACATATACACACAGAGAGCTAGCATATATGCATATATACACAGTATATATACATATATACAACTAGTATACATACATCACTGATAAAGATATATATACACACAGAATTAGTATATATGCATACACACACAAAGCTAATATACATATATACACACAGACCTCGTGAGTGTACATATTTACACACATTTAGATTTTGATGAGATCAAAATTAGATGTGTATTTTTTAAAATTATGTACATTTTATATGCAGATAATACATATATGTACACACACAGAGTGCTTAATACTTAGATTCGGTGTTTACATAGCATGTACGTACACACATATGTACATGTACACACGACCCCTGGAATCGTGCTTACAGCTGAACAAGGCCCTGACCATCCTCTGGGTTGATTTAGAGGGGCGTGGCTGGAATTTGGAAGGAAGAAATCGAATCAATAAGGTGTCTATGGCAAAAGAGGGCTCTGATACGCTGAGAAGAAAAGAAGAATGGTGACTTTTGTCCCGAATTCCTGACATCTCTTTTAACATTGAGTTCTTAAACATCTGTTTCTGGAGCCGAGCAGGAAATCTCGGAGCGGCCTTGGTGCTTTGGTTTTGTCATGTGGCAGTTCCAGGCTGTCTGACTTTGTAAAAAAAATCCTACCAGGAAATCTCCCCCCTTCCCCAGCCCACCCCCAGACGCCCTGCCCCCTCCCTCCCCTAACCAGTTCAAAGCAGGGCCCGTAACAGCCGTCTGTGTGGGGAGAGTTCTCGCAGCCCCTTTCCCAAAGGCATCGGGAGATGAGTCACGGTGGAGGAAAGGATGCTGCCTGACGGGGATGAATGGGGCTGCCGGCTTAACGAGCCCCCGGACAAAACCCGTCCCCGGGCCGGGAGAGACACATCGCGAGCGCGCCGTCCCGTGCGGCCTCCCCGAGGCGGGCCGCCGCCTGCCGGCCGGAGAAGCAGCGTCCGCGAGCAGACGTTTCAGCCAGGGGCGTTGGGGTGCGGCTGTGTGTCTGCGTGTGAGAGAGTGTGTGTTTAATGAAAAGCGAGGCGCCATATGGTGGATCAGCCTGAGAACGCCAGGTGTGCCAGGCCTCCAATCTCCTGTGCAGTTACCATAGAGACCAGAAACTCCTTTCACACCGTGGGGCCCCGTTCGGCCCCCTCCCCCATCAAGCTCCCTAGTCTTAATAGGAGCAGGTGTTGTGTTATATGGAAGGATTAAACCTTGAAGATATGCCCTCGCATTTCTAATTCTTCTTCTTTAAAGCTGGCATTTTCAGGCAAGATTCCCCCGTTCTCCCCAGAAAATTCTGTTTCACCTCCTTTGTTTCCCTCTGAGCCAGGGACCACAGTGAAGCACGGTGACAGGTCGGATAAGTTTCAGGACAAAGTGTAGACCGTTTATATTCCTGAATAGAGCCAGAAACTGAATCCAGAGGTCACAGTCACCACAACTGACATTTAAGTTCTGCTTCCAAGTTACCAGAGTACTTTCCATACATTATCTCATCCGTCCTAAAAGATGGGCACTAGAGGTGTTATTATTCCTATTTTTAAATGGAGAAACAGCCTCAGAGAAGCCTCTACCTATGTCTATACAGCCAGCAAGAGTTAGAAAAGTGATTCGAATCCAGGTCTCCTACTTCTAACCCTAAGACAAATAGAAATCGGCTTAAACTAGATGGGAAAAGAATACAGATGACAATATTAAAAAGCATATTAACTTGCTCCAAACCATGGTGCTGACTTCTTGGCTGTTCCATTATGGCCATGTCATTAAGGAAGCTTATATATTGGCCAAATAAAGATAGCTAACATGTATAATATAGTAATAACAATAAATTAATAATAAAATAATAGATCGGATTTCATCAAGAAACAAATTTGAGAGTTCTCACATTTATGGTTTTAGCTGCTCTATTCCCTAAATTCCAGATTTGGGGAGGTGGGTGAGGGCATTGATATAATTCAGTTTCCTCAGAGATGGAAAGTTAAAATCTAAAATTCCATTCTTCCTTGTTTTCATTAAGTGAAGGAATAGTCGAATTGATGTTCCCTTGAACAGGTGATTTAAAATCCAAATTTTAATATTTTTGCTTGTAGTGAACTTTAAAATCTGCCTCATCTGCCTAAATATAATATATCAAATTCATATTCTGTGTACCCTTTATAAGCTCAGGGGATTTTTATCTCAACTCATACTCAGACTGGGTCCCCACAAACCAAGGCTGGCTGCAACTCTACCCTTAAGGTTCTAGAGGATTCTGAGGAATCAGGAGAGAGACAGACAGGGAAGGAGGTAGGAAGGAAAAGGGGGGGTGGGCAGAAAGTCTTTTTCTTCCTTATATTATTAGTGGACCAGAAACAGTTATAGAATAATCTATACAAGTTCTGAAGTCTGGGGAAATTCTGGGGAACTGGGGAAATTCTATTAGCTAGCCACACTGCACATACTCATAAGGGCTAGACATGGCCATCCCTCTTCTCTCCTTTTCCCAACCATCAAAATTGATATTTGTCCCTATTTTACTGTATCTTACTATGTTTTCCTCATCATTTTAGCCTGCTGACATCTTTTGGATCCTGATTGCTATACAGTGTATAAATATACCTAATATTTTTATATTACCCAGAGATTTGATGAGTAAGCACAATATATCTGAGTTGTAAGAGGGATATTCCCAGTTTAGTTCAGGACCCTTTTGAGATCATTAAAAATCCCAAGTAGGCCCCAGAACAACCTGGCCTGCTGAGATCCCTTCTATTACTGATATCTATGATTCTGTGATTCTGCATTAAGGCATGCACAGAATACCTATTAAAGTGATGGCAATGCCATGCTGGGAGGGGGAGTTAATATGTGATTTGAAAGGGTCAGGACTTAAAGATGTCACAATTATTTGTAATCACAGACCAAGACAAACATGGATGGGGATAAATGCAAAGTCCTGCATTTGAGTTCAAGAAAATCAATTACATAAATATATGTTGTAAGAAAGCCAGGCTTAACAACAGGTCTTATGAAAAACATTTATTTGCAAGCTTGTTTATGAGCCAAGAGTGTGACATTGCTGCCAAAAAACACAATTGCAATCTTGAGCAACATTAGTAGAAATAAAAATGTAATACTCAGGAAAAGGGGAAGATGCAGGAAGGAGGAAAGCTCTACTGTACTTTCCCATGGCCAGATCACTTGAATACTACTTTAAAAGGAAAATTAACAATGTCCGGTGTTTTCATGAGAGGGCCGTTAAAATGGTGGGGAGGACTACAAAAAATGTCATATGAGAAACTGGATTTTGTTATATTAGAAAAAAAAAAAAAGACTCAGGAAAAAGAAAAGCCCAGAAAAGAAAATTCAGAAGGGAAGATAACTATTTTCAAGTATGTGAAGGGTTAGTGTCCAGAGGAGAGAGAGATATATTTTGTGTTTTGTTGAATAAGATGTTGAAAAATAAGGTATTGAAACACAAGAAAAGGAGATAATAAGAGAGTACCCAATAAGAGAGCAACCTTCAAGGAGTTCAAGTAGCCTAGCATAGGCAAACCACATCTCCAAGTACCAAAGTGGAATATGCCAGTTTGATCGCTGAGCCGCCGTTTGTCATTACTACACTACCATGGAAAAATTAAAGGGAGTGTGGTACTGAAGGACTGAAGAAGAGCAAAGAAGAGTAAAGCTTATTTCCATTTTTTTTAATAAGAGGGAAGTAAAATCTGCAAGGTCAATGACCTTGACATCAATACTTGATGAAATCCTAGAATGCATTTAGAAACAGAAGTCATGATCACAGAGATCATTGACCTATATAGCTTGTACTGTCTAGAACATGAGAGGGTACAGCCCCACTTATACTCTTCCTTATTGTCTACTATTGGTGCCACATTTTAGGAAGACCATTGGTAAGCTGGAACATGTCCAGTAGAAAAAAGAATGGTGGCTCAGCAACTGGGAGGAACCCCAGAAGCCATTTGGTGTAGTCCAACTCCCTCACTTTAAAATTGAGGAAATTTGATTTCTAGGAAAGTACAATTTTTGTCTAAGGTCACAAAGGTAGTAAGCCTCAGGGTCAGAATTCAAACTTGGGTTCTTTAGAAGACCAGAATAGGCGCTGGGCTCCTAGATAATCTCCTACTTCCTGGAAAAATCTGTACACTTGCTGTTACCATTTCCTTTCTTCTCCCTAACCTTTCATCAACTTGAAACTTCACTTGTGACCTCATCATTCAACTAAAACTTCCCTCTTCAATTTTATTTCTGACCTCTTTTGAAATTTTCATTTTTCAAGTAAAAAGTATTTTGAGTCTCCCATTATTCACCCCTTCGACACATTTCTTCATTGTCTAGCAAAATGAATTCCTACATTGGCCACACTTAGAAATGTATATTTGTGCATTTTAAGTTCATTACCTCTTTATTAGGAGGTGAATGCCAGGTTTCATCTTCACTCTTTTCGACTTCTAGTTTAACATTACATTGACTAGAACTTCCAAGTTTTCAAAGCTGTTTTTCACTACAATATTGTTAATTCTACTTCTTCTCACTTCATTCTATATCAGTTCATGGAGGTCTTCCCAGTTTCCTCTGAAATTATCCATTACATTATTTCTTACGACATAATTTTCCATGATATTTATATGCAACAATTTGTTTAGCCAAACTCCAACAGATTTATCCTCTTAGTTTCCAATTTTTTTGGTTACCACAAAAAAAAAAGTTGCTAAAAGTGTTTTTATACATATAAAGCATTTTCCTCTTTCTTTGGTTTCTTTAAGGTACAGGGCTAGTAAGGATATATAATTGGGTTAAAGGTAACTTTGGTAACTTTCTGGACATAGTTCCAAATTGCTTTTCAGAATTGCTAAACCAATTCATAGTGCCCCTAATAGTGCATTAGTGTGCTTATTTTCCCAAAGGCCCTCCAACAGTCAATGTTTTCCTCTTTTGTCAATGTGGCTAGTTTGATAGGTGTGAGATAGAACCTCAGGTTCTTTTAATTTCCATTTCTCTAATTACTGATGATCTAGAACACTTTTTCATATCATTGATAGCTTTGATTTCTTTGAAAATTGCATATAGTACATGGTTGCAAGGGAATACTGCTGTGCTCATGATGAAATGATGAGCTCAATTATTTTAGAAAAACATGGAAAGATTTGCACAAAATAATGAAAAGTGAGATGAGCAAATAAGTAGAACAGTATATATAGTAACAGCAATATTATTTTAAGACTTTTCATGATTAAGTTATTTTGTCTATTATTAGTACCCAGATTAACTTTAAAAGTTATATGAAGATGTTATTTGCATCCAGAGAAAGAATAGATGTAGATATATATATATATAAAATAAGTTAACATACACACATATGTTATTAATGGTAGCCACAGAAGGGAGAAAAAAAATTAACCATAATAATTTTGTTGTAATTTGAAAAGAATAAAAATTTGTACATAAGTAGATTTGCAGTTTCACGTATAATCTCTTTATTACACTGTTATGGAAATGCTTGCTTTATTCCATAAATTAAAAAGAAAATTGCATTTTCATGTTCTTTGACCATCTGGTTAATTTTTTAAATATTTAGATGCTGAAACTTGCTACATTACTGAGTTTTGTATAAGTACTGATATTAAGTCTAATGTGAGAAATATGGGATTTGCCTCATCAAAATTCTATTGCCTAGAGAAATATTCATTTTTTTCCTTATATAAACAGACTTAGGCTGCATGTCGTATTGTGAAGATAACTTTTTAGAGAAAGGACACCTGTACCTAGAATGTGTAAGAGGTTGACTTTCTTTACTTCTCTAACTAACCCTACTGATCTTATCTTGTTGGTTAAGGTTACAGTTCCATATGAATTGCCCTGGCAATGACAGGGATCTAACCCTGTCCCAGCCCAAACCCATAAGGTCTTTATTGGGGTCCCTCATGACTCAGTGAATATAAATAGCACATGTTTCTGTTTTGGTCAGAAACCTTAAGGGTCTTCCCCTCCCAGGTTGATTTTTTTTAAATTTGATAAAACAGACCCCACTCTGCCATTTTTTAAATTCAGCCTTAATCACTGAGTGGGTACAGCCTCAGACAAACTGAGACCTGTTGAAAACCTTAGTTTAGAAAGGCCAAGGTCTCCCACCGCATCTAGGACCATCTCCAGTTCTCCTGGTCTCTCTCTGGCCACTGGAGCCAGACGGCTCTGGAGGGGACGGTGAGCCAGGTGCCCTTGCCCAGCCTCCCTCACTGAAATCCAGTTCACTTGCATTTCGTGGCATCATCTCCCTGATGTCAGGGTCTTAGAGAACAAAGGACAAACAATATATCCAACAAGATATCCTATAGACATCTCAAATTCAACACACCAAAAACAGATCTCATAATCTTTCCCTCAAAAAATACCCCTCTTATATCTCCTACTTCTGTTCATTCGTGTCCAACATACAGCCCCATTTAAAGTTTTCTTGGCCAAAAGAATCACTGGAGTGTCCACCATTTTCTTCTCCGGCTTACTTTACAGATTAGGAAACTGAGGCAAAGAGGGTTAAGTGAGTTGAGCAGGGTCACACAGCTCTAAGTGCCTGAGGCTGGATCTGCACTCAGGCTTCCTGATTCTGGGCTCAGCAAGCTCTCCCTACCTGCCTGAGGAAAAGATGAAATCGTGCTTCTAGATTCCCAGCTTTGCAACCCCAGTATTCTGCTTCACATTCTCCCTTACCCCATATGCCTATCAATTGCCAAATCCTGTCACTTCTACCTCCACAAAACTTCTTGCCTCCAACCTTTTCTCATTACTCCTACAACCAGTAGTTCAGACTTTCACCCTCTCTTAACCTGGCCTCTAGCAATAGCATCTTAATGATTCTCTCAACTCAAATCTCTCCCCTCTGCAGTTCATCCACCACATGAATTACAAAAGTAATTATCCTTAAGCACTGGTCCGACCTGAAGCTTCCTTACCCAATAAATTCTGGTGGCTCCCTAGAACTAAATATAAACTCTATATTCAAAGTGCTTCACAGCTTGGCCCCAGTCTACCTTTCCAGGTTCAGTATACATACATAGTTTTCCTTCACACTCTGTATAGTGCCACAAAAGTGGTCCCACTTCCATATTAGCCTCCGTCCTTTGGCTCTGTCCCTCCTGCATGCTAGGAATTCACTCCTTACCTCCACCTCTCAGAATCCTTCCAAGACTCAGCTCAACTATCACATGAAGCTTTTCCAGATGCTTCCCAAGGTTCTAGGGCTCTCCCTCCCAAAACTACCTTGTAATTATTTTGAATTTTAATTTATTTTTATGTATACATGTTGTCTTCCCTGATGGAATGGAAAGACCTTGAAGATGGAGACTTATTTCATTTGTTTTATAGCCCCAGTACCTATCACCATGCCTGATATAGTGTTTAATAAATGCTGGTTGATCAGTTGGTTGATTGATTTCTTACCTGTACTAATTGTAGCTCCTGCTTGTAATCATAATACTCAAAACACCCCACAGTGATGTTGAGGAGGGATGCAAAAGTTGAGTGAGATTCCTGTTATATGTAGTAATGTTTTCCCATGATTAATTAACCCTTAAACCAGAAGCCTGTGGCCCCCTTCTCAAGAATCATGGGTCTTTTTGTTTGTTTTCTGAGGTAATTGGGGTTAAGTACTTGCCCAGGGTCACACAGCCAGGAAGTGTTAAGTGTCTGAGGTCAAATTTGAACTCAAATCTTCCTGACTTCAGAGCTGGTGCTCTATCCACTGCATCACCTAGCTACCTCCAGAATCATGTTTTTAAATGCATAAATAGATGTAAGATTTCAAAGGAGAGAAATTATATTGAAATAAAGTTAAAATATTTTTTTAAAACAAGTTCATGGGTTCATGGGCTTAAACAAGTTTAAGAATCTGTGCCTTACACCCTTACTTTTTGTATTTCACCCATCTTGTAATCCATTTCCAAATTTGACCCCCATAATATCCCACTAATTCAATTTTATTAACAAGGAAACAGGAACAATTTCATTAATTTGCTCAAGATTATACAATCACTTTAGGGTAGCAGAACTAGGCTTCGGGCATATATGGCTTATCTTTATTCCCATTATTTCCACCATACCAAATGGGAAACCATTCACATAAATGGGCACTTTATTTTTATACAACCCGATCTAGTATTTCTGAAGGACTGACCCAGGTTCCCTTTCACTTGTAGAGACAAACATTTCTGGCCTTAAACTCTTGTCAAATCCCCTTTCTTTCTATCTGGTTCCGCCAAGAATATTGATCAGGGGCCCAAGAAGGTCACAAGTGACCCAGCTCCTCTGCGCCATGGGGGTCTGCCCTGGCTGTTGTCACTGAATCAAGAGCAGGGTGGAGGAATGGAGATGGGGAGGCAGGTTCTAGCCCCACCTGAGAGCTCCTCATTGGAAAATAAGCTACTAATCTCCCCCAGGATCACCTGTGTGCCCACCACACTGATGATGAATGCAGCTACATTTTCAAAATTATTTGAAATCAGATGAAAGGGAGATTAAAAGTACAAACTGATCATTAGCCCAGATTTATTCAATTTGTTAACAGACAACCAGTAGCTAGCTTCCCAATTTAAAGGGGATAAATTATGGTGTCACTTTGTAACTGAAAACCTAAGGCAGTAATTGGGGCACATCACCAGACTGCCTGCCCACCTACCCTGGGAATGCCCCTCTTCTTTGACTGCATTTTCATGAGGAGCTTATAGAGGAAAGCCCAGCTGGGTTTATGGTTAACCAGTCCAATCCCACTCCCCTTTCTTTTGCTGATAAGAAAACTGAGGTGCAAAGATGGTGACTTTTTCAAGTTACACAGATATTAGTCACTGTGGTTAAGGGTTGAATGTGGATCCTTCAGTTCCAAATTCAGCAGTATCTCTTCCACATCAGAGGGGTTAGGGACATGGCGTTTCTGAAATCTAGAAAATTCACATGAAATTTTTTGGCCCTCCATATCAGAGGAAGCATCTGAATGTTTTTTTTTTCTTTTATGGGATGTTTATATTATAAAATATGGGTTAAGTATCTGGTCAAACACTCTGTATGTGGCTTCTGCAAAAAAAAAAAAATCCCATTTGATTTCTTATGGTGACCTGAGATATATTGAAACCTCAACAGTGAAAGTTGCAATGTCCAAGGGTAACTTTTTTTAAAAGCAACTTCTGGTCTCTTCCATAGCAAACCCTATTCCCACCCTGTCCTTAACTCTTCTCACTGTGACACTCTCTCAGAAATTTATCTATTATTTATTCCTCATCTGAAAAATGCATTTAAAGGTGATCTCTGGGGCCATCTGGTATAGATAGCCTCTTCATTTTCTTGTTCAGTCATTTCAGTAATGTGATTCTTCCTGGGCTCTGGAGGAGGGAGGCTGGTGATGTTGCACAGTCATCCCTCATTGAAATCCAAATCACTTCCAAGTCCTGATATCACCTTCCTGATGTCATGGTCATCTTCCAAAACAAAGGGCAAACAACAATCTATGAGTGGTGGTACCTGCCCCACTGGGGACCCAACTGACCAGTTCCAGTTGGGCAATATTGCTCCTTCCTTCCTCCTTCCTTCCCTTCCCTTTCCTTCCTTCCTTCTTTTATTCTCCTTTCCTCCCTCCTTCACTTTTCCTTCCTTCTTTCTTTCTTTCCTTCATTTCTTTCCCTCCTTTTTTCCTTCTTTCCTTCCTTCCCTCCCTCTTCTTCTTTTCACATAGGGAATCCATTACCTGCTGGTGCTCTACTCAAAGGAATATAAATTTTGATTGTTATAACCTCCAGGGATATCTTGGGATTTACAAGCTAAATTTCTTAAGCATGATGCCTTAAACCAGTGGTTCTCAAATTATGGTCTAGAGAATCCTGGGGATCTCTGAAACCCTTTTAGAGTGTCTACAAATTCAAAAATAGTTTTTATTTCCAATATGGTAAATGTCTATAAATATAATCCAGATAAACAAAAACGCTTTGGAGAGATCCTCAATAATTTTTAATAGGATAAAAATACTGAAAACAAAAGCTTCAGAACCACTGTCTTAAACCCAAATCACTCTGGCTCTCATTGATTGGTCAACAACAACCTCAGTTCATCATTGTTTGGGTCCTGATGGTTCAAAGTGAGCATAAACACCACTTATTTCTGCTTTGGCCAGAAACCCTGAGGAACTTCCTCTCCCAGAATGATTTTTGGTTTTGTTTTGTTTTTGTGGGCTTTTTTTTTTGTCTAAGTGAAAAAGGCCTCTCTTTGCCTCTTTTGCTACTTAGTCAATCTCTGAATGGATGCTGCCTCAGTCAAATAGACCTGCTGAAGATCTCAGCTTACAAAGGCCAAGGTTTCCCATTTCATTCAGGGCCATCTTCAGTCATCCTGGACCCAGATGTCTCTGGAGGGGAAAATGAGGCAGGTGCCCTGGCACCGTCCTCCCTCATTTAAATCCAATTCATGCATGTCATGACATCACCTTCCAAACATCATCAACCTCTTTAAGTATAAAAGATAAACAACTTCATAACCCCATTCAAAGTTTTCCTGGCACAGACACTGGAGTTGTTTGCCATTTCTTTCTCCAGCTCATTTTTCAGATGAGGAAACTGAGGCAGACAGGGTTAAGTGACTTGCCATGGGGTCACATAGATGGTAAGTGTCTGAGGCCGGATTGGAACTCAACATGAAGAAATGGAGGCCCAGAAAGTTAAAAGAAATCTAATTACTCGGAAAACAAGTCTAAGTTTAAATTGTACCCTGATAAAGTAGATAATAATAAAACTCAGAATTTATATCATACTTTAAGGTTTGCAAAGTGATAAACATATACCCCATTTTATCTACACAACCACCCTGGAAGATAAATATTATTATACACTCCCCAATTTTCCAGATAAGGAAACTGAGGTAGATAGAAATTGCCCAGTGTGACAGAGGTGAGAGGAGAGATGAGCTTGGGTAAGCCAACTCTTTTGACTCTATGCCTTCCCATTCTTCTAGGCAACTTCTCATGATCCTGATCATTTCTTCTGTCCTTTCCCACCTCAGCCTTCTGGTAGAGGTTCAGAATTGTAGTAGATTGTAATAGGGATAAAAAAGGAAAGCAAAGGGAAGTCAGTCTCTTAATAAGATCAAATGCAGAACCCTTTTCTGGCTGCCTCCTCATGGGAGGAAACTTGCTTAGTTTTGTTAGGTAGCATCAATTGAGCACCAGAAATAGATTAGGACCAGAAGTGAGGGCAAAGTCACAGTCCCTACCCACCCAAATTACTTCTCTAGTCTGCAAATTCATATACTTTTTTTTTCCCAAATGGAGGATGAAAATGAAATATGCTCTATGCCCAATGACTTCACATAGGTTATATTTTAAATCAAATAATCCAAAATGTAGATGTATAAAATAGAGATGTAATTTGCTTGGGCAGTGACTTTGACTTCTCTGTAGGATTTAATAGCTCCTGGAGTTCCACTGATGCTGTATAATAAAGCCAAACAAGTTCCCATTAATGAGAATGTGGATGAAATCTGATGTAAATTTGAGGCATCCTTCACTCCAGCACTGTGTACCTCAGACTGGCTTTATATCTCTCTCCCAGGCATGGGACACTCAGGATCAATCAATCATGTTCTTTTGTAATTAGAAAAATAGTGATTATCTTTTCCCATAGGTCCACAAATCTAGTAAGACAAATGGAAATAAGAATGGAAAATCAAACCAAATAGCTAAAACTAAACATAGAAAGTAATGAATAAATGTCATTGTGATGTTTATAAGTATGCATGGACAGTGTGCTTAATAAAAGAGAGTAACCCCATGTTTTCTTGTTGTTAGGTCATTTCACTTATGTCTGAATCTGGGTGACCCCATTTGGGGTTTTCTTGGCAAAGATACCATTGCTTTTTCTTTCTCCAGCTTATTTTATAAATGGGAAAACTGAGGCAAACAGGGTTAAGTGCCCAGGGTCACATAACTAGTGTCTGAAACCAGATTTGAACTTAGAAAGAATGAGTCTTCTCAATTCCAGGCCCAGAACTCTAACTACTTTGCCACCTGGATCCTGTTCTAAGAGGGAATATAAAATCTGACAGGTGGACATACCAACTCTAGGCAGCAAATTAGTAGAGGAAAAGAGATGTTACACATAAGAAATGATGGGAGAAGTTAAATAAATGTAAGTCAAATCTACCCCTACTTAGCAGTCCTTGTTCAGAGAGCAGAATGGATGTTATTTCCAGAGCAAGGCTCACAGAACTAATAAGCTTTGCAGTCTGTGAACAGTCAAAATAAAAAAGTCCAAATCTATTTTTCATCTCTTTATAACTTGAGGGCACTTGCAAAAAGAAATTGCTATTAAGTATGAGTAATGTAAAATAGAAGGTGTGAATTTCAATCTGAAATGTGTGAACTTAATATACAACTGTAAATTAAGAAGCCCTTTTGATTTACATAGTAGATTTAGTTCACAAGTGGAAAAAAAAATTATCCTATAGACAGCTTTGGGACAGGGTAACAGGTTGTACTTGGGCATAGAAAAATGAACATGTAAAAAGATATTGTATCAACATGTAATCATTCATTGTATTTGAGAACAAAAGCATGGGCAGAAATATCTGTCCCTTAAATGAAAATGGCTACCAGAATGAACAAATATTTTTAAGTATAAAACACTGTACTCAGCATTGGCGATACAACTAGAAAGAAGGAAAGTTCTTGTCCTCAAGAAGCTTGTATTCCAAGGAAAGAGAGGACAAACAGAAACCCTCAGCTGCAAATCAGATAAAAAAGTCTAATGGTTCTTAAAGCAGAAGGGAATGGGAAAGGAAATGCACATTTATACAGTACCAACTACATGCCCAGTGTTCATGCTAAGTGCTTTTTACAAACATTATTTCATTTGATCTTCACAACAGTCCTGGGAACTGTTTCACTATTTTGCAACTGAGAAAACTGAAGCAGACCAAGATTAAGTGCCTTGGCCAGAATCACACAGCTAAGCTACTAAGTGAAGCTAAATTTGAACTCAAATCTGACTTCACATTCAATCTTCTATCCACTGAGCCAAAAGTGTAATTAGGAAATATTTAACAAAATATAGAGGTTTCATTTCCATTTGACTCTAACCCATTGGTAAGGAGTATAGTAACCCTAAATGATCAGCTGTGTGGGATAATTAGAACAGACTTCCTCCTCAAAATTCCTTATCAGCTTTTGATGGAACCCTTAGGATCACTTTATTTCACTAATATAGGGGAATGCCAGGAAAAAAAAATACAAAAATGTTAACCGAGGAGAAATAATATATGAAACTGATGAGGTGCAAATGATGAGGCTAGTGGTAATTGTGGTGAGGTATGAGAAATGGGGTGGGGAATCCCCTCTGGTCCGCAGGTCCAATGCAAAAGAATTTGCAAACCCAAAATCTGTGTGGCAAAAAGGGACTTATTGGCACAAAAGTTCTGGCAGAGCAACTTTGCCAACACAGTTTCCTTGGCAAGCATAATCCTGTTTAGGACTTCTGCAAAGATTTGGGGTTCAATTCAAAATTGAATGAGATTCCTTCAATGTTGTCATTGCCCCAGGCTTGGATCCCTAATTGAAAAGAGATTACTTATTTTGGGAGTTTTGAACTACTGGGAGTGGTTTTGGACAAATCTTCAACTCTATTTAATAGAGGGTGTGACCACATCATCTCTGGCCATATCTCCAACCCAATGAGACCACTTCACTGGGTGTTGTCAGGGAAAGGTATGTCAGGGAAAGGGGAGAGCCTGAGACCCAGAATCACTCTTTTTTTTTTTTTACAGATTAAAGAGGATACAGTTTCAGGGTTTATCATCTCCCTCAAAACTATTATTACCCATTATCACTTAGAACTGATGACTAACAAATCAATAGCCATAAATTGGGACACAGAAAAGATCTTCCATAAGAGAATGGGATAAAGAACACGTTTTGATTCAGAGTAGGCAAAAAGAGAAGTAGAAAATATAGCCTTTGAAGGGCAAGCTCAGGTTCTTTTCTCTTGTAGGGAAGTCTAAACAATCCGGAAGAGGGAGAACAAACAAACTTTTACTGCCTAAAAGGAAGTGAAAACTATCAGAGACCAGAAGACCTAGAACAGGGAATGGAATCTATCCTACTGAAGGTGCATGAGTACAATCCTGATCTAGCCAAAGGATTGAGTGGGAAGACAGACTGTGCATAGAACAAAACTCATTTGTAAACGTGAACCCAACTGGGTCATCTTCATTCACACACACACCCTTTTTTTTAACTCAAGTAAATGAAGTCTTACTGGCTTCAGTTAATATAAATGTATTAAGAAGTCTTCACTGTGTCAGGATCTATGCTAAGTCCTGGAGGTACAAATAAAAAAGATAAGTCCTTAGCCTCAAAGAGCTTACAATCTAATGAGGAAGACAACCTATATAGAGAAAATAAAAATGGGAGTGGGAAGTATAAAGTCCATCTAACCCTATATGTAATAATGAATCTCAAGAGGGAGCATTCATGGTCACCAAGAGAAATTGTTCCAACTCTCATACTTAGATATGTTTAGCATGATGTTTATAGAGGAAGGGAAATCATTGTTTCCTTCTTTCCTTGTGACAACTGAGAAGGCACTTTCTTAACACTGGACTATCTCCCAGACATTGTTTTGCCTTGGATTTGTTTTCTTTCCCATAAAAAAATTTAGCTCTTCACCCAGGGTGCATAGCAGTTTAAAAATTCTTTATCTAGTTTTCCCTGTGTTTAATATCTACTATTTAACAACAGCTTCAAAAAGTCAAAAAGCTGATGGCCTCAAGTAGAGTTATTGATAGCAACTTCCTGCTCCTACTTAATCGGCTGCCTTAGCTCCCAAGTTTAGTAATAATTTGAATTTTTACTATTTATGGGGTGAAAATTTATATCTCTTAATAAAAACCCTGATTTCTGATTTTGAGTATTTAATAAGCTCCTAACCAGAAAGTTTAGTTTAACTCTTCAATCTCTGGGCTCTTAATACTCCTGCTGATATTTTTCCCACTCTTGGGGATGTCTCCATTTTTTCTGTTCTCTTCTCTGACTGGTGAGTCTCTGATTCAAACCACTATTATGTGGTACCTAAGACATGCTCACTCCTTGCTCCATTCTTCACTCAGAACTTTTAACACCTCAACAGAGGCCTTCCCCCAATACCAGCCACCTCCCCACTCCTCTTTCCAGACTCCTTTTTGCGTTATATTTTCCAATGAGAAAGAAAGTTCCTTAAGGATAGCGATCATCTTCTTTGTGAATATATTCCCAGCATTTAACACAGCATCTACTATATAGGAAATGCTTGAGAAATGTTTTATCTTCATTCTTGGAAAGTGGTGAGTTGACCAATATAAAACTCAAAAGTTGCTAATTTACTGTAGTTACAGAAGGATGCCGATTACATTTCAATTATTTGAGGATCTAGGATTATCTTGATGTGAACCCTGCATTTCCACCTTAACTCATTACTCTATAGCTTGGGTCTTAAAAGTTGCTGTTATTCTGAGCCCAACAAGGTCGCAAGATTCCCCCAATCTAGGTAGGCCCAGGATGAATCACGTCCCAACAGTCTCTCAGCTTGCACCTATGTTCTCCTTTGATCCATCCATATCCATTTCCCTTTGTTTTCCCATCGACTTTGTCTCTTTTGCTTTTTAGTCTCTTGCTAAGTGGAGCCTAGTTATCCACTCTCTTCCTATACGGCTCCATTTTGGCCAAATGATTTATTCCAGTCACACACTCTCGAAACTTCCGTTAGATGAGTCATCCTTGGCACTGCCTATCTAAGGGAGGGAGCCCTGCTGCCTGTGCTTCGGAATGACCAGAGTGCCAGTCAGAATTAACACGATTAATTGCTTAATTGTGCATAGCACTGTTGGGCGCTAAACCAGAGAACTGTACTGGCCTATAACTTCACCAAGACACCCCGTATACGGACACTATAAACATGCAGACCAGAGAATTAAAGAACCAAGCTACTGTACACATGGACAAGCAAGGAGTCACATCCTAGCTAGAGGTAAAGGAGAAGTGCTTGAGGCTGCAGGGGAAGGAAAAATCTAAGTCCCAAACGGGCTAGGAGTAGGGAAGAGGAATCAAACGAGTTTACTTCTTGATTGCTCAAAGTCAGAAAATAACCGAGTAGCATGAGAATTGGGACAAATGCAAAGACAGAGGAAGGGGCCCAAAAGAAACAGCCTTTGCCACTGAGTTTACAAACCTAGCCAAGGAGCTCCATTGGGCGAGATACCGCAGTGCTATGGAGTTAAGATGCATTCCAGAAAGCCCAGAGTACCTCAGCACCCAGGCAATTCCCTATTGCCCCACAATGCTACCTGAGAGATATCACTTTAGGTGTTTCCCCAACTACAAAATGGGGGTGGGGTGGGAATGAGGGGATGGAGAGAAGTTGGATTAGATCATCCCTAAATTTTAATATTCTATAACCCACCAGTTAGTTGGTCAGTCAACAAGCACAAGAGAAAGCATCTGGGAAAGTTTTTGTTAGACAAACTAATCTTGTCAAATCTTGTATACTTGGATTGTGAGTTTCAGGAGTATTATTCTGAAAGATATAGTAGTATAGTGAAAAGGACACTAGATTTGGAATTTATTGCAGACTCTGTAAAAGTTACCAGCAACATGACTGAACAAGTTACCAACTCAATATGCTCATCTATAAAATAGTGGTATTATTTGCAATATCTATTCTATTCACAATTGTCGTGAATCAATTTCTTTGAATATTATAAAATGTGCCACTAACATTATTACTCTTTGTTACTGTCAAATAAAATGCGAATTAGCAAATTAACCTTGCTCATAGATCTTTAAATATCTTCATCCTTTAGCTTTCAGAAGAGTCTTTCTAAATAGAATAGCTACAAAGGCTCATGGATGATCCCGTCATTATAAACAGATCACTTTATCCCTAGGGGTTAGGTGAAATTTAAGGACTATGTGATTTTAAAAGAAATGTTAGATATGTGTATGTGCGTGCTTGTGTGTATACACAGACATATTCATATATATTGTATGTATATACATATATACAGATATACTATATACCTCACATATATATGTATATATTATATATGGTACAAGATATAAATTCCTTCAGAATGCATACAAAACAACCAAAAGAAAGATTTCTTTTGAAGACAAAGAACAGAAAAATAGGTTTGCTGTGATAGTTCCACACTTGACAAAACAGGAAAATTTATCTTTCTTTAAAGAGAGATCCTGAGGATTTATTTAATTTTATTAGAAGATAATTATTTTTTATATTACTTACTTCAGGTAGGCATCAAATACAGCACTGTCTTATCTGTAACATTTCTGAACCAGGATCTTCCCAGCTCCAAGAAGTCTCTGCTTTTGTTTTTGGATATTTGTAAAGAAAGGCTTCTCAAAATCACTATGTATGATTCACTACCTTCAGCCCAATTGGATTTTAGCACAGTGCCTTTCACCTTTATTTCCTGTAATTACCTTAGTTTTACTAAGAAGTTAACAGTTTGTTCTATGACATCTATACTGATCCAATGCTATGTAACAAAAACCTATTGAACCATAACTTCCTATAGAATAAAATATATTTCTAATGTGACATAAAAACACTTCAAAATTAATTATAAGCATAAACCAATAATGTATTATTACAATTTGCACATAGGTGGGTAAAAATAAATAGAATGTTAACCTCCTTTGAAGAATACTTTCTTTTCAGTATTTTATACCAAAATTTTATCATTAAAAAAAATTGCACCTAGCATATTACAGACACATGACAGAAAAATAGTTTTTGGCTTGATTTGTCCATTTCTGAATTTGGTATCAATCAATCCCCTTGATATTATCCCAATTTGGGAAAGTGCAAACCTTGGTCTGTGGGTTCTTGGGCTAACAAATAACCTATGTTTCCATAGTTGTCAAAGTTGAGTTGGGGATAGGGATAAAATAATTTATCTCTAACATCTCATCTAGTTTCAAATCCTATATATTCCATGTTCTCAAAGGGGCAAAATGTTTCTAGCCCAGCCTGCTTTGTCATACTTAGCTTTGAGATTTTTCTTAAGACATAGAGAATTGATTATGCCAAATTCAGTACTCACTCAGGGATTTTACCTATGTTCTTTAAGAAGAAAAGTAGTGATTCCAAGGTTTTTTGTTTTGTTTTGTATTTGGAAGGGTGGGATCTTTTAAAGGCAGGCAGAATTCATGAGAAAGGTTCCTAAGGCTTCTAAATTGTTTTTACAAAACAACTTTGATGAATTAAGTGCCAATGAATTAGAAACATAAGGCTTAAATTTCCTTGAAATACACAAAGGTTTTAAAATAAAGGGAAATGTGCTTGGTAAAGTGTGTTTGAAAAAAAAAGTTACAAAATATGCTTCAAAATGCTTGAAAAATGTACTGAGAAGATCCACAAACCCCAAATTGTACGTTGGGTTTGCCCATTTCTAATTGTATTACAATAATAGAGAATCATTAGCAATGTAATACAGGATTTATGCTATGAAACACCAATCATGCTGTGATGAATTATTTGTATAAAAAATGAATTAAGTTCTACCATAATGAAAGACATTTCAAATACTTCAAACAAAGCAAGCCACGGCAAGGCACATAACTAGGTTCTCTGGGTGGGATTTCAAATACTCATTCCTAACCCATACAGAGAGACTCAATAACTATTAACACAGAATGATACTACGTCTAAATAACTAGGGAGAGTTTCCATTTGGTTATTAATGCCTTGCTAACAATTAAACATAAACATGTAAGCAACTATTTGGACCATACTTTTGATTCAAATGGATTTTTCATACCTCTTTAAGGTACTCACAAAAGTTGTCACTTCATTATACCTTTGGTAAAAAGAAACTCAGTTTCCAATTTTGACTAATTCTGTGTTAGAGAGAACAGTAATATTCCCACTTTCCATCTAGCCCTTATTTATAAACAAGTACTATTTGTTTACTAAAGGAGAGAGGTTCATCAAAATTAAGTAGCATGGCAAAAGATTTCATTGATCAAAATAAAATGTATAAGTGATTCTTAAGCTCAGAAAATAGCTTATATAGTCAACATATTCCAAAACATTTTCCTATATATTAATCACCTTGTGCACAAAAGCATTATTCTTGTTCTCAATTATAATTTTATATATATGTATATATTCACACACACATATACATACATACATATTCTGCACTGGTCTGTTGAAAAGTTGAGTCTTCTGTTAATATTAAATACTGGCTGACACTGACTTTTTAAAAAACATTGTCTCTAATAGGTCTTAATCTCCACCTCTCATGTCCATTGCCTTTTCTCCATTCCAACTGACATCACCAGGATACTGCAGTAGTCTCCTTATGTACCCTTCTGCCTTAATTCCAATTTTGTCTCATCACTTTTCAGTCCAGTCAGTCAGTCAGTTGAACATATACTGTATGAAGTGTACTTTCCCATCTGCTAGATTTTGCTTAGGGAATCTTATGCCTGGAATATCCCTTATTATTCTTCATCTGCTGAATTTGTCAGCCTTCCCTGAAGCCATTCTCATTGATGAGGATTTTCCTATCTCACATAGCATGTTTTGAAATTCGAATGCATATGTCTTGTGTGTTATAGCAATCTTTATGTTTATATTGCACCTCTCTGCTTAACCCCAAACTTCTTGAGAGCAGGGGCTGAGTCTCTTCCCAACTTTTTCTCTCCTCCAGAACTCAGCACAATGGGTCTTTAATAAATGCTTTTTATGATGCAAGACCATTGACCTAGGAGACTAGTGTTCTACTCCTGGCCTTGACATATTAAGGCGCAGTCTCTCTAGGTCACAATTTCCTTACCTATAAAATTCTAGTGTTCCCAATCTCACATTAAACCCTAAATTAAAATAGGGAAAACATTGTAAGAACCAACACAAGAGAAGTGAATGTTCCTCTGAAAAAGCTCAAGGAAGAAGCCTGAGCACATAGCGAAAGAAGTCCTAGCTGGGCCAAGTTCACCACATGAGTACTACGACGGAGGTCTCCCAGCTTAATCCTTTCCCAAGGAGGCAATCCATAGAGCTCAGCCTAATGTATCACTGTCACCTTCACAAAATGAGGAATTGTGTTAAGAAGGCAAGGAATGAATTCTCTGTCTTGGCTTAAATGGACCACTGTTGTTACTGAGTCATTAAAGTCCCATCCACTCTTTGTGAGCCCATTGGGGTTTTCTTGGCAAAGATACCAGCGTGGTTTGCCATTTCTTTCTCCAGCTCTTTTTACAAATGAGGAAACTGAGACAAACAGGATTTGGTAAACTGACCAAAGTCACACAGCTAGTAAAGTGTTTGGGGCCAGATCTGAATTCATCAAGAAAAGTCTTTCTGATTCTAAGCCTAGCAGCCCCCCTAAAACTGCCAGAAGTTGTAAAATTGTTGTCCTACATAACAGATAAAAGATAGTCTAGAACTCACACCCATGATGGGAACCTCCAAGTCCCAATACTACATCCAAATTATATGGAGGGGACAGGAACAACTGATGCACTGAAACTGGAGTTGAGCTGTAGGAAAGTGAAACAACAAGGCGAAGGACAAAAGAAGAGGTTGGCAAGGAATGGGAAAGGCAGGCTTCTTCTCCCTTTTCCAACCCTGACTAAGGAGGTATTTTATATCCCTTAGGCAATTAGTTGCCCCAAGGAAGGTAGCTGAATTTGAATTAAGAACCCCTACATCCTCATCACAGACTACTAAACTAACTACATCTCATCTCCTGAACTCTCAACATCTATCTATATCATTTAAAGAATGCCACAAATGGAATGAGGACCAACCCTATTTAGGCAAAGTGGGAAAATCCCCCTCTATAGATGACTTCAAGGGAACTAGAAAACCACCTTCAGTCATCTTAAAATATCTTCTAACTTTACAACTGCATGATTTCAAAATTCAGCAACATTAATTACCTGAAATACAAGTGAGAACCAAGAATCAAGCAAATAGTAACACACATCTATATGGCACTTTTAAGGTTTACAAAGTGCTTTTTTCAAGAACCTACAAAGTAGTCAGTGCAAATGTTATCTTCCCCATTTTACAGAAACAGGTTGAGAAAAATGAAGTAATTTGCTCAAGGCCATATAGTGGATGTTAGTCAGGATTAAAATCTGGTTCTCTGGATTCCAAGGTCAGTGTTCCTTCCATTACATCCCATTCTCAAACAGCTAAAAGATGTAACAAAGTTCAAGCACAGACATTCTTAATGTTTACTCATAGAGGAGCCCATGAGGATATCTTTCAACTTCTAATTACTCTTCTCATAAACATAATTCTAATGAGTGTGGTTAACTGGTTTCCTAGCCTATATCAGAAATTATTACTGCTTGAAAATACCTTATAAATATTTAGTCCAACTTTCTCATTTTATAGGTTAGGAAAGAGAGACACAATTATTGAAACACAGCGAATTAGTATAGAGCTGAGACAAGAACTTAGATCCTTATGTTCCTAATTTGGTGTCCTATTCTATTTATTCATCCTCTCTCCCTTAAACAGCAGCAAATTAGGAGAAAAGTGGGGTAGATGGCTTTCTAGATTGATATTTCTAAGAACTGACAGGTAACAGATAGTATAACAGTGGAAAAATAGGAAAACTATAAAAAATCCAGGTAACTCCAAAGATATAGCAGTATGAAACTATTTAGCATAAAAGCAAACAGTTCTTCCTTGAGAGGTCCAGAAGGTATCAGGGGATCATAACACAGTGATATAGAAAGTGATATTCATAATGATAACCTTGAGTCATTAAGAAAAAAGTTACATTATATTCAATATGTTCTGTTCAAGAAGGCAAGGAAGTATGTGATATATTTTAAAAAGTGATTAATTTTTTTTAAGATAGCACTTAATATCCCAAAGAAATACTAAAGAAGGGAAAGGGACCTGTATGTGCCAAAATGTTTTTAGCTGCCCTATTTGTAGTGGCTAGAAACAGGAAAATGAATGGATGCCCATCAATTGGAGAATGTCTGGGTAAATTGTGGTATATGAATGTTATGGAATATTATTGTTCTGTAAGAAATGACCAGCAGGATGAATACAGAGAGGACTGGCGAGACTTACATGAACTGATGCTGAGTGAAATGAGCAGAACCAGGAGATCATTATACACTTCGACAACGATATTGTATGAGGACATATTTTGATGGAAGTGGATTTCTTTGACAAAGAGACCTAACTAAGTTTCAATTGATAAATGACGGACATAAGCAGCTACACCCAAAGAACGAACACTGGGAAACAAATGTGAACTATCTGCATTTTAGTTTTTCTTCCCGGGTTATTTATACCTTCTGAATCCAATTCTCCCTATGCAACAAGAGAACTGTTCGGTTCTGCAAACATATATTGTATCTAGGATATACTGCAACATATCCAACATATAAAGGACTGCTTGCCATCTAGGGGAGGGGGTGGAGGGAGGGAGGGGAAAAAATCAGAAAAAGAAAACGAGTGCAAGGAATAATATTGTCATTATAAAGTAATCATTAAATAAAAAAAAATACTGAAAAAAAAAAAAAGATAGCACTTAAAAGGATAAATTTCAATCATCTGGAAAATTAATTTACCTGAAACAATTCATTCATTTTCAGATGGTGTTATTTAAATAAGGTGTTACTGAATGTCTTTAATGATTTAATGTGATGTAATTGAAAAGTTACTCTTGGCTTACCTGCATCAATGATGCGAAATGCATGTTTTTTGTCTCCTCAGGAAAAAGTTCCAATAAGGGGGAAGAGATAAAATGTCAAGTTTAAAATGTTTGATTTATACCTGGAGTGAAAATTCTCTAATATTCATTTCTTATTCTCAAGGGAACTTTGGCAACCTGATTGTACTAGGATTAACCACAAGGAAAAGACAGACAACCAAAGAACACTCTAGAAATTTATTATCAAAATACAACCTGAATGCAAACACAACAAAACTCATGAGACTAGCAAAGTAGCAGCATACAAATATTAGGAAAGACATTTAATAAATACAATTTGGAGATGTCTTTTCCTTTAAATTAGGTACAAAATACTGAGAGACAAACACTGAAACAAAAATTCTTGGAAATACACTAACAGATTATGTCAATAGACTACAACTGCCCCATCACAGAACACATCACAATGTTAATGGAAGGCTGCCTCCAACCGTTGCACCATGAATGAGTCTGAGCAGAGGAGACATGATAATTAGTACTACAGATATACATATATACATATACCTGTCTCTGAACTGTTCCTACATAGAGTCTCAGACTAACTAAAATGAGCTGTACCTCCAAGAAAGGAGGCCAGGTTATTGCTGACATTCTATATAGGCTTAAATGTAGTCTCTGAGCCTATCAGCTGGAAGGAAAGGTAGAACCCAAGGTAAATGGGACAATCTGGATTTTCTTTAAAAAAAAATCAATTGGAGCACAACGGAAAGGGGAAGACCCTATGGAAATAAATCTGCATATATGGTGCTATATTTATCTTAGACATTCAATATTCTGTGTTCTACATTTATTCCATCATTATCCCTTAAATTTAGACCTAGTTTAACTGAGGTAGAATTTGGATATAAAATGTGCAAAAGTTCATGTATTTGTAAGGAGCCATATGTAGTCACTTCAGATTATTTTGGAGGTCTGAAGCAATAGGCAAACTACATGGCTGTTGGAGGAATGAATTGCTTTGGGACTCATGGCAACAATGCAGAAGACTTGTATTACTTCACCATCTGTTCTGACAAATTATTAAATGTTACTTGCAAAGAAATCCTGTAGGTATGTGTTTGCTCAAATAACTAATAGTCATGGTGAAGAAATATTAGTAATAGAAATTACAGGGCCTGATTCAAGGAAATAGATATGCATAAGAAAAGCAACAAATCAATTTCCTACCATCAGGATTTCTTCATTTAGCTGACAAGACACCTAGTCATTAAGTAACATTTTTGAAGCCATGGATTATTCTTGAAATTAAGAAAAGGAAAAAAATAATTATAGACTAAGGAGGGGAAAATTTAAAAATAATATCCTGTTTGCCATAAGCAGCACCCCAAAAATGTATTATTCTTACAAAACTCAGATGATATATTTTAGAGAACAAGATGAAAAATCTGAAGTTTTAAAAATACATGTAAATCAACTCACAGTAACAAAAACATTTATTTCTTCTTTCTTATTAATATTTACCAGTGATTAGAATCAAACTTTTGTCTGAATATTTTTATCTTCCTGATCTTCAGCCTTCCAATAACTCAAATATCTTTTTCTACTGTTACAGAATCTTAGTCTCACATAAACAATAATGTGTCATTACCATTCTGTAATTTGCAGAAAATAAATTCTGAACCACAGAATAAAAACAAACCAAAGTTAAGGAATTTTAAAAAAGTGTATGCACATGTTTACACATATGTGCACATACATGTGTGCGTGTACACACACACACACCACCTAAGGCTGGTATATGATAGAAGAGAATCCCATGTTCTTTTTTCTATTCAGGCTTTCTGAATACTCCCTATTATACATAACATCATCTGCAGCACCTTTAACACAGGGCATATTCTAAGGTGACATTGCTAGGATTAAGAGGCAGGAGAATCTATCGCTATACAAAATTATTGGCAATAACAACATCAAATAACGGCAGACAAAGCATACACAGACAACAAGCAATAAATTACACAAGTCATCTAGGTTACTGTGGGCAAAAACAAAGATATTTCTATTAGCTAGTTTTTCCCTTTATAATTCTCTTCATTTTCAGACAGTGAAATGGCTGGAGACTTATTTGACTTAGTAAATGGGCAATGTCTATTAACTTCACAAAATTATACAAATTGATCCGGGTCATTCAGAATATAAAGTTTCAATTACCCTGGAACCAACCAGGTGCCCAAGGAGAATAACAATTATTTGTTAAATTTAAGTTTTCTCTGAGTTAAATGATCTGGCCATCTACCACGTTGAACTTTATCAGTTATTTACTAACTCTACCCTTCATTTTATGTAATGTAGACATGGACAAAGTTTTAAGTTGGTGATCAAAAGCTTCTTAAAGAATTAGAAGCCAGAAGTTTACAAAGTGCAAGTGGAAAGAGTGCAAGAAAGGACAGGGACTATCTCTCATGTAATTCTGCATTACACACAGTGCCTAATAAAGTGCCTCACAAATTTCTTGTGTTCAATAAATATTTATTGAAGAAATAAATGAAAAAATAAAAATAGCTTAGAACTTAAAAAGATAAGCTAGTAAAATATAATTCTAATCAATATACTGTAGAGCCTAAAAATTTTAACAGTTTCAGGTGAACAAAAGGATCTAAATTCTCACAATTTATTATTGCATCTACTGCTAGAACATGGTAATAAATGACCCTTATTATTTCAACTGAGTTTGATACCAGGAAAAATGTAAACCATGATTAGATGAATCTATATGCAATTTGCAATCAAGGATAAGGAAGATGGTTAGAGTTCTACTCCATATCCTGAATGGGATCGATATAAATGTATAGGTCACCGTTCACTGATGAAACAAAATGAGAGGAAATGGTATAAATGAGCACAATTGACTTGAGTAAGATATGAAAGAAAAGCTTCTATGAAGCAAAGAATCAGAGACTCCAAATGCTGCTTTACTTATAAAAATCAGAATTAATAATATTATCCACATAGAATTCTGAGAAAGAATTATAACATGTGAGAAATAACACAGAATTAATCTACAAAGGATAGAGTAGTATAAATTCTAATTAAAACTAATCCTGCCAAGCTATATTGCATAACTTTACATACAGGTTTTGAAAATCAAAATACTAACAGGAGTTAGTAATCACCTCAAGTAATATGAAAAGGAAAAAAGAGAAGTAATTAATTGGATATCAACACCAGAATACCAAAGGGAGTGTATGCAATTCTTTAAGAAAAAATCAATGCCATTAGGAATACATATCAAGACAAAAAAAAATTTGGTTAAATTATAATAAAGTCATGATCCTTTGAGATTCTGACTCTGTAATATTTGTGCCTCATAGAAGCAAAATGAGATCATTTATAGGACCACAGATAGTGGTAAATCAAGGGGAAAAAATACAAAAATTGAGCATCAAATGATCAGTACTAGTGCTCAGAAAGAATATCTGAAAACAACATGTGGACTTTACAGTAGACGATAAGGAGAAAAAATGAATTCTCTCCTCACCTAGCTTTAGCACTTAGACAGAGCTTTCTCTATGTGTGTGTGTGTGTGTGTTTACACATTTTATATATAAACAACTCATATATATACATATAAATATGTGTGTATATTATATACACATATGTATGTATGTATAAAAATAAGGGCTTTTGAAGTACTGCTTTTTTGGTTTTAGCTTTTAACCAAGATGTAGCATCCAACATTAAATAAAAGTTTATCATCAGATGTAAATATGAGAAAAGCACTGGTTACCTAATGAAAGCTGAATACACCCAAAAAAGTGTATTATCTATATATAATTTAGCTATGTCTAAGCTAATCCTTCTACTAGGTACTTTATCTATTTTAGGAACCTTGTTAAACTGAGAAAAATTAAGCTTTCTATTCAATTTCTAATTCAGAAGTTGTAGATGAACTTTTCAAACTTCCTTATGTAGAATATTACAATATTACAATATCCAAAAGTAAACTGTTCTCCCAAATTGAGAATAATAATATTCAATAGATCTAGAATATTCACTGTAATTCTTCATGATAACAGTTATCATTCACAACTTCTTATTATGAGATTCTTGTTTGTGGCTTTCCATAAATCATCCATAAAGGATCTATCCCACATGTTCCTATAGCTTTTTAAAACCTTATTTATAACAATGCATTACTTAGCCATTCATTTCTGCCAGATGACTGACCCACATCTTTTTAGCATGAGTACTTAGTCTTTTTTTCACCAAGTCTTATATATATTATTGTTGGTAATATGCTGTAATCTGTTTACATACACAATGCATCTTTTGTTGGCCTTTGCTCACCAATAAGTTTTATTCTTCTGAAATCATAGGGTTTTATGACAAAGCCATATGGCATTACTATATGAATATTAATATTTAAAGATGAGCTTTATTAATATCTTGGGATCACTAAAAGCATTGCAAAATTTCTATATGTAAACCAGCCCAATTAATCCTCCTTTTCAGTTCTATATCTTCTATACCTTTGAGCTACTTATCAAAATGTATGATCAAAAGAAATAATTTGTGTTCCTTTTTCACTGTTTTTCCAGAAGAGATAGTAAGGCTGATATCATGGAGTAAAAAACAGATCTCTCTGAAAAGGATCTATTATGACCCAGGGCTCCATTCAATCAGTCCAATGTCAGTACCAAAAAGGAAAATGGAGAGAATTTCCAATGAAAGGTATAAGGTTTTTTATGGGAATTTGTAGGGGACTTACTCCATGATGCCTTTTGTATGCATTTGGCTCCCCCTATTTTGTGCCTCATTTAACACTGATACTTAGGCACATCAGTGGACAAAATTATATTTGTTGCCACATCTTAACATATATAAAGAAATTCATTTGAGGAGGCTCTTTAAGATTGTATTTGCTCAAAAAGTAAAAATTTTTATGAGTAACAAACAACTAACACCATGGAATTTACATTTCCTACATCTGAGTCAATTTTCTAACTGTGAACAGATAATATATGATGAAAAATGTCTGCAAAATGGCTTGCCTCTTAATCATTTTCTCTGCAAAAGAATGCTCAATTCAGGCCCAGACCATCGGGCACACTGGAAGCTGCCAGCTGAATCTCTTTTGTGGCAGGACCACCCGTCACCCTGGGAAGCTTTTCCATTCCTTTTGGCACGTTTCCCCTTTTGAGATATCTTGTGATCTTGCAGACGGATATTGTAGTGCCAACCCTACAAACTTTCCTCTGGGTATGTGATCTCCGTAACCCGCTCTCCCCAACCTGATCTTCTCTGGTCTCAGTGCCACTACTACAGGCAGCACCAAGGAGGCAGAACACAAACGCAGCGACATCCCCACAGTCACTAAAGAGAATAAACTGAGCCCAGAAACCACCAGAAACACTGGTGGAGCTCTAAATCCACATCTACTTCTTGTTCTCCTTCCATTTTCATCAACAAATGCTTTTTAAACATAGCTGGGTCTAATGCCATGTTCCCTGTGGGCTCCTTTCTCTTCTCGTGATTTTTGGCATATTTTCAAGCAATACTTGTAAACTTCCATCATTGTCTCCATAGTGTTTTACAAATGAGTTCATTACACTAAAATATTTCCTTTAGTTGCCATATTACCCCAACTTAGCAAAGAGATCAAGTATTTCCGGGCTGAAACTATTTCTGGGTTCCTTTGTCCTTACTCCAATGACTATTTTTTTCATCAGTTAATCTTCTGCAATAAGTGGTGACAAAGTAAATGTCTTCAGTTTTTACCATTGTCCTTTTTATTTTCAGACAACAGTCTGTTTAAACAACTCAGGTTGGAGCTACTGGAATTGTAACTTTTAATACTTATTATTTTTTAAATTTGTTATTGATTCTGACTTTCTAACTAGCTTATATTATTGTTCCTTCATAGACAAGCTATTCTAAAGTGACTGACAAGTAATTAGGCACTTTCTGTCCATTAAGAATAGTCAATTTTAATTTTTCTAGCTTGTTTAGTGCTCATGTCTGTCATGAGCTCGTCTTTAAAACTTCTCTCTTTAAACTCTCTTCTTTAAAAAAATATCCATAAAATAGAAAAACAGAGGCTTCTGATCAGTTATAGATTGTTGGTCTCTCACTTCTTGAGTCTGACTTATATTTTCTAGCAATTTTAATCATCTTTCCCTATATTCACTTTTGCACAGAAGTTACCAAGAATCGACAGACATTGACTAAATGTGGAGAATCTTGTCAAGTTCTTTATAAAATTTCTCTCTTACTTCATTATTTACAACAGATGTTGACATAAGCTGCCATTACTTTCATGGTGGTCTGATTGCTTATATTTACTCTGAGTATTATAAAAGTAAGAAGCTTAAGTATTCCATAAGATTACATCTCTTATTACTTTTGGGTGCAAGCTAAAGTCAAATCTGTCAACTCCCTTGCAGAACTCTCCAAGGATAACTTAAAAGTTCCTCTTTCATTTAGATGCAACTCCTTTCTGCCAGTGAGAATGTCAATATGGATGTGGTTCCATTCTTCCAGGAGTCTAACAACTGCCTTGTCATTAGACAGGGATTGCAGATTAAAACAATTGTTTAGTAAAATTATTATGCATAGACAGTCTAAGAACTATGTGATTCTTGGCACTTTCTGCCCCCTTTCCATTAATCTGACTAGACAGGCAGAAAGGAGCCAGCCACATGGGCTGAACAGCCATTTTCTATGTCAATCTGCTTTGTGATTCACTATGGCCACATAATTCCCATCTCAATCTGGCTGGAATGGCCTTTAACAGCATGGCAAGCCTCTCACTGAGCCCATACCTGAAGTCTTTTCAGGTTGGAACAAATTGTTAGAACCTGTACTCTACTAGCATAGTCTGGGAGAAGCCACGGTCATCTCTACAATCTTGATGATTTGAAAAGGGCTAGCATCCAAAAAAAAAAAAAAAAAAGTTCAAGGTTGAGGGTTCAAGTCCTATCTCTGACACATAACAGCTCTGTGACCCTAATGAACTCAAACACCTTTTCTAACTATAAACTGGAAAATAGTTGCACATCTGCACTGAAAGAAGGAATTTCTTCACTAGAAATTCCCTACTCCAGTAAAAAAATACAGATCTCAATTGTTGTCTTTACCTCCCCCTGAACCTCCACCAAAAAAAAAAAAAAAAAAAAACAACTCACATTTATATAGAGCATTAAGCCTTAACAAAGTACAAGAATCCTTTGAGGTAGGTATTACTTTTGATTTAGCAACAAATGTGTGTAGACAATTCACGAAAATGATGGAATAGTTTAGCTTACCAATAAAATCTAACATCAGAATTGAAACAGGTAAGAGTGAGGAAAATAAAGGATCCATTTGTCTAAATATAGTGAAAAGAATGAAAATGAAAATAAATCTAGATATTAAGAAAATTTGCACATTTTGTTTGGAGAACACAAAATTTCCTTCATACCCTTTCCATATTCAATTTGATAAGCAAAAAAAGTAGGAATATGAAATTGTACTCTTGATTTGATGATTCAAGGACCAAGGTATGGAAAGATATTTCTAACTAAAGACCTAAAAGAGACCTAAAAAATGGATAAGTTGTTCAGGCAAGGACAACCACAAAGCTATATACTCTGGTACTTACAAGCTTTGAGAAAACGGAAATGGAGATTTACTCGTCAAACTCACTACTTCCAACAAAAATTGACTCAGAAACTTCTTTCAGCAACAAAACATAGATTTCCTACCTTGATGCAAACCAATTTCTGATTTCAAAAGTTAACTTATTAGATTAGTTCCTGATGTACTTTTAATGTAGTAAAGAGAACTTAGGCAGTTCTATGAGGCATAGAGAAATGGATTAGAAGACAATTCCCTCTACATTAAGTATAAACAGTTTTCTTCTAAAAGAAGACAGAAAACTTTGTTAGTTCCTTTCACTGATTCAACCTCCTTGACTTGCAGACCAGATATCTGATAGCCAAGGAAAAGCTGGGAATATCTGCCCAAGACCTGACTATGCCACAGTGAATCTCACTTTCTCCAGAGAAAAATTTCTTTGACCTCAAATACATCTTCTATTCTTCACAGTTTGTGTTTCTTGCCTTTGAATGAAAAGATGTTGAAGGAAGAAATCTCCCCTATGAAAAATTCAAATCTTTTAAAAGATTTCTAATAATTTCTTTTGCATTTTACAAACAAAATATAAGCCTCAATATAACAAAGAGAAAACAACATTAAAATTAAGCAGATCCAAATTCAACCATCCACTTTTCATACTTCTCTAGGTCTGCAGCAGACACAGACTTAGAGATTTTCTTCAGTGCCAACTCAAAATCCCCTTTTGTAACAGGCATCTGCAGCTCTTCCTTAGAAAGGGCTCGGATTTCTTCTGGGCTTAAGCCATGGATGCGCCGTCTCATAGCCATTAAAGAAGCATCCCTGAGAGTACATAAAAATACATTAAAACAACTGCTATATATGCTAAAAACAAAATGAATGACTGCTAAAAGAACATTCAAGAAAGGACCTGTTTTATAATGCTAAGGAGCTTTCCCACCTAAGGAGTGTGATGGGATTCATAATAACAACAACAGTAATAATAATATTCGGTAGCTACAATGAGAAGCAGCAGATGTAATGGAAAGAGCACTGAAATGGCCTTGGAAAGCTGAGACTCAGCTCTGACAGCTGGCGCTATTCACCTGTGTGAGATGGGCAGTCACTTCATCTTTGGGGCTTAGTTTCCTGAACAGTAAGAATGCTGAACCAGGTAACTGCTAAGATTTCTTTCACCTTAAAATTTATAATCTGATCTAGAAAGTCTCCCTAAATCTAAATCCTATGATCTTAAAATATATGGCATTCATTTATATAGGGAGGCAACCATGGCAAAGTAGATAAAGAGCTGGTCTCCAGACCAGAAGACATGGGTTCAAGTTCTGACTGCTCCTCACTCTGGCTATGTAGGCACATCACCTCGTGTCTCACTGTGCCATGCGACCCTCTAGGACCCTCTAGGCAGAGAAGTTGCCAACCTGCATTGGTAGAGGGAGTTTCCTCATCCAGGGGCTCCCTAGATCAAAGAACTCACAGGCCCAGTGAGGATCCCTATACCTTACTTTTATGTAACTATGTAGTTTAAAAATAAATTTACATAATACCTCCTCATTTATTCCAGGAAAGTAATTCATATAAACATGATCCTTACTAATGGATGAGGAGATTAAAGTTCAAAGTGTGACCTTGCCCTGGGTCACATGGAGAACAAGTGTCAAAGGGTTTAAGGCATCAAGTACTCAAGCTCAGGGGCTCCTCTATGTCTAATGCTCTTACAACTCAGTTATGGAGTGTCTTCCCAATCAGTAAAACAGAAATATGATGAGAGGAACCTAAAATTCATGCTGGACAGCCCTACTTTTTAGTATCTACTCTAAGTGGCAAAAATCTTGAGAAATACTCCTTTTCTCATGAGCCAAACTTTGAATCAGATTGGTTTTGGTTTAAGGCTTGGTCATTAAGAAAGAAATCTAGCCAGTAAATACAAAGGTATCTTTAGAGGATTCACAGGTACAAAAGAGGGGAAAAGAATGACTTAAGAGCATCTGCAGGGGAGAAAGGGGAAGGAGAGGAAGGAGGGGAGGGAAAAAGGAAGGAAGGAGGGGAGGGGAAAAAGGAAGGAAAGAGGGGAGGGAGGGAGAGGAGAAAAGGGAGGAAGAAGGAAGAAAAGAGAGAAAGAGAAGGAAGGAAAAATGGGAAGGAGGGAGGAAGGAAAGGAAAAGAGGGAAGGAAGGGAAACAAAGAGGAAGGGAGGGAAGGAGAGAAGAAGAGAGATGGAGGGAGGGAAGGAGGAAAGAGAGAGGGAAAAGGAAATGGAGGGAGGGAAGGAGGAAACTTCATTTGTTACCTGATCTTAATCACAGAATGGGTACAGCCTCAATCAAACAGGGACCTGTTAAAGACCTTAAACAGGCCAAGGTCTCTCAACTGCCTCTAGGGCCATCTCCAGTTGTCCTGATCTATATCTGGCCACTGGACCCAGACGGCTCTGGAGGGGAAAGTGAGGCAAGTAACCTCGCACAGCTTCCCTCACTTAAATACAATCCACTTGCATGTCATGGCTTCACCCCCCTGACAAAGAACAAGAAGCAGCTTTGAATAATCCATACTTAAAAGACACTGAAATGATAGGAATTCATATAGTATCTGTCTATGGCTTAACTTAATCAGAGGGGTAAAGCCATCTCCTTCCTTATTTGGAACTTAAATCCAAGCAGGAAAAAAAACCACCAAAGCACTCTCCAACCTGTGGATTGTGGAGCATTGTGGCTGAATCTCTAGAACTGAGGAAAAGGTAAAGGTAGAGAGACCAGCTTCTCTCTCAAGCCTGACTATATCCCTGCACTGGCTACTACACAGAGGGTTACTCTAAGTGCCAAGCACTGTGGACCAAGAAGGTGCACACAGAAGAGTGTGGATCACAACAGATATTCTGAGAAGAATAACTAGACCTGGCAACAACTGGCTGGAAGGAGAAAGAAAAGAATAAGTACCCTCAAGATGGAAAGTAAGAGCACTGCCTGGGAGGAAAGACCTTCACCAAATGAAACAGATGCCAGAAGAAATCCTTGGCAATATTATTTCAGAAACATTTATCTCTATTATACCTCTATCCCTCTACTTACAGACTATAGAAGTGGACTCAGAAGAAACTAAAAAGACAGATGAAGAAACTCAAGTTCATTGAGATAAAGTGATTGCCTAAAGTCACCCAGTAATCCAGCAGGTGAAGGGGGTCTCCACATGCAGCTTCTGGTTTCCAAGTTCAGGGCTCTGTCCACTATGCCTTCATGCTGCTGTTTAAACATCTGCACTTTAATGCCACAATATACATACAAAGTAATGATTATATTGATATTGAAATCAGCTTAGGCACATGATTTAATATTGTTGGGATTTTAGTTTTTAAACTAATGGGAAAATCTTTATAGTGAAGAGAGCTTTATGTCACTTAAAACAATAGAAAAAAATAAATGCATAAAACATAACTCCTGTTTATTTCAAAGTGTTATGCCAGCTTTAATTTCCTCATGTAGATATTTAGCCATTAAGATTATTATGTGACATCATTTAAGTGTAAGGGGGGGAAAGTACAAGTAACCAAAATGTAGCAAATACAGACAGCATGCAGCCCTTAACCCCATTCATTCCTCCCTGAAGCCCAGAGTTCACTCCAACACTGTGAAAGAGGGCAGGAAACCATATGGCTACCAGAAGAATATTCTAATTATGGCCAATGACATTAAATTGTAAACAATTGATACAAAGTATTCACCTGAAAAGAGTATTATAACATTATGTTGATAATTATGTTTAATTCCTAGACAAACTTATTTTACTTCAGATTTTCTGGGTTTTAAAAAAATAATTACTAAGTTTTGTTTTGATTTTTTTAAATAAAGAAATACCTGCAAACGTTTGTTATATCAGCACCAGAATAGCCTTCAATCTTCTCTGCTATCTCTTCTAATTGAATGTCAGGATCTAATTCAACTTCACGAAGATTGATCTTAAGGAGCTCTGCTCTACCTTTTGCTGAAAGAAAATTTCTTGTTAAAGATTTTTACAAACTTTTTTTACTCCAGAGCTATCACAATCACAGACAAAAACCTGGGAAAAGAAAGAAGTACTGTGCAGAGAATAATTAATTCTGTGGCTCTGACTCACTATATCATGACTCAGGAACCCTTAAAAAAAAAAAGCCTTGGCTTTTGTATCCGAAACAGACATTGCTTGACAATTAACGACAAGCAGGTGCAGAGTTCTAATAACAAAGTTTGACACCAAATAAGAATTTAACTAATTCCTGGTGACTGCCTGATTTATAGGCAGGAATTAAGTGTGTCTGTAAATTATTAATCAATTAATCAATAAACATTGTTAAATGCCTATTTGGTACCAGGTACTGTGCTATAGATCCAAACCTCAAGGAGCTTACAATTTAATAAAGCATTCAACATACAAACAAAATGCATACAAAACAAGCTAAATAGAGCCTCAGTAGGAGATAAGAGAAGGAAGCACCAGAATGAGGCTGGGGAAGGCTTCCTGTAGGAGGTGAGATTTGAATTGAGACTTGATGGAAGCCAGAGGGAGGAATGGAAGTAGGCCAGAGAAAGCCTTTTGCGCATGCAGAGCAGGCAGAGAGTGTGACTGGAGCTGGGGGGTGGACTATCTTGTTTGTGGATAATGCAGGCGGCCAGTGTCACCAGGCTGAGAAGCATGTGTCCAGTCAAATGTAAGAAGCTTAGAAAGTGGGAAAGAGGCCCGGTGATATGGCTGTTATGCTCGGACTCCAAGCTAAGAGAATTGTGTGTTTGTTCCAGAGGCCACTGGACTCACTAGAGGGACTGGTCCCTAGAGCGCCATAAGGAAAATCCCTTCTGTGGCTACACGGAGGAAAGGCTGAAATGGGGCAAGGCTGGAGGCGAGCAGGCCCAGCCACTGATTGTGGTAACGGGGGCATGGGACCGAACCAGGGTGACAGCAGCCTCAGAGGAGAGAAGGGGGTAAGAGATGGGACAGAGGTAAAATCAACAGGTCTTGGTGCTGACTGAATGGGGTGGGGATAAGGCGGCCTTCACTAATAACGGGGAAGTTAGGAGCCAGAGAGGGTTGGGGAACACTGACTTGGAGATGTCTCCTGGACACCTTGTTCGAGAAGGATGAAGAACAGTTGGAGATATATGATTGCAAGTCAGCAGAAAGACTGGACGAGAAAGGTCTGGACTGGAGAATCGTCAGTACAGAGACAGTAATTAGAGCACATGAGAGGGCACCAAGCAAAGTAGCACAGAGGAAAAAGAGGGCTCAGGACAGAACTCTGGGAGACACCTACAACCTGGAAGAGGAGACAAAAAAAGAGAAGACAAGTAGATGCAAAGGGAGGAAAACCAGGAAAGGGGGGAAGAGAACCAAGAAAGGGAGGCATCTCCAAAGCCTAGAGAAAAGAAATAAGCGAGGGGGAGAATGGGCACAACAGGGTCAGAGCCTACAGAGACTCAAAAGGGAAAAATGAGGAAATGCCATTGGATAGGGCAACCAAGAGATGCTGGTCACTGGAGATAGAAGCTTTGTTGGGATGATAGAGAGGAAGCCAGATGGGAAGGGTACAGAAGAGAGTGAGAGGAACCCTGGAGAGGCGTTTCACCAAGACACACAAAAGGATGGAAGCACAGTGAGAGTTTTCTGAGGGGACACATGGCCAGGTTTCTGGGCAGCACAGAGGGGAAGACTGATAATAAGGGGCCTCTGTCACGCGTCATGGGTGACAGAGAGAGCAATCTGGGAAGGAAGGGGATCACTTGGACAGATAGAAGGTATAACCTGGCAACAAAGGAAGGCCACTTGTTCGTGTGAAACAGGAAAAGGAGGAGATAGCAGCCAAAAGAGTCTGAATGATTAAAAATGATGAAGAGAAGAAAAGAAAAGAGACCATAGTGAATAGTCTCAATGTGAGAAAGCACAGGCTTTCTCCTGTCAGTTTTCTGATATGTCCTATTATGTCTCCTATAAAGCCCTACACCAGAAACTCATTGTGGCATGAAGCTAACTTCTAGTTCCATAGAGGTTTAGTTTCAGTGCCATCCTCTGCAGCAAGCCTTTCCCTCAGGCACAGGCCAGGAGAAAAAGAAACCTTTCTGAAAGAATTTTCAAAATATTCTATAAAAATGTAAATATTAGTAAACATAAATGCTACTCTGGAAAGCAATGAAAATTAAATTTTGCTAAAAACAATTTTGCAAAACTACACAACATAAAATCTTTTATTCAATCTTCATTCTTCTTAATAGATCTGTAATACTATCAAATGTTCTTTCCTCTCTTGGTTTTCATGAAAAGTACTCCTCTTTCCTGTCTACTATTCCTTCTCAGTCTCCTTTGCAGAATATCCCACTCCCTAACTGTGAATGTCCCCCAAAGTTCTATCTTAGGACCTCTTCTTTCTCCTAAAATACTCTTTCTAAGCCATTATTTCATCCATGTAAAATCTCCCTCTGCTGATGAAAATCATGACCTCTGTGCTGTTGACAGATGGCTGCATGAGTTGCCATGGCCAAAAAAACCATCAAATGACAGCTAATCTTTTGATGACAAGCTTCTGAGTTTAGTCTGGCCCCTAGATGAGACACACATAGTTCATCAATAGGACTTAGAATCAAACATTTTCAATTTAATAGGATCGAAAGCATTCTATTTCTTTGTTCCCAAAATACTTGGAAATCTAAGTATCCTCTTTTGTACGATTTACTCCAATGTACATACAGCTAAAAGGATCACAATCAGTGGGGTTAAATATTCACTATTGGACAATTAACTCTGCTAAGTCCTGGACATAAAAAGAAGGGAAAAAATAGTGTCTCTTCTCAAACAGCTCACAGGCTATTGGGGAAAAATGAGACAGGTATAACAAACAATAAAACAAAACAATAAAAACAAACAGATATAAAATAGAGAAAAAATAATCTGAGAGGGAAGGCTCTGGTGCCTGAGGAAAGGCTTACTGCAGAGAGTGGCACTGAAACTAAGACTCTAAGGAACTAGAAGTTAGCTTCATGCCACAATGAGTTTTTGGTGTAGGACTTCACTGGAGGCATAATAGGACATATCAGAAAACTGACAGGAGAAACTCAGTTTCATATATATTTGTGGCCTGGCCACTGCTTGTGCAGGCATTGCAATTATAACTACTGTAGACAAGAAAACACCAAAATCCTTAGCTCTGACACAGTGCTTTGTCACTGGAAAAGACACTTCAAAGGATGCACTATCTTCTGCTTTCATGCTCCAGTTAAAGGATCGAGGGCATTTGCATGTGAACTGAAAATTTCTATTGGCTCCCCCAATAAAATGGGTGCTCCATAAAGGCGGGGCCTGTTTCTGCTTTTCTGTTGGCATTCCCAGTGCTGAGCACAATACATTGCACATACTAAGAGTTTAATAAGTGCTTTTTCATATTTAATCAATATTTCTTTTTTTTCTTTAGAAAAATTAGGTGGATTAAAATTAAGTTTCCTAGGAAAGAAGATTCAGAAGTCTGGGTCTCTGTGCAACAGATTTCTGTTACAGTAACTTACTCTCCTTATGCCTTTATTATAATCATGGGACACAACAGCAGAGCCCTCCACAAATTTCACAAGTAGAAAAAACATTTGTAGCCTTCTTTCTCATGATAACTAAGATCCGAATGTAAAACTATTTCCCAAAATAAAATGTGATCTTGAAAAATGTAATTTTAAAATTCTTAGTTTTCTATTTTACCCTTACCATATCACCTACTTTAAAATCAATTCCACAAACATATGAAGTACCTAACATATTCAGTACTGTGCCATCTGCAGAGGACACATAAATGAAACAAAGAACAAACCTTGTCTTCAAGGAATTCACTAGATAATGAGGGAGGTGATAAGACACACACTTATCATTATGGTACAAGGCAGAATGTGAGAAGTGTCCAAATTAATGCTAGGAAAACTCTGAGGGTTAATAACTACTATTGTAAACGCTATATTGGTTAAGAAGTGCTCTTTCAGTAAGCAGTCATATCCAGGCAATTCAAAGCACTTCATATTTTGTATTAGGCCTTTAAGTTGAGAGGCAAATAACTGGATGATAGTAAGTTGAATATAACAATGGTATTTTTTAAAGTTGCATCCATTGGACTAGAGAGAAACTTCAAGGAAAGTATACTATATTTTTTATATCCCTTGATATTTTCTTTCCAAATTGATTCATTCAAAGGCTCAAGTATATCTCACTAGAATTCTAAGGCCTTTAATTAAAACTCATAGTTTTATCAATGATTGTTGGGAGACTGCAAGTAGAGAAATCCATCACTTTTATACAAATGGATTAAGTATATTTAACTCACATGTTTGTTCATGTGTTTTTTTTGTTCATGCATAAAAGGTCTAAATAAATAAGGTGATTTATTTAGCTATTTCAATTACAAAGATACAAAATATTAATTGGCAGATATGCTTATTGATCATTGGTATTCATATAGCATCAATGAATTGATCTATCAATAAAAACAAGACCTCTGCTACTATATTAAGATTTCTTTGATATAATAAGGAAACGTGCAGGTAATTTCAAGGGTTGCTGTTCTCCAGAAGCTTACAGTTAGGAAGACAAAACTGACATATGAGAATGGGGTAGAAGCAATGCTAAACATACCATCATTATTGCAACAGGAATTCAAATGATATTACAGTAACACTAAAAAAAACTTGTTTTCAGGGAGAAGATGAGACTTAAGCTAAGCTTTGATTTAGATAGGTAGAGGGGAAGAAAGGATATTCTAAGCAATAGCAGAACGAAAGCTATAGAGCCAGGAATGCACCTAGTATGTAAGTGAGATACAGGAGGTTATGAGGGATAGAGGTTGAGGAGTTGTGGGAAAGGCAGGCACAGACAGATACAGTGAGACTATATACAGTGTATATATGCGGTATATATACAGTGAGATCATGTAGAATCTTGAATGCAATGCAAAAATCCAAATTTGGATCTGATGAAATACAAAACAAAACCAGCACAAATCTTCACACAGGAGAATGTCTCAGTATTTTAGGAGGATCTGTATTTGGACTGGGTAAAGAGTTCAAACACTTGTAATCAAGACCCACTGAGAAGTAATAAAGGCAAAGAAGTTAGTATCTGTAGAAACAGAGAGATTTAAAAAGCAAGTAGTCTTAACTTGTAAAGTTAAATTACTGAAAATTAAAAGTTCATTTTACTACTGTGCTTAATATTTTGACTTCTGCTGATCTTTTTACCATGTTCAAATTTTTTTTTCTTCTGGAAATTTTCATTAATTTTTCTGGGTAAAATGGCATTCTCCATGTGGTTCTCTTTGGTTTTCTGGTTCCTTCCAGATTCTTTTCCTTTCCATATTTCTAGTCCTTACTTTTAGCAAATAATATTGTTCCCTTCATTGAGTCTTCTTTTGTTATGGTCCCCTTTCCCATAAGATCATCTCCTAGTCTCTTCTCTCCATCTTTTCCTAACAACTTATCTTCTATGTACTACTTTGTCTTTTAGCTCTTTCTGGTACAAAATCATAAAATCTCAGGGTTGGAAAAGATATCAGAGGCCAAGTCTAATTAGATCCAAAACAATAGTCCTTTTTTAAATGCCTGACAAGTTTTCTTTAACTTAAGCCTCCACTGAAGGAGCATACTGCATATGTGTAAAGCTTTAAGAAGAATTTCCTGGCATCAATCCTAAAATTGCCTCAGTACCTTCTACCCACTATAAGCAATTCTTCTCTCCAAGAAGCAGGGAAGACTAATTCCTCTTATCCATGAAATCCTTTCAGTC